>NC_061518.1:5670000-6362500 GCF_022379125.1 Scophthalmus maximus
CGGCGACGGCTGTACAGACAACGACACCAACCTCCTCCACTACAACCACATCGCCCTGGCTTTCCTCACGGGCTTCCTGTTTGCCACACATCTACCCGAGCGCCTGGCGCCTGGCAGCTTCGACTTCATAGGTGCGACTGATCCGACGAGGAGAAAAAAAATAATGTCATCATGTCGTCTTAACCTACAAAGAATGATCAAACCCCCTTTGGTGTCTTTTGGCTCATTGCTTTTGGTTTGGATTTCACAGTTGACAATTAGCTGTGTTGGTTCACTCTCAGCTGCTGCAGGCGACAGTTTGCAGTGAAAAAGAGTGAAAAACCCACCTGATACCTGCCAAGTTTGGCAAATCAGACGAAATAACAGTGTCAGTGTTGTTTACAGGTGGTTTCACTGCCCCCGTGTGGCCAAAATGAATATCTACCTCTGCAGCCTGCTTGTTTTCAGTTTACTTGAGGAGATTTCACTGACTATTTATTGGACCAGTTCCACAATTTTTATTTTTTATTTTTAGGTAGCAGTGACTTTTGTTAAGCATTTGAAGGGTGTGAGTGGGTTCTATACTGTTGGTAAAGTCAGTCATTTCGTGTTAATGGTGATTATTGAATGTAACCACACCTTTGTTTATTCATGTTGTCCCTTTCTCACAAGCATCTCGTACCAATATAAAAGGACAAGATTCAGAGGAACATGTCAGAGAAGGAATGACGGGTTCCCAAAACCACGTATAGGCAAAATAGAAGAAGTCAAAGATTGCTGAAAGATGATAATATCATTATGTTTACATAAAAAAAAAATATTTAAACTTAAAGAAGTAGGAGGTGTGAAAAGTTTGCCATAATGATGTGTATCTATAGTATCAGAAAAGATTTTCTGATCAAAAGTTTAGCCTTTAAATGCAGCAGCTTTTTAAAACATTTCACATTTCAGATCATCCAACATTTCCAATAAATTCAGACACTTGGGCCGGATTGTTCAACGTTAAACATGGTAGAACAATTCTAATGAGACTAGAGCTTACTTCTTTTTGACTGTCTGGGCACTCACACGACTCGACCTCTCTCTCGCTGCAGGTCACAGCCACCAGCTCTTCCATGTGTGCGGCGTCCTCGGCACCCACTTCCAGATGAAGGCCGTGGAACAGGACATGGTGACGCGGCGCCCTTGGCTCCTCGAACACTCCATCCCCATCACGTTATCCAACTCGGTGGGCGCGGCGCTGCTTTGCGTGGTGGTGAACTTGACTATCATCATCCTCTTCAGTCTCCCGCTCCTCTCGGCACCGGCCTACAAAGATAAGACATGTGGCAGAAGCCCACAGAAAGCCTCAGCCAAGCTCTGCCCCTGCTGCTGAAACCTCCAGCTGCACTTGTCATCTCTTTTGGATCCCGGCTGTTCACGGGACGTGCGAACAGCGTGCATTGTGGGTGATTTAAAAACACTAAGGACTCAGAACTAAGAGGATAGGATGTAATGTTTCAATGAAGGATGGGCATTAGGCTTCTGGTGGTGTTTGGCCAGTTGAACTGGGGCATTAACTGAAAATGAGGGCATCATTTGCACAACTATGCAATTTAAATTGAACACACACAAAAAAAACATTTGTTACCATAATAAGTGATGAATCTAAATGTTCCTAAGGAAACCTGTTACAGTGATCATTTATGGTGCTTGTGCTTGTTCACGGCCATTTGGATTTTTATATCGAATAAAAAAAAAACAGCGTGACGATGACTCACATACAAAATACCAAAACAAAAGAGGCAGATATGACGAGTGAAGATTTTTTTTTTTTTTTTGTTGCTTTGAGCTGCCTGTAAAGAAGCAACTTGATTAAGAGTTTAATCAATGATCCTGTACTATATTTCTAACTGAATGGATGTTTTTCTCACATTGTTCCTTTGCTAAATTTGGGTGTAAGTATGTAAGTTCAATGTTATTTATTATGATTTTATTCTTTTTCAAATAAACTTGAAACCAAACTTACTGCATCGTTCTGATTCTAGAGGAGTCTCCTGCCTAACCTCACGTTGATCAATCGTCGCATTCAAAAAAGAAAAAAAGGTTAAATCAATCAAGCCAGGTTGTTTATGATTTGTCTCGTCAGATATGACCAAACAATTACAACAATGAGGAACACACACATACAGTAACACCGACAACAAAAATTCAATTCAAATCATTAAGCGTCAAAAATTTTACCAAACAAAACGACTAAGGATCTCTGGTTTCGCTTCTGTTTGGTTCTGGCTTTTCCCCCACGAGTAAATCATCCTTGCAAACAAGAAAATCTCTGCGACAGTGTTTTGACCGTTTATCTCGTTAGTCAAAATAATATAGTATCTATGAAAAGAGAGTTCACTTATTATATTAGTATTAGCAGTAGTATATTTAGAGTTAGCAGGGCAGGTTACTTGAGTGAGGGCACGTGAAGTGAACAGATTAAATATAAAACCAAGTCAAGTGTTCTTTAGTTTTTTAATAAATAAATTATATGATTTCAATAATTTAAAAATACATGACGATTCTGATGGAAACAGCATTTCTTTGTGCCTCCAACACACACACAGACACACATGTAAACTCAAATGTTCGCCTACAAATATCCTAACACGTGGCCGTGTTACACACATTTACATTGCACATTATGAATCATAAGACGAGGACATCTACAGCATGAAGCTCTCTCGCAGTGAGAGAACTCTCCTCATAGTCTTTCTCCTGGTGCACAAAGTGTTGAGCAGACACATTAGTCTGACATTCAGCGGTAACCAGTGCAAGTTTTCTCCTTAAACGGCAAATGAATCAATTCACATTATTTATTTTTTAATGATTCTTTTGAGATGCTGCCCAACGTTCCTTCGTTTTCCACTCGTGTGTCGTGTGACTTTAAACCAGAAAAGGGATATTTGGCTAAGAGACCGTTTTTACATAACAGTAGAATCAGAATAGACGTATCATCTATTAAATGCAGCAGAGAGAAGTTTTGCGCTTCAGTCAGAAGAAGATTCGTATACAGTCATTAGCCAAATTTGAACAATGTAAAAGTCAAGTTGTTGTAATGTGTAAAGGAAAGATGGAGGCCATTTTAAATCATACAAAAGTGCAGGATGAATCCCCACATTTGGTCCATGTTCTTGCTAAAAGGAGGAGGTTCAAAGTGCAAACACTAACGAGTGTCAACAGGAAACTGAAACAGTAAAGAAAGAATGTTTTTTTTAAGAGAATGTGCATGAAAAGCATCAGAGCTGGAACGACATTACATTTTTTTTGTGCTTCTCCACGAAACTGTAAAGCTTGAAAGACAAAGCCTTTGGGATTGTTGACAAAACTACGTGTTACATATTGTATGTGTTATGAAATAAGCCCTTATATACAGTAAAGGGGTTTCTATGGAACCTAATGTATATGTAACACTTCTCCAGGCCCACGCTTGAAGAAAATGTCCTTTATAACAGTCGGATAGATGCATTCATCAAGAACGGAGATGATAAAGATCTCTTCCCCCGATGAAGAGGACGGAGTTCGTTAAATCAAGAGGAAGAATAAAGAAGAGGAACATTTGGTCCAACAGGCCATGACATATTCTTATGAGTTTCTGATTAAATAGACTTCCTCTCCTCGTGACGTCGCTGCCGGTTGTGTAACAGTCACTGCAGGCGGGCGCCGTTTGGCCATGAACGCGCCGCGGTCATGGGACAGTTTTGTGTTCGGCCCGGGAAACCCATCTGTGCGTGGTGACTCTCCACAGCACGGGAGCCAGCAGCAAACTGAGAGTGGTGACGCTGAGAACCAGCAGGTACACCTGAGCACAGAGAGAATCATAAAACAATGTCAACTGAGGACACAGTTAATGGTTAATTGCATATTATTTTATAAATCTATAAAAAACTCTTTTGTGAGATTCCCTCTCCAGTATAAAAGAGATTTGTGCTGCTCACAGCACTGAAAAAAACCCATTAAATTTAGAAAATGTACTGTTTATAGACTATTTTTCAAAACCCAGGTCAAAAATCCAAAAAATGATAAGACATTAAAACTAGACCACAATAAAATAAAAAATATAAATAAGACGTCACTGACCTCTCTGGAGATGATGCCAGCTCGACGCGCGCGGCTGCTCAAGACGAAGGAGAATTCGCTGACCTGCGCGAGGCCAGCTGAGACGATCCATCGGATGTGTCGCGAGCCCGGAGGCAAGATGGCCGACAGCACCAGCACGGCCATGACAAACTGGAAGGAGATGAGGAGTAAAGTGGAGCGAGAGAAAAAAAAAGGGACTGACAGTGCTTCAAAGTGTCGAAGAGGTACCTTCATGATGACGAGCGAGAGCGTCAGCACCAGCAGGATGGTGAGCTCATACAGCACAAATGTGGGGAACACGTGGAGACCTGCGGCATCGCAAAAGACACACACGAACGGATGAGACGGTGCGAACGCTGCAAAAGATTCATGTGATAACAAAGCTGAGATGTGTCATAAATGTTTTCACGGTGGTTCTGACCGATAGAGGCAAAGAAGATGATGGCGAGGAAATCTCGGATTGGCTCGATGCATCCCATGACCTCTGCGGTGACCATGTGACCCTGTGTGGACAACAGAGCTCCGGCCAGGAAACAGCCCAGCTCCATAGAAACGTCCATAAACTCTGTTACCTGGGGAATCGGTCGGGGAGAGACACATCAACACAAAAAGCTTCTCGATGTTAAGACTGGGTATGAGACATTCGGAGAAGGAATTCGGGACTTGTAAAGAGACGATCGTACGGTCAGCATGAAGAAGACGAAGGCCGCCATCCCCAGCACCAGGATCTCCTTGTTTCCTTTGCTCTCGGCGTGCAGCTTCTTGTAATATGGGCCAATCAGGAAGGTTCTTAGCAGCAGGCAGAGCAGCAGCACGGCAGCCAGAGACACCAGCACCTGGAGCAGCAGGTAGAGCACGTGGAGGCTTCCAAACAGGAGGCTGTTGGAGCAGATGTTTACAAAGCTTGAGTAGTGTGTGTGTGTGTGTGTGTGTGTGTGTGTATTTGTCTTTGTGTGTGTGGGGCTAAGTGACCTGTCCAAGTCTCCACTCTGTGCCTGGATCAGCGTTGGCATGACGGCAATGAAGAGGCCAAGCTGAACATCTTGCATCACCAACATCCCAAGAAGAACACTGCTGTAGTCCGAGTCGCCTGGCACGCGCGCACACACACACACACACACACACACACACACACACACACACACACACACACACACACACACACACACACACACACACACACACACACACACACACACACACACACACACACACACACACACACACACACACACACACACACACACACACACACACACACACACACACAGGAATTTAGCTGCTTACATTTCACTCAAAACTGACAATGCTGTTCCAACACTTGATGAGTAGTGTACACTATGTTCATTACCTTCCTTGTCCCCCCTGCTCCCCCCTGCTAGGAAGCGGGACACCAGTGGAGTGCTGGACAGGGAGAGACAAGTGGAGATGAACACGGTCTGGGTGGGTCGAATATGCAAGACCTGGCCCCACAGCAAACCGGCCCCCACCATCAGCAGACTCAGGTAGCACGACCCCTGGACTGACGTTTTCCATACCTACACACACACGCACACATGGACACGCACACAAACAAACAAACACAGATTTATCAACCAACTTTATGGATGTATGTATTTAAAAGCAGTTAAACTACACTTACTTAAAACTATGACAAAATCTAACAGTATAAAAAATAAATAAAATAAACACCAAAACATTCCGGGACCTTTTTAAGGGTTCTTTCAAATCTAAGATCTAGATTTTTCAATTTCTCGTAATGTTAAAGAAAGTGAAGGAAAAAAATCCTACATCTGCCCCTTTGTCTGGATCTGCACCAAAATTCCAAACAAAAATTATAACTGATAATTATGAAAGTTTGCAATTTGGTGCAGAATACGGATCTAGCAGATGTAATTGTGGTTTCATAATGGAATGTTATGACACTCTACTGAGTGCCATTCTAGTTTGTCTTACATTGACTTGCGAAATGGAAAGAACATTATTGTAGAATTTTAATCGTGACCTTATATCCCTCTCGTTTACCTTTTGAAGGCGCTCGGGTGAGAACTCCAACCCCACCACAAAGAGAGTGAAGAACACGCCCAACTCCCCGAGAGTCTCCACCTGGACCATGGACTGAGAGACACGCTCACATCAACAACTGACACAACAGTCAATTTAAACAGTCTGTTCAATCTGACGTCATACGCAAACGCTGCACTGAATCACACACACACACACACACACACACACACACACACACACACACACACACACACACACACACACACACACACACACACACACACACACACACACACACACACACACACACACACACACACACACACACACACACACACACACACACACACACACACACACCTTGATGCTGTTGAGGCCAGACGGACCAAGCAGGACCCCACAGATGATGTACCCAAACATCGGAGGAAGGCCGACTAGAGAGCAGATCCAGCCGCAAGGAAGGGACAACATCACCACCGACACCAAGTCCTGCACGAAGGTTTAACGGTATTGAACGTGGGGAATCTGCCCTGTGCTAACCACATCACGAGTTTCCACTTCTCGTCTCGCCTGGACAAAATAGGAGCAACCGACCTTGATGAAGTGATGGTCTGCCCTCGGCATCGTGGAGTCTCGAGGTTTGGTCAGAACATACTGGTTGTTCTGCGAGTCGATGAGCATGCTCAGTCCCCACAGGTCGTCCTCCACTTCCTTCTGCCTGGACTTGTTGCTCCTCTTCCCTCCGTTCTCGTCATCGTCCTCCACTCTCAGCACCGCCTCCACGTTCACTCCTTTCATCTAGAGGAAAAAACGAAGACTATGAAAGGATGCAATATGATGCTTTGTTGATCAAGTGTGCGTCTCGAAATTGTGACATTTCTTAATGAGCGTCTCACAATACACAGGGGACATATTCAAAATTAAGTAAACTTTTGTGCTGGTTCTAGTATCCTGACATTTTCCAAGTGTTAGGTAATCACATTTACAGACTGAGTGACTGGTGTTGTTTGTGGACCTGTTTGTTGTTATCGAATGCGTGCTCCTCGATCTCCTCCTCTAGTCGGTCCGCTGCCTTTCGGACGTCCTCCAGGATTTCATCCAGCATGGACAGAGTCTTGTTCTGGGCCAAAACGCTCTTGGCAGCTTCCTGCTGGTGCTTCTCGGCCGCCACCAGCTCCACGAACTCCTGCTCCTCCTGGAGAGTGAGTAAAGGCAAGGCAAGTTTATTTGTATAGCACATTTCAACAACAAGGCAAGTGCTTTACATAAAACATTAAAAGGAACTGGGAAGAAACAGATAAAATCACATGAAAATATCATAATTAAAAATGAAAAAGAGAAAATAAAAACATGTTAAAGTGGAATAAGACAGGTGATAAAAGTTACACAGACATGAAACACACACTGAACTCAGAGGACATATAGCACACAATTATAAATGACTTTGATGTCGAGGTTGACAATATGGTTTGAAATGAATATCTGTCTCTGATTGTCATAAAACAATATGACAAATGGGTCCAAACATCCCAAAAAATAAATAAATCATAAATAAATTAATTTGGACAATAATATTTCGCATAACCATGATATGATCACGTCTAGATCTTAAAAAATGATTTGATGGTTCGATAAGCTGATCGACATATCCTAATTTTCGATAATAGCCTAGTTAATAACAGTTGTTTAATCAACTGTATGGCAAATATTTCGTGGTTCCTGCTCCTCAGAAGTAAGGACATTTGCTTGGACATTTTTTTAAGATGATGTCTTTTATAGACTTAAAAAAGTAATGTATTAACCTAAACCTACTTGTATTTTTCAATGAATGTTGAAAACAATTGTTAGATGCATATATATTCATGTCATCACAATTGTTTCCCAAAAAGAGTTGATCCCCCTCAAAAATTTGAATTATTACCTTGTGGCATCACTATGCATTCCCTCCCTCTGCTGATATATTATTATGTACAACATAGAATATTCATCGGCATGTAACTCTCTGTAGTACCCATGAGACGCTGCTGACCACGACGCCCCCTCACCTTTATGGCGGCCTCCCTGAGGGCCTCCAGCCGCTGCCTGCTGCTCTCCTTCATGTTCACCACGTCCCTTAAGTCTCCCTGCAGCGCCCTCTGCAGGCTGTGCACCGCCTGGAACACCAGGTTCTCGCTCTCGTTCAGCTCCTTCTGGAAAACCTCCAGGGTGTGAACCTGAACGCAGAGAAGAGGGAGACGGACACCGGTCAGTCACTTAACCGTAAAAATATCTTGACACACTCCTTGGCTGAGTAAACACTTGATTTAGAGCAGTTTGCAAGTCTTCCGCTGCAATTTAACATGACTAACAGAATAAAATAGATCCAGGAAAGGTTAGAACAGGAAAAGTGGGCCATGACTCAGCTCCAGTTGATTGAATATTTAGTAGTGATTTGATAAGAAACCAGTTACTTACTACTTAGTGTCTGCCCATTATCTAATCTAGAGCTGAATCAATTAGTCAATTAAATCAACTGACAGAAAATGACTCTGCAACAATTCTGAACATTCATTAATCTTTTAAGTCACTAATCGAGCAAAAAAATGCCAAATAATCTCTTTTCCCAGCTTCTCCGATGTGATAATGTTTTTTCTGTTTGTATAATTACAGTACATTTTGAAATATTTTGGTTTTGGAACCCAAGATTTTATCTAATCTAACCTCCTCTGTGAAGGTGAAAACTGAACTGTCCAGATGAAATATGAGAAGACAGATGTGTGTCAACACACTGACAAAGAGGACACAAAGACAAAGAAGAGTTGCAGACCTGTCACATATTATGTGCTGTACCAAAAAATATTAAATAATAAATCCCTCACTTCTTCTCCAAACAAAGGCCCTTTACTCCATCTGGTATCTGTTCTCAGTCTGGTACCTGGAAAAGCCTCTCGGACTCCGACAGGGCCCGGTCTCTTCCGACAGCGTCTGCAGCGGCGGCCAGCTTCTTGACGGCCACATTCTTCTGACGCAGGAGACCAACCAGCCGCTTGCAGTTGCCGACCCCCCAGCTGTGGCCCTGCCGGACCCCCTTGCTCCGGTAGAGCTTGATGGCGCTCTGGGCCACCTGGTCCCTCTGCAGCACAGCGGCCGCCGCTGCCAGGCCGAGGCACAGCAGCCAACAGCACACAACCTGCATCCAGACCTCGGCTTGTGTCTCCACCGGAGTGTGGAGACTGATCAAGAGGAAGAGACCTGCGATGGAGGAAAAACAGAGAGCGAGGCGATTTACAGCAGGGAGGCGTGGTGATTATTACCATGATCGATAGAAGAAAGAGAGGAGAGTTTAAAGAATAGTGATATACTGGTGATGAGAATTATAATGAGGTCAACAAATCCATTGTAAAACGACAAAACCGACGATAATTGATCCAAGAACAAGCGTTTCTGAAGCCTTATTCCCCTGTGACATAAACCTCAGCCGTTGTCCAAAAACAAATCAGTGAGCCACATGTCTATATTTTATATATTTGTGACCCTTTTTTTAAGATTTACATCTTGAGCATGAAAGAAAAGTTAGCAGGAAAGTATAGAGACGAACTAACTTGGTTTTGGTCTTTTCATGGGATTTATCCACAAAAACAAAAATGTAGAAACAGAGGAAATTCCCTCCGTGCCTTTAAAAGCACCGATAGTAACAGTATTTGTCTATTCTTTTTTTCTTGCCTTCCAGAAAAGTTTTCATCTGATCAAGATGCTCTCTTTTTATTTGAGCCACAATACTCTTTTGCTTTCGTGTGACGAGAGAGAGGGAGAGAGAGTGTTCAGTCTTTTGGCTGGGTGTGGTTACATTCGAACAGCTTAAACAACAGCTGTGTACACCCACCTGTGGCCTGTCCGGCTGCGTAGACCTGTGTTCGCTCTCTTGACTTGACTGTGCACGTCACATGTGTAAACTAACTGTCGAACTTGCTGTCCTGCCTAAACCTGACGTGACGCTGCATTTTTTTATCTATGGTTGGAAGCTCAAAAGCCCAAGAACTGTGCCAATTAAAGAAACTGCTTTACTGCCAACTGTGCTCTATTCTACCCTGACATCGTGTGCTTGGTTACTCCTGAATCTTTTACTACAACAGCGTAATGAATGAATGCACTCGACTCATAACCAAGCCGGGTCTGCACCTTTGTAAGCATGAGTCAGGCTGAGTGATGTTAACTTTCCAAACTCCTCCTCTGTCCGTCCTCCTGCGACTGGACTGCAGCCACTCCGCTACTGTTGCTGGAAATCAATAGCACCTCTGTCTCGCACTTGGCTGCTGAAAAAGAACAAGCATGCACACACACACGCACACACACACACACACACGCATACACACACAGAAATGAAATGAGTTCCTCCAAGTGTAATGGGTATAAGATTTGATAAAATCACATTTCAACCTTTTTAGATAAGAGCACAGACACATTTTAAACCAAATAACAAAAACTTTAAACATTTCTCCTTGCATCCACTTTGACAGACTGATCTATGGTCACAAAATAAACATCTGCTCCAGGGGCAAAAGGAATTATTCAAATCATGTATGAATAAGAAAGACACATTATATGATTCCATTTAAAGTAAAAATCCTGCATCCTGAAAGCACAGGAAGTATCAGAGTGGCCCCTTCAGTATAATGTTATTATTGATGCATTAATATGTAAGGCATACTTTAATCGTGTGGGTTTGTTCAGGTGGCACTTCATTCATTGTTGGGTGATTTAATAATATATATATATATATACATACATACATACATATAACAGATTTGCAGATTCAAGGAAAATTAATTGTAACTATGCAACAAGTCATTTTTTGGGCAAAAATGCCAAACATTCGATGACTCTAGGCTCTTACACGTGACCGGAAAAGTGATAACGTCACATAGCCCTAGGATATTGTATTTAGCATTCATTACTGTATTCTCATGTTTTGTGGACTTTATTAATCAAGACAATGCTGTAACAATTGTTGGATTAATCGATTAGAGAAAATGACTACTTGCCAACTATTTTGATTTAAAAATGTCAATATTTTAGTCGTTTTTGTGGTAAAAATATCATTTAACTTCCTAAATGTGAGAACTTGACACTTTCCCTTATCAAACATGATAGAAACCTGAATATTGTTGGAGAGACAACAACAGACGCATGAAGATGACATTTTGATCTGGGTGAAATTAAACATTTTCCTTCTTATATTGTGGTATTTTATAGACATAGGATATGATTCATTTAAAAACCGGATTAATCAACGATGAAATAATTGCTGGTTGCCGGTAAAGGGTGTAATACTTCTCTCTGAAATGCAAGTTTGAAACAATCAAGTAGTATTTGAGGGGGAATCAATTCTCCACCACTGCTCTGCACCAAGGCTTTTGACTGGTTGTCATTTATGGTAAACCATAACTTTGCATGCACAAAGTTAAAGTCCAACTACATACAGCCGAATGACAGAACTTGACAATGAAGTGCGAGTGGCCACCAAGATGTTACCCCCCCCCCCCCCTCCAAAACCAAACCAAAACAGTAAAAAACTGAACCCACCCGGAAATAACTGACACGGTCCCAAAACACAAATCACGGAGTCCTTCCACAGATCCTGTCGACAACCGACCAACACATTCGATAAAAAATGAAAAGAGGCTGCAACTACCTGCGAACCGTGAGCACCGTCCTGGCTCCTCACTCCACCGCACGACCGGGGACGAGGCGGAGGAGGAGGAAGAAGAAGAAGAAGACGAGAACAATCGTGTTGTTGTGCCGCAGCAGCAGCGACACCCCCCCCCCCCCTCCCCCTCCTCCCCTGCCACATAGCTGAGGTCGACGCAGGCGTTCACCGGCTGACTCGATGTTTGACTTGGGCTCCGACTCCGAGCTCCGTCGACGTTAGCCGAGTTAGCAGAGCGGAGGCTAACGCGACTGCGCCCAGGTAAGAGAAACGCGACAGCCGCCGGAGGAGAAACTGCCCGCGGTTTGTGTCCGGGTCGCTTCACTTGGACTCGTGTGTCTTAAAAGAGAAAGTTCAGTTTGTGTTTCTCTCTCCGGAGCTTTGAGTGGAGCGACGTGTTCAACTCACCCCCGAGCTGTCACACACACACACACACACACACACACACACACACACACTCACACACAGCTAGCATAACGTGGCTAACGCTAGCACAGAGAGATAGTTCACCGCTCTTCTCCACGTGCGACGTTTTAACCACGAGCCGCAGCGGAAGCTGAACAACTGCCGTCGTTTTGTTTCCTTCATACATAATACATGACATCGCGTGCATGTCATTTTTGATTGAGCCGTCTCCACATTACTTCCTAAACATGCTTATCGAGATTTGATATGGGAGTTGTAGTTTTCAGGTGTCATAGATGTGTTCTCTCTCTCTCTCTCTCGACTTGAGTCAAGTGCATTTTTTTGAAAACTGTGTGATAGTTGTTCTCGGCTTACTTATACTTTCACACGGCTGAACAGCTGTGACATACATCACGTGGTGTCTCTTTTCAAAAACAGCAAACGCGATTTGAAACTAGTTCAACTTGAGTCGTCTGTCTGCAGACGTGCGCTGGGCGCGCGTGTGGACGCGACATGCGTGACGCGGGAGCTTGAGAACACAGAATAAGGATGTGTTATGTAATATTGACGTCAAGCGATTCGGCGAACAAAAGTTGACGACTAATGCAACAAGTGAGAGGAACGTCGAGGGACACACGGGGGCCTGGCAGCGACGCGGAACTACAACTCCCACCAATGAGCGGCCTCCTCTACAGTAAGCGGCGCATTGGGTTCGCGCATGCGCACCGGCGGGGAAATGGATATCAAGTTGGGCAAAACAGCGGGTGATAAAATGGTAGGTGATATTAAAACATGAGGCACCGGGGCGAGGAAAGGGGGGGCGGCAGTTCTTTAGTCCCGGTGATTAACTCCCTTAACTGACTGCCCTCAGTGTAGGTGTTCCGGGGACACGCCGGTTTACCGGGCGGGGGCTTCGGAGTGTCCTCGGCCAAGTGTCGCATCGTCAGGGGTGACGTGTGTGTGTGTCGGTGTGTGTGTGTGTGTGTGTGTGTGTGTGTGTCGGTGTGTGTGTGTGTGTGTGTCGGTGTGTGTGTCGGTGTAAGTGTGTGAGGCAGACGGAAGGTCAGTTGTTGGTATTTTGAGAGACCCGGACACTTGCACGTACCTTTCCCTTTTTGGTAGTTCGCCTATGCAGCAGCCCCCCCGGGTCAGGAGAGAGCCTGCAGGATCCCCCCCCCCCCCCCCCCCCCAGGACAAACTGGGTCGCCCAACACTGGCCCGTCACTGTTGGATCACCGGGCGGGTCAGAGTCGCTGCGACCCTCCCGATGACCGTCGACATTTCAAAAACAAAAATAACACGCCGCGGTGTTTAGTGGCAGCGTCGATCCTCTGCTAATTCCTGTGCTGTTGTTTTTACGCAAGGTACGAACGAGTCTTACTGTTTTTTGATTCTCAGATCATAGATTAAAGTCTAGGCACGTGTGTCATTTAAGTGTATTTCCACCTCCAGCTGTTTTTTTTGTTTTTTGTGTGACTTGCTGTCAGGAGAGATTTTATTTGTTATTAAATCAAGGCACTCCCCTTTTTCTTTTCTTCAAATGTTGAGGAAGTTTATGTCTGTTTGTGTAAATATTGATGTGTGCAGCCTCTCCGCTCCACATGCATCTCTCTGCATATCCTCAGGGCTGGATTACCAAGCAGCCACTTGTCCTAGGTTCCCACAACCCGAGGGTTCTTGAAGGCCCTCGATGGTCCTCTGAGATGAGCATTTCCTTTTATGGTGATCTAATCGTTTGCACACAAAAAAATTGAGTAATATGCGCCACTAAAACCAAAGAAACAGACAAAGACGCCTGCAGTTTGACATTGTTTTTGAAGCCCTGTCCTTTAAAAGAGGTCAAACTCTGACACGAACACTTTTAAAGTTGCAATTGTTTTGATGACATTTAAAAAAAAAATTTCAAAAATTACTCACAGAGCAAACCTGGTGCAGGTGGGATTCCACTTTTTAATTGTGGTTGGTTTGTGGACCTGGGCCGTGTGAATGTGTGTGGAGCCTTAACAGGGGCCCAACAGCTTTGCCCCAACCTCCGTGTTTACCTCGTCTGCCTTCTTCTTGCTTTTACAGCACAAGCTGAAGTCATCGCAGAAGGACAAGGTTCGGCAGTTCATGTCCTTCACGCAGGCCGGGGAGAGGACGGCCGTGTACTGCCTGACACAGAATGACTGGAAACTAGAAGTCGCCACAGACAACTACTTCCAAAACCCGGACCTCTACTACAAAGAATCCATGAAAACCTCAGTGGACCGCAAGAAGCTGGAGCAGCTCTACAACAGATACAAAGGTAAGAGTTCTTGAATACACTAATGTCAATATCGGCACAGTCTTCTTTTCGATGCGTTGTGTCACACTCGTGTGTTGTTCCGCGCGCTCGTCTCTGCAGACCCCCAGGATGAGCATAAGATAGGCATCGACGGGATCCAGCAGTTCTGCGATGACCTGACCCTGGACCCGGCGAGCATGAGCATACTGGTGGTGGCGTGGAAGCTCAGGGCGGCCACGCAGTGCGAGTTCAGCAGGAAAGAGTTTGTGGACGGCATGGCTGAGCTAGGGTGAGCCACACCGGCACAGAAGTCTACAATAAATCAGGGATGCTACTGCGTTCCTTTTATTATTTTTGTTATTTTCTATGTGCACTTCTCTACTACATTCCCAATTACAAAATGAAGGAAGCCTGATGTCTGTTGTCCGTTCGTCCTCAATGTGTCCTTCAGCTGTGACAGTCCCGAAAAACTCAAAGCGATCCTTCCCCGACTAGAGCAGGAGCTGAAAGACACGGGGAAGTTCAAAGACTTCTACCAGTTCACCTTCAATTTTGCCAAGAACCCCGGCCAGAAAGGTTTAGGTAAGCTGAAGAGCTGAACACGGCAGATAGACTTATGGTTATTAAAGATTTTCGCCTGCTGTTTTCACAGGTTCACGTGTATTTTAATCTGAAATGTTTTGCTTTCTACCCCAGACCTAGAGATGGCCGTGGCTTACTGGAATCTAGTTCTCACAGGTCGCTTCAAGTTCTTGGATCTCTGGAACAGGTTCCTGCTGGTGAGTTTTTTGGCACATTATTTGTTTATGTATAATTTATGAATACATTTCTTTAAACACATATACGAAGGATCAAAAATATGAGAAAAACCTCAACAGTTTTGTGCAATTTACACATAAACCCCATCTCCTAAAATGACCATCACCTGTCTGACGGTGTCAACAACTAAACCATATAAATATTTTTAATAAAGGTGGGTATGTATATATAATGTTACACTTACTGTGCTGCATTCAGGAGCATCACAAGCGGTCAATACCCAAGGACACTTGGAACCTCCTCCTGGACTTTGGCAATATGATTGCAGACGACATGTCAAACTACGACGAGGAAGGTGAGCGTCTCAAACACTGTTCCAAGCGATATCAGATTCACTCAGCCGGTTTTCATTTGTTCCACACAGTTCAGAGCAAAATGTGATCAAATTAAAACTCTCTGTGCTCGAGCTGTCACGGTAAAACAGTTACTGACTTATGCTTTCACGTAAACAAGTGCAATTTCCCCCCAGAGCGGGACGCAACGACACCACTAAACTGTGTCCTGTTATTATCGTCCAGCTTATCTGAGTCAACCGTAATGTTTTAAATAAAATCATCTGATTGCTGCATTCAAGCCTTAAGTGCAGTAGAGTAATTTGCAGACTTATTTATGCCTCTGAGGCTGCACACAAGCTACCCTCACTTCTTGTTGGAGCTTATTGTGGTCATAGGCAGCTTGTGAAGAACACTGCAGACTCGACTTATGGCTGGAAAAACAGATTTTTTTTTCAGATTGAAGAAAAAGAAAAAAATTGGACTTTGTTTTTAATTGGACATAATTCACATGAAAATCAATAAAAAAAATAATGCAAGGAAAAGACAATGCTCTTTGTAGTGAAGAAATAAATACTAAGTTTTAAAGTCCATTGTTGACATTGGTTATATTAGTGTTTGTATTTATTTAACACAATATACACGTACTTAAATATACCTTTAGTTTGCTGAAGAGCCTCTGATGTGGTTGTTTCCACCCCAAACTTCTGAAACCACGCTTACACTAAACAAAAAGAACCCCAGTAGAATAGAATTGAGTGTGGGTCAACTTCAGGCCAGCAGGGGGCACCGGTGAATGATTTGGCACCGTGGACACTGCTTTGATCAATGGAGTTCTGCAGGAATTAAGACCTGAAAACCTGGAAACATATTCGCATTTTCTGCACTTTCTGCTCAGCGATCCTGAGGCCCATGTTTTTTTGTGAGTGTTTTTTCTGCTGATGTCTGTTTTACTCAGTGATATAAAATACATCAGTAAATTCATTTCATGATATTTTAAAGCCTTTACGTGTCCTAATAAAAGTGGCTGAATGAAACTACATGAGGTTGTCAGGGACTCAAAACGTCATCACAGCCACCTCGAAAATCTGCGTACTCACTAGTTTAACTTGTACAACCATGTTTTTTTTATACTCACACTTCTAAACTATTACTAACTAAGGAAAGAAGATTGGTGTGATGTTGAAGTCATGTGACAGGTGGTGTAGTTTGTTTATTGCCTAAGCTTTTATTGGAGCTTTAAAAAAAAATCATAAAAGTGGGGTTTATTTGTGAAGACGTGTCTTGCTGAACAAAGTAACATGATTATAAGTTTTTTCCTGAAATAATCCAAGAGCCAATGGAAAAAAATGTCCCACTACAATCCCACTGGCTTTTAGTCGAGGGAAACAGGGTTTTCCCCACAGTGCTCTCTAAAGATATTTTATTGGATTTGCATCTAAATTAATATCCTGTTATCCTGTCCTCTCTCCTCAGGGGCTTGGCCTGTCCTCATAGACGACTTTGTGGAGTTTGCCCGGCCGATCGTGACGGGGTGTAAACGCAACATGACATAATGTTCGTCCCAGCTTCATACAGAGTTTGTCTTTCTTCCATTTTTTTTTTTATGAGAATTTTTATACAAATGAGCCAAAAAGAGACTACTTCTCAACAAGCTTGTCTGCAGCTTGTTGTTAGGATTGTTCTTCCAACCGCATAAGATGCCTTGGTTTGGGGAGTGACCTGGAAAAACCCGTTCAGAGTGGAGAGCAGGAGGGAAATCAACAGGAGAGGAGTTGTTTTTTTGTTTTGTTTTTGTTTGTTGTTCGTTGGCAAGGACAGACTCTGTGATCGCAATATGGAAATAATGGGTACGCTAGAACTCGTCACTCGTGCGCGATCATCCCAGTTGGGTGCGGCTTCCATACTGCTGCTGTGGACTTGAGCTCACTAAACCTGCACCCTTGGCACAGTGAGGAGGGACGGTCAAAGCGAGCTCTCAGCACATGCAGAGGATCGAGACGAAGATGCAGTAGGACGTGACCTCTTACCTTGTAAATTGTGAATGGAACCGTGTCTTAACATCTGCATGTTTTCGTCAGCTCGTGTGAAGCGGTGCCGTGGACGCGGAGGAGGGGGAAAAAAAGATCTACATTATTCTCACTGAGATTGTGAATGAATAGTTCTCGAACAATCACAGAGAAGAGTGGAGAAAGTGTGTGTGTGAGCGTGTATTTGTGGGTTTTGTGTGTGTGTGTGTGTTTGTGTGGGGGGGGTTGGTTTAAATATATAGCCTCTTTTACAAAACCAGGCTAAATATTATTCTTTTAGTTTTTATTAATATAAGAATTCAAGCGACACAAACTGACGGCGAAAAAAAAAGTTCAGAGTGGCGTTTTGTATTCAGACAGATTTGGACAGAGCAGCATGCTTTTCGGGCTCAGCACCAGCAGAAGTGCTCTTGCTACAGTGTGTAACAACACTGTACTCTTAGAAATAAGAATAGGTTCTATTTTAGAAGAGCAAAAATGTATATCTACGAAAAACAGGCAATGAGATTTATAAATCGTGATTAGAACATAAGCATTTACAGTAGGATCCTCGTGTATAAAATGCTGTTGCGTCACATTTCGTTGGTTCCTTTAGTGTTGCAGGGTGTAAACTGCTGTACTCAAAGAGAAACTGACTGGCACATTGACTGTTTTATTATATTACTATTATCCAGGTGATGACAACGACGACTTGCCAACTCTGCAAACTGCACTGATTTACACTTTTTCTGTTGTTTTTAGGATTATATTTTAAATATCAGGCAGCACGTGTACAGCTACAAAGGCTACTGAGTTTACATGACAGTAGGTTTCACTAACACACACACACTAGACCTTTTAAAATTGAACATCTACACATCCAGCCAAAAGTATTTTCACTGTTTGTTTACACAGCTTGAGGTTTTAGTCTGTTGCTTTTCACGTATTAGCAACTGCGGGGTAACGGCGGCACATTAAAAGTACCGTAGAACTACAACAGAGAAAAAAAAACGTGTCACCCTTTAAGAACACTGCTCGTCCTGATGGGAGGACCCAGCCACATAGTATTTCTCCGTGTACCACAGTCCTGTGCTACATTATCGTATTATAATATAGATGTGGGCACAACAACTGTGAGAGAAGCCCGACATCCAGCTGTGGTGATTTTGAGCCATTGCTTTTCCTACATATGAGATTTGGTGTTGCTTTCATTGTTGTTAATGTCGTCCCCCTTTCCCAGATAAAGAGTGTGACAGAAGTGTCAGAGCTCAGGTACCAGGCGGCCTCCTGTACTTAACATGAGTGGCAAGCCAATTCTCGTCACATGATACAACCTTTTGCCATGTGAAATAAAGATGAATTAATTCCCTCTAACTGCAGGGGATTAAATCATTTCTTTTTGTTAGGTTTCAAATTCTCATATTTATGTAGACAAGTAAGTGTAAGTCATGGAAGAGATGAATGTAGCCTTTAAGAAGCTGATAAAAACAGGATGGAAGTTGACCAGGGATTTCTGTCCTGGACTGAATGTGGCTGAACAGTAAAACAGAAATCGGCTTCATGACGACTGTAAAACAGAAATGTGTTGCTTCAATGAAATGTGTTATAAACTGTCAGTACTGTTAAACGTGTGTGTGTGTGTGTGTGTGTGTGTAAAACTATCACGGTCGGCACGGGGAGAAGGTGTGAAAGTTTTTTCCCCGTCGTCGATCATTGTTGACTTTTACAACCTGACGTTGTTTGTGGTTCAGGAGCAAGAAAATGTGACATCTTTCAGTATTCATCGCTAACATGGTACGTTAGGTTACGTGTTTATTTGTCAAACGTGTGACCGACTGTTTCTGGTCATGCGGACGATTGTTATCAAAACAGTATTATTTTTGCCACCGAGGACACTGATATTTAGAGAATATTATGTTTTGTCACAGAAGCATTGTTTTCTTTAAGAAAGTTGTCAATAAAGCATGTTGTTTTTAACGTGTGCAGTTCAAGTTTGCTCTGACATCCAATGCCGGCTGGTTTAACATATCGAACGCAAATGTGTTGTGCTGAAAGTATCATCAGTGATATTAATATTTTTCTGAGATCAATCTGAATTGCAACTTAGTAAAAAATATATTTGATTTTCAGTCTAATGACTCGTGATGTTTCATCCAACAAAAGAAAAAAAATGTGTAAAAGAACTTCAACTTATTTTGTTCGTTTTTATCTAGAACTAACTTTTGAATATTTAATTTGGTTTGGCTAAGTGTTTTGTTAAACGTATGATGCAACTCAAGGTTCAAAATGATAAAATTGACTATACAGGAGTTGTTTAGACCCAGGAAGAAGCAGTTTGTATCCAGGCCAAACACTGACTGAGTAATTAAGTAGTGAATTGATCAACAGAAAAAAACATCTCCCTGTTCCTGTCGAGCACCGCTGCCCTTCACGGTGTGTTTCAGAGTGTATGTGATATGTCTGCACAGTAACAGTTGTCCCCTTATCAGCTTGCAGTCTTGCCGCATATCATCATCATCATTGTTGGGTCTTCTGGTAATACCTTGTTTACTGTTAGTCTGCGTATGTTCGGAGCAACATTGGCCAACAGATCAACGGACAATAACTCAAAAAAGTCGGAGGATTAAGGGGGGGGGGGCTTTAGAGACAGTGCACGTTACTGGGGAGTCGGTGAGCTGACGTCAGGGCGGGAGATGATTCAAAAAAAAGTTTAAAATAGTGAGGTAGGGATTAGAGAGGCTCATGGAGTGGGTTGGTTGGTTGGAGGGGGGGCATCAACTGGGATGATGCTCCTCCATTCGTACCCTCCTCCCACGGGGGCGCGTGGGATGTCAACAAGGTTCCAGCACCAGCTGACGAGCTCGCTCTACATCCCAGCATTAACATTAGCATCTCTTCCAGGGCCTCCAGCCCCCCCTTTACCCCTTCACACCCAGCCGTCCAGCTTATAGACGTCAGGCCATTGGGGATTGCCTTTTTAGGAGACACCTAATCACAGCCGAACTCACCGCCGCCCAACACAAAGAAGCAGCGGCCAGAGAGCGTGATGCTTTTGTGTCCACCCTTAGAGATGAGAAACAAGCAGAGAGAGCTCTGAGGGCCGAGAGGAGATAGAGCCATTATGTAAAAGAGGCAAAAGGTGGGAGATGAAGAAGTTTTTAGAATTCTTCAGTTTTATGGAGTTTTGCATTTAGCATTTGTTCCAGGAGTCATCTAAACCCCAGGAGAGGTGTGAAGACATCCTTCAACAGAGGATCTGGGTGGTTTTGGGGGTTATCTGGGTGAGCCAACGTGATCGAGCATTTCATGGAGAAATTCAAGGCGGCCATGGTTCTGGGTGCCGTGGGGGACGCCTTGGGCTACAGAAAGGGCCGATGGGAAAGCTGCATCTCCGGCAAGAAGATCCAGGAGGAACTGGCCTCTCTGGGGGGCCTGGGGGCCCTCAAACTGGACCCCGACAACTGGCCCCTGAGTGACACAACGCTGATGCACATGACGACGGCAGAAGCACTTATAACAGGTACGTTCACAAAATTACAAACTTAACATCAACTCAAAATTTCCCAAATCTTACCTCAACTAATTCTACATATATGTGTACATATATATACATTCTTTTGCTGTTCAGTAATTTACTATCAGAATTCAATATGTCCCTGTTATATAGAGACATAGGCTTTTAATCTTTCTACATGTAGAGGGACCAGAATAGCTTCATCTATACAGTCAGTGGAGGCTGCGAAACCACTTACTGGCAGACCGAACCTGAATGACAAAAACTTGCTCAGGACATCAAAGACTAAATCTTAATAGAGTCCTAGGGTATGAATGCCCCCCCAACCCAAATGCCATTTCCCACCATCAGGAGTGGCCCCGGGAGTTACCAGGACAGAAGCGTCTAAAATAGAATACTTTTTGTTCACCGAACAATGGTCAGACGTACTCATACATAATCTGCCGGTATCGTGTTTGGCTGCAGATGGGGCTCAAAGCCAACGTCAGTGGTCCCGAGAAATGGTGATGACATCTTTTGAGATTAGAGGCTCCATTTAGCCACAATGCAGCATGCCTGCGCGCGCACACACACACCAGACAGAAGTGAATGGAGTGGAATGAATGTTGTTAATGTAAACACTGACAGGGCTCTGTCAATCTTCATACCAGCACATAGTCCAACAGTATGTAAAAAAAAAAAAAATGTTACAACAGAAATAAAAACAAATTGGATCTTCTGTTAAATTCTATTATGGAAGTCCAGTTATCAGTCTGAACAGACTTATTCGTTGTATTATACATTCTCATCTGAAGGAGAAAATAAGTAACTAAACAAGAAACACAAGTGTTTCTCAACTCCCTCCTTGTGCACTTCTGTCAGTGACTTCAGGTCTGTCCTGCCTCACCCTCCGCGTAACAGAATCTCAATCAACAGTCGAGTCAAGAAGGTGAAAGTCCCACGCCTTTCATCACAGCCCTCAACCACTAAATTTGGTGATGCTTCTTGTCAACATAGGCTCTCTCTCTTTCTCACATACACACACACACACACACCCATACAGTACACACATAAACACATTGTAAGAGGGAGGCTGGAGACTCTACTCCGGGCTCTCAGTTGACCCTAATGGTGTGTGGAAGTGACTCTCCTCGCTTCCGAGGCATGCTGGTCCTAATCTGTGGCGAGGCAGGCTGAGGCTAAACTTAGCCCGCCACCCACCACTCATCTCGCCTTGCATGCCAGTCATGAATGACTCTTGGTCACTATGCGTGTGTGTGTGTGTGTGTGTGTGTGTGTGTGTGTGTGTGTGTGTGTGTGTGTGTGTGTGTGTGTGTGTGTGTGTGTGTGTGTGTGTGTGTGTGTGTGTGTGTGTGTGTGTGTGTGTGTGTGTGTGTGTGTGTGTGTGTGTGTGTCCGTGTCCAGATTATTGGTGTCTAGAGGACCTATACCGGGAGCTGGTGCGTCTCTATGTGGAAGCCATGGTGTCTCTCCAGGGCAGAGCCCCTGATCCTGCCACAGTGGAGGGGTGCGTTCACCTCAACCCGCGCAACTTCCTGCTCGCCTGGCACACACCCTTTAATGAAAAAGGTTATTGGAGATTTTATTTCTAAGTGTATGAGTCCAACACAACTGCAATATATAAAAAACGTGTGTCTGTGTCCAGGGTCCGGGTTCGGGGCAGCTGCCAAGGCTATGTGTGTGGGTATGAGATACTGGCAGCCTGAGAGAATAGACAACCTGGTGGAGGTCAGCATTGAGATTGGCAGAATGACGCACAACCACCCCACAGGTGACAGTTGTTGGTGGTTTTCAACATATCCTAATAAATCTAGCAACTACAGACTGACTACTGTTAAACTGCAAGCCTCTCTATTTGCATTTTACCTGCCAGAACATTGATTCAATACTTAGTTCATTGGTGACTTTTGAGGTGTCATCAGACAGGACTGGCGTTGTGACTTTTTGGTGTCTCCCTTCACTCCAAGGCTTCCTTGGCTCCCTGACAACGGCACTGTTTGCATCCTATGCGCTCCAGGGGAAATCTCCTGTGACCTGGGGCCGGGAGCTCATGAAGGTCATTCCTCGGGCTGAGGAGTACTGCAGGAAGACCATACGACACATGGCTGGTAAGACTGTGTTTATGTCCGTGTTAGTGTGCAAGAGGCAGCATCATTTTACAGCTTAGCAGATTCATCCAATCAGTTGCATATATACAGTACAGTCATTTTCGGTGTGTGTCTGAGAAAGCATGACTATCAGCTGATCCCAGTAATGTGTGTGTCTGTGCATTTCTATGCAGAGTATCAGGAAAACTGGTTCTATTTTGAGGCCAAGTGGCAGTTTTACCTTGAAGAGCGAGAGATAGAAAAGGAAGGACAGAACAAACCTCTGTTCGCTGATCGCTACGACGCTGAGGAGACAGACAAGGTGAGTCCTGCCTCTGTGACTCGGGAACAAAAAAATTACAAAGCTCAGCTTGTTTTCTCTCCATCAGTGTCCCTCTGTACTTTGTACATACAGGTATATAAACGCTGGAGCTCAGAGGGCCGTGCAGGTCGCAGAGGTCACGACTCCCCCATGATCGCCTACGATGCCCTTCTGGCTGCGGGGAGCGACTGGTCTGAGCTGTGTAAACGAGCCATGTTCCACGGAGGTGAGAAAAATACAGCATTCTGTGCCTGCGAGGCCTTTTAAAACAGATGCTCACTGTGGACTCCTGTGCAAACTCTATGTCGTTTCAGGTGAGAGTGAAGCCACAGGCCTGATCGCAGGGTGTCTTTATGGCCTCCTGCACGGCCTGAGCCAGGTTCCCCCAGGCCTTTACCAGGATCTGGACAAAAGAGAGCGCCTGGAGGAGCTGGGGGAGTCGCTGTACAAGGCAGCCTCTGCAGAGAAATGCATAGACAAGTAATCCTGATCTTCACTGGCCTGAACCCTACTGGCTATCAGCGGAAACTGCACATGACTCTAAAACTGCTTCCCTCTGTCCCACACTACCCTCTAGCCCTCCACGGCAGTATCTCAATAGTCTTGAATGAGATCCTGTCCTCTGCTCACCCATCTTGCCCTATTCTCCTTGATTTCTGCTGTCCACCATCCACAGATCTGACATGAATACTTTCTTCTAGATAATCTTTCTGTTTCTCCATCTGGAGTCAATTAATGGGCGGGGATATACACAGTGTGACTTCAAGTCCAACTGAAAGACTTGTACACAAGGCCTGAAGATCAATTCCTTCTCTGACATTTTCCTTCTCTGAAGCTATCATCAAGCACAGAGTTGTATCATGGGAGTAATTCAAAACAATCTAGATCAAGTCTTTGTGAAAACATCGTCCACCATGGGTTTTGACAATTGATTTCAAGGTCTCAGCAGTTGGCTCAGCATACCTAATTTCCTGCTTTTATCTAAAAATATTAACTGAAACTAAGGCGCCTTATCAATTAATGTTTTCAA
Organism: Scophthalmus maximus; assembly: GCF_022379125.1. Lineage (NCBI taxonomy): Eukaryota > Metazoa > Chordata > Actinopteri > Pleuronectiformes > Scophthalmidae > Scophthalmus > Scophthalmus maximus. Next base: position 5,694,501 of record NC_061518.1, read on the forward strand.
TCTAGATCCAACATATCTATCTTTAGCGTACTGGTGCATGTACTGTAAATGTGGTTGAAATAATGAAATGATTTTAACTATTATGCGTACCAGTATTGAGTTGTGGAATAGTAGTTATGTTTTCTTATACTATTTCATACTGTTTGCACTGTGATGCTCTGATCTGGTACAGTGTACTATATTGTGAAAGCACCATTACATGGTGACTATTAATATGACATGACGATTAAAATGGACTCGGATATATATCACGCATGAGGTGCCTGTCTCTTTATATTAACTGCATCAATCATTTTGATGGATAGCATCTTAATGTTGTTCCTTTTCCTGTTGCACAACCGTCTCCTGAACTAATCATCTGTAACAAGTCCGCACTTCTCACCTCACTTGAAGTACTGTACTCTACTGGAGGGGTGGGATCACTACTGGTATCTCCAGTTCAATGGGAGTACTGTTAATTGATTCAAATATTACCATGTTAGAAGATTAATAAGTAAAGGTAAAAAATACAGTTTTTGGAGATTTTTGGAGATACAGGGATTAAGTTTTGTATGTCCTCTATTCTAGACCAGATTCTTGGAACACCAGTATCATTCCTGATGCCAATATGTTGAGGAAGTTGGTTAGAGATCGCAACTGCAGTCCAGTGCTCCGAGGGATTTTTGAGAGTCTCCTGCATTACCTAACGCAAGATCTGCCCAAGTGCTCCACCAGAAAGAGAAACCTGGAGGAGCCAGAGTCTGGTTCTGTAGCTGTCAGAGACTCAAGAAAAGATTGTCCAGATCAGAGTTCAAAGAAACAGACTCAACTTCAGCTCACCGAGGAGCATCAAAGGACGCAGAAAATGACTGCTGAGACCAGTTCCAGGGTCCTAGAAAAATGCTGTTCGGATCCACAGAAAGAAAGACTTTCAATAGGGTGTGGAGAAGACCAAAGAGCAGGAGACTTCATACCTCGGCGACTTACCACATTCCAGCTCCTCCAATCTAAATTCACAAGGTCTACACCTAGACCTTCCATCACCCACCAAAGGCAGGTAGGAGCCCTGTCCTCCAGCATTGGAGTGGCAGGTAAGGTGAACCACAGCCAAGATGGTGAGCATGACAATCACAAGAAGGACCAAGTTAAAAGACAACTAGGACAGAAAAGAGGAGGCAGTGTGAAGGATATGGTGGCCAAGTTTGCCATGGCTGAGCAGAAAGAAGGGAGACTAAATGTGGTACAGAACCAGCCAGTCAAACCAAGACTCATTGGAAGAGGGATCCTCTTATCTTCCTTGATGGAGAGGTTTGAGACCATCGCCACTGTATGCAAGGGGAGTGGCTTGAAACGTTCAAATAAAAGATCTTCGGGAGGAATTGACAAGAAGGTGACCAGTTGTATAAAGCAGAAGGTAGCTTGTTACGAAAAAGAGCAACAACAGGCGGTAGACAAAACCGTCCGCAAACGAAACCAACACAAGCCAATGAAAAGTAAATCTGTTGGACAGCAGTTGAAAATAAATCTAATTGCAAATGGAGAAGAAAGACCGGAGCAGGCAGTAGACATCTTAACAAAAGTAAACTCAAACCTGGGAGAAGTAATGAGGCAAATTGGTGACCAGCCTTCAGATCAAAAGGCTGCTGGTCATTGTTCATTAAAACATATGAATGGTCAAGCTTATGATAACAATATTGAGGGTTGGAGGTCGGGGGAAGATGGCAAAATTCAGACCACAGCTGATGAAACTCGTATCACCAGCAGGTTAAAATATGGATGTCTAGAGCTGCTCTGTTTAACTTCTGCCTCAGAGTGGTCACCACCAGAACCCTGCAGGCTTTCTCCACAGGTAGAGGCCTCCTTGAACTGGCATGTGGCAACCATCACGACCTGCTCTACTGTGTGGTCAACATGTGTGGATTCCTCCGCCAAACAATATCAGCAAGAAGAAACCAAACCTGAGACGTCAGAAAAGACACCAATTGTGAAGAAACACGGTCCTGGTGGAGCTCTACAATACAATACTCACGGCGAGACCACTGAAGTCACTGTGAAACCCAAGGTTCAGGGACTTTCTACGGATGCTGGTCATGACCCCATGGAGAGCAGAGCAGCGGAAGATCCAAATCGCCCCACAACAGAGACCATTCAGAGAAGGCTGCGCAAATATGTCATCACACGTGTTTACAGACTTGATTATGAACAAGGTGATCATCCTGATCAGACTAGTTCTTCTTCTCAGTCGGCACCGGACCGAGAAGCTATAACTCCACCGTCACAGTCTGATACTTCTCCAACTGCTCTTAACGCTGTGTTAAGAGCAGTGGTAACGGAATCTTTTCAAGCGCTACAAGACACAAGCTCTTCCAATCCCATCACCCTCCATAATATAACAAAAATGAAATCAGCAGAGGCTAAACCACGAGAAAACGACAGGGAGGCCGGGGAGGAAAAAGAAATAGTAACACTAGTGGACATAAAAGATACCGATATGCAGCAAAGACTGAGACTTTCTGAAGACACTGGAAATAAGGTTGAATTTGAAGACAGCAACAACCTTGATGTAACATTACCTGAGATAAAACCTGAGCGAGACAAACCAAAAGAGAGGCCAAAGTATACAACAATCAGCTATGGGGATCCTTCAGTCAAGCAAACATATAAACCCAAAACCATACGTTTTACTGACACCTTCACTTTTTAGGTTGGTGCTAATGGACGGACGGCGAACTCAGAACTAGAATCAGTGGTTGCTGGTCAAGCACTGTTTGCTTTTACAGATAGATTCTCTGTTTATATATGTCATTGACGATCACAGCTGGAGAAACAAAAGTACAGTGGAAGCAACAAGTAACACTGGTGTTTTTCCATAGAAGTTGCACACATATCCACAAACTACATGCTACTATGTAGTAGAGCTCGACTAATATGGATTTTCAGGGTACGATATTTTACAGAGAAATTTCTGATATATCAGCCATTTTATATTTTTAAAAAAAACTGGCAGTAATTCCTAAATTTCCATTTAACAAAGACAGATTTATATTATACTGTTTATCTAAAAATATTATTATAAATAGTCATAAATTAAAAAAAGAAAACAAATGCAACCACTTCTTTTTAGAATTATACAATAATAGACAAAATAAACATAAAATGTGAACATAGATGCAAGTCGCTCCTCTGCATTGTTTATTCTGTAAAATAAAAAGTTCTAATATTGGCGCATATTGGCAAACATGAACACAGATACCAATATGTTTGTGACAGGCGTTTTGGTCAACATATTAAGAAAAATACAGAAAAAGCCGATTAGCTAACTCTTACCATGTGTTTATTTGTCCTAACATTAATGATACAAAAATGATTCTGCATTGTAATATGTTTGTATCAAATGCTATTCAGTGTTTTTTGCATAGAAATCCATTAAAAGGGCTCGACAGATAAGAAGAAAGATTATTGATAGTAATAAAATAACACTGATAACCTCCAAGCGACATACAACGGTTTGTCTGGCCGCCTGACTTATCAAGGTTGTATTGTTTAAAACAGTGCTGCCAACATGGTTAAGTTTTTAAGTCTCATCTTTTCTACCTTAAAGAAAAAAAGCAGTGCACAAACAATTACACGGCATAATATGAAACAACGACTGGGCAACATAAGAGTTTAACCAGCATTTCATTTTGAACCTGTATTATAATGTAATCATTTGTTTGGTGCACACAGCTCCAGTGTGTCTGTATGTTGTTTATGTCAAATTGTTTAACATGCCAAATGCCTTTTACAGCTAAATTCCTTTTCTTTTCTTTCCCTGACTATGAAGACACAACACAGTATAATAATTAGCTTGTGAATTTTTTTTAAATAAACTATATAATGGATCTCTCTTTATGCTGCCTGATTTATTCATTACTGGTATACTGTAGTGGAGTGTGGTTGTTTTAGTTGATTTGATGACAAATATTTTGTATGAATAGAATTATTCATATTTGTATAATACAAACTGATTGCTGTGTATTCACATAACTTTGTGGGGAGCTGGATAAATATATGGTCAAAATGGTTACAAGGTTGTTTTCCAGGAAGCTAAAGGGTTTTGTTCCTCTTCAATCCACCACGTCAATGAGGACACGCTAACACACTAGCTGGACTTAGACGACCTTGTCTCTGGAACATTGCCTACTACACACCTACACAGAAGCCTAGTGTTTAAATGTGGTGACGAATGCTGAGAGCAGATGAATGGCCAAAGCAGCGGCGCCAAAACGCGTCAGTGGTGGGAAGTTCATCCAGTTCACACTTACAAACCTGCCGGCCAGCAGGATTACACTACTGCAGAAAGATGAGTCTGCATTACGACTTAAGTATTTTCACTAGAGGATGAGAGATTGAAGCCTTCATGAGCCATCATGTGTCCATCCCAAGGCTTATCCCAATGAGGAGTTTGGTGCTGTCATTCAGCTGTATGTAGGGCAGAAACACTTACATCAAATATTAAGTAATCAGATTTAAGTTAAGGATAACTTTCAACATAAATGGTGGATTTCCATGTAATCACGTTCTGTTATATAATGAATTATATGGGATATTTGTGGTGTTTATGACACTGTTAATAATTTAGTTTATCCTCACCTATCTTTACATCATTGTATTTCTATTTGTAACTAAAACATTATTTCTGACAGTGTTTACCATGTATAAAATTTAAAAAAAACTCAGCAACTCCAAAAAGGGCCACATCAAACAATATATGTAAGCTTTCAGTTTAGTTTTACAAGTGTCCTTTACCTAACCTCTTTTGAGTACAACTCTAACTTTTACAAGAAAAAAAGGCAACATGAACAACTTTAGAGGTTCTTTTGTGGTAAACTTGCCTGGAGCAGGATGACAGTGTTGGGACAGTGTCTGCAGCTCTGCTCCAGTTTCTCTCATCACCTCATAATCAAATTGTAGAAACTGGTGACTTGATGTGAGGTTTGTTTCAGTGTGATACTCGTCACCTTTTCCAGTAAGTGCAAGGTCATCTACTCTTACTTGTGCAAGTCTTTTAAGTAGTTTCAATGTTTACTGTGTTTTGGTAATATTGGCTCAGTGATAAAAAATAAACCTCAATAATTCATTATATGTTTCACGAAAGATGTGAAACTGTGCAGTTACATATTTTCCTATATTTCATTTAGAAAATAAATCCTAGATCTTTAATTATCATTGGTCATATTTTACTGCAGCACATATATTTGAACCCTAAATTTTAGCGGCGACCGATATATCGGTTGGCCAATAATATAAGTCGATAATAGCCTTTCACAGACACGTCGGTATACATACAATAAATGTTTATTTTCTTAACCAAAGTTCTAAATATTTGGTTGTATTTGTATTTTTTTTTCAATTTACAGTTATTTATGATTTTAAGTCTTTGGTTTGACTAAAATTTCTTTCTCATAAAGGTTTGATAAGAAAACATCTTAGGAATCATTGACAGATTTAAAATAATTTTTTAAAATCGGTCAAAGTATCGGTATCAGGAATCTTATACTCCTTAAATTCGATATCGACCCCAGAAAAATCCATATCGGTCGGGGTCTACTCTATTTGACTGGAGTACTCAGGTGAGCAGGCGACTGTATACTTACCTGTGCTACGTGGCTTTGCTGAAGAGGGCGCGGCTTTTTACCATGTTTGCTGCCTTCACGTGTTATCGGACAAAAGTGTTAAGGTCAAATGAGAGTCCCATATACAAAATTCTGAATAATCAATATGACTTCTTTTTTTTTTTAAACATTTTTTAAATAAAATAAAACTCGATAAATATAAAATTGGTTGTCAGTTTTCGTTGAAGGAATGGTGAAGATTTTCCCACAGCAAGAGCCTGTTGTTGTTTTTTACATCCGATAAGTCGTGAATGCACCATTCACTTAACCTCCAAAACAGGATATTTACGGGAGTCCTTTGAACGCACCATTGGGTCTGATTGACGTGTGTGTCCCGGGGCAAACGTCACCGAGTCCGAAATCCTCCATGGAGCCGCGAAGACCGCGCGAGACGGAGTGGAAGGGTGACTTGAACGATTTGAATGACGCCGAGTTGCCTTCACCTAACCAGCCGTTGTGTTTTTGTGCGTGTCGATAGTCGAGCTACCGGGGCCGGAGTGAGTAACACTCCGGGTAAGAGAGGAGTGGGACCAGCGGCAGCAGCAGGTGCATGTGGATGGCGATAAAACTCAAGACCAACTCCGCTCTCTCCGCACGGATTCGATAAAACACCTCCAGAAGCCGAGTTAAAACGAAGTCTCTATTCGACGGGAATCGCCTTCACTTTTCACCGCTTTCCATCGCCCGGAATTGTGCATTTTAATCCCCAAGAACAGCAGCGTCTCGTCCCGCGAACATGGAGAAAGTGGCCGCGAACTCACCTCAACTAACACGGTGACTCGGGACACTCGCGCCTGTTGTAAACTTTGGTGTTGTTTGTGGAGATAAAACAACAACACGGCGACGGTGGATTCATGGTGAGACTATAGCGCGGATTTCTTTCAGGAGGAGGACGTCACCGGAGCAGAAGAAGAAGAAGAGGTGCGATGGAGAAGAAGAAGAACAAGGCGGCGGCGACGGCGGCCGACAGGAGCCACTCCGCCGCCGGCAGCGCGAAGGACCGAGTGGGCAGGTACAGTGACGTTAGCTCAAAACGTAACGCGGTGGTTGTGAAAACATATATATATTTTTACTGTTTTAGAATGTCGGCGTTATTTTTAAGTAACTTACCTGATAAAGTAAATCCCGGAGCAGGTGATTACTTTAATCCTCATTTCGTGGAAAACGAGCAGTAACGTTAGCTAACTGCTACTTCCGACTGTTCCTCCTCGAGCCAACTCGGGTTATGTATTTTCCTGTTTCACTAAATTAATATAACTGATGAAGGTTGTGATAGTTGTATTTTTTGTCTCATTAATGTAATTTGTAATCCACAATTTTTTAATGAACTTCAATGAAATAACATATTAATAACTACATTTTTACTCAGGCACCTAAACGGACCTCTGCCCTCCAGCTGAAATAATTAGTCTCTTGATTGGTTGATTGACAGGAAATTAATGCCAATATTTATATATATATATCTATATCTATATATATATATATATATATATATATATATATATATATATATAAAGTATTCATTGTTTTAATAATAATTTAAAAAATCTTTTTAATGGATGATAAACTCTATATTTCTGGATTTCAGACGAAAACGAAGCAATTTGATCATGAAAATAAATTGTTGGTTGCAGGTGTACAGTTCTCCTATGGTGGAATAATATTGGTATACCCATTGTTTGCTACTTGGAAAAAAAAAGCAAATGACCACAATGTAAACTAAAACATTTAAGGTCATAGAACCTATGTTGACAATTTCCTTGTCAAGACCAGCGCCACAAGACTGACGGTAGAAGGTCATATAGCAGATTTTTTTTTTTGACTTTTAAGTGGTTCACATTTCTAACTAATGTAATTTGATTTTATTAATCAAATTATGTAAACAAAGGAGTAGTGTAAACCTGGAGCTTTTTGGGGACCTTGAGAGTCTTGGTTTCTGGGACAGGTACAGTTGGTAATCTAGCCTACATGGGAATAATGCACAAATTGTGCCCTCTGTATATAGACTTCACTTCATAGGTCTCTTAATAATCTAATTTGGCTTTTGCCTGCTAATGTTTGCGTTCACATCAGAAATTGGACAAATGGTAATTCAAGTGAAATTGAACTGTTGATAAGTGCCGTTGTCCTCTTAAAAACGGATGTCGCATCCCAACACATTGCTGATCTTTAGGTGCATCTCTTCTTCAGGCATGACTTTGCTCTCATGAAAGGGTTAAGCTGCAGGAAGATAATCGTGTTACCTAAGGCATTAAGTTGAGACACACATACACACACGCACACCCAACTTTTTTTTTTATCCAGAACCAGACTGTAGTTGTAGGTATTTCAGATACAAGTGTTTAAAAAAATTGTTGTTTAAGGTGCACAGTTCTTAATGTGAATGCTTGGCAACTCTTATAATGTGACACACTTGCCTGACAAGAATCCTTTGACGAATTAAATTAGTTGTTGACTGTTTCAAACCTCGTGCTTTTTGGCTCAGGCTGGATCCATACGGCTTTGAGCGCATGGAGGACTTTGACTACGACTCGTACGAGGAGCTCATGTCCGAGTATCTCGCCGTGCTCACAAGGCGGTCCATCAAGTGGTCCAAACTACTCAAGGGCAAAGGCAAGGTGCAGAGGAATGTAAAATGTAAGTGTGAAAACTGAACTCACCCATAATCCTCAAGGAGCGAGTCCTGAATTAAGTGAAAGAGGGGAATTAAAGTGGAATGTTGCCCCTCTCTCTCCCTCCAGTAAAGCGCTATGTGCGGAAGGGGATTCCCAATGAGCACCGGGCTCTGATCTGGATGGCAGCCAGCGGGGCTCAAGACCAGTTAGAGAAGAACCCAGGATACTACCAGTCGCTGCTCGGAGCCCAGCACGACCCCAAACTGGTGGAGACCATCTGCACAGGTCAGCTGTGAGCCCTGGCACACACACATCAAATGAAAAAGACACATAGATCACTTCTTTTATAAATTACACGTGAATCTCTTTGATCAGAGGAAATAACCGTTTGTCATCCAAACATCATGAACATCCAAACGTAAATAAGCCAATTTATGTCTTGTCAATGTGAACCTCATTAAAGGTCTCATGATTACGGTATGTTAGGATTACGAAATGTTCCAGCTGAAAGATTTGTTTTGTACTGACATTGGCATCGCGTGTTTTTTTCCCCCCAGTAAGTAAAATTAGAGATTTTGTTTTAACACGCTGTCAGGGAATTCTTTATTGGATGGCTGCCCCTGTGGCTGATTCAGTTCACTGATTCAGCTCTTCAGTTAATGCTGACAGTGGTGCCACCGGACACACTGCGAAAACCTAAAGGCAACAGTCGGCCACACAGAACACAATGACGATGCCCAACAGTTTGGTGTCTCAGAGCTGGTACGTTTTACAGAATGAGCTGTGTAAGTGACACTTCCCTTCAGCCGAACCTGCTAAAATGCGATAGAATGATATGTGAGATACTGACATCATGGTCTCCAGGATGAAAATGGCACCGCGCTGACAGAACCCCAGGGATGGCGCATTGTTTCAGGTACTGCTGAAATGAAGTAATAGAGAGTTACTGTATAGTGATTGTAAAATGATCCTTCTCCCCCCGAAGTGAAGAATGGGCAGAAGAAAGACTGTCAGTGCTTCGGTATTTAGTTTCCACAGCTGTCTTGAGCAGGGTGGAGTCCTAACAGCTGCACATGCAGCCACAACATCTAGAAAAGTTTCAAGTTACTGTTTGCACATAACGTCAACGTGAGAGTGAGGCTGCAGAGTTTTTCTCTCCCCTTGGTGCTTCTCATTCACTCACACTCATGTCTGTATCGTGACACAAGCACACAGCAACAGGGCGATGATTGGCGTCTGTGTGGTATTTTCTCTCAAGACTTGAACAGAACATTTCCAGACAACATCCAGTTCCGCAAGACGTCAAACCCGTGTCTGCAGAAGGCGCTGTACAACGTGCTGCTGGCCTACGGTCACCACAATCCCACCGTGGGCTACTGCCAGGTAATACTGAATAACTGCAGAATACTACACTTGGTATTGATTTTCTGAATCTGTGTTTGTTGTGTGGTATTGGTGAGGATTATGGGACAAAAGTTCACTCAAATTGTCCTTTTTTATCTTTACAAGCAAAATAAAGTAAACAATGCTTTTGAATTTATATTTTGACGTGTTCATTCAAGTAGAGATGAAACTGTTAATCGATGACCAAATAAATAGCCAACTATTTTGATAATCGATTAATCGGTTCAAGTAGTTTTTAGGGGGGGGAAGTCAAAATTCTATGATATCAGCTTATTAAATGGGAATATTTTCCAATTTCTTTGCTCTAGGGCAGCAACTCACGATTATTATCATAATCCATTAATCTGTCGATTATTTTCTCGATTAATTGATTCGTTTTTTTGGTCCATAAAATGTCATAAAATTTTGAAAAATGTCAATTGTGTTTCCCAAAACCCAAAACCATTTTTTTATTTCGTCCACACAAACTAAAGATATTTAGTTTATTGGTCACAGAGGAGCAAAGAAACCAACGACTTGAACCGATTAATGGATTATCAAAATAGTTGGCTATTAATTTCGTAATCGATTACTAAGTGATTAACTGTTGCAGCTCTTCTTTGCTCCTCTATGACAGTAAACTAAATATGTTTGGTGTGTGGACACAACAAAATATCATCTTGGGGTTTGGGAGACACATTGGTCGACATTTTTTTGCCCTTTTTTGTGCCATTTTATGGGCCAAAAAATGAATCGAGAAAATGATCGACGGTTTAATAGATAATAAAAACAATTTTCTTACGGCATTATAATATCAACACTTATTTCAGTCATTACTCCCAGGCAGGAAGTATGTTTTTGTGTCAGTGTCAGCTCTGTGTAGTCAAATAATAATGTCAATAATTTGAAAGGCAAATTTCCTTCACATCACGCAGCTTGTTTTGCAATTCAAACGAGCAGCAGGATGTTGATGGTCTCATCTCTTGTTGAGTCTTCTTAACTAGAGCCCATTCATCTCTGATCATACTCTGGTAGCCTGCTTCAGTTGGGGAAGGTTATATTCCCTCTTATTTCATGTCCACTGTTCACTTTGCTTTGTTCTAGAGCTCCTCTCCATGTGTGTCTCTCTCTTTTATCCACAGGGGATGAACTTCATAGCCGGGTACCTGCTTATCATCACAAAAGATGAAGAGAAATCCTTCTGGCTGATGGATGCACTACTCGGCAGGATTTTGCCAGGTGTGTGTGTGTGTGTCTGTATACGTGTGTGTATACACACTAAATTGGCCCCGTCCTGCCAACTGTATTGTGCAAGTGTATTGTGCTCTGGTTGTTCCTTTTGCTCCAGGCTCAGAATAATCTCGTCAGAGGTCACGTGATCTTTATCTGTCTGTGGCTTAAGACCTACACTGTGTTTTCATTTGGAACTTACACTCACTCAAATTTATGGAATGTCAATATCAATTTTAAAAAAAGTTGGTAGCAGTTTGAAAGGAGTAACAATCAGCTGTTTTGTGTGAGACAAAAAACACTCAATTCGGTTTTACTATTCTAGATGTAAATCCATCTTTTTTTTTTCTTTCAGAAATGCAGCTTATTAATTAATTGAGATGTACTGCAAAAAGTGAAACTCACAATCGTGTGTGTGTCTGTGTGCGTGTGTGTTTATAGACTACTACAGTCCAGCCATGCTGGGGCTAAAGACGGACCAGGAGGTGTTAGGGGAGCTACTGAAAATAAAAGTCCCCAGCGTGTGGCAGACCATGGTGGATCAGAACGTCATGTGGACCCTGGTGGTCTCCCGGTGGTTCATTTGCCTCTACATAGACGTCTTGCCAGTGGAGGTGAGTGTCAACACGTCACTGCAATTTATCACAATTTCTTTATATTAAAGGGGCAGGAAGTGATTTCTAATCCAAAACACTTTTTGTGAAGTTCTGTGTGTGCGCTGGAAAGAAATCCAGTTTATCGGCACAACCCTCTCTGTAAATTGAAAACAACAGTGTGTGAAATTGGTAAACATCACTCCCCGACACCTTAAGGAGACGTGCTAGCGCTACATGCTACAACTCAGGGGTTTTTGGCCTCGTGGTTAGCGCGTCGCAGTCCCGTACCCGAGACTGCGGGTTCGATCCCCGACCACGGCGGTCAGGAAATTAATAATCTTTCTCCAAATTCCCTTACTGCACCTTTAAGATGTTTGGGAAAGATTTGTGGTTTCTAATCTCCCAAACATTACAAAACAACATTCATAGCTCAGCACAATCACTCAATGTTTTGGTTTGCTGGTTTTAGTAGACTCACAAAACAGACTATGGCCAGTCCACCATATAAAACAATCCCTGTTGTTTCTTACTCCCTCTGTTGGCCTGGAGTGGGTGTGACATGTCACTCGTAGCAGTTCATGCTATTCCCTCAAGAATTCACTCTACCCTGAGGCACCTTTGCCAACGAGTAGCAGTTGTTAGAACATGACTTCTCAATAATTTCACCACCAGGATTGATTCAGAGTCACTGCCACACTGTCTGAGCTTCTCTCTTCTCCCCTTGAAACAAAAACACGAGTAACTTTTAAAGCAGATGTTAAAGTACTGTAGCTGGAATTGAGCATAACAGTGAAGATATGGGGGAAAAAAATACATTGATTGTTCAACTCACTTTATTTTCAGTTTTATGATGATTATTTTCATGTATTTTTCTGTGCACTAGAAATACAGCAAGTCATTAAAATATTCTAACAAATGATGACCAATAGTGTTTATGCATTTTCAGTAGTTCTTACACTCGCTGATTGAACTTGGATATGACTCTTTACACAACATACTGTAACTGGTGGTTGTTGTCGTCTAATCAGTCTTATCACTTACTAACATCTCTAGACATTTGGTCAATCCACAGGTTAAACTTCATAAACTTCATCACGACATGTTCCTGGTAGGATTTTCCTTCTACGATGTTGTTGTTTTTTTGCAGACTGTTCTGCGGATCTGGGATTGCATGTTCTACGAGGGATCGAAAATCCTCTTCCGCGTAGCCCTGACGCTGATCCACCACAACCAGGCTCCGATCCAACAGGCCCAGTCACTGCCAGACGTCTGCCAGATCTTCAAGCAGATCACTCACGGACCATTTGTTGACGAATGCCACACTTTCATGCAGGTAAAACGAGACGGATGAATGAAAGGACAAACATCCCTTTTTGTAATTGGCTTTCTTTAATTCCATAATCCTGCCGTTTCCTCACCTTTCCCAGAAAATCTTCTCTGAACCGGGAAGTCTCTCCATGGCAACCCTGACTAAGCTGCGGGCGACATGTCGATCTCGCATCATCGCAGAAGAGTCGTGACCCAAACTGACTCACCTGTCGCTCAATCTCAAAACACATTCCACGGGGGGGAAAACAACCCAGCAGCTTTTTTTGCACCTTTTTTCAGAATACCTGTCACAATAACTACATGTAGTTTTTTTGTCTTAATCATTTCCATACAATCTACATGTGTGTGTGTGTGTGTATATGATCATGTGAGAATATTCATTGCAATGTACTGCATGAGCTGACTATTCCATTTGAAATCAACACGTGCTGTAGTTTATCTTAAGTTAATATTCTTTTGGTAAAATGTTGAATGATGCACTTTACTACAAAAAGTCAGAGACACTGAAGAGAACAGATTTGGCGGCAAATTTCCCGGTCAGATGAAGTATGTGTTGCACAATGTCAACGCAGGCCTACTGCATTTCACATTGTAGTCTCAGTAATGAATATTATATGGGGGGACACGCCAAAACAATCCAGTGTGAATCATATTGATTTCATGACAGAAACATCTTAAAAAAATTCTTTATCTAATGTATTCATTTCAAGTGCATTATGGTAAAGCGATGTAAACACAATTCGAAGGGCTGCTCTCTTTTCTAACAATGGCATTTCAACTTTGTTCTGTGTCTGGGGTTTGTTGCCCTGCAGACAGCCGTAGTACTATTATCAGATTTCGATTCACTGGACAGAAATAACCTTGGTGTCGATCTAAGTCTTGTGTAATACACACCTGCTTGAACAGCTCTCAGTAAACGGCCCTTTTTTACTTCACACACTCCTCGATTAAACCAATCATAAACGGTACTGTAGCACGAAATACTCATGGGGAAAAAAACTGTCCTGAAATTCTAAGATCTTTATTAACTTTCAGTTAGATGCATAATAGAAAACGAGATCACGTCATTTTCTATAAAAAAAAAAAATAAAGGATCAAATCACTACAATGTACATTTCTTTTTTTAGGAGAAGGCGGCCGAAATCACGACTAGAGAATGAACCCATGCACCTGTTCACTCGTCCTGTTAAATGAGACGGAAGAGTTACGCAGTTACCTTATTGAGCCTCGGTCCACTGATGGGGCGGTTTAAGCTTTTAGCAGATTCCAGGCTTTCCCTTCTCTTAAGTCATCTTATGCTCGTGAAATTAAACAGAAAAGCAGTCGGCATGAGTACTAATAAAACTCCCAGGAAGGGGGCTTGGAGAGCACATACCTGTGCCAAGGCTAACACCCAATCACCAGGTTATAAAGAAGAGAGGTGAAAAATAAGTTCTGGAAGCGCACCAAATTTTTAATGGGTTCTTCGTTGGGTCATGTCGTTTTTTGTTGCGTGATCCTGATGATCAACAAACGGACAAACAAACGCAGATGGATGAAAACATAACAACAAACAGCAGTTCAAGCAAATTTCAACTGATTCCTAGAGCAGAGCCAAGCAGCTGATGGTCAACTTAGTAAAGCGAATTCAAACGTTCCCTCCATCCTCGATTATGTGGTGTCCTCTTCACGCTTCACCGTTTAAAATTTAGCAGATGTTTTTGCTTCAGGTCATTCCACGGAAAAGCCGAGAGGAAAAATAAAACATCCAGAGGTCACACAGGATGCGCACACACACAAAAAAAAACAGTACAACATGCCGTCACCACGGAGAAAAGAACTTATTCCATTCACTCATGTTCCGAGTCCAATTGCTCATTCACACGCTAAGGCTCGTCCCTCCACTGTTCAGTTCGTCGGGGGTACTCCATTCAGATGGTCTGGTATCCGGCGTGGCTCCTCCTCCTGCCTATTAGGTACGCGATGAGCACGATCAGCACCAGGCCGGCGAGGGCCGCCCCGACGACGATGGGGATGAGCATCTGGTCCTGGTCCATCTGACACTCCTCCGCTGCGGACGGAAAAAGGCGGAAAAATTTGAAATGTTCAAGCCCCGTCAGTGAACACTCGACCCAGAGTCTCTACTCACATCTCTGATTAGATATTATCTTCAGCGATTCGCATGCGGGAGCTGAGATCCGTTGGGTTTCCTCGGAGGGACTCGTGTACACCAGTCGTAGTAGGAAAAGGCTTCACAGTACGAAACATTTATTCCCCCTGTTTGTGAAACCTCACAGATGTATCCAAACCCAAAGTATTCTCCGTACAGAAAGGTATACCACGGTAAGAAAAAACCATATGGCTTGGTCGGTTTGTGAATCTCAACCGAACAATGCTAGTTGACTTCAAAGCGATGCTCACAAACTTTAAAGGCACAAGGCATCAAAACCGCTGTGACCTCAAAGCTACTTCTCTTAAAATGACAGTAACATGCTTCCCTAGTAAGACATAAAATACTAAACAAGATACAAACTGCACTTGTGTAACTTTTTCTGCAGCAGAAATGGCAACAAGCAGAGTTTCCAGACACACGATAATTTTTGCATTTGTGCGATAATTTTGCCCTCTGTACGATGCCTGATCAATAAATCCAAAATTCCTCTACTCAATGTATGATCATTTCATAATTTAGTGACGGAATTACGAGTTGTAATAATTTATATTGTAAAATTTGGATCCCACGTCTGTGTGGCGATGAACATGAACATGGACCATGTTTTTTTTTACACATCTCTTACGTCAGCACCTTTTTTTTAAATTTTGATTTAAAAAAAAATTTAATAATAGCAACTCTCATATCCACAGTGTTCCACCTCCGTGTGAAACGTCCAAGGAGAAGATTGATTACACTCGGCCAGCAATAGCTGAATTTTGCTTGGGGTAAAAACTGCTCAGAGGTAAACACGTCTAACTCTCTCCATTAATTAACTAAAGGTCACTGATTTACATGTTGTATATCTTTTGTTTAATCTGTACAATAATGTAATAATGATGAGCTGTGGTTTTCTGGGGAGTTGTATACTGGTATTCTGGATGTTTTCATCTTATTATTGGCAAGAAAGCAATTTATCAAAGCTACAGTGTGTAATTTTTGTACTCCTCTGGCGGCATCTGGTGGTAAAGTTGCAAACTGCAACCAACTGAGCACCTGACAGGGGACACTTTACCGTGACGCACCGCTGACTCTGATAATTCACTGTGAGTGCGACGTATCTTGAACCGTTTGGTGCAACAACCGTATTCAACACGACGTAGCAAACATGGCGACTCACACGGAGGTCGGGTCCACCTCATGGAACTATATTTAACTCATTCAAAGTTGACGAAAAAACTATACATTATACATGTATGAACACATCGTTAAGGAAAATATATTCCATTACTGTGAATAATTTCTCCTAAATATTACACACTGTAGCTTTAAGCACTTTTCCCAATTCGGCAGTGTTCCATTAAATCTGCATGTTTCTACAAACGGCATACAAAATGTTAACAGCTCGCAACCGCGCACTTTATTTGAATGAAAATTCCGTCTGATTATCAGACTAAGGCGGCCCAAGACCAAAGGACAAAAGGAAATTTGGAATACAAAGGCTTAAGGAGGGGGAAAAAAGCAGTTGTACCTGTTGCGAACTGGTTGGTGGTGAGTCCAAAGGGTTGGACCTGCAGTCTGAATGTGTTCAGAGAGAAGGTCGGTTCCACAACCAGAGTTTGCGCTGCGCTGCACATGTAGGAGCGGCCCAGCGTGCTGCGCAGGTAGTCCAGACTAGCGTTACTGGCTGAGAATGGAGCTGGGGAGAGGAGGGGAAGACGATTTCATCGAAATCAAACCATTAGAAAAACAAAAAAGGAACAAGGGCGCGTTCGCTTATCGTTGTACAATTCGCATACCAATCATATCAGGCCAAATGGCGAGCAGAGCTAACCCGCTCAGGTGGTACTTGCTGGTCGTGGAGTTCTGTGGACGGGAGGAGGAGGAACTGAGTGGATACTTGTATCTACGCATACACGACAACAAAAACAAAGCGCTCACGCAAACCAGAAAAGAGGGATGCATTTACCAAGGTGAAGGTGAAGTTGAGTGTGGTGGCTTGCTCTTGTGTCAAAACCAAGGTAGCTCTGCTGGCTTCACATGATCCCGACGCATTTGTCAGATGAGGAGTCAGGTTTACTAGATGCTGGACCGTCTGGAATACGGGGCGGGAAAAATTGGTTAGGGTCCCTTCAAGGTAGTTAAAAATCATTTCAACACTAAGTTTTCTGTGCGATGTCCCCACGTCACCTTATTCTGAGATTTAGACACGTAGGAGATGTTGAACTGCAGTCCCATCTGGGCCAGGAGACACACGCTGCCGTTGTTGTCTACAGAGTAGGTGCCCTGCTCGGGTGTCCCAGGAGGGGTCGGTACCGGAGCAGCAGTGGTGGACGGCGCTGTCGTGCTGGCCGTATCCGCCGTGCATACGCTTTCTATGACAAGAAAAAGGGTTCAATCGACCATAGTCCTCTTCAAGAGCGAGAACACAACTAAGCTGTTTTCAGACGTGAAGGTTTCCCAGAGTTTGCCGTTCACGTATGGAGAACGCCGCAGGAGATGGTCCCTGGGTAGAGCGCCCACTCCCCTTGCTATGAATCTTCCAGGGACGTCTTCTGGACATTTTTACCAGGGGGTTGGCAGGAAAAGTTGCAGAAAATGCCCAGACCTCAGTGCATGTCTCAAAGCAGCTCTAGAAGGAAAGCACATGCCCCTGCCAGGGGCCAAACGCCCTGTCTCACCATGTTAGAGACAGCCTGGATCCACCTGTTCATCCAGATCTGCCCCAGCACCACTCCACGCAATCTTAACGGGAAATCGGCTGAGTGGTTTTGGAGTAATCCTACCGACAACCACGCACAACCTCCTGCGGGGAAGGTAATCAGAGTCATACCTGCTGGACTCAGGTCATTTCCGGGCATGTACGCCTCCAGCTTCATGTCGGAGAACGTGACGGTGGCTCCGCCAACGCTGAATGCCGAGGGGCTCATACAGCGGAAGGTGGTGTTGACCGCTGCCCAGATCCCAACGGACGACGACACCACCGTGACCACATCTAGGACACAATCAAACGCGGCAAATGACTGACATCTGTTACATACGCTCTGTCGCGAATGAGCCCGTTTGTCCTGCGTGAGCGACACATTTAAAGGTGACATATTATGCAAAAGTAACTTTTTCAGTATGTGTGCACATAAATGTGGGTATTTGTGATGCGTGCCGTCCCACAAACTTTTAAAATAGGTTTTCATTTATTTGTTGGCTGGCTGAGCCCTACAGCTCCGAACAACTGCTTCAGATTTCTCTCCCACTGTGATGTCACAGTTGGACTCTTTTGGGGGTAACCCCCGCCTGCAATCTGAGAATCTCCACTCCTCTGGTAAAGGGGAAGTGACATTTTTCTACAAGTTTTGAAAGTGGTTGACCAATCATAACAGACTGGGCCAGCTGGCCAATCAGAGCAGACTGGGCTTTTTCATCGGGAGGCGGGGCTAAAAATAAATCCAGCCGTTTGCGACGGAGGATAAAAATAGAAGCTGCAGGAATGTGCAGTATGAGAACACTGATGCCTTTCCTGAACATTAGATGTAAAACTTCACAAGTGGTAACATAAATTAAAAGTACGAACCTGAATATGAGCATACATATGTCACCTTTAATAATCTATTCTGTTTAATCTGCTGTAGCTCCTCTTTGCACCATACACTGTTTTTTAGATTTAAATGCTATGATAAAATATTTTTTTACTTGCCTAATATTTTTGTTTGATGTGAAAGTTAACTTGTATTTAATCACACTTGACAACAACTTCAATCTGTACTGTTTGTGGGGAGTGTTTGCTCTCACCGGAGCTGTTGGCGTCCGGGAAGGTCGACGCGTCGCTGAGGTTGTACTGCAGCGTCAGGTTGGCGACGCTGTACACACTCCCATTGGAGGAGAAGCTCAGGCCCAGCGCGTGGCCCGGTCCGAACACCGCCACCAGCCACGGGAGGCCGCCGCCTGCGCCACACGAGCTGCTGACCGCATCGACTGTGGCGGAGGCGGGCAGAGCGAATTGCACTGTTCTCTGAGGAAAAGACAAAGTGTTTTTTTAGGCTGGTGATACAACTGGAGGGGAATCCGGCAGAGATTTGAAAACCTGAACACTGCTGTGGCTGGCTGTACACACTGTGCTCCTGGAGGTGGTGTTGTATGTGACGGAGAAGGACGCAGAAAGCTCCGCCTTAATGCAGGTGGAGTTCCCCTCGTTCACCTGGAGAGTAACAGCCTGAATACAACCTGCAGGGGAGAAAACAATGACCACGGATGAAATGATGAAGTAATAAAGGGGAAAACGTGTCAAGCGTTTGGATAAGTTTACAGCATGGATATTAGAATACAGTAGAGCTGCAACAGTTAATCGATTAGTAATCGATTACTAAATTAGTCGTTAACTATTTTGATAATCGAATAATCGGTTCAAGTAGTTTTATAGGAGAAAAAAAAGTCAAAATTCTCTGATTTCATCTTCTTAAATGTGAATATCTTCTGGTTTCTTTGCAACTCTGTCACAGTAAGACTTAATATTTTTGGTGTTTGGACAAATCAAAAAACATCGTCTTGGAGTTTTGGGAAACACAATCTTCATTTTTCACAATTCTATGACATTTTATGGACCAAACAACCAATGGATTAATCGAGAAAAATAATCGAGAAAAGTAATCGACAGATTAATCGATTATGAAAACAATCGTTAGTTGCCGCCCTGGAATACAGACTTGTAAATAAATATGAGTATTCATTATCAGGTTTTTATTTGACTTGCGTTGTTAAATAAATTGGCATGCAGCCAATTAAAACAGTGATGATTGGTAAAACATAAGCTGTTACATGAGTCCATGTTGAACATATACACTAAAGCAGTTCACACAAACCACCACCAGAGGTCAGCAGACGGCTAAAAGTGAGGCATCTATACCACAAACCCGCCCAGAATAGATCCTTTTTTATGACATGTGAAAGCAGGAAAACCAAAATATTACCACAAAAAGAAAGAAAGAAAGAAAAGATGTCAGCTGTGTCGCATTCAGGTGAGCAATTCCCCGGTTTTGGTTTTGCACACGTTGGCTTGTATGATATACACAATGGCATGCAGGAGGGGCTTCCTTTGATGGAACAAATGGCCATACTAATTTGAATCGAAGCAGAATCACTCAGCCAACTTGGCAACTTGTGCACTTGCATTTTAAAACTATGAGTATCTTTATGCCCTGGAAGCTGCCATCTCACGGTGTTGTGTGTCGACGAATGTGCCACAGGGGCTGTTCTTCAACAGGGGCTCTACGGGACTTATCATCCCCTACGACTCTCGTCCTTACTCAGCCATTTCATGACGCAGTAACGCCATACAGCAGTTTTCCAGCGCTTCAGACGACCCAGAAGTTGTCGAGGCAGCGTGTCTCTCAAATGTGGCAGACTCCTCCTCCTGGCCCCCCCCCCCGTGCTACTGGTACTAATGCCATAACTCGCTTACCTTGCGACACAGCGGACTGACTGAACCGCTGCCTCTTTCACTTCCCCTTATCTTCCTCCATCTTTCAACATTAATACAATCTACTGATCCTGATTGGAAAAACGATGGTGTGCTTCAGTCTGTTGGTCACCCCCCCCCCCCCAAACTGCCTCGCTGAAACTTGACCCCGGGGTAACCTCAGTTCAGCCTGCAAACCACACAGTTTACACAACACTTAAATGATCTGATCATGAAAGGGGGGGGGGGGGGGCGCGCGGCCGTGTGTACAAAGTATGAAGCTGCAGATGAAAGTCAGTGTGGTGAGAATAACAGAAGAAGGTGATAGCATCCGGTCGAGGGGAAACCTTTGCTCTGGTGGCTTTTAAAACTCCGCAGTTCACGCTTGAGCAAAAGAGCCTCGACGCGTTGATGAGTGGAAGACGAGACTGAAAACAAAAACTACAGTTGTATATGTTTTATAAAACATACTGCAACTTCTTGAACTACATCAAAATATCACTCCGTTTCCCTGCTGGCAGCCATTGAACGGGTCATAAACACACACGGCCAGGCCTCACTGTGCTGCTCTGTTCTGACACAAAGCCGTCATGGCAGTCACATGAAGCGCTCAAATGACACAACAATGAGGCCGATGTGCCGGTGCACAACATTAACAAAACCCGGGGATTACAGTGGAACAGAATAGATCCGAATAGAATAGAATAGAATGAAGTCCAGGGACTTCTCGGGTCTGCTTTCACCAGAACACCTACAAGGACAGCTGACCTTTGGATTTTGGACTTTGGAAAAGACAGTTTCCTGTGGAAACCTTCAAATGCCGTGGGTTATATTACACGCTGTACATCGAGTCAAGCCATGAAGTGGTCAAGTGGTTTAAAATGAAAGAGACTGACTTGTTCCTTTAACGTATACATAATGCCAAGTGCAAACATAACTGTATAGCTTCGTTTAGACATTGCCAATTCATCTGCTGTTTATCTTCTGTAATAATAAATGAGCTATAGGGCTACAATGGAAAATTGTTTTTAAAAATAATTAAACTATCGATCATTTTTGTCAGAAAAGGAGGAAAACCCATTTTTTGCCGAAAGCCCAAGGTGGCATCTTCAAATGTTCCGAATTCTACATGATAACTTGACCATCAACGGAGACCAGTGAAGAAGTATTCATATCTTTTGCTGGAGGAAAAGCACTAATGCCTTATTTTTATCTTATTTTGTCCATTGAAAGGTAAATTCCTGCATTGAGCATTATGAAGGAAAAGTTGTTGCTCCCTGTTACTGTCATACTACAATATCATTAGATTAGTATTACTGGTGCGCAGCCAGGTGAGGATTTAAGTCCTGTTTTTCTTCATGAATTGATTCAATTGGTGGTTTGGTATAAAAGTGAAACATTCAACTAGCGTGTGTTTGTATTTCTTATATTTTGCACTTTGATATTTTGTAAGGTGTGTTGCGTGACTGACACCTGCTGCTGTAACACAGTTTGGGATCAATCAAGTACATGTTCATATCTCTATATCTATCTAGCATCTACATTGATAACCAGGTAACTGTTTCAGATATGGTCAAGCAAAAATAGTACAAATAAATATAAACGTAAAAATAAATAAATAAAATGTTCCTGCTACTCAAATGAGGCCCTTTTTTTCTTAAATTTGGCTTTTGGGACTTTTGTTTGTGCAAAACAAGAAAATGCAAAGTCAATGTCTCCATGGCTTCTGTTTTTATTTTTCATTTTTAATTTGAATTACGAGTCTGATGAATGGACGAAGTGAACAATTGGAATGTTGCGGCCCCTGCAATTTTGCTTGGTCACATTTCACTGCTTGCAGCGTGTTGTCGAACGACTGCGTCGCATCTGCGCGATTATTCGACTCCTCGACGGAACCAGGGCAGGTGCAGCGACGCTCGGTCCAACGGCCGAGTCGCTGTTACAACCGCAAAGAAACAACGACGACGACAACAACAACAACAACAACAACAACAACGACGACGACGACGACGACCACCACGACGCACTCACCTGGAGCCGCGCAGCAGGCGACGAGCAGCGCGCACAGAGCGCCGCGGAGTTTCATCCTGCGCGTCACGGCGCGTCACGGCGCAGACTTCACCTCGTCTCTGCGCAGGAGGACCGGATGAACACGACCGACCGAATACCAGAGGAGGAGGAGGAGGAGGAGGAGGAGAGGGTTGTGTGGTTGCCGTCAACCGGCAGGTCGGTCGGTCGGTCGGTGGAGCGACGAGCTGCACTCGACTTCACGGAGCGTTCAACAACCCGATGCGTCACCGTGGTGGGGGTTGTTGTTGTTGTTGTTGTTGTTGTTGTTGTTGCTGCTGCTGTTGCTGTTTACGTTTTCCTCTGCGGTCTGACGATAGAAGGAGCCGAGTTCTGGAGTGTTTCGTGAAGCCGAGCAGAGAAGGAATCGCGTCGATGTCGGTCAACAGCCACAGTGACGGAATAAACCATGTCCCGTCATGTGAACCGCTCGTTCACAGCCACAGTCACGTGAGACGCCACCACCCCTCCCTCCTCCTCCTCCTCCTCCTCCTCCCTCCCTCCTCCTCCTCCTCCTCCCTCCCTCCCTCCCTCAGGCCAGTCAGAGCTCTATGATAAAACACATAATAGCCCTATAATAAAACATTCAAAACGTCACAAGGTAAAGCATCATTTTATCCTGTGTGTAAAAAATGATAATGCAATTGCTGCTGTTGACTGAGGGTTTTTTTACTGAATGGATATGTGATAGCGACACGGTGTGAAGAGAGAGACCCACCTGATGAGAGAGAAGGGGGGAATGAACTGCCAGGAATTATTATTACAGTGAAAACTCACACGAGAGACACAACAGGGGTTGATTCATTAAAATAATAATTATAATAATAATTAAAAAATGTAATAATAACATGAAGTAACTCGTTGGCTTCGGTTGGTTTTGTTTGGTTGCTTTGCCATAATCATCCCTCGCTCTTTCCATTCAAAATTCATGTTTAAATAATAATTAAGTGTAATCTCCTGAATACACTAATTTCCCTGATAGAATAGTGGACACCTGAATGCAACACTTACTGATCTAACAGTAAGATCTGTTATAATAATGGTGTATGAACATGAGAGATCTGGACCACAGCATATAGTTGGAACATGTGAGTGTCCACCACACACACACACACACACACACACACACACACACACACACACACACACACACACACACACACACACACACACACACACACACACACACACACACACACACACACACACACACACACACACACACACAACGCTGTTCCGGCTGCAAGTGAATGTGTTGTGGGAAGTCAGCTGACACTTTCATCAATTCACGAGGGGGTGAGAAACACTGGAAGGAACGCGGAGGCTGCTTACGGCCTCGGTCCAAAAGACTTTTATGAGGAGCCTGCTACATTCTCTCTGCATACTTCCCACCGTGCTTTTCTACAAAGGGACAAGCAGTTTTCCTCGTCTTTAATCCAAGACTGTAAATGCCAGACGAGGACTATAGGACGTTGAGGACAAGCTGCTCTTTCCCTGCTGTGATAGTGAAAGTGTCCAGAAAAAAAAACCTTTTTGATTTTCTGTTCCATCTTCCAGTAACTTGACATACTTCTCTTTTTTAAATAGGAAGGGATGGCTGGTATTTGTTGAAATCAGTGGAATACAGTAAATGGAATATTTGGGTTTTTCAGACAAAACACAATCAACATTTTAGGAATCAAACACCTTATCGATTTTATCGAGCAAATGAGGAACAAATGAATCGTTCCCGAAAATGATCTGTTAGTTGCAGCAGCCCCAGTACAGACAACCCTTCCTCTTCCTCATCGTATCATTTCGGCTGAGTAATGTAAAGTGGAACACGACAACTTGGTGCTGTGTAACAGACGTTCTGTTCCAAGAAGTTATGTTTTATTGCATTATGATAGAAATCCTCATCCTTCATTACCTTCATCTTGTTCTGTCTTTTTCTTATTTTACAAAGATAGTTTTGATTAATGAAACTAGACTTGTCAGCAAGAATTAATTACTCAGCAAACTTAAGATGAGGAAAAATTCATCACAATGAGAAAAACAAAACAAAAACAAAAAACGAATTCTCGCCGGTT
Organism: Scophthalmus maximus; assembly: GCF_022379125.1. NCBI lineage: Eukaryota > Metazoa > Chordata > Actinopteri > Pleuronectiformes > Scophthalmidae > Scophthalmus > Scophthalmus maximus. The sequence continues at coordinate 5,719,003 of NC_061518.1, forward strand.
CTCCAAAAATCATTAAATTGAATCATTAAATATCCATTTATTCAGGTTCACTTTTCTCACTCGTACATAGAATACAATCTGATCTACAAAAACATCACGCACGTGACATTGGACATTTTGGTCAAAACATACATGATAACCAAAGACATACCCAAGTGGCCTGTCTGCAAATCATTTAGCGTCTGTGTTACAAGTAATAACCCCTCCCTCCCCTCCCCTCCCCCCTGACCTAAACACATCTGACTCCGCCCCTCTGGAACACTTCGTCCATCCTCTCCTCTTGTGTCCTCAACAGCTGCTTCTCTGCCAAATCAAGCAACCAACCAAACCGTTGGAAGAGGAAACCCCCCAACCAAAAAAAACAAAAACAAAAAAAATCTTAAAAACTCATGACAAACCAACTACTGTAGAAAATAGGTGATTTTTTTTAGAATGACAAGTCAAAAGAAAAAGGAAGAAAAAAAAATCCCAATCCAGAGGATGGTCAAAAAAAACAAACAAACCCCAAAACAAAAACAAGAGGAAAAGTGCTAGTTATTTTCAGTTGAGTTTTGCATTAGCAGATTTGTAAGTCACATAAACCAACCATCAACAAACCAGGCCAGCCCCGTGTCAGCGTCCCACCGAAGATGTCGCAGGGTGGGAACAGTACGGCCAAGTGTCTCTCGTCGTCACCGGAGCCTTGAGTGTGAGATCCGGACGCTGTGTCCGGGTACTGTTGATGAAGGGAGAGACAGGCACCAGAGAGCTGGGTGGCTGTAATGCTGCTTTGATGGGGTGGGTGGGGGGCAGCTGTCCGCTCGCCGTGAGGAAAGCTTGGTGGTGCCAGTGGATCCCCCTCAGGCAACATAGTGGTACTGGTTAGGTGTCTCCTTGTCCCGTTCCATGTAGTCTCTGTCTATGAGCGACTCGATGCGCTTCTTGAGATCGCCCGGCTGCGGAGAGGGAGAACGGGTGAGACGCTGTGTGAGTGAGCTAAACGCTGAAACTATGAGAATGGGCAAGCTTGGAATATACGTCACCTTGACGGGAAACTTCAGCTGGTTGTAGAGCTCCGACACGAGGAGGTTGTGACTGAGTGTCTTTCTCATCTTCATGATGCGGACCACGGCCGCGTCGATTTGATACTGCCGGTCTTGAAACACGCGCTCGGTGGTGCTCACCTGCTCCTCCACCTGTGGAAGGAAAAAACGTATGTGAAAATGAGAACAAGCGCACCCTGGTGGAGGAAGGGTGTGTGTGAAGAAAAGTATATTTTACCGTCTCCTTCATTTGGATCTGGTTGATCTTGATGCGGAACAGTTTGTGTTTAAAATCATAGTTGAAATTGAAGCGGTCTCCGTCCTCCACCTCTTTCCCTCGAGGGTTCTTGTTGAGGACACGTGCTTTCCCACAGGCCAGGGACTGCAGCGTGCGCTTGAGCTCGCCCTCCTCTGTGCACAACAAGACACATTCATAGTGTGATACTCTCTCTCCCATAACAGGACGGTTGTAATACACATTTGAAGACATGCGTCACCTCACCTATGCCGGTGGCCGTGCGAATCTCCTCTATGCTAAATTCCTCCCCCTCGTTGAACATCAGCAACACCAGAGTCTGGAACAGGGAGACCTGCAGCTCCTTCTTACCCTGCGGGATAAAGGAGTCATTGTGGCTGCAGTTCAAACCGTCTCTTTTCCCTGCGCCCCCCCCCCCCCCCTAGGATTAACCAGTTTCTCACCTCTTTGAACTCTGATTTTAACACGGCGTGGCCCAGTGTCGGCTGCCACTGTAGCTTCCTCCCACTGTGCTTCCCCAGGTAGAACAGCTTGAACACCTCCTGGAGTTTTACCATCTACCAAAACAAAAAGAAGTGATTACATTTGTACCTAGTTGATGAGCAACATTAGCAGGTATTTCAGGAGGCAAATACCGCATCAATCGCGGTCGAAAGATATGATCTTCATTGCTGGTAAGTGTGCAAAGGCCATGTTTGATATTGGACAACACTACCCGGTCACACTTAACAGATCTAGTACTCTACTACTAAATGTGGGTGCACTGATTTGACACAACAAAAATGTACAATAAATTTATTATTGTTGAAGGAAAAAGTCACTTAAAGCCCCAGTGTATAATTTTGTACTTTTCTGGCTCCATCTGGTGGAAAAGTTGCAAACCGTAATCAACTGAGCACCTGACAGGGGACACTTGATGGTGGTGCACCTCTGATTCCATTTCTGGTTTCCCACAGCGCTGGAAATTGAGCGCAAATGCAAAGTATTCTGGTACCGTTCTGCAGCCGTATTTACAACCGAGCTGCGTTCCATTATACCTCAGTGGTTTTATTCCGACCTCCCGAGTCGCAGTGGAACCGGAACGCACCACAACACGACGTAGCAAACACGGCGACTAACACAGATGTCGGGCCCAACTCATGTTACTTTATTTTACTCATTCAAAGTTGACGAAAAAACATGGTTCTTTGTTGCAACTAGAAACCCAAAAACTAAATAATAATGTGCACAACAGAACAAGCTCCCAATTATAGAGACACTTACCTCCGGGGGCAGGTGGACCTCCATGGGTGTGTACGAGGGCCAGTAGCCCATAGTGAGGATGTTAACTGTCAGTTCTATGTTGCTGGGCTCACTCTGGTTCTGCATATACTGAGAGGAAATATCACGTTGATTATGCATGAAAGAAATGCATTTAAATGACCCAGCAGTGGAATGAACACACACACACACTCTTGTAAACATGGCATCATTATCTTCATGCTACACATGTACGTTTGTAAATGTGAGACCTGTAAGTACCTGTTTGAACTGGATCATGATGTCTTTGGAAAGTTCCATGTCCTTAAACATCCCCTCGAGCTTACTGGTAAAAGCTGCTCCGCATTCTGCCAGCACATTCAAATTTTTAATGTTAAATCATACATAGAATATACTGTGATTATACAGATCAGGAAGTGACGGCCAAGGGTTATATGATATCTAATAAATGTTAGATAGGCTGACTTCCTGAAACTCTTTATGAATATATATGCACGTCTCTGACAAGTATTTAGATTATTGACAACTTGGATATATAAGACTTCGGACGAGAGATTCACCATGTTTGAGCTTGGAGAGCATGGACTTTTCGGCATCCACAGACGCACTCTTGCCGACCAGCAGGCGCTTGGCCAAGTCCTTCTTGTAAAAGGCTTCAAAAACATCTTTTCCTGGAGGGAGAAATAAATCAAGAGCTCACATCAAAATAAAAACAAAACAAAGCTTCACAGCCATCAGTCACGGTAATTGACTGAGAAAGCAAACTCCCTGACATTCACCACAACCAACCACCCACACAAATACACACACACACACACACACACACACACACACACACACCCCCCAAACACACACACACGCACACACGGAGGAGAATAACTGCAGGAGTAAAACTGACCATGAATGAAACGGAAAATTATCATTATCTTGTCCAGGATTCTCTCCAGCTCCTCCTCTGTAGCCTCCTTGTTCCCTGCTCTCAACTTGGAATCCACATATTTAGCTGAAATCGAAAAACAAAAGAGCTCGTTATCAAAAACAGGAATTCCTAAAAACCACGTGCTGCGTATGCCGTGACGTCTCATTTCCGGGACCCGACCTACCGATAAGTTCAGCAGGTTTGTTGGGCCTCTTGTTGATGAAGGTCTCGAACGCCTCCTTCATTGCGTTGATGAATCCCTCGTTCCTCGTGAAGCAGCTCTGCGCCACGTTGTCCATCTTGTCCTTGAAGTCGAGCAGTTCTTGCACCATGTCCTTGTCTTTCTCCGGAGTACAAACAATCTCTCCGCCGAAGGACTAGGACCAGAGACCAGAGACCAGTTCACAATAATGTGCATCTGCGTTTCTTTGGAAATGCTTAGTGTTTTGTTCACACAGAATATGTTTGTTGAGCTATAGTTTGTGTATACCTTGATATAATCCCTCCAGAACTGCAGCAGAGTGGGAAGACCTCCCTTCACCTTGTTGAAGAGCTGGTAGAGGAGGGCCAGTTCGGTCACACGGTTCTCATCCAGCAGGGTGCTCAGGCCTGCAACAGGAATGTTACACTTAACTGTATATATTTTATATACAAAATCCTTTTTTTAGAACTAAATCAAATGTACAAATTCAAATATTCATCATAAATATTTCACAGCAATCAACAAAACAGATAAAATAAATGAGTCTAATTCAAAAAGATTAACAAACAGAAAACTAATTCTACATTTTTTGGAAAGAGGTTTTTCAAACAAAAATTACATTTTGTGAAATCAATACTCCTCTGGCACAGTTCAACAACAACAACAACAACAACAAAAACCACCATAAGCTAAACAAATGTATCATATGACGACAAACACAAACAAGTGCTGATGTAAAGGACTTGCTGAACACACACCCTTTTGTAGCATTGCAGTCATATGTTCTCCTAAAAGTTGCTTCTCGACACAGCTAATAAGTGGTTTCCTGTGAAAATGAAGGTGAAGAAATTAGAGAAAGCATATTGAAAAAGTTAGAACAGAGGCATAGACATTTCAAGTAATTTGATCCCGGAACCCTCTTTTGATCACACCTGGTGAAGCTCGGCAACATTCATCACTTAAATCTTTACTATTCTATTTATTGAGATCAAATGGAAACTGTGAGTTACTGTTAGAATTCTGGGGCCATGCGTTTACAGCTACTGGGAAAGTTAATTAAGTCATTAAGGCCGTATATGTTAACTCTGGCAGAGTGTTCATGTTTTTAAATCAACAGTATTAAATTGTGAAGATCATTTGTTTTATGGGGGAGTAAAAGAAAACCCCTCAAAAAAGATGTTCTAGGAGCTTAACATGAAAATATTTTTAAAAAATTAAAAAACTAATTATACTGGTCATTTTAGTAGAGACAAATCTTTTGACTCCTCAAAATGTAAGGAGGAGCCTAACAGCATTGTTAAATAAAAAAGAAGCAAATTTTTGTTTCCATTTAGTTAATGAGGGTTGATTTGTCCATGAGAGGTTATCATACGATGTTAATCATGTTTGCGGGACAATGATTTTTGTCTCAAGAGTTATCATAACTTACTGAGTGCTCTGGTCGAGGTAGCTCATGATGCGATCGTTCTCCTCCTCTAACCGACGAGCCACGTGATGCAAATACTCCGGCACCTGGCAGCACAAAAACAAACACACACACACATTCAGTACGTTTGCCAACTGAAAGAACACCCTTGAAACAGATCCATTGAGAGTCTCGCTCACATCTCTCTCCTGCATCAGCCGCTGTCCCTCCGCCGCATACAGACGATTGGTCTCGATCAGAAATCTCTCCTCGAAGGAATCTTTGTAAACCTTAACAAAATGCAACACAGTCGAGAGGTGAAAACAATGACACGTGTTCCGGCCACTGTCTACTGAGTGAACTATGGCGAGCAAGGGATCGGGTACCTGCAGGTCTGACAGCATGCCCAACAGGCTCCTGAGCAGACTGCGATCCACCGTCTCCCCGTTCCGCTCCATTTCGATCTGCTCCAAGATACAATCTACGGTGCGCTTCTGAACTGCGCTGTCACTCACAATGTGAGTGCGAAAGAGTTCCAACCCGGTGTCCCTGCAACGTAAAAAAACATAACATCAGCCTCCAAGGGCCTAAACGAAAAAAGAGCTATTTAAAAGAACTGTAATTTTACCATATGGAGGGAAGTAGGGAGTTCTGCAGCACGTATGTACGATCCAGGAAGAGAAAGATACTTCGGATCATTATCTATAAAGAAAGAAACAAATTGAGCATTGGATTTACACTCTTACAGAAAGAAAAAATTCTATGAGCAGACAAAAAAACACCTTACAGTTTGTCTGCAGTGGTCCTGCCAGCAGCGATTCATTCGCTTCAGGAAGGAGAGGCTGTCCAAAGACTCTGTGAGATCCATGTTAAGGAAAAAAGAAATCTTCCACATACTCATGTCATTCAACCAAAAAAATTCAATGACCTTCCTTCATAGCAAAAATAAACAGTAGGAACCCCTTCTTGGATCAAAAGGACTTGAGGACAACTGTCAATCAACTGGAGGGTATTTAATAGGATTAAAAAATCTACAGGTTTTAGTAAAGAACATTGTTAACTTCATGTTTTGTTATAATGCTGCTGCTTTAAAATATCATTATCACTTAGCATCTTAAATCACCGGCTGGTCAAAGCCACAGCTGATTTGTGCGTGATTTGGAAATTGAAAAACTTGCTATATGTTGACCCCTTGTGAGAAAAGACTGCAACAACACCTGCACTGTGCCAGCAGAGCCCGGATTTATGAAACACGACTCCAAACAAAACCAAACGTCTCCTACATCTGCTCTTTGACGTGAAGACATACCAGACCCGTTGTGTTTCACAGCCGACTGAGAACAGGCCAAGTGAAGTGTGTTTTACAGTAAATCGCTGGTAAAGAAAGAGATCTTATAAGAAACAAGGTTATATATATTATAAGTAAGGCTGAAATACCTACTGTCAAGGAAAAGGCTCTCTCTCACACTCAGTAAATGTTTCAGACATTCGTCTCACCTCATGTAGTTGTTGTTCACCCCCCCCCCCAAAAAAGGATATTCTCTGAACTGCTGGATCTGGGCTTGAACGTGATCTTCACAGACCTGCCGTAGCTGCTTATACAGCGTCGGGGAGACTTTATACGAACACAGGTTCTCCACCGCCTTCAAGCGTTTCAGAAGAGGCATGAAGAGGAAACAAGAAGACAAGAGACGCAGATTGTTCAAAATCCTACTACAGTCTCAACACCTGCAAGATTCATTCTGGATTACAAATTAACTTCTGCATATTATAGTGAATAATTGTAGGGATGCAAGTAACAATTAACAGTTTATATTTGGCCAATGGTTCGCATTTCACATTAGTTAAGTATGTAAATCCACTTTTGTCATGTGAAAAGGCAGTGGAGACTTTTAAAATCATTATTGCACATCAATGGTGCCCATATAACAGAAAAAAAACATTAAAGTAGAGACACTATTCATGCAAGTCTATCTCGAAAGAGTCAGAGTTCTATGTTTATTTTAACCCTTAGCTGGTATCAACCTCTAGCGAACAATACAAGTCTGTATTGGATGACCTGCTGAAAGATCATGTGTTTAAAATGATAAACCATAAAAGCATTTGTGTTGGTCATGTTCAGCTGTTTTGCACTGATGCATTTCTACAATTCACACTGCTAAATGCTTATCGAGGCCTGAGGAAAAGAAGTTAATAGAAAAGACAGACAACAAACCTGATAGAGCTCTTCCAGGTTGTACTTTATCGAGGTGCTGTTCTGAATGGCTCCCACCGCATCTCGCAGCTTCAGCCACGTGTCTTCAGTGTAGTTCTCTGCTAGTTTTGGCCTGTCTGTTAGAAAAAGTCAGCAATACTGTTAATTCAGAGGTCCAACACAAAATACCAAGCAAACTACCTAAGAAGTTATTGGTGTAAATTGGCATTTTGAATAAACATAGATTAATCAAATATTATAAGTTGCACGTTTTGTAATGATTGACTTTATTGACTATGGCCCAGAGCCATTTTAAGTGAAGTCAAGTGTTAAAAGTTAAAAAGTGTTTTCTTAAGAAGAAAAAAAAAACTTTTTTTTGATTTAATTCACGTTTAAGCGTGTATATTTGTTAAAATAAATAAATAATTCAAATTAATTTTATATTTATGTATATCAGGGCTGCAACTAACGATTATTTTCATCGACAATTAATCTGTCGATTCATTTCTCAATCAATCGATTAGTTGTTTGGTCCATAAAATGTTATAACATCATGAAAGATGTCGACTGTGTTTCCCCAAAACCACAAGATGATGTATTGTTTTTTCCACACACAAGATATTTAGATTACTGCCAAGAGGAGCAGAGAAACAAGAACATATTCACATTTTGGAAGCAGAAATCAGATAATTGTGACTTTTTTCCCGTAAATCCTACTTGAATCGATTTTTAAAATAGTTGGCGATGAATTAAGTAACTGATTACTAGTCGATAAATCGATTAGCTGTTGCAGCTCTAATGTGTATATGCATTTTTCAATCAGGACAATCGGTGCCACCTGTGCATTGGTCACATCGGGTTAATAAAACAGAAATCTAACGTCATCCAAATCACAGAAACCCCCTATTATTGACCTCTTTCTTATATTGTTTCTCTCATCTGACCAATAACTGTGTGTGTGTGTGTTGGGGGGGGGGGGGGGGGGGGGGGGGGGGTCAGTAGCTTTAAACATTGATTACCTCTAAATGTGTGGCTAGAACCAGATGTGCAAAAAACCCCCCAAAAACAGATGTTGTTTATAGAAAATAACCGAGTCACTATTACAATGAACAGGCCCTTTGTGAAGCAACGCGCTGATCACAGAGGTCAGAGGTCAGCGGCGTACTGTCTTCTTCACCACCTGCTGTCAAAACATAACGTGAAACCACCACAGACACAACTCAACTTGTCCCTGCGGTGGCGTAAACGTGAAGTCGGACGGAGCAAGTGGGCCGACGTCGACTCACGATGACAGTACCTTTGAAATTTTTGATCACCAACTTCTTGGAGGCGCCTCCACCTTTGGCCGAGGCCACGGCGGAGCTCCGGGCCATCCCGTTGGTGTTGTGCTCCGCGATCGCGGAGAAGCTGGCCCTCTTGTCCTGTCGGGTGTCCTCTGCCATTATCTGATTAGCGCGTCGGCTTTGACACCGAGTGTGTTGCAAGTGTTTTGCTAACTTGCTGCTGCCTCTTGTTCTGTGCACTGTGACACAGCACACGAGTCCCTTTCGTGGGCAACACTTGCCTTCGGGTGACGCTACGACGCGGTCGCAGTCTATTCAGAAACACACTCACACGCGAAGGCTGACCGGAGTGAAGTGAGTCAAACAGGAGGAAAAGAAAAGCATAACTGCGAGCTACATAAACAAGCTAACACTGTGTCATCTGAGACTGCAGCACACGTTAGCTCCCACTTATCGTCCGCTTCTTCAGCGCGCTTAGCGTCGCAGGCTAGTCCGCGTCGGTGCTAACTGCTCACGGGTGTTGCCGAGGCCAATTTTTGTGTTTTGCGACTGTGGACGAAAACATAAAAGCGACATTTTTTTGTTAGCGTTGATATAACACATCCATATGCCGATGGCTCCCTTTATAGCATGTAGCTAGCTAGCACAACAAAATGGCTTTTCTCAGGCAGTTCAGTTGGACAGGTGCATCTTGGGGGAAACGCGGCTGAGTTGCGTTCAGGGACGGCTTGGATTTTTCTGCTTTTTGTGACTGCTTTCGTATTTTTTTTGCCACACCGGCGTGGACACATCTGTATCTGGCAGTCAGTCTAGAAAATCATAAAACTTTAGTTACATCCATAATCTTTGTTTCCTTTTTTAATTGTATCAAACTTTACCCTGAATTTAAAGGGAAGATAGTTTTTCGTATAACTATATCTTTATAGATATCGCCTTTATATATATTTTTTTTTTAATTTTATTTATTTATTTTAAATTTCAGATATGTGACCTGAAAACCGTATTATTGTTAGAATGCTGATTATAACTGTCTGTGATTTATATGTTTTTGTGAAAGCACTTTGTGAAGCTACTTCTGAAAGGTGCTATATGAATAAAATTATTATTAGAAAATTATTATAGTTCACATATCACATTTTGGAGGGCTTTAATTTTGAAATTATACATTAAATGGACCTTGAATTGTCTGAGTGACTCTGTGGGGTATGAAGTGAAAATGTTCTGTGAAACACAGGACACTTCGTTTTGATTTAACTTTGACATTAAATGTGACTGAAAAATATTGTTGTAATAAGAAAAGGGGGGCCGAAAGTATCTTAATGAGTCAAAGGATAGATTTTAAAATATTTTTCTTGGTCTACAAAGCACTGAATGGTCTTGGACCAAAATACATCCTAGAGTTTTTAATTCCCTATGAAGCATCCAGACCCCTCAGGTCTAAAAACACTGTTGTTCTCTGCAGCTTTCCTATAAATTAATCTTAATAATTAATTATTGTCTTTTAAATGCACTTTTATGCTATTAAATAGTGTTTTATCGCTCTGGTTTCAATATCTATTTTAATGTAATGCTTTCATTTTAATGTCGTACTATTTTGCTTTTATTCTAAATTTTGATGTATTTGTCTTAATGTAATTCAATGCCTCTGTATAAAACTCTGTTACCTTGTGTATGAATGGTGCTATACAAATAAACTTGCCTTGCCTCGCCTTGCCTTAATAATTTCAGTATGAAAGAAAAAAGCTAATTTATTATATTTGGTATACTATCTAATATTCATTCGTTTTGCTATTGTATGTATATATGTATATTTATTATTAATAATAACAATAATAATAATAATAATAGTAATAATAATAATAATAATAATAATAATGGACTGAACATCTGACTGATTCATTGAATGAACGCTCACCTGAACGTCGCTTTCATTGTGAAACTAATGACGCGCTGTTACCGTAATGCCTGGTATAGAAACGCAAGACAAAACAACGGGAGTACCGTATTATTTATTTTTTTGACGCGGGGGCTGGCCTGACTGCTGCAGTTCCATCCGGGACGAGGAAGGACCCGCCGCGCCCGACAAACCAAGCAGGGAATGTCCGCTTGTAGGTGCGCTGCCAACCCCAGCAGCATGGGTACATCAATTCTTAAGTGTGAACATGTGTGGTGGCCGCTGATCCCGGAGTAAGACGACTCGCCTGTCTGCGGGATCACGGTGATCCCGCTTGCCGTCCTGTCCCGTCCCGAACGCTTGTCTTGCAGCGGTAGGTAATTGCTAACAGCTCCCGGAGAAACTAGGCAACAGCGAGCTGGGTGTGCGGAGCATCATCTCCCGGGGGAAGGGGAGGCCGGTTGAATATCTTCGGCCTTACACCCGTTGAGTGTTGCGATGTGACAACCATCGCTTATTTGTATACACGTTGTTAACGAGCCCTCCCTGTGCCACCTGCTGAACATGTAGCTTAGCGTCAATTAGCCTGCTAGCATTGACATCTACTAGGGAACAGCCTCTTTAAGCTAACGTTAGCTCGCCGGGCTAGCTGGTCCAGAATCAACTTGATCAATTCAAATCCAACTACGCCTTCCTCACACGCAATATCCACTTCACAAGTTAGTCACTCCACCTCCCGACTGCCACTGTTAACCAGCGCACTGTGTTGTGTTGCCGCCGTTAGCATTTATGGGTTCGGCAAGCTAGCTAGCTAGCTAGCTTCAACGTTATAAGCTATCACCAATCGATCAGAGTTGCATGTCAGATAATATTTATCCCCAAAAATGGTTGAAAATGCACCCCCGAATGTACTCAGTTCCTCCCATATACGGTGTATTACCAGTGCATGGATGAGCCCACTGACTGATAATCGTTTATAAATGTGTTAAAACATGATGTGCTAACATCTACGTTATAGTCTGTTATGCACCATTTATTAAGAGTCTTGAGTGTTGTGTATAGATGCATGACAGATTCATTTTTCCTTGCTAGATTCGGCATGAATACTGATTAGGACGCAGGACCAACTTAGCTGTTAGACATTGTATATGAGGTGTTTGTGAGGAAATCGATTACACGCTTGTAGGGAAAGAAATGAAGTTTCCAAACCAGTCCATAAATGGATGAAACAACATTAGCATCATTTGCTAATGAATGAAACAAACTATTTGTTTGATTGTAAATAATTATAGCTGTTATGTTGGTGTAGATGCATTTTCATTTTTAAGTGCTGTAAGCAATGTGTTTGCTTTCACAGGGAAATAATCAACGTCATAAGCAAGCAAAACATTCACCTGTATCATATTATAAATTAATAGTAAGCACTTTAATATGATGACTGTAATTCGTTAAAGCCTCTATAAAGCCTTGTGTCTAATATGTAATGCACTCTACGGTGAAAGTCACCTGTCGTGTCCGACACACTGTGATGTCCGGCTCAAATTTTCAGGAATACTTAACTAAAAGATTAAAATATAATGCCCAGAAGAACTTTTTTTTCAAATCACACAGGTAAAACTTCAAGTCCTCCTCTGGGGGCTGAATGGAAGTGTCAGCTTTTCACGCAGCCAAAGGCGAAATGCTAAATCTTAACCGAGCTGTGTGCTGATGAGGTTATACAGTATTTACTTTACTTTATTCCTTAGTTAATTCATTGCTTGTGCTATAAAATGTCAAAAGAAGAAAAATATGCTGAGCAAGTTGACAGAGTTTTACAGAGCCCACGGTGATGTCTTGTCCAAACAACCCTCAAATGAATGAAGAACACGCCTATGCCTTTAATATGCCTCTGACATTGCCAGTGAATTAATAATGTAGTGAGGACATGGTTTTGCACTATGTTTTTATATCGATTATTTCAATTAGTCTGCAGTTTTGTTGATGCCTGTCTTGTTTTTGTGTCATCCAGTGTAGATGCCTTGGCTGAGATGAGTGTGAAGGCTTTTGAGCTTGTCCCCGCTGTGGAGCGAGATCTCCTCATGGGCGACAAAGCTCGCATCAATATCGAGTGCATCGAATGCTGTGGAAAGCACTTGTACGTGGGCACCAATGACTGCTTCATCCACCACTTTCTGCTGGACGAGGTCACTTCCGCCAAAGGGAAGCTGAGCTACTCATCCCAGAAGCTGCTGCACAAATACCTGGGCCTCAAAAAGCCCGTTGCCGAACTGCGGGCTGCGTCCGCTTTGGAGCGCCTGATAGTGCTTTGCGATGGAATCGTGTTCCTCGTCGACATGGTGACGTTGGAGACCGTGCCGTCAGCGGCGGGAGGCGGGGCCAAGATCAGAGGCGTGGCAGCCTTTTGCATTAACGAGAACCCGGTGAACGGTGATCCGTTCTGCGTGGAAATGGGCATACTCTCCTCCAAGCGGCGGACAGTGCAGATTTTCATGGTGTACGAGGACAGAGTGCAGCTGGTCAAAGAGGTGGGCACTCCCGAGCAGCCGTGCGCCGTCAGCGTCGATGGTTACTTCTTGTGCTTGGCCCTCGCTACACAATACATGATCCTGAACTACAACACAGGAGCTTCCCAAGACCTCTTCCCTTACAACAGCGAGGAGAGGAGGCCCATCGTGAAGAGGATCGGTCGGGAGGAGTTCCTCTTAGCAGCACCTGGTGGTCTTGGTAAGTCAGGGGGGGGAAAACTGGGCATCCACAGGTCTTGAGAATTAAAAAAAAATTATGTTCAAAAAAGTTCTAAGCTTAATTTGCAAATGTCCTGGATATTTATTTTCTTGCCTTCCATGGACAGTAAGATATAATTTAATACATAAAACTTAATTGGGTAAAAGCCATCCTTCAATTTTCTGCCACTTATCTTGGTCAACATGTAAAGCCATCACTTATATTACAAGGAATTATTGGTATATAACAGCCGGGAAGTTGTGACACAAATTTTATATGAATTTCAATTGTCAATATGTGTACAAACATACTGTCTCTACTGGTTTTCTGTCATTCTTCGACCCGTGTGATAGACGTAAACAATTATATTGAATTGTGTTCTATGTAGTAAAGAACAATTGTTGAATTAATTTGGTGAAACGTCCTGAAATCTGAATTATTCTTGGTGATTTTTCTTAAATCTCACTGGTTACCCATTTCCAATAGTTTTGTTTGCTGAGTGGTTGCAACTAACAGTTATCTTAATGGCTAGCTACAGTATTTTAAATGTTTTAGATTAATGCACAGTATTTATCATGTAGTCGATGACTTATCAAATTCATTGAACAATAACTAATCTCCCCCCTCTCCAGGAATGTTTGCCAACGCAGAAGGGGTTTCTCAGCGGGCTCCAGTCAACTGGTCCGAGAGTGTGATTGGTGCCGCTGTGTGTTTTCCGTACGTGGTGGCCTTGGATGAAAGCTTCATCACCATCCACAGCATGTTGGACCAACAACTGAAACAGACCCTTTCGTTCAGGGATGGACACATTCTGCAAGACTTTGAAGGTATTGTTGCATAATGCTTTCTTAAGGATCTTTTTAAGAAACTGAAAGTGTGCTTTGGGCACCGAACTTAAAAAAATACATATATATATATATACTGTACATATATATATTTATTTTTAAGTAGTGTTTTGCGTGTGTTTGTAGGGAAGGTGATACTGGCTTCCACCAAGGCCGTGTACGTCCTCGTACCTCTGCCACTGGAGAGACAGATCCAAGACTTACTCGCCAGTCACAGAGTGGAGGAGGCGCTCATCCTCACGGAGGGAGCGCAGAGGAATATTCCCAAAGACAAGTTCCAGGTATCAAACCGTAATCGTTGATAATATCATAACTTTGCCCTTGACTAAGATATTTAGCTGTAATGTTGATCTGAATTGCATAATTGACTGTATTTTTTCTGAACTAAAAAAGAACCCAGTTGTCTCATATTGTCACTGTCTGCACATACAGATTTTGCACAAAAGAATCCTCCAGCAGGCCGGTTTCATACAGTTTGGCCAACTTCAATTTCTAGAAGCAAGTGAACACTTCAGGTAAGAGTCTGAGTCAGTGTTTGATCATTTCCCTTATTTGTTTAACAGCTTTGCTTGGTCATGATGACATTAAACAAAACCATTCAAGCACAAGGTTTTCCCAGAAATGTCTTAACGTTCTCCTCATCTCCCCTGCAAATATATTTTAAAGTCATTAATATTCCTGTAGAATTTTAATTTTTCCATTTAATTACTCTAGTTGACTGCTTTTGAACTGTGGATTTGAAATGAAATCACTGTTGGAATAAATTGTAACACCATGATTACCATTCAAGCTAATTGGGTTAACAATTATTTCCCATCTTTCTGTCTGTTCTCTGCCTATTAAATCATTATGACTTTGAGTTTCTTATTTAGGAGTTTTGCCTCTGCACATTCGCAGGACTGTTTAGTTCTCGATCTTTTAGATTACTTTACAACTTCATAATTTCATAGATGCCTCTGTCAAGGAGGTTTGAAAGTTTGGCTATTGAAAAATTAACCTTTGGATTTGTTTTTGGTGTGAATCTGAATCCATTTGAGGAATTATAAAATGTTGGTTTTTTTACATTTCACTGCATATTCTTCTGCCATACTATTCCAAGTATAAAAAAGGAAATAATTAAATTGTCTCCCCCCCCCCCCACAAGCCTCAAATGATACACTCATGAATGAATATTATTCAGCAGTTTTATTGTGATCATATCGTTACATTTTCAGGAAGGGACAGCTGGATGTGCGAGAGCTGATATCTCTCTACCCGCTGCTTCTGCCGACTTCCTCTTCGTTCACGCGCTGCCACCCTCCGCTCCACGAGTTCGCAGATCTCAACCACCTGGCTCAGGGGGACAAGGACAAAGTGCTGCGCTGCAAGAAATTTCTCATCAGTTATTTGGGAGAGGTAAATGGAGCGAACTGATTTGTTTACACTGCTATTTGCAGAGATTAAATTATTACAGGAAGGTTTTTTTATCCTCACACACAGGTACGAAGCACAGAGGTGGCAAACGGTTGCAGGGAGGACGTGGACACGGCCCTGTTGAAGCTCTATGCTGAGCAGGATCACGACAGCCTGCTAGACCTGCTCGCTTCAGACAACGCCTGCCTGCTGGCAGACAGCATCCCATGGCTTGAAAAATATCACAAGTGTGTACAGTATACGGTCCTTTTTATTTTATTGAAGTTAATATATAATTGAAATCAGTGAATTTACAACACACAAATAATCACTTTTATTGTCCGGGGAGCCTTCACCCCACACAACTCAACTTGATAAATGTCATCATCTTTTTGATGTGTGTGTTTGGTTTGACTGCATTATAAAGATTTATTTGAGTAAATTAGATTCAGTTTATTCCTGTCGTATCATGCTCAGAACTGGCAATTTAGAGGAGAAATTGACACTGTCATGGGCTCTGTGGGGATCAGTCTAATTTTCAGTAGTTATTTCAGTCACAAAATTAGTTACTTCCCACAGGGCGACAAGGGTTTCGTTGGGTAAATACTTTTTCTTGCCCCTCGCTTTTAATAGCCACCCGGGTGAAGCTTCACCACTGTGCCCAGTTTAGTTAATCCAGTTAAATTACTTTGAACAGAAATGTAATCTTGAGGGACGGGGCTCTGCTTCATTCATTCCTTCTTCTTTCTGCCACTCAGATATTTTGCACTCGGGCTGCTCTATCATTACAATGGTCAGGATTCAGCAGCACTTCAGGTACGTACACCTGCTAATGACCTATTATCGATTCTCACACATGAATCTGCACCGTAACAAAATGTTAAGGGGAATTTAGCCTTTTTCCTTATTAAATTATTTATTAAATGTGTCTTTGGCAGTTGTGGATTCGCGTAGCGGACGGGGATCTGCAGGACCCAACGAGATCTGACCTTTACGAGTACGTCGTGGACTTTCTCTGCTCCTGCTCCAACCTGGACCTCGTGTGGCAGTATGCAGATTGGGCCTTGCAGAAGGATCCCACCGTAGGTTACCAGCACTTTGAATGGCGTTAAAAAAAAATTTAAACCCCGCTGTCAAAGATTATTTGGCACCAGTCAACCAGCCAAGTTGTTTTTCTGATGTGCATGAAGGGGTAAAGCTATAGTAGTAACCTTGCATTTCTTTTTCTTTTTTTTGTAGATAGGCATCCACATCTTCACTAAGAGGCCTGTCAGTAAGGATTGGCCACAATTAAATTCTGATGATGTCATCAGTTACCTGGGCAAGCACGTCCAGGCGCAGCTGCTGTACTTGGAATACCTGGTGCTGGAGAGAAGGATACAGGTACAATAAAAGAGGATGTTAATGAGAAATGTGGGACCTGGACGACCCTGGTTCTTTTCTTTTTTTATTATGACACAATGTCACACAAATAAGATTAATTGGATTAAATGTTGAAGTGATGACGTTTTGTATCCTAAAGGTCAAAGGTCATCTTCACAGTGACAACAGGTAGAAAAAAGTAGAAAATGCTGTTACAACATTTTTTTTATTGAGAGTAGTTAATACCTGAATATTGCAACATGCAATCAATACAAAAACTGTCTTATTTAGAATATCTGCTTTAAAGAACAGCCATTTTTATGTGTATTTTATATATCTCTATTTTAATCCAAGCGAACTTGATTTAAAAAAAAGAATGTTAAAAAGTTTTTTTTATCTCTTCTTATGATACAGAAAGAGAAGTTCCACACACACCTGGCTGTGTTGTACCTGGAGAGGGTCACGATGCTGCTGTCGCAGTCGCCGATTGACGAGGCGCAGCTCAGCAGTGCGAGAGACCGGCTCCAAGCCCTGCTCAGGGAGTCCAACCTATACCGGGTACAGATTCTTTTAGGTGAGACACATGTCTGAAGATGAAGACACTATTGTACTTTGAAGAAGGATCTTTCTATTTTTGCATAAACGTAAATGATTATTTTATTTTAACCAGCTTGTTCTGAATTTTAATGGATTGTAGCACCACAAGTGTAAATCAGACTGAAGAGCAGTTCTGGGTGATGCTTCAAAGCAAGGTGTTCTTCTAAGGAGTTGACTGATCTCTGTGCAGGTTTGTCCACTGATGTTTTGTTTGTTCCCTTTCTTTTGCTGTCTTTAGGTAAGATGGAGAACTGTGAACAACTGCTGCTTGAGCGCGCAACACTACACGGAAAACTGGAGGAGCACGATAAAGCGCTGCACATTTTGGTGCACAAGCTCAGAGACTTCCGGTCCGCTGAGGCCTTCTGCATATGGGCCTCGTCTTGTCGCGATTCCGCCTACCAACAGCAGCTGTTTCACCTGCTCCTGGGGGTTTATTTAGACGGGAACCGTCCCGGAAAATCCCAGGCGGCGGCAGCGGCGGCAGGAGGTGACAGCGGAGACCTGGAGATGGCAGCAGTGGACCTGCTAAATCGGCACGGCGAGGTGTTCGATGCCGTCCGCGTCCTTCGCATGCTCCCCGAAGGCTGGTCGCTGCAGCTGCTGCGGCCCTTTCTGGGCCGGGCTGTCAGGGCCAGCGTGCACGCCTGCCGCACCTCCCAGATTGCTTTGGGGCTAGCCAACTCAGAAAACCTACAACTGCTGCATGACAGGGTGAGAGACACATACTAAATGCTTATATCAATAACTGATATACTTATTAAATGTGCTGTTATACATGCTCGGGTAAAATAAAATAATGTCCTTTACCGTTTGTTATTCAAGGTGTGAGACGGTTTTAATGTTACAAAGGGTGAACAGCAACAATAACAATAAAAGCAAAGTTTTTATTTTTCTCTCAGTGCCCCTCCAAGAGATAGAACAATCCTGAATAAACCGAATTAATTAACCACGGAAATAGAGCTGCAAAGAAAAGTCATTTAATTAAGTCAAACATTTGCTGATTCCAGTTTCTTAAATGTTGAACTTCATGCTTTGTGTGGTCATGAATAGTAAACTGGGAACAGAGGTTAATGGGCATGTCCTTTTTTTATGCCATTTTATCGACGCAACGTTCAATTGATAATAGAACCAGCAAATTCATTTATAATGAAAAAGGATCATTAGTTGCCGTCATCAACTGAACTTTGACCACGCTTCTGACAGCCATATAAGTGTGTATGATGTAATTAATGACCCCAGTGTAACATTAGCCATCTCAGACATGAGCTCAGGAAAAGGTCAGAAAAAAAATTGGTTTCAGACATTTTCCAGAGTTTGGCTGTTCACATATGAGGAACGCAGCAGGAGATCATCTCAGTCAGAGTTCACACACCAACGGGAACATTTCCAGAACATTGCGTGGCATCTGGGTAGAGCATGCAGGAGGCGGGACATGGTGATAATGCTGCCACAGAAAGCAGCGTTTTTCTTTACAGTCATCAACACACCCAATCCCTCGCCGTGAGATTTCCAGAGATTCTCCTGCCGTATTGTCCCATGGACTCACTCTGACATTTTTTGGGAAATTTCACTAGGGGGCTGGAAAAGTTCGGACTTCAGTGCATGTCTGAAAGCAACGGTCATAGGGTGTTATCTCAGTGTCCGTATCTGCTTCAACTTATTGACACTCTTGTCATATATTTTTTTTATCTTCCAGTTGAAAGAGCGCAAGAAGCCCATCTTTGTGTCCGAAAAGAAGGGATGCCACCTGTGCCACAACACCTTCAGTGAGCCTGATGTGGTGTGTCTGCCGGGTGGAGTGCCCGTCCACACCCAGTGCGTCGCCCAGAGAGTAAGAGACTCTCCCACCAAGAGACTGTTAACTAATAGCACTAACCACACGTGAGACTTCACTCGACCCGTTCAACTGTCACCTGATCTGTGATCGGAGGCGCCAAACTAAAGCAGGACCTGCTGAGGACTGAGGGGGTAAAGGAAACAAAAGAAAAGCACAGAGCACACTTTGCCGTAGTGGAATCTGCTATGGAGTTGATGAGAAATTCAAAGAAAGCTGTTCCTGTGTGTGTGTGTGTGTGTGTGTGTGTGTGTGTGTGTGTGTGTGTGTGTGTGTGTGTGTGTGTGTGTGTGTGTGTGTGTGTGTGTGTGTGTGTGTGTGTGTGTGTGTGTGTGTGTGTGTGTGTGTGTGTGTGTGTGTGTGTGTGATGCAGAGTTACACCACACTCTCAGACTGCGAGTTTTTTAAAGAAGTAAAAAAAAAAAACCCCCACAGCAGTTAAGTCACCGTGCCCTTTTTAAATTCATTCAAACAGAGAATGAATTAAACACTGGCTCCTGTTCAGTTCTGTGACCGTCCTCGTCTTCACTCGTCCACTTTTGAAACCTGACTTGAGAAACTACAGAAACCACCCCGCCCCCACAAAATCTGAATTCTGTTGCAAAATACTTTGAAGCATGAACGGTGTTACCACTCTTATGTTCCTTTTGGGCTAATCATCTCATATTGGTCATGTATTATTAATATTGTCCTGACTTGCTCCTTGAGCATGTTCATGTGTAAAACTCATCAGTGCTGATGGAAAAACAGAGTCTTTAATTGTGCGTCTCTCACTCTAGAGATCTGGTCTCGGTGCTGCTTTATTTTCCCCCTCGGCTGTAATGACAGTGGATGTTATAGTCATGGTGTTTTCCGTTTATGAGTCAGCAATTTGATCTGAGGCTATTAGATTTTGAATGTTCCATTTATTTCGATTATTGTCTGCGGAGCAACAGCGGCGTACAACGCCAAATGGGGCTTTTACATTGCTCCACCAATCACTGGTAAGATGATATTCAATTCAAATATTCAAACTGCACCATCGACCTTCTAAAAACTCGCTCAAATCAGACCAGGGCACTCTGAGAGCGTTGACCTCAGACAGGGCTGAGTGAGTGATCCCGCACCTTCACACTGTTCAACCCAAATCCCCATCTCGCAATGGTGAAGAAAACTTCAAAAACATTCCTGTTTCCCCAATCCCCAAAAATGAAATCACCTGTTACCATGGCCGATACCCGTCTTTGATTTAACAAAATCATGCAAATCAATTCAGAAACTTTTGAGCAATCCTGCTAAAAAAACAACAACAAACAGACAAACAGCGGTATAATCTTGAACGATAATGTCGTCATACATGTGTTAAACGTGGCAACCAAATGACGTCATGCTTTTGTAAGAGTAACTAAATTAGATAAATTGAGAGGGGTCTTCACTGCCCACCTGCCCTCACAGTGTTTGTTCGGCTTGAGTGCCCACAAATGATTTGGATCAAATGAATTTGAATCCTTGCGTCTTTCAATACATAAACAAATGTCCATCCCGGTCAAAATGTCCTGGTGGAAAGCTTGAATCATTTGTAGTAAAGGAGGTAGAATAAACATTGTCAATCAGTATCTCTGAGTTATTATTTTTTAACAGCTTACGTTTTTTGTTTAAGCAGTAAAAAAACGAGTGCCCACTAGATGGCAGTAATGCATAATGTTTTTTTAAAACATGAATGGACCTCAGGTGCATTATGGAAATGACTCTTTACTTTTATTCTTTTTTGAATGATTTTATTATCCTGTTTGAAAGAAACATCATGTTCCATCTCTTCCACAATCCATTCACACACACACAC
This sequence comes from Scophthalmus maximus, assembly GCF_022379125.1. Taxonomy (NCBI): domain Eukaryota; kingdom Metazoa; phylum Chordata; class Actinopteri; order Pleuronectiformes; family Scophthalmidae; genus Scophthalmus; species Scophthalmus maximus. The sequence continues at coordinate 5,740,017 of NC_061518.1, forward strand.
ACGCACATGCACACACACTGGTCTTGGTTAAAGGGAAATGCTTTGGAAAGTCATTTGAACTATGCTATTAAAACATTTCCCTTGAAATTATGAAAAATTGCAAATCGCAGCATTGGTGTGAAAGTTGAGCGCTTCATGTGGACGAGGATGCATTTCTTCCACATTCCAACGAAAGTAGTGAATGAAAACTGCGAAGGCGAAACCTTTATCATCCACGGCGTCGAGAACATACAGCTTGATACACCTCCGCTTTCATAACTGTCTCCTTGCAGAGTGCCGGAGTTATGGCTTTGACCTTTTAGTCCCGACACCTCTCACAGGAATGGAGGTCGGCTCCTGTTCTGTCAAAATGAAGCCCTGAAATTCTTTACAGACTTGTCATCACAAAGCGCTGCTTTGTCTTTTTAGTGCTTTCCGAGTGTCGCGTACGTGTCGGATAACGATAAAGTGCTGGTTTCTCCCCCGGGCGGACGTCACTAATGGCAAAAGCTGCATAATGTGTCCGCGTCGCTACATTGTGAGAGCAGTCAAAATCAGGGACGTGTTTACTCAATGTCTCCTGGAGGTGATCCTTTTTTGTTAAAATAAAAAATGTCCCAACTGTGTCAACTTGACTTTGAAAAACTGTGTTCTCCACAGTGGCAGAAGACGCATGAGTTTCATAACGGAGGAATGAGAAGATGAAAAAAAAAAACCTGAATAATGTGTTTTTCTTTTTTTTTCTTTTGGCCTAGAAACGTGCCACTCTGTCCCACTGGAGATGCTCGTACAGTAACAAAAAAAGACACAAGGACAGTTTCAACTCCTCGGAAACAAATCCTTACTCACTACACACTTCAAACTCTACAAGAAGTTCATCAGAATTAGTTTATGAAAGTTTTCCGAAATCAATCCTACCATTACTCTCAAAAATTAGGCCAAGCACATCACTGTTGTGGGTGTACTCATTTCTCTGGTGCCTGTGCTGTTGATTGCTATAGCTTCCTGTATCTGTGAAAACATTTCTACAGGGGACTATTTTTATATCATGGAGATCTGAATGTCGTAGATTCTTTAGGGTTGACTCGCTTTTCCATGTCTGAAATGCACAGCATCTCTCTGTCCAAACAATTTAAGTGTAGCTTGCTTCAAAGTCCTCCTAAACAATGACTTCACGTAATAATAATTACAAAAAACAAAACAGCACAGTTCTGTGGAAGAAAAACAAAAGCTATTGTATTTTGTAAATGTATGTATACTGGTATGTATATACTGCATTTGTACTTGTTTGTTGCTTTCTTAATCAAAGCCAATGTGGATGGAGTGTACAAACTGTAAATCCGTCCCATTTTAATAAACATGAAAAACGTATGTCCTCTCACAGAGTCTCAATTTCACACCTATAAGTAGATCCACTGTATGCTGGGGCGTGAGAATTGTTGTGTTGTGTCTTTTATTATAATAATAATTAATTAATAATAAAAACTTCGTTTCTATAACAAGGTTACAACGTGCTTTAAAACACACATGAATAAAACTGCACAGAACAAAACAAAAATAAAAAACATTACATTACATAAAATTAAAAGACCAGATATTATTCAGGCATTAAAAGGCTTTCCTATAAGAATATGCTTTAAGGAAGGACATTACTAACATTACTCCAAATGTATTCGTTGAATCTGGTTTTCCTGTCCCACGAAGCAGAGAAGTGGGAAGATGCTGACCACCAAATTAACTATCTGTAAATTTCAATAATTTTTAGTGTATGCATGTTTGTCCTTTGTCAAATATCTGTTTTATGGATTGTACGATCATATCTTTAATGAAGTGTAAATGTGGGAATTTGAATGAAATCAAATTACTACTAACTTCCTGCAGAGTGAAACAACCGCCCCCTGCCGGCGGCTGGTCGTAACTGCAGTCCAGCCCGCTCTGCTCGACACAACCAACACAACAACAACAACAACAACGCCATCTTTCTTGTAGCCGACGGACGAACCACCGGAGCGGCAGGAGTTGTGAAGTGAAACTGGATCAGAGGCTCGGTACGAGAGACGACTCGGAGAGGCCTCGCCCCCCGTCAGCCAGTCGCCGCTGTCCGCAGACCTCCCGACGCACGGCGCCGTCCTATGGTCCAATGAGTTTGATCGGTCGAGCAGCTCGAACGCAGTTTTCCTCTTGTGTCGGTCCCGGTTGACGTTGAGCGACGTCGAGTTTTTTTTCCTTCTTCCATCCTGACGAACATCCGACGAGGGCAACAGACAGGTAGGAGGAACAGGACTGGGGGGTAACTTCCAAGAGATTATGCGTCTAAATATAAAGTATGTTTCCACTTATAACTTCACTTCTTGTCAGCTAAGTAGTTAGCTAAGTAGCTAGGCTTGGTTCGGCTAAGCTAACATCTCGTCGCGGTGGGTTCGCGTCGCCCACACTGCGACACTGAATGTGCAAACGTGCGCAATTTTTTAAAGGGTAAATTGCTTTGCGGGCAAGAAGCTCTTAACTTTGTTTTGGTCAGAAAGTTGTGTTGCGCTGAGGCAGAGGGAGGCGTGTCCTCCCAGTGCGGTGACTGCCATCATCAGGTCGGCACAGGAAACAATCACAGCTGAGTGGTATGAACACCTGGCTAACCTATGAACAGCTAACTTATGAACTAGCTAACCTATGAACTAGCTAAATTATGAACTAGCTAACTTATGAACTAGCTAACCTATGAACTAGCTAACTTATGAACTAGCTAACCTATGAACTAGCTAAATTATGAACTAGCTAACCTATGAACTAGCTAACTTATGAACTAGCTAACATATGAACTAGCTAACTTATGAACTAGCTAACCTATGAACTAGCTTACATATGAACTAGCAAACTTACGAACTAGATACACTGAACTAGCTAACTTGCCAACTAGCTAACCCACGAACTAGCTAGCTTATGAACTAGCTAACCTATGAGCTCAAAAACCCAAGAACTAGCTAATCCATGAACTAGCTTAATTGTGATCTAGCTAACTTATGATCTAGCTAACCTATGAACTATTTAACTTATGAACTAGCTAACCTATTAACTAGCTAGTGTTGAACAGGAGGAGGTTAGCCCTTTTCTGTGCAGCTTTGCATGTTATTCGCACACCTGTCAGGTGTATCTGTGCACCGCAGTAATCAGACGACCACCTTCCTGCATGCATCACAATGAGAAATCTAATATTTTCTGGGGCTGGTATTGTAATAAAGGTGCAATGGTATTGATACTAATACCAATACTTATAAAATAAAACAAAAAAATCAGAAAACTGTCTAATTCAAACTGAGGCAAAGTATTATACACAAAAAGCAGAGACGGAAAAGGAATAATTTAACATAGAATAAGTTTTTCAATTTAATTTACCTTCACAAGCTATTCCAAGTGGCTGGAGTAGAAGCCTTGTGCCCCATCTGTGTCCACACACTGGGGACGGACCAGGGACAGACACAGTTTTCCTGTGATCCAAGGTGTTTATGACAGGAGGATGAACTCTGTGGAATAAGTTTGCAGAAGAAGATACAAGGGAAGTTTGCCAAGATTGGCTTTATAAAAGTAAAGAAATAAAATAATGCCAGCCAACTGTACCGTACCGTACAGAACACAACGATGAGGTAGTGGTTTTAAGTAAGGGACCAGTCTTAATACACTGTGATAAAAAAAAAGAAATGAAGACGCTGTGCACTGGTGCTTTCATGTGTAACAAAGAACTGGTGGCAGCCTTTTTCCTGGCTCGCAAACATATACAGGACCTGTGTCTGAAGTTAAAAAGTAAAACCCTTAACTCCAGTCATACTTTCTTTACAATGCTTTCAACATGCTGGTCAATAGAAAGACAGTCATCAAAGTACAAGACATCCATAACAGACAACAGCAACCTTTTTCTTCCTGAGTTGGATGGGAATATCAGATATTGGTACTGGCTTTGAAAAATAAACACAATGGTGCATCTCAGTCCCTGTTTCAGACGTCACTGTGGGAGAAATTTGACGTCTAATATTATGATTGTTTAGCACTTTATGAATGTATTGTACCCATAGATTATGTAGAGACTAGGTTTTCATATGGCAACACTGTTGTGCCTTAATAATAAATAGATAAGTCATCAGCGAGATTTTAAAGTCTGTTAATTATCATCAATTTCATCATTTCCTAGTGACAGTGACACAAATATTTGGAGTTCCGGCTATATTCCATTACATAACGTTGTGAAATTGTTTTATTTATTTTATAAAATTTTATTTATCCGTAACTGATAATGACAATACTGTAGTAGCAGTTCTAGAAGAAGAAGAAGCCCTGCAATAATGGTGGTGCTACTCAAGAGCTTCACTTGTCCCAGACCATCTGGATTCTGTTGACTCCTCGTTTTTTTTTTACCCAGGATGAAACGAGTTCTCCAAGGGAACGAGCAGGAGGACGGAGGTGGCACCAGCGGCGGCAGCTCTCGGGAGACTCTTAAACGACCCTGCAAGCAGAGGAGGGCGACAGATTTGGAGGAGGAGGAGGAGGAGGAGGGCGCCCGCTGGGAGTGTCTGCCTCAGGAGATCCTGCTCCACATCTTCCAGTACCTGCCCCTGCTGGACAGGGCCTACGCCTCTCAGGTACCCACTTGTTCCTCATCCTGGTGCTTTTTAATAAGTCACTCTGATGTGTTGATTTTGTTTCACATTGCTGAAATAACGAGGCAGGCTGCACATAAAAAGAAATGTCATTATTGATGCAAAATCGATGTATTCCACCAGAGGCACTGCCGAGCACATCCCGCATAGAGCATTGTCATTGTGGAGATTCAGGAAAAACTTACTCACCGCCTCCGTAGCTACAAAGTTGCCATTCATTACAATGGATTTGACCCAGAATACACCTACACAATACTTTTCACATAACATTGACATTAAAGTATCTCAACTGTGGCTGAGATGTTCAGATTTTCTGTCCATTCAGCTTGTATTTTCCACATTTATCTGATGATGTTGAACATAAAATGGCATAACTAGGAGTTTTTACATGACTACCACCACCTTGTATGCTTGTAAGTATGAAAATAAGGGAGAAAGCACAAACTTTAATAAATTGTTCTCCAATAAACGCTGCAAACACTAAGTAGCTGCTTCGAGCACAAACATATTGTGAAACTCTGTAATGATCCAGCTCCCATTCAAGAGAAAAGGAATCAATGAAGCAAGAATTACACTCGTTCACATTAAAATGGTTGAATATACCAAAATATATACATGTATGTGTTTTGGGTGCATTTTTAGGGGTATTCGTTATGCGTCTATATACACCCAATCTCTTTGATGATGTGTTTGCCACATGTTTACTTCATATCACGCTCTGACTCAGAAACACTGTAACATGGAGGCCAATTCTCATGACGGGTCTCATGATTCAAAAGCAACGCATCAGGGTAAACTAAAGGTTTCGGCTCTCCGCTGGGAGTTTGCATTTTTTTCTGCTTGTCTCTGGTTTTTCAAAAAATGCTCATTGCAAATTATACTTGTTGTACAAACAGTAATCAGTTTGCTACTAGCACGTGAGTTTGTTGCTGATTTCAGCCGAATGCAATATAAAGACATGAAATTCAATCCAGCTTTTGTTTTGAATAACCAAACAATGCTTCCCACGCAAAATCAAAGAGGGATTTTTTTTCCTAAAAGAAACAGATCAACTGGTGTAGATTTTGATTGATTGATTTATTTATTTTTATTGATGTCGCCGCAGGTGTGTCGAAGCTGGAACCAGACTTTTCACATGCCAGAGTTGTGGCGGTGCTTTGAGTTTGAGTTAAACCAGCCAGCCAGCTCCTACCTGAAGGCCACACACCCAGACCTCATTAAACAGATAATCAAAAGGCACTCCAACCACCTGCAGTACGTCAGCTTCAAGGTATGAACTGGAGCGTGTGGCTGCGTCGGTTAAAGTGATGAAGTGTGCGGTGAAGTGAACTCTTACGTTCTGTTCAAAATTAAAGTGGGACTGGGTTTTTTAATTTTCTTTCTCTCACCGTACCGTTAAGGTGGACAGCAGCAGAGAGTCGGCGGAGGCCGCATGCGACATCCTCTCTCAGCTTGTGAACTGCTCTCTGAAAACGCTGGGGCTCATCTCCACGGCCAGGCCCAGTTTCATGGAGCTGCCCAAAGTGAGCAGCAGCAAGATAATTCATCTCCGTGCATCTACGGGCAAAGTTTAGAGCAGTAACACACACTGCTGCGGGGAAACAAGTCACCGGTTTCAAAGCCATGATGTCTGATGATCTGTCTCGAAAGTGCAGCTGGCCTGATTAATGCCAAGCGCCTGTGAGAGGAGGTCTATAATTTAACATCTCCCAGTTGTCAGCTGAAAACATTGCACTCGCCAATCTTGGCTTCCTGTTTGGTTGGTATCTTATACTTTACAAAACCCAAAGATGCACTTAATGTATCCACGATAGTGATGTGAAAGACATTTCTACCAACTGCAGAGGGAAGTAATAGAAATGTGAAGTGGGATTTAAATGGTGGTCGCTAGATACGTCCTCCATGTCACATTGTAGATGTAGGAAGCAAATGATTAACTAAATGTTAATGTGAACCCTGTTTGCACAGTCTCACTTCATCTCAGCGCTGACGGTGGTTTTCGTCAACTCCAAATCCCTCTCCTCCCTGAAGATTGACGACACGCCCGTGGACGACCCCTCGCTCAAGGTCCTGGTGGCCAATAACCGAGACACTCTCAAACTGCTGAAAATGAGCAGTTGCCCTCATGTTTCACCTGCAGGTAGTCGACAAGTAGAAGGACTAATAAATATTGTGGAAGATAGTGTTTAAAATCGACTAAATGTGACCATATAAACATGCCAGTTCATAACAAATCAGCTCTCAGCTCAGCTCTAAACTGTGTCGATCTATAGCCTCCTAATTTTCTTTTCTCTCTGACCCAGGCATCCTGTGTGTGGCTGACCAATGCCATGGCTTGAGAGAACTCGCTCTCAACTACCACTTGCTGAGTGACGAACTTCTTATCGCGCTGTCGTCGGAGAAACACGTTCACCTTGAGCACCTCCGCATTGACGTGGTCAGTGAGAACCCTGGCCAGCAGTTCCACAACATCAAGAAGAGCAGCTGGGACGCCATGGTGCGCCACTCTCCGAAATTTAATCTGGTCATGTACTTCTTCCTCTACGAGGACGAGTTCGGCCCTTTCTTCCGTGACGAAATCCCTGTCACGCATCTGTATTTCGGCCGCTCCGTGAGCAAAGACGTGCTGGGCCGCGTCGGGCTCACCTGCCCGCGTCTGGTCGAGCTCGTCGTGTGCGCCAACGGGCTGCGGCCGCTGGACGAGGAGCTGATCCGCATCGCCCAACGCTGCACACAGCTGTCGGCCATCGGCCTTGGGGAGTGCGAGGTGTCCTGCAGCGCCTTCGTGGAGTTTGTCAAGATGTGTGGCGACAGACTGACGCAGCTGTCCATCATGGAGGAAGTACTGGTCCCAGACCACCGCTATGGGCTGGATGACATCCACTGGGAGGTGTCAAAGCACTTGGGTCGTGTCTGGTTCCCAGACATGATGCCAACCTGGTAAAATGTGTGTCTCCCAGTCTTTCTCCTGCTTTTGAGAAAGGTCTTTAACACCATATTCTTTTCCTGCCCGAAGTACATGAAGATTTTACATATCTTTTAGTCTTGATCTGATAAAACATATGTTCATTGATTTCAACTCTACCTTGTCGTTCCCTTGTATAACTTGTTGATATTTATATGTATATTTATCTTGTCACTCATTTAGCACCTTGTTCTCTCAGCCATTTTTCAGGGTCTGTGAAACCTGGCAAATTTGTTTATGTACAGTGTTTTGGGAGTATTCAGGGGTGACACTTTTCCATGGGAAATTAACAGGAATTACTGGGAATGAATGAGAAATGATTTGAATCTACACAGGTTGTAATTACTTCATCATGTGTAGACAGATTTATTTTTTAACACGGTGAGCTGGCATACGTACAAATCCCTCTAATAGAGATCTGAAACTGAGTTTGATTTCAGTTGAGTAGCTTGACATGCATAATCAATAGATTTGTCATCATCACGCATTGCATAATGTCTTTCAGGTCAGGCAGTCTCCACTTGTAATGGGGAAAAAATGAGCAGTACATTAACCGGGGATCACTATTATAAATCCAATATGCTTTTGTTGATATTCAGTTAAGATTCAAAATTACCAACTTTCACTGTCGTGTAAGGTTTTTTGAATTGTCTCCTTCCCCCCCCGACACATCCTAAGTAGTGAGGCATTGTGACTGTACCAGAATCAGAAACATTTAATTTTAAAGGGATGGTCACCGTGTGTATGAAACTCTTTATAGAGATGGTCGATCACGTGACTACATTCAGGTGGGCAACAGCATATAGAGGTTCCACGTTGAAGCCGTATGTTTTTGTTTGGTTGTGGTCTCCATGTGTGTGCGTCATTGTTTATCTTCTTGTCTTTGATTTTGTTTCTGAGTTACTGCTTCTCATTCAGCAGTACAACAGAACTGTCTCTATCAATCCTCCGATTTGAAATATATATATATATATATGTTTGAGCATATTTTTGTAGCTATATTTCTGCGTTACCTGACACGTTTCTATATGTTAATTGTACATATCAGTGTCAAATTGCAAAAACAAGCAGGGAGGAAGAATTTTTAATCGTCAACGTTATATATATATATATATATATATATATATATATATATATATATATATCTGTACATTTACAGAATCCTACTGATCCACTTTGACTCTAATGAATGGCACAAGACGAGCTACAATGTCATTAGGGCGTGAAATTGACGGGTAAATTTTGGCAGTGGTCAGTAAATCTGCCAAATGGAAAAATGAAATCATCAGTTGGCAGCACTAAAATGGAAATCTTCTGGGAAAAGGGTTGAATCTTACATGCGTGACAGCACATTCATTGCTAATAGTCTATGCAGTCTTTAGTCCCGCCTAAGAAAGATATATTCTGCTTTAGCATTTGCAAAATAAGAGGTAAATGTACTTAAAGCTGCAAACTAAAGGGTCTCTCTGCTGGGAACTCGGAAAAAATGATCGACAGGTCTTTAAAAATCAGATTCATCATTGTTTACTTGTGATGTTTGCGAACGGCAGAGAAAGGACTTTATGTTTAATAATGATTCAATTGACAAACACAGATATATCGTAACAAAACACGACCAGTCCAGGTCTGCACAATTATGACCAGGGTTCGGATCGGGTTACTTGTAAATGTAGCCAGTTATTGCATAAAAAATGCGATAAATTTCTTGTAATTGAGTAATCGTATACATTGGGTTACAAAAGATATTCGTAATCTGAATAGTTTTTGTTACTTCAAACAAAGTAAGCATTGAACCTTTTTCTAAAAATGGATACAGCCACAAATTTGGAGTCTTAACAAAAAATGTTTTCTCTTGAAACAAATCTTAAAACATTTTAGCATATTCAGCATTTACATGTTTAGCTAATGAGATAAGCGACAGTTGCAGATGAAAATGAGCACTGCAGCGACAATGGTTAAAACGGAATTCAAGCTAAACCCCGCCCACCGTTAGTCTGCAACATTAGCTATCTGAGGAGGAAACTTACGTTGAAGTGGAATTTCAGTTCTTTGCAGATGACAACTGTATTTTGGACTTGCACAAATTGGACCCAGATGTTCTTGTGTTGGAACATTTAAGCATTTAAAGTGATGGTGATTTTGCCACGAGTGGAAAGCTAATTTGGAGGAACAGCTTCGGCTTGAACCTTCGATCTAGACTCAACACTCTTTTTTTTCTTTCCGTCGCTCGTCAATGAATGTAGCGCACTTGCGATTTTCGTTAACCGTGAGCATTGTCATGAAAACAATGTTCAGGATAATGTTTTTAAAATGTTATAAAAATGTCATGTGGTATTTGACAGTTTGTAAAGTGCAATCTGGGTTGATTTTTTTTTTTGAATCTGGTTATTTAAACCTGATTACATGTAATCTGTTACTGCCTAACCCTGAATATGACTTAATACTGTGTTCTTTGCAACAAGTTTCTCAAGATGTTTTAAGATAAGAACATATTTTGCTCAACTTCAATTGATGGTGGTACTTTAGATTTTGTCCTATTTCATATTTAGCTGTTGCATAAAAAAACAGTAAGCGTCTTACGGAAAGTAAATGTGAAAACTGGGATTTTTTTAATGGGGGGTAATCGTGCAGCCCGGGGGACAGGACTGTGTGGCAGCTGAATGTTGTTATAAATTAATGAATGTTTAGGAGGAATGTTTAAGAATGAAATATTCTATGTCCTGCAATAGGGTGAAAGAATAAAAGTTGGAACATGTCTTAAGATCTCGGACCGTGCAATGACAAGAGACCTGTAAATAACAATTTTCTGTTAAAATACATTATTGTTTAACTGGGTTGAAATGTTTTGTGTATTTTGTTTGAAAATGTTAACTGGAAAAAAATATATATTTCTTCATTTGTCACCCTTTAATAGGGACACATGATGATTATGTCTTGCTTTTATGTTTCTGAAGGTCAACAAGGCCTGTCAAAGGACAACGTGCCATTTGCTGGTTAACATTCACTGCATTTTTAGTCCAGTGCTTAAAGATGATCATTGTGATGTTGACCTATAGCCCGAGTAGTGGCTGCAGTATTTTTTTATAGTGTGCATTGACGGAGTGTTGTTTTCATTTTAGCTAAACAAGGCTGCAATTGTACTGGGATTTATTGGAAGGTAAACCTCTTCTACTTTCCCTAAAGAGATGTAATATGAAGTGAAGTTCATAGCCACATTAAAAATGCTTGGTTGGATATGTTGTCCATGTCTTAACTATGACTACGACACTGTTGCTTTGATTAGCTTTTTTTTTTTCTTCACTTGTCATCAGAGAGCTGAGCTGAGTTTGACCTTTTTGACCTCTATAAGATGCATCTCAAGTTAAGCAAGAAAGCATTTGGTAACACAGTCACGCAAACTACTGTTGGGGGGGTGGGGGTGGCAAATATTAAATTAGTAATCATAAATTAATTATGCCTCGACACCCTCAGTGAAGTGTTCCCACATTAAACTTTAATTCAGATCAGCGTATTTGTGATAAGGATTAATGTCTCGTGTTAACACAAGAGACAACAGAAGTATTAGTCTTGTCCACAGCCCTGCCAGTGGCGAATTATTATTTTTATTCTATTTTTTCAGTAATAATTTAATATTTTACACAACGTTATTATCAAAATGACAGTGTCCCCTAGTACTCCCTCATCAGGACCCTTGATTGGACCTGGAAGAGAAACAAAAGTGTGCGAGTCTTTTTGGTGACTCTCTTCCACAGACGCTCCCCCGTGGGGGTGGGTGGGCCGAGGCCCCCGCCCCCCTCTGCCAACCCGGAACCACGGCTCCGCCGGGAGGGAGGGGACGACCGCACCGCACCCTGGGAAAACTTTGTATGCGTTAGCGAGAGGAATTATTAGCTCAACAGTTCGTGTCAGCTCATCAGCTCCGGACCTCCGACGGCGGTGCTCGGAGGTGATGCTGGGCGTGGCAGGAATGACGGGCAGGTGAATATGGTTCCCCACTGGTTCGCTCCGGTCCGGCAGACGCAGACGTAAACACCTCAGCCGAATGCTGGTCTGAGGTTAGCTTTGGAGGCTAGCAAGCTAACGCTCACGGCACATTAGCTTAGCTAGCGTAGCCGTTGGGGTGGGAGTTAGCTCACCGTTACCTGAGCACAGATGCTCGACATTTACAAACGCGTTTGTATCAGCGCGTGTTTTGACAACGGTTAACATGTCGGTTCACAGTTGATATGTTATCGTTCGTCAAACAGTAGTAGCGAAATACCGTTTTGTGTGCTCTCCCACATTGAACCTAGCATGCTAGGTTAGCATGCTAGTTAGCTCTAACTTTAAATCAAGATTTAAAGTTAGAGCTAACTAGCATGCTAATAATTACTATTATTAGCCTCCTCCCCTCCTACACACAAATGATTCATATTGAGTAATTTACTTTTAACTAACCATCCAACAAATGAACTAACTACATTAAGTTTGGTTGGGTTATTTCAATTCGATATGCAATTTAATTTTAGACATATTTACGTTCAACAGGAAGCATTAGTCATAATTGGCCTTGAACTAAACTTGACCACTGAAATACATGCGGCATGTTATTTAACTTAGTTATTAATAAAACAAAGTCAGTGTGGTGGTTCTTAGTGGGTACATTAGTGTTGTGTGGGTGTGTGTGTATCAGGGCTGCAACTCACAACTATTTTCATGATCAACTAATCTGCAGATGATATTTCTTCGCTAATCGCTTCGCGAACTCGTCTATAATGTGTCGGAGAAGATTGAGAGGTGCCCTTCTAATTTCCCAAAGATTATATATTCAGATTACTTGTTCTTATTCACCAAACATATTGCAAAAATAATAAAAAAGTTTATAATAAGCTGTGACAAAGATTAATAGCAAATCGTCACATTTGAGAAGTTTGGAACTTTGGCTTGGAAAACGAAAATGACACTCCATTTTCATCATAGTTGACAAAATTAATAAATTTTTGAAAGTGATGTAGCTTTTGTGAACGTGTGTGTGTGTGCGTGTGCGTGCGTGCGTGTGTGTGTGTAAGAGTGTGTGTGTGAGAGTGTGTGTGTGTGTGTGAGCGATAGTTTGTGAGTGAGAGAGTGTGTGTGAGAGTGTGAGAGAGAGTGTGAGAGAGGAGAGGCTGCGCATAGTCTCACAGCTACTACCTCTATTCCTTATTAGGTGATGGCTGTGCAGCGAGTTATTGTTACTACCGAGTTCCCCCCACTGATTCACATATTATTTGCATTCTCTGTGCTGACAGCAGCTTTAAACAAGCTCAGCAGCTGATGCGGGGAGTGATGTGAAAAAATGGTAAACATTGGCCCAAGACTGGCATCCCAGGCATTTTTTCACAGGCCGGGGCTCTTGGGGGGGGGGAAGTAATGCACTAATAGACGTTTTCTTGTCTTGTCGTCATGCTTCAGCATTGCTAACGCCCTGGCCTCCGCGGCCTGCGAGCGGTGCAGGAGTGGCTTTGCGGCGACCGAGAAGATTGTCAACAGTAACGGAGAGCTGTACCACGAGCATTGCTTTGTGTGTGCCCAGTGCTTCCAGCAGTTTCCGGAGGGACTCTTCTACGAGGTAGTGCACTCACACAACACACAGGTCCCCATAATTCATTTCACAAAACAACACCGTAGCGACGGGCCGTCGTTTGTGTGGCGGTGATGCTTTCTCCGTTGCCGTTCTTTATACAGGAAATGTGCTGAATCACTCTGTCCCATTAACGCATCTCAACCTTCTTCTCCTCACAGTTTGAAGGAAGAAAATATTGTGAACATGACTTCCAGATGCTCTTCGCTCCTTGCTGTCACCAGTGTGGTGAGTGTTACAGGGTCAAAATAAAAGAGCATTTTGTATTCACATATATTCAGACTTTGTGTAGATGTAATTGAGATGGACTGCGTTGGTATCAGAATGCATCTCAGGTGTGCGTTAAGTGATTGTTTTGTGGTAGCACTTGGCTTCGTTGCCTACGTTTGACTTTGTTGACGGGGACTGAAGTCAGACAGAGAAGGAGAGGGGGTTGTTTGTTGTGGCTTTCAAGGATCTTGCTGGGATGAATTTGGAGCCGTTACCTCATTTGGCATTAGCCAATCACTTGTGTCATAACAGAAGTAGTGCCTCTTATTGCACATAAAGACATACAGTGTCTGGCTCATTGTCTGCTCTCACAGCACCTACCCATTTTCAAACCACTGCACTACATTACATATGTGGTTCTAATCTTCTCTGACCTTCATATGTTGTTTGTGAGAATCGGATCCCACTATGTCCTCCGTGAACTATAGGTACATTAAAAATTTCATTTAGAACTCCCCACTTGTGTTTAGATCACCCAAGATGCCTTTTAGTGCCACGTAAGATTGATTTAAATACGGCTCGAGTGTGTCTGGGGAGAGACACACGTGCCCTGATTAAATTAAATGGACAATTAAAACGCATTCAGCATTCAAGTGTCACTCTGAGAACACTATAGAAAGCACTGTAGTGCATTTTTAGTAACTCCAGGAACTCCAGTTACTATGGAGTGCTCGTTATGAACTGCTGTTCAGTACTGAAAGAAAAAGCCTCCAGTCGCAGCAAATATGGGAAAAGTCAAACTTACACTTGCCTTAAAAATGTCCTCTCGCTCATGTTTTTTTTTCCTCAGGGGAGTTCATCATTGGTCGTGTCATTAAGGCCATGAACAATAGTTGGCACCCAGACTGCTTCTGCTGTGACATTTGCCAGGCCGTGCTTGCAGACGTGGGATTTGTCAAAAACGCTGGCAGGCAAGTATCCCGTCTTATTGCAGACAATGTAACACTGGGACAGCCTCCAGAAATGTGGTTACACTCCTGTGAACCTGGCAACTCACTTCACTTTGGCTTTCCTAAAAAAATATTTTTGGCATTTTGAGCAACCGAGGCTGCGGCTGCAGTCTGGCTAGCAGACCATCATCATAGTGTGTTCTCCCTTCTGGTTCAGGCACCTCTGTCGCCCCTGCCATAATCGCGAGAAAGCTCGCGGCCTCGGCAAGTATATCTGCCAGAAGTGCCACGCCATCATCGAAGAGCAGCCCCTGATCTTCAAGAATGACCCCTATCACCCAGACCACTTCAACTGCAACAATTGTGGGTAAGTCTTCATGTTTTTTTGTTTTTTTACAGAAAACGGCACATTGTTGGCCTAGGAATACATTTTAGGCCCCAAAAAAAGCTCAAAGCCTGTGTTTATGTATCATTTGTACCTCTGTCTACAGGAAGGAATTGACGGCGGATGCCAGGGAGCTGAAGGGAGAGCTCTTCTGTTTGCCCTGCCACGACAAGATGGGTGTGCCAATCTGTGGTGCCTGCAGGAGACCCATCGAGGGCCGCGTCGTCAATGCCATGGGCAAGCAGTGGCATGTGGAGGTTTGTGAACACAAGCTGGCACAGTTAATCAATAGCACCAAATACAGTGTTGCATTCCTGCATCTTTCACAGTTTGTTGTTTTGATGCCTAAGGGTTTTCTCTCAGGAGTTTACTTTAGGAATCATGACTATGCTTGCATGTGTTCAGGATTTTGTATTTGTTTGAAGTACATAAGTAAGTAAGAGCACTTTCAGTTTTGTTTTTTCTCAGGTGCTGGAAAGTGTCAACTCGCCCAGACGTCATCTTTGCATTCAGCTTCCAACTTGACCTGTCCAATTTTCTAAAAAGCTCAAAAGAGAATTGATAATAATGAACCAACTCATTTGGTATTAATTGTTTCTGTGGAAATTTAAATTGTTTTGCTCATTGCACGTAGAACTACAGAGAACATCCTGACACATTAAGTATCGGACAAATGTCACGCTGACCACCTTTTTGTGCTATATAATATATGAAGTATCGCCTTTTCACAAAAGCAAAATACAAACCTACAATGACTTCCAGCATTTACTGATGCACAGGAAAATGAATTCATTAAATAAACCACTTTAGAACCAAAACACTGTAAATGAGCTCATTTGATTCGAGGCAGCGGTGGAGATGTGAGCGCTTGGAAGAAACAAATCGAGTGTTCGTCCGTCTGAAAGGCTGATGGATTTTAAACAGTTCGAAAAAGACTCAAGACTATCAAAAGTTTATGAAAGAAGATGACGGTCATTAGCTGGAATTAATTTAGTAACCAGCTACTTCCTGAACTCAATTTGGCTGTGTTGGAAAGGTAGCGCTGCTCACGCCGGGCGGCTGCACCTGCTCTTTTAGTCACTTGTCACATGAGCTTTTTCCCCCCGTTTCCCTTTAGTAACACTTGTTTCTGTTGACAGCATTTCGTGTGCGCCAAGTGTGAGAAACCGTTCCTCGGTCATCGCCACTACGAGAGGAAGGGGCTGGCGTACTGCGAGACTCATTATAACCAGGTAAGAACAAAAGGGGCAATTAAAATAATGGATTTGAAGTAAATGACACTTAGTTAAGTCTAAAAAAAACCAAAAACGACCTTTTATTGCTTCACCAAATAAATGTTGTGTTTGCCGTATGAGCCTAATCTCTCTGTCTCTCTGTTGTTAAGCTCTTCGGCGACGTGTGTTATCACTGCAACCGCGTGATCGAGGGCGACGGTGAGGATAGATAATAATAATAAAGCTCATGTTTAGTTCATAATTTTCACAGAATGTCGCTTTGACGAACAGTTTTAATATTTAGAGTCGTCCTCTTTTTTTTTTTCTCCCCCTCTCAGTTGTGTCTGCTCTCAACAAGGCCTGGTGTGTCAGTTGTTTCTCCTGCTCCACCTGCAACACAAAACTCACTCTGAAGTAAGTGATGGTGCTCTATAACTCCTTTTAAAATAACTAATATCGTCCTCTTAGATTTCTGTAACACTCCCACTTTACTCGTCCACATCCTAACACCTGCCTCTGCGTATATCTCACCCCATACGACTCTTCCTCCCCCCCTTTGACTCCTTTTTCCTCTCCCTCACCCCTTCTCTTCTTCCTCCAATTTCTCTTCTTACATGCTTCACTTGCTGCGTCTATGGTAATTCAGAGATAAGTTTGTTGAAATTGACCTGAGGCCAGTCTGCAGGCACTGCTATGAGCGCATGCCCGAGGAGCTGAAACGCCGCCTGGCTCGACGTGAGCGCGATGCCAAAGACCGCAAGAAAAAACCCGCCGTGTGTCTGTAGAGTTATTATTCTTCACCACTCGCCCCCGCTGGTTGGTCTTATCTCTGCCTTCCTCCCTTTTTGACAGTGTTGCATAATATGATTATTTATTTTCTAAAGTAAAAGCAAGACTCTGCAGTTGTTGTTTTTTTACGTCCTTGGTATTTGTACAAAACCTCTGAAGTGTACTTGTATATTGAGAATGAGATTTGCTCAATTGATGCCTATGAGAAGTGGAAAACTTTTTTGTTTTGTTGAAATGAGATGAGTAATTGCTACCTCGCAGCAAAGGGCAAAGCTATAATAAGGATCATTTCAATGAGTTCTATTATAAGTTGAGGTGATAAGATGGGTGTATTACCCTCCATAAAGTATGGCCCTAATTATAATACAATTTAAAGTGAGGAGATGATGACTTTGAATAAATTGCAACCCGCAGTGATAATAATATTTAGTTAAAAAAAAAAAACAACATGCAGGTGGGGGGCAAATCTGAAAAGGTTAATGTAGGCGAGAGACAAGTCATTAAATCACACATTTAGCATTAATACTCCTCCTCCTCCTCCTCCGCAGGAACAAGTTTGTGGAGTTTGACATGAAGCCCGTCTGTAAAAAGTGTTACGAGAAGTTTCCTCTGGAACTGAAGAAGAGGCTCAAGAAGCTGGCGGAGTCTTTGGGACGCAAGTGAGCTCGAAGCAGGCCGACGATATTCCTGCTACTGTCTGTGTGAGTAAGATACCTGCTGCTTTTACGACAGAAGAGCCTCGCGATACACTAGTACATCAATACTACACATGCAAATCAGGGATCCATTTAAAATATATATATATATATATAAATACACCACTGTGGTCTTGTCATTAATGTGCCTGTAAGCTGTTTGCTGTTTTTTTTTATACATTCCTAAATTGTGCAAATTTGTTTTTCCTCTCCAAGAAACATAGTGTCTGAGTTTATTTGACTATGAGCATTACTGCTGACAACTATGTCTAAAACAAGTTTATAATGGAATTATACCTTGAATATATGAACTGTGTCTTAAAATGCAAAAATAAAATGTAACGTGCGTATAGTTATAATACAGTTATACCGTAGTCTAGCTATCTTAATTAGACAAAGACTTCACGCCTTAATTCCGTATGAGTAATTTAGGGCTGCGATTATTTTCATCATCGATTAATCTGTTGATTATTTTCTCGATTAGTTGATTGGTCCATAAAATGGTGAAAAATGGCGACTGTTTCACTAACACCCAAGATAATTATTTTGTGTCGTCCACACACCAAAGATATTCAGTTTAGTGTCAAAGAGGAGCAAAGAAATTTGAAAATATTCACATTTAAGAAGCTGAAATTGGAGATTTCTTCTGTTCCACAATAAAATCTACTTGAACTGATTAATAGATTATCAAAATAGTTGGCCATTAATTTAGAAGTAGATGACTAATCGAGTAACTGTTGCAGCTCTAGAGGAATTACAAATGAACCACTGTGTTCTTTAGGATTATGTTATGTCTCTTCATGCTAATGTTTAAAAGAAATTGAGCTAATACCACGAGCAAGTCTCATTTACAACACAAAGTGTTAATGAATCCACTCTTGGATACGATTAATCCAACACGTATCCAACGGTGATGTTAAACGTATGTTATAAGTTACTATGTAATGATCAAAAATGTCTGCTTCTGGTGCTTCTTGTCCATATTTCATCCAAAGCATCAGCCCATGACTGTTAATTTGTCTGATCGGCCCCATAATCCCAATACCTTGAAAGTGCACATTTGACAAAAAATAGGAGAGTAGGAGGCGCTGTTGTGATTTGAATCAGTCGTGATCCTTCTTGGGAGCCTATTAGTGTTTGGACTGTCGGTGCGTACTGTTTTCCGTGTGTAATGTTATTGCTTGTACTGTAACTGCCTGCGGTTTGTCACTGATGTATTTAGCCAAATTCTTTTCCTGAGGGAAACGGTTCAAAGGAAAACAGATGAAATGAACCTTCTGCTGATTATTATTTAACATGCGAACACTTTGATGTTAAAAATATCACTAAGGAGTCAGCACATTTCTTGGGCTGTTCGCAGACGGGATTTAGCTGAAGTGACTTGCAACGAAAAACTATGTTTGCGTGGATGAGCATTTTTTATTATGGATTTTTTTTTGCATATTTCATTTGTCAAAGAGTTTACATTTTCTTGATTTTCATGAAATGGAGAATTGCAGTTCTCTCGGGAAATGTGCAGTACTTGGCTTTCTGATGAATGATCAATAAACTTTGCCTGAACAAATCACGGTGGATTTACATTGATGAAATAACCAAATATACATTGTTGGTGTCTGTGCATGAAGGTGACTCTGTCTCCGTATCTTGGAGATGTGCACATCCCAAATTTTTTTATTATAAAAGTAAATATTCTGTGGGGGTTTTTTTAGCTGTTTGAAACCTGCATCAGGCTAAAAACATCAAACCTTGCAAATTCTCTCAAGATTCCACACTAAAGTTACAGTACATTAAAAATGAAAACCATGCAACCAACCAAAACAAGAATAAAATAAAGTGTGAAAACTACAATCACGTTGCAGGTTTGTGCATGAACGAGCCTCTTATGGAAAAAAACAACAACAACTTATCTTCCCAAACAAAGGTCGTGCAGAATTGTTAAGTAACAATAACTGATTTGTGTTTCTTATCACACAGAGGTGATGTGTTTCACAGGTGAAATTCCTCATCCTTTTTTTTTGCCACCTTTTCTTCTGCAACACATCGACACATGGGGGGAAAAAAGTGTCTTGTAAAAGGCCTATTTCACAGCAGGCACTTTGGCGTGCCATTAAGTGTGTCAAAATAACAGTAATTATACCACACAGCCGAGTCAAAATGAGGTGATCCCCCCTTGGTCTGCCTCGTCCAATAAGCTGTCTGCCAATCATCCAGTGCCGATGTCAGTCTAAACAGGCCCGCCCCCAAACCTGCCACTCTAATATTTAAATAATTCTTAAATTAGTGAATTTAGCTACAACCACCTGTGGCAAACATTTCTTGTCTTAGTGTTTCAATAGAGAAAGTTGATGTTTTTTGAATGGATGTCTTATGGGAACCAGCCTCTGGTGGCTCTCAGTGGAATTACACTTTAGGGCAACTGGCTTTGCTTTTCAGACTTTGAGTCAAGTCAATGTTTATATAGTCTACGGTCACGGTAGTAAAAAAGCACACATTTTACTAATAACCTAAACAACAGCTCTGTTTTGTCAAAATGTCTCAGTGAGCCGTGACAGTGACTGAGCATGATGAGCGACGCCAGGACTCAACAAATTAAAATCTGAATGCAATTCATTGGGGCATCAACTGGTTTACAGATAATTTGATTAACAAATTAGCAAGTAATGTTTAAACTGTGAACTCTGCCAAATTGAGTGTTGTTAAATCACACAAGATACTTATTTTATGTCATTGTGTTGTCAGACTCAGCAGATATAAGACTATTTTATAGCTTTAAAAAAAAAAGAAGAGGAAACAACCACCTCTGAGCTACATACCAACATGCTGAAAATGGCAACATTTTCGAGAATCAATCACAGTATCAGAAACATGTATTTGCATTCTTGCATGGAGTGACATTGGAAGATACCACTCATGTCTGTGCATTAGAAATATGGAGCCAGGAGCACATAGCTTAGCAGAAATACTGGGGGCATGGGGTAACAACTAGACTGGCACTGTCCAAAAAAAACCCATAAAATCTTTGAAGACAACACTAAAGCTTTAAAGCCGGCTCATTAACATTCTGTATCTTGCTCGGTTCATCCATACATCAGAGCCAGACTAGCTATAAACCCCTGCACCTCGTCTTTATGCTCAGCTAATATATATTTACCTGCTGGCTCTTAGCTTCATATTTAGCATAGACACATGAGTGGTAATGGTGAGAGATTTCCCAAAATGTCACACTTTTCAATCAAGCATTTATTTCTGTATGTTATTTTTATGCACAGGTTGTATAATACTTTGCCAATATTTCACATGCAGATCATTTTTGGCATATCCTGACCTACTTCCTACATAGGGTTACTGACCAGACTGGAATTAGACGAGTAATGATGGGACATGTGTGTTTTAAATCTCAAAAGCTGGTTCTGAGGATGAGAGGAGGCCAGCGGCAGGTTCTTGTATTGCGATCGAAGGTGTGATGGTAAACCTAGGAAGTGCAGTCTGAAAGTTGCCCATTCTCCAAAGGTCATACCCAGGAGTTCTTTAAGGTCGTCTGTATTACCAAAGAGCAGCGCCAAACCATTGAGGTCGTTGCTTTTCACTTTTTCAATGTACTTGCTGGGGAATTTCATCCTCTCCAACTACGAAAAAAAAAAAGGGAAATGGAATTATTGTCAACACAGAAAAGCAATATTATTTACACTGAAGTCCTCACTGATATGAAAAGACTGATCCCAAAAAATAATCCAAAGTCCAAACATTTGATTTGTCCCATCATGATGATTGATGAAAACATTGCTTTGAATAAATAGTAATGTCGGAACAATTGTAGTAGTAAAATAGTCATATTCATCGTAAGTGGTGTACCCTGACATTCCCGCTGGTTTCAAATGAACACAGGAAACTATTCATGGATTTACTCATTTGTTACTGTTTGTAGTTCACTGTCCTTTTTAGTATTGTCTTATGCTGCTTTGAGAATTCTGTACAGCACCTTGAATGACCTTGCTGCTGAAATATAGTGCCAACATAGTGTTTATTAAAAAAAAAAAAACATCCGCAAAATCAGACATGTTTGTTCTCTGCATTTTTGGACAGTGGATAAGTTTTAAAATTTCGTAGCAGGAACTGGAAAAAGAGGGAGCAACCACAGTGAGCTGTTTGATGAGGAGCTGCAAGCGGCGGGCTGCACAACTCTTTAAGTTCTCCACAAGGCTATCGGCTCATTCAAGTGTACTGTTGTGCAGAAAAATGCTCAAAACAGGACTTTGTAGACGGGCACAGCAGAGGCTTTTCTGGTATACCGTTACCCAGCACTTGCAGTCACCACCAGTTACCAAGTTCATTGCAAAATCAACCAAGACTGAAATCTTGAAGATTATAACTTCATTTCTTACCTCTTTGCACACCTCCTCTGTATCCATGTTGATTATAGTTGTTATATGCAGAGGAGCTAGGTCCCTCACCCAACCAGAATCTTTCAGCCTGGATGTCCCTCGGATCTGGGCCAGCTCCTTCCTAATGGTGTGATCCAGGTTCACCGTCACCACCTCAAACGTCTTCAAGTCCTTCAAAGTGAACCGGAAATCCGCCGTGAGAAATCGTTCAAACATCTCCGGATCTCCGTCCTGCTCGAGGAGGTCCTCGATCTGTTCACTCATCACGTACAGCTCTGCCTTGGACTCGCTGAAGACTTCCCATAAGGTCTTTGAATCGTCGGTGACGGCCGCACTCCTGCGGTCAATATCTCCTCTTTGTTGGGCATCTTCTGCACACTGGATGATCCAGCTGAGTCGGCAGGGCCACCGAGTGGCTAAGACCACCCATGCTGCGATGCAGTCTGGTTCAGGGAGCTGTTTTTCCAAGGCCATCATGATTATCACAGTCACGCGAATGGAGTTAATCACCCTTCTCATAGACATGGCATCGTCTGACATGTACTGGTTTATATTTCTCTCATTGTGCGTCAGGATGCTTCCCACCAGCTTCTCTACTTCCTCTTCGTTTACATCCAGTGCTGCTGTGGTTTTATTGGTCAGTGGATTTGACTCTTCCAATGCAATGAGTACTTTTGTCACATCAGAGGAGGAAGATGTCTTTTTGGCGTTCCCAGTTCTATGCTTATCTTTCCCTATGCTGATATCTTCAAGGAATTTTGAATTGCTAGTGAGGCTGTAATATAAACTGTGCTTCGAATCGTCAGACAGTGGTGGGAGCGTGAAGGCCAGAGTCACTATGCGGTTCAACAATGCATAAGCTCTGTCCTCTTTGCTTAAGCAGCCGTCCGCAAAGTTCACTTTCTGCACAAGAACATCTGGGTTTACTGCCAGAATGGAAATGAACGGACTCTCCTCATCCGAAAGCAGAATGTTGATGGCCTCCAGGACTGCAACAATTTTCTTGGGGGCGCAACGGTCAAGACTGGTGATCTTCAGCACCACTCGAATCCGGCGCCTCTCAAAGATCTCCATAAACTGCACGAAGCGAGACAGGAACCACATTTCCTTCCTCACCTCATTCATGAAGCCAAGTTGGCTGCTCACCCGCTCATTGTCCATCCCCTTCTTCATGTTCTTGTCTTGGTTGAAGATGAGGTTCTTGACCATTAGAAAGGTAAATCTCAATGCGCTCGCTGCAGGGACTCCTAACGAGGCAATGATCAGGCCCTCGAGCATACCCACCTGGCCATTTGTTTTATCCCCCTGCCCGCCAGGTTTCACCACAGGTTTGGGAAGGCCAAATGCCAATAGGAATACCAGGAGGATAATTGGTACCACAAGAAAGGCCAAGACAAGGCTCCACAAAGGGCAGCAGCAAATCTTCCTGGACCTCCAATTGTTAGTACCATTCCCCACTTTCTTTTTATAAACACAAAACACAACACACAAGATGTAGGTTAGACACCACTGGCAGGTTGTTAGGTACGTATGGAGATGCCAAGGCTGGTAGGTTTGTTCGCCCACCACTTTAGTGTGGACTGAAATATCTTGACAAGTATTTAACTACCACTAAGTTTAGTACAAACATTCATGGTGCCCAGACAATTATTCCTAATGACTCTGGTGATCCCAAGGCCCTTCATTGAGCAAGTTAAATTTTAAAAAAGTGTCGTACATTCATGATAATCTCAGGACAAATTTTAAACTATAACTTTTGCGATTCGCTGACATTTTATAGAGCACCATTATCAGGTCAAAAAATGTCCCTGTCTTCAAAACATGACCAAGCTTATGAGGTGTCTGCCACTGAGACTAATCCAGGGGCAAATTTGTTTTATGACCAATGAGGACTTTCCCACAACCTTGGCTGCATTTCCCTTGTACCACTTAAAAGATATTAGCATATTAGTGAACTAGGCAAATTAAAATGGGCGAACAGGCCGAACATAATCTGCTGCCCCTCGGTATGTGCATTAAATGTTGTCATTATCTGTTTCCAGACATGACCTCTCACATGGGCTCACCCCGACATTTACCAGAGATTTCACTTTGGGTCTGACAGGGTAGGTAAATGTCCGGAGCAACATTTGCAGACATTTGTGTTCTCTCATACACAGCCCCTCTGAACAAGTTCAGGAGAAAGAAGTTAAGACTATCCACAAACCTTCTTCGTGATTTCCTCCTCTTCATCATGTTGCACCACGCGGTAGAGTGCAAGCTGCAATTTCCCAAAGTTCATCTGCATGGCCTGAATCAGTCGTATGACTATACCGGCCCAAAGCAGGTCACTGCCTGCGAAATGCCAGGCACTGAAATGCACATAGATGAACCGTATGTTGTGATGCCGCTGGTTCGTCTTAGTCCAAATAGGCCTGTAAAAGAGCAGCCGACCAATGAGCGCCACGAAGCCCGTGAGTGAAGGCTTGACCGAGCGAGGCCTTCCTCCGTGCTCACCCTCAATCTTCACTGCCTCCTCGTCCATGTGCACTGGGGAGACAAACATTCGCAAAGTACGTGCAGGTGAGGACAAACAATAGAAATCGAGGCAGAGAAATCTCAAGATATGTACAACAACTTGTTGGGTAGTCGACAAGGATTTAAATGGATGATTTTTGGTTTATTCTTTTTGGGCTGCCATGTCAAATATTATAGCAATAGGAAAGTTGACGAATTTAAGTTATTTTGCTCTCACCAACTGATAAAATTCCCTGAGGCATGGCACTAAAACCCCTAACGTGTTCCCGGCAAAACATCAGCCTGACCTCTCTGCAGAGATACAGTATATACTCCTACACAATAAAAAAAAAAATGATTATTATGATGTGACCGTCAAGCCTGCTCTAACATCTGGTGCCTGTCTGCCAAGGTCTAAAAGAAATCATCACGACAACCCTGTACCTCGACCTTCCGGCTAACACAAATAAACAACCCTTTTCTATTTGAGGCCTTTGCTACAGCTGCACATGTTCCATTCAGCCCCGTTCAATGTCACTCATGAAAAGTGATGTTCTTCACATATTTCAAATACAAGGTGGCAATGTACTCTGATGTCTCCGAATATGCCGGTTGTTATTGTTGCGCTTTGTCCTGTTTTGTTATTTGTCAGGTGCAAAAAGGCAAAAACATTTGCAGAACTTGGTTTAGCTGACTTACATTATCTTTGTTGAAAAAACCCTATTGAAGGTTGGACACAGTGGTAGAGTCTCTAAACGGGGCACGCTGTCTTTAAAGAAGCCGCTTGTCATTACCATTAATGACTATCCGTCCCAAATGGTATAAACGTGCAGAAAATTGACTTGGAGCGTGATGGGGGTACACCTCGAGCTGGAATAATGTGTAGAAAGTGTACGTGTGTATATGTGAGTATGAAGTGGATGTAAGGACGCAGAAATCCCACAGAGGGCCTGCACAGAAGAAATACAACGTCCACTTCTTATTAGGTTTTGAAGTTATTAAAGCCGTCTATTCACATACCTAGATTATGTTGAGCTGTATGTCGTTTGTGAAGAGGTTATGTTTAGTCAACATTTAGGAGAGATTACTTATAATTTTGAAGGACAAACATCCTTTACTGTACTTCCCAGACTGGACATTGTAACACACCTTCACGCCCTAGATCAGAATAAGAATCATTCAACACACAGGATGACCACATGCTATTGGATGCAGATGGTGAGACACGCAGTGTTTGCACACCTTCCATTTGTCCGAGGATCATGTTGATGCGATTCTGACACGGGGAGTAGAGCCCCACAGTTGCAGGGGATGAAACTTTCGTCAGGGTCTTGGACAGGGCATACGCATGAATATCGTCTGAAAGTTGATCAGCAAGAGAGAGAGAGAGACAGAAAAAAAACAGCATGGTCTCAATTTTAATGTCTAGTTTACATTCAAGGACATTTATCCAGAGGTTCTCCTGGGAGCCTAATCCTTGCTCTAAAAAAACAAAAACAACCAACCCTCATGAATGCTGGAATAATTTTTTGTGACACCTGCTCAATGCTGTGTCAAAACGAGTGCACAACATAACTGAGAGAACAGGGTCTCCAGTGGACACGCTCGCGGGATTAATTATTACCGAAAACGTTCCCGAATAAGTGCAAACATGTTTTTCCCCAGTCTAGCATAATCATAACGTGGGAAAGCGCAGCAACAGCGCAGGGTACATGACAGGTTTTCCGTTCAGGCGTTAATAAGGTGAGCGTTGGAATGTGTAAGTGGCATATGGCCTTCGCTCACAGATGAACTGTTTCCCGGAGGAAAACATGACGAGAGAACGGAGCTAAATGTGTCCTCTAGATAATCAAGTCAAATGAAGGTCACACATTTACAACGACCAGATTTGACCGTAGAAGAATGAAATACAATAATGTGCTCCAGCTACGGCAAACGCGCGGCCCCCTGTGACCCCTTTGCCTCGACCGAGGGACAGCCGGGCGCAGCCGGGCGGAGAAGCTCAGAGATGCATCGAGGGGCCGAGCCCAAGGGGTCGTTTGAAATTTGGCAATATTCCTTAGTTGAAAGGAGCGAGCCTTTCCCGACAGTGGTGATATGTTTGCAAAAAAGGTTAAAGCAGGTACCAGGGGCCCGGGTAGCTTCTCTGCGTCCTGGACGAGGAGACGGGGACCGGAACCAGACTGAGATCTGTTTTGCTGTCATTTAACCGAAGACGGTTGTTTTCTCCCATCCAGGCTTTTACTTCTCGGAGACAGTCAAGGAGAGACTTAACTGCATTACTGTAGTTGCCGTTATCACCATTATCACAATGGTTTTCCGCGTGGTATTTATCATATAGACTGTCACAGTTCATTCAGTCAGTCCGTCAGTTTCTATGTGCGTCGCCTTTCCAACAACCTTCATATAATCTTCTCAGCTCCTGCCACTCCCTCCTGGCCTGCAGTGAATCCAGCCCTGTTCCACCCCCTTCCCCCGTTACCTGACTCCCCCCCCCACACACACACACGCACACATACCTGTGCATCTCCCATTCCCTCTGTTAACCAGCCCACCTCCCCTCAGTGGCCCGGGGCCCGAGCGACGGAGCAGGATTGGCGGGTTATGGAGTTAACTCTGGTTTCCCAGTCCGAAAGCGAAGCTGGTCCACTTCTTCTCACCGGGGGGCAGAATCCCCAATGGTAACTCATTAAGCACACGTTACCTGCTCGGGGGCAGGTTGACTTCAGAGGCTCAGATCTAAACTACAAACCAATCAGATCACTGGAAAACCGGAGTCCACATTCCTACAGGATCTTGATAGGGACAAAATAGTTTTCAAGATAAAGAGAATTTTTTTATGGATCAGGGAAATTGTTTTGACTCTTCTCTAACAAAGCGAGGGAGAGTTTACCACTTTAAATAAACACATACTATTATTATATCTAAATATAGTTGGGTTTTTTTTTTAATTCTTTCCAACATGATTCCTGACAGTGTTGATGCTTTCACTCTTATTATATCACTGCAGCTCAGAACAACACGAGGAGACGAACCGTGATGATGATTGGGAATAAAGTCTAAACCCCCTGATGTCTTTTATTAGAAAAATTGCCCTCACACTGTTAAACGTTTCCCATGACATTTTGAAAAATAAATGAAATCGGTGTCACTTACGTTTGCTCGTCATCGGAGAAAAGAGCAAAAGCACTCAGTATGAAACCCTGATAAAAATAATAATCCCGGTACTTATTAACAGTCAAGCCTCACTTTAAGATCTAGAATTATTTCTCGTGTTTCTTTCATGTGACCATATTTTGTCCCCACATTTCTTGTCACTGAATTCGAATTCACCAGCAGGTATCAGCGTTTCTCCACGTGGGGTTCTCGCGACGACGCTCGCGACTAAACAGTCCTGCCTCTTTCACATCTACGCGCTCGTAGCTGGACGGGAATGCCCAGAGTTGACTGCGCCGGACGATGTTCGGCTTCGTAACACAGCAAATGTTGGACAATGACGTAGTTGAGTCGAACCTGTCTATTGTGCCTCCTCAGCTGTGTCTTTTCCAGCCTTTAAGCCTGTTTACACGCTGCCACGTTTTGACCCACCAGCCCGTCTCTTGACTTTTGCCTTCCCCTTTCGTCCCTGTCGCCCGCTGTTGTTGTTGCTGACCTGTTGCTGACTTTCCGCTCGCTTGCTGACGTCCCTGAGTCGTCCACTGTTTTTCTGAGCTGTTACAATAACACAAGTTATCTTGAACCTATCGTGAATACGACATACATTTGTCATTGAGTTTTTTCAGCCGTAAGGAAGGACTCACTGGCCCCCCAGACACAACAGTATCGCATCTGCATCGACACCGTTTGACGTCCAAGCTTTAGTTTTTGAGCACAGCAATATGATGTGGTCATGAACTAAATTCAATACAGAAATCCACTGAAAATGACAATGTCATCTGCTTTCTGAGTATCGGGTCAGAAAGCAGATGTCAGGAAGGCAAAGTGTGTGTGTGTGTGTGTGTGTGTGTGTGTGTGTGTGTGTGTGTGTGTGTGTGTGTGTGTGTGTGTGTGTGTGTGTGTGTGTGTGTGTGTGTGTGTGTGTGTGTGTGTGTGTGTGTGTGTGTGTGTGTGTGTGTGTGTGTGTGTGTGTGTGTGTTAACCAGCGTGGCAACAGATAAAACTATGAGCACCAAGTCCAATTGGATTAAACCAGTGATAAACAAATTCCACTTTTTTATGGACATAAATTTACAGATTGTAGAAAATGTGTGGTGGGCGGAATGTTGATTAGTGATTAATGAGAGACGACAAAAAAAAACGTGTTTCAGCAGGTGGTTCGAGAACAGCAAACGTACAAAAACCAGCTGTTCAGTTACTGTTTCCTACAATCGCAGCATTCAGTGACACAAAGAAACGAGGTTGACGACGACCCACACTACAAATCACAACACTGATAATGACAATAATGATACAAATGTTTTATGATTACTAGTTCATACACGGGGGGCAACACATCCTGGCTCAGAAAGTGAAAGTGAGGAGGAGGAGGAGGAGGAGGGTTGGAAAGCGGTGCCCACTTCCTGTAGGTGTCGTCGCCTGCAGACAACTTACCTTTTGTCGGATTCATCATGATGGCTGCGTGACGGGATGTGCAGCCTTTCCCAGAAAATACTTTTTTTTGACCTGTAAAAAAAAGAAAAGAGAAACAGCAAAGATCTCAGCGCAGGCAGTGCAGTGGAGGTGTGTGTGTGTGTGTGTGTGTGTGTGTGTGTGTGTGTGTGTGTGTGTGTGTGTGTGTGTGTGTGTGTGTGTGTGTGTGTGTGTGTGTGTGTGTGTGTGTGTGTGTGTGTGTGTGTGTTTGTGTGTGTGTGTGTGTGTGTGTGTGCGTGCGTGCGTGCGTGTGTGTGCGTGTGCGTGCGTGTGCGTGCGTGTCTCTTTCTCTGTGTGTTTTCTTTTGGTTACAGGTCCCTCCTCGTTTTCCTCTTCCACGTCTCTTCCATGTGAGGATGGAGGGATCAACATCACGCAAAATGGGACAAACCGGCACCATGTCTGCCTCTGTTAGCTCTTAAATATCCTTCAGAGCTGATATGATCGTATGTTAGTGTATGTTAGCAACACTGGACACCTGACGCACGATTACGTACGCCGCTCCAGGTTTCAGAGCAGCATTACCAGTGAGATGCATGTGCAGACTGGGGGGGGGGGGGGTAAGAATAATTGCCCCAAATAACTGAAAGCTCGTGAGGAGATCAACAACAAAAAGTTGTTTTAATGCACCACTGTGAGCCGTCTTACGGCAACACTACCCGATAATTCCTGCAATTTTTCGCGTAAAAACCGTCCGCAGCCATTGTGAAATCCAGAGATCAGTGGAGGTAGGTTTATCTTTCTTAGCTTTCGCTGAGGTAACAGCCAGGTTGTTTGTTTGTTTTTTTAACTTCTTGAGATAATGAACATTTCCCCCCTCATTACTTTTGCCATTCGTGCAGTCGAGGCTGTTTAATGAATATCGCGAAGGGCTCCGTCTTCTCCGACATGCTTATAGGATTTTCCGGTTTCGGGGAATCGTCGGCAGCTGACGGAGGAGAAGACGCACCGAGAAGACAATTGAACGGGCATGTGGAGTGTCTCTAATGGACTGAATTCTGTGTCGACACAGTTTGAGGGAATTCACACTGCAATGAGGTTCTCTGGCATTCGTGCGGCACACCTGGCAAATGTCCGGTGGCTTATATTTTGGCATGAGAGAGGAAAGAAAAAAATCATGAACGCTAATGTTACTCCTCCAAGAATCCCCCGGAATGGGACGTGCCAGTGCTCTTAACCGGCGCTGCAGAGAGCCGCGCCAGAACATTAGTGACTTTTATGCAAATGTAATGGGCCTCCTGCGCTTTCAGCTCTGCCCAAGCCGCCCGTTGGATGTGTTTGGACGCTCGCAGGTGATCTCTCACCAACCTATCTCTGTGTTAAGCCGCGCTTCCGCATCGCCACTGCCACGAGCTGCTGTTTCTGCAGAAGAACGCATTTAGGTCCTTGCCCGGTTTCTTTTGGGACAATTTCTAAATGTCGGAACTGTGGAAGCATGTTTTTTCTACTCCGATTCTGCATCCACATGCAACACGGACTGTTTCGACCCCCCTATCTCTACCCCGACTGAATCAAAGCACGTTTTGATGAGTGCACCGGGAATGAATTCGCATTCTGTCCAGAACGCCGCGATGTCTTTTTGTCAGGTCGTCTCCAGGGTCGGACCGTTTTACCTCGGCGGACCTTTAAGCAGTGCAGTGTGGTTCAGCTGGCTCGGGGTCGCCCGTGTCAACAGTTGCAGTCGGAGTAAGTTCATGTGTCAAAGTTGGACTCAAAGGACAACAGGGCTTTTTGGTTTCGCAATGAAAATGACGCATGCTTTGTTATAATTATAATTACGGGTAAACGTTTGACCAGGAAGTAAGGTAGTGTCTGTTCAGACGACAGGAGCTCCAATACAAAAAAAACAAAACCCCTACAGATTTGGACACCGGCGTTGTCGATTCCCTACGCTCAGGATTTGGTGTTTAAGATATTTGTTTGTTCGTGTACTACAAAAAAAAACCCTCCGCAGCTCAATGAAAAGCGCCACGCGCGGGATGAAAGTCCTCGACGTTGCAAAAAAAAAAAAAAAACCAAGCGTGAAATTCACAACGCCACCCGCGACTGACGGGCGCTTCAAGTGCGTCGTTTCAAGATCGCGTCGTGACATTCACGTGCAACAGAAATGTCAACAGCTCTGCCGCGTCGGCGAGTAACACGCTCAACAAGTTTCCTTCTCCCCCCCCCCCCGGCTCCCTGTGTTCCCGCCTGCACACGCGCCGAATAGATCCGCAGACAGCCTGGCGGACCGAAGGAACCCCCGGCGGACTCCGAGTTGGTGTCACTTTGATAGGACAACCTTTGATCAGTGTGTGTGTGTGTGTGTGTGTAAAATAATATCATTCCGCTGGCAAACTTAAACGTGAATGAGTTCCCTGCTCCCATAAAATCCTGACTGATACGGTCGATGTGTTACTGATTGAAAGACGCTCACCTGCCTGTGCTCCAAATGTCACTCCCGCTCTTTATGATGAATGATTGGAACGCTTCTTTAAAAAAAAGTTATCCGGAAAAAAACCGAGGGGACCGTGCAGCAGCAGCAGCAGCAGCAGCAGCAGCAGCAGCAGCTGAGGTGTGGTGAACCTTATGCCCCCGAGACTTCAGCGCTGCCAAACTTTACAACATTGATAAGAGAGAGAGAGAGAGAGAGAGAGAGAGAGAGAAGAAATCGCCACGGACAATGTCTGCAGGCCGGATACTAACCAGGAAGTGAGGTCACAAGTGAGGTCACATACCAGATCACATTATTTTTTGTGAGACGGATGGAGCTGTACATTTCTCCGGTCTCCCCTCTATTCACAGAACCTGAGTGAAGTGGCCCGGCTCCCCCGAAAAAAAAGCTTCGCAAGGCAGAGACGTCTGCGCATCTCGCTGCGGCCCCTGGTCTTTAACCGCCCCAACTTTTTTTGGGGAACAAAACAAGCGATTTCCCGCAGGAGGGCTCGGGGTCTGAATGTTTCATGAAGTGCAATTCTCCCGGTTCTGCAGGCCCTCAGGTGGAGGACGGCTGGAATGCTCCGCTCGGCCTGAACTGACACGCAGAGGAAGCCAAGAGCCGCAGCACCAAGGCCCAGAGCAGGATTTGTTTTGACATAACTGGTTAGTCAAGCTTTGAAATTCAAGCTAAGCTCGCAGCCTCATTTTCCTTTTTGGAGTCGATTTTTCTTCTCTTTTTTTTTTTCTTTCTTTTCTTGCATTAGCCTACTTTTACCATCTGGTGTCAACACACGGCCTTGACAAACAAATATATGTCAATCATGTCAGGGCGGCTTTTTAATACATTTCCAATGTTGCATTGAAAGCACGTACAGTCTCTTTCATGAGCAGCGTGGCTGAAATGATTTTTTTTTTATTTTGCCCGAAGCTTGTCTTTTGTACGTGATGGTGTTCATGACACACACACAAGCACACACACACACACACACACACACACACACACACACGCACACGCACACACAAAAGACATAACTATCGATGCAAACAAACATGGAACACAAGCGTCTGAACTTGTCTGTGATTTAAACTAAGCATTTTCCGTGTCAACGCTGTGCATCGATACTGATCTGATTCTCTATCACATCCGAGAACAAAAAATATAATTCTGGATTTTTTTTTAGGGGAGCTGCTGAGATGAAGTTTAATTAGTGTACTTTCTGATTAAGATTTAAAGTGCCTGGCCTGAGGGGAGCCTGATTCTGTCTTGACTCCCAGTACCTGATTGTTCGACTACTTTAATTAAGTTGATTGTCATAGAGAGAGCAGAGGTGTGTGTGTGTGTGTGTGTGTGTGTGCGCGTGTGTGTGTGTGAGAGAGAAGGTTATTGCCTGGCCAGAGGTCTTTTGCAAATCAATACAGAATGAATTGGTTTTTATCCCCCCCCCCCTTTTTATGAACACTCGCCACACGTCGCCCTTTCACCTGGCAATTAAGGTTAATGAATTCACCTTCATGATTAATCCACGATGGGTATCGGACGCAGATGAATTATATTTCGGGATTGGGGAGGACTTGAGAGTGAATCTTCTGATAACGGGCGAGAGGAAATTAAACTAACATTGTAATATGTTTTCTTGTCAGGAGCCAGTTGAAAATGTGCAGACTCATGAGTGAACCGTGATGCATGAGCAAGACGGATGATGGGAGATGTTCCTCTTTTTTCCTTCAAAGTGGTGTAGGCACACCAACAGAGGGCGCCAAAGCATTGTGCATGAAAGCGCCGCAATGACATCTGAACATCTGAACATCCGTCTTCACGCCTCTCCCCCCTGCTTGGTATGGAGGAGCGGACCCCGCGGTGGAGGAGGCATTTACTGAGAATGGGGTGCGGTCGCGGGCTCAAGATGAGCCGGAACTTGTGTAGGATGAGCTGATGAGCTGATGATCATTGAATGTAATTGAAAACACAACACACACACACACGCGCGCGCACACACAATTTTGTTAGGACATTGCATTGACTTCCATTTCATTGGAACCAAACTTAAGCTTAACCCCCTCCTCAATTCATCGGAAAAGGTCTCAGGTAAAAACAACACACACACACACACAGAGAGAGAGAGAGAGAGAGAGAGAGAGAGAGAGAGAGAGCAATATCTATCTGCCTTTATTCCTTATCCATTATTCCTAAGGGCAGACGAGCTCCAGTATTGACACGCAGCCTGACACCAGCCTGGCCCTCACCCAGCTTGCCTGGCCCCTAATTGGCCTCCAGACCTCTTGTTGGTGTGATCTATTGATCAGTTTCACTGCCGATGCGGCGAAGTCACAGGGAGCGGACGGAGGGATGGAAAAAAAAATAGAAAAAGGGGCAGATATACTAAAAGAAAGCACTGCCAAATCTGGGCATGATGTCTTAAGCTTTTTGCCACTCCCTCAGCGGAGCTGTGCAGCGAGCACGGATGACGACGGGGTCTTCACCCCCCGAGGTGCAGGGGTCCAGGTTCTGGCCACGAGCTGATTCTCTCTCTCTCTCTCTCTCTCACACACACACACACACACACACACACACACACACACACACACACACACTCTCTGATTGTCCTTTATTGTTACCGCGGGGGATGATGGCACCAACAAATGAAGGTTCCCGAATGACGTGACCCCCAAAGATCCATTGACACTGCCCCGCTTTCACCATCCCACCAGAGAGAGCGAGATGAAAACTCATCCACTTTTTTGTTTGATGCCTCTGCGGCAAATATTGGGGGGGGGGGGGGGCAACTATGAGATTGCCACCAGGGGTGAGTGGAATGGTATGCATGCTGATCTTGTATCCATCAGCACAATCATCCGATACATGATTATTTTTCGCCGGCACCTTCAACCTCCTCTCCATTCACATTCGGATCCAAGATCACATCATCTCACTCTCATCCATTTCCCTTTCCACTCCCTCTCCTCGCCCTGCCTCCCCTTTCTCGAGCACTACAGCCATTCCAGTGTAAATAGTGTCTATGCTCATCTGCCTCTAAATCCTCCTTCCTCTCTCTCTCTCTCTCTCTCTCCCCCTCTCTACAGCCTTCTCCCTTCAAATCCCAGAAAAACTCATAAGGGAAACACGCGCATGTCGATGGGGCCTGCCACACAATATGTCCTTTGCCACCTCGTAAAAAAAGCTGATACATTCCCCTTTATGGGACGCGCACATTTCACTGTGTGTGGTGTGAGGGAGCTCCATTGCCATACGGTATTACATTTGTGATGCATGACAAAGCTCACAGTTCTCCATCTCCGCTGCAAGCACATCAGAGCGGTCCAACAGACGTGGCTGCGACGGTGGAAAAAAACAGGACACATTTTTTTCCGTCTTGAGCGTGTGTGGCTAGCTCTTCTGTATTCCCGTCCGCGCCTCCCGTCTCCAATGCCGCTGTGTGGGAGGGGTCTGGCTATCACGGCGAGGTCTTCTCCGGGTGGTGTGCGCTCGCATGGGGTGTGCACTCTTGGGACCTTGTTTTTCCCGCCAACGCGCGAATAAACGCACACACACACATGCGCGGCCGGATCCTGCCTCCTGTTTTGTTGTCAATATCAGCCGACGCCGGGGTTGTTGGGGTTGACGGCTGTTGACAGGGGGCTGGGTCGCGGAGGTAGAGATGATGGTGGCTCTCGCCGAGACAGAATAGCTGTATCTCGAGACCTCTTGGCGGGTGTTATTAGGCCGTTATGAAGTCTGCTCACTATCAGACCTTCTCTGAGGCGGGGGGATGTAGCCGATGCAGTGCAAAGCACAAATGCTGACTCTCTCCCTTCTCCCCTCAGCTTTCTCTTATCTGCCCCTATGCCACCTTCTCTCTAACACACACAAACACGGCTTTTTTCTTCTTCCTCGTGTACCATATATTTTTTCAGTCAACGCAGCATGCAAGTCTCCCTGTGAAGGAATCGCACCTCTTGTTTGATTTCATTTGACTTCACACCGCTACCTGTCGTCAGGTTGCTCAGGCGCCCCCCTTGACGAGAACATTTCGGGACGTCAGTTACGATGAAAAACATTCGAACGTGGCCGGGGAGAGACAGCCGACAGGAACATTTCAAATAAAATCTTTCATTGTTGGCAAAATTGATCTTTTGAGTGCATGGGCAGCGCAGAGGAACAAAAGTCAACATTTGGGCTACTTCACTTTTTTGCCTGCGCTCTAGGGCTGGGCGATGAAACGATGACGATATGTATCGCGATAGACACGTAATCAATATCAATAGAAAATGCGTTTTTTTTTTTTCCTCGTTGGAAGAAACCGGAGCAAAGAGTCGAGCTACACCGGCACTCGTCCTCTGGTACCTAGCAACGTATGGAGTGACACGCCTGACAGCCAATCATGTAACAGTATCATGTTTGGTTGGGCCATCTCGTTGGCTCGTGTTTGTGTTTCTTAGGTCATAAAAATGATCAATAATTATCGATACCGATATGAAACACTTATATCGTGATACAGTTTTCAGCCATATCGCCCAGCCCTACTGTGCGCTTTTGTTTGATTGTGTTTAACTCGGCAACACGGGTGTGTTTTGTGTATTTCAACCTTCCTTCCGAGGGTTGCGATCACAAATCTCTGGATTTCTGTTCCGGGCCACACTGGCGGTGGGACGGCCGGTCTGTCAGTTGGTCCATCACTTTAGTCCCGACTGAAATATCTCAATAACTGTGGGAGGCGTTCACAGTCTCGAGAGGATGAGTCCTACTGACTTTGGCTATGGCCGGCCTTTTCATGCAGCGCCACCACGATGCAGATCATTTCCTGAAAATGGAGAGCTGTCGTGGGCTCAACTTCTGTAGAATGAGTTGATTAATGTAATTAAAATAAAGCACACGCACACACACACACACAAACACTGGATTGACAGTCCCACCTATAGACACGGCCCGTGGCTGGATAATCTTTTTTTTTTTTCTCAAGAGGCACAAAATATTGATGTTGTCCAGTAGTACCACATATATCTGCATATATTTTGTAAAATGTTTCTTCATATAGTACCGAGTCGCAACATATATAATCTCGAAGCATTTTAAACAGTGATGTCGGGGGGGAAACAAGCATCCTACAGCACCAGACTCAGTGTGGGCGGCCATCTGCCTTGACCGGTTCGGGTGAGAGGAGAGAAATGCGGGGGAGAGGAGAGAGAGAGAGAACGGGAACAATTGTGTAACCGTTGTTTCAAGCTCCGTCAGACTGGTTCTCATTATAGCTGCAACAGTTAAACGATTAGTAATCGATTTCTGAATTAATCTGCAACTATTTAGATAATCGATTAACCGGTCAAGTACTTTTATAGTGGGGGGGTTGCAGCCCTGGTTCTTATGATGACAATCATAACAACATCATTACAAATATAAGTGTCAGTACATGACATTTTCTCATAGACTTCTATAGAAACGGACTTATCTTTGCAACATGTAGAGTCTCCCTCTGTTGGTCATACGAGAGAATACAAGTTTTAGGCACTTCAGCATTGGCTGACGTCCATTTTCATATCCAGACTATAGAAGTTTGATGTTAGTATTTGGCTCAAAGCACCACTATGCTAACCTCACTGAGCTGCCAGCATGGCGGTTGAATCTCTCTCGTGTTTTTTATCTATGAAGATACTTCTGAGGTGCATCGATGCACAGGATGTGTCAAGATCTATTGCTTCTTGAACCACTTCATGAAGCGATGAAATACACTGGATAATCCACAACAACAACTGCAACACAACCAGAAATAAATGTGCACGCTGTACCTGTTTTCTGCTGTAGTGTTGTCTACTGTCTTTTAAGTATTCCCCCCGTGTTCTTCCAAATTGCAATAAAAACATGACTGGTGTGTTTTTGAAAAATACATATTTTCAAAGAAAAGTAAAAGGTGTTGGTACTGTTACAGCCTGCCTGCAACGCTTACAACAAAGAATAATAATTTCACTATACCCATTTAAATTTTGTTGAAGGAAAGAATTCTACTTAAAGGTAAAATACAGCGTTGCTACAGTTTGTCAGAAAAAAATGTAGACAATTCAAAGATGACTATCCACGTGCCATGAACATAATACGGCCTAATTGGTATTTTGAAATTCTTTGAGTGACGCGTGCATGTGTGTTATTCTTTTGACACGACAAAACACAGGATGCATTCACTCATCCACAATGTCATTTGTCAGAGTTTACGCACACACGAGCGCGTAAACTTGCACAAGGAGATTTGTCAGTCGTATGAGGCATCAAGATATAATAATAATAATCATGAACATATTTGCATATGCAGTGCAAAGGTCGTGTCTGCTTCCTTTTAACTCCTGCAGCTGTACACTGCTCAGATGACAGATCTGTTTGCACACTGCACGGGTACAGGAACTGCTCTAACAGCCTGGCTCGAGAAAGGCAATAGGTGGACACAGAAAAATTCTTACTGTGAATGTGAATCTGATTTGTGAGACAAAAAATCATATCAAGTGACTCTCACGGCTCATTCTAAAGCCCTTTCTGTCAACTGTGAGAGAACCCGCTCTAATCCATTGTCACTGGGCGGATTAATTTGCATAATTCCGCTATTGTGCAGTCCCAGATCTTTTTTTCTCTGTCTCCTCCTTCACACGCAAGAAGAAGAAGAAGAAGAAGACGACGGCGACGACGACGACTGTACTTGTTGCTCTGGAAACAGGGGTTGAAAAGCAAAAGAGAAGTACAGTAGAGCGAGAAGAATAAGAGAACTGGCAGAACAGAAAGGACTCAAAGGCAGTGCAAGGATGTCGAGATGAAGAGGGCAATGAAGACGGGGCTACGATGAGCGGGGAGCAGTGAGAAGGAGGAAAAAGTGAGTGGAGGGACAAGGGGGAGAAAGAATCAAGTCAGAGAGAGAAGTGAGAGGAAACTAGTGTTCAGTGAATGGAATACTGAGCAATTTTCTGTTACTTAAAAAGCAATTTATCTATGTCGACAGTCTATTAGTCATGTATTCGAGTGTGACCCCTCACACACACACACACACACACACACCCCTCTTTCACACCCGCACAGTGCACGTGTACACGTGTGTCCACGTTTGAGTGCTATTGTGTGTCCGTGTGTATGATGAGGCTTGTATTGCTCGTCCTCCAGGGAGGCGAGTCGCAGGGAAGATAGAAGCTGCTAAATTGCACAGATAAGATCAATATGTAGTTAAGGGGTGGAGCTCTGCCTCTCAGAAT
This sequence comes from Scophthalmus maximus, assembly GCF_022379125.1. NCBI lineage: Eukaryota > Metazoa > Chordata > Actinopteri > Pleuronectiformes > Scophthalmidae > Scophthalmus > Scophthalmus maximus. Next base: position 5,778,595 of record NC_061518.1, read on the forward strand.
GAACACTGTGTAATATTGTGTTAGCCCTGCGCAGTGTAAAATGCATTATTCTTTAAAAAATGAAAAATAAAATGCAATGTGGAGTGCTCACCTGTCAAAGAACAAGCACAATCACTTATTGCCAAGGGTGGATGCACGTATGGTCTTCTTAAGAAAAACAATTTACGCAATGTGCAAATGGAGTAGGAACTATGATAGAAAGGAGAAAAGGTCCCAACAGTCACCATGACGACAACTGATCCTTAAAGCTGAAGTGTGTAATACCCAGATGAACGTATTCACAGAAATTGAATATATTGTCGATAACTGTGTGTTCATATATGTATAATCACCTGCAACAGAGAACCGTTGTTTTTTCGTCAACCTTTGAATGACTTAAATATAGTTCCATGAGGTGGACCCGGCCTCCGCGTGAGTCGCCATGTTTGCTACGACGTGTTGAACACGGTTGTGGCACAAAGCGGTTCCAGAATACGTCGCATTCGCCTTGAATTTTCAGCGCTGCCGGAAACCAGAAAAATGGAATCAGCGGTGCGCCGCCATAAAGTGTCCCCTGTCGGTTGCTCGGTTCTTTGCGGTTTGCAATTTCACCGCCAGATGCCGGCAGAAAATTACAATAATTACTCACAAAATTTCGCAAAACCAGAGATGTGTCAGATCAGAAAATGTTGTCATTGTGTAGCTGTGAGTCAGAGCGACTGTCCAGTCCAAAAAAAACGACATAGAACGTCTGTGTAAGAAGCTTAGTACGGCCCAAGTGTTATGTTTTAGTTTAAAAATTACATCTAGCAGTCTTTTCAGAGTGACAGATTCACGTTCAAATGTCTCTAGTAACTATGGCGGGACGAAAGGAGGAAGTCAGGTGACGTTGCCATAGAGCAACAGAGTCCTCCGTCAGGAGAAGGGCGGACAAAACATTAAACTGTAACACTTTTTTTTCTTCTTTTAACCATACTCGTGCTATAATCTTAACCCCAGACCTCGATCTTTCCCCAAATCTAACGAGACGTTTTTTCAGCCTAAACCTTTACCAAACCTTTGCCATAGGATTGTCTCATCACAAAAGGGGATAGTGAGTTATTATTTTGTTCATTGAGCGCATAACTGTGGTAGAAGAATATAAAGCAGGACACTGGCTCACACCGAACACTCTATTCCCCCGGACAATACGCTAAAGCTCGTCTGAGCCGGTGGAGATGGCTCCACCGGCTCAGATGAGCCCTCTCTGATGAGGATCCCTGAGGGTCTAAGTGGCAGACGTGATGGTGGCCAGTGTGTGGTCGATCTGTCTGTGTCACAAATGGAGGTAAATGAGATTTCATTTCGAGGACCCACGGCATTGAAAAATGACTTCTCAGAAACTGGCGAGCGACACGTCTGTCCGGGGATGGGACAATGCAACTTTCTTCAGCGCAAATATTCCCAGGAAACCGGTTGACACTGTGTTTTGTACATCGTCCAGAGTCCCAGGGACATGATGTTGCCGTTAATGTTTTGAATATTTTCTTAAAATAGTTTCATCACTGAATATCTTCAATTGCGTTATGTTGGACGTCGATACCTTAAACTGTTTTCAGACACCAATACAGGAAAGTTTGGTTCTGGACATTTTCCGGAATTAACCGTTCACACATGGAAAACAGCAACAGCAGATCGTCAGTCGTGTTCACAACAGCAGGAAAAATATCCGGAACATTCGGCTGACGGGTGGCGTCTGGGTAGAGCGCCCGTTCGCTCAGCGTGAATCTTACAGAAACGGACCTTCGGAGGTCTGGGGGCGTTCGCACGACAAGTTCCGGAAAATGTCCCGGGCAACATTTGCGGACATCTACGTCCTGACATACGGGCCCCTACGGATAAGTGAGAAAACATGTATCTATTATGCATATTAACCGTTTTCAAATTGGATTCAGGTTCAGCGAGACTAACCGGGAGCGAGTATCTCTTGCCCTCAGCCGAGAAGACCGCACACTGTTATCGCCGCTGGCACGAGGTGAAACCCCCGCAGAGCCGCGTCCTCCGCCTCCCCTGCTGCCCGTCGCTCTCTCCGCTCTCCCGCTAAGCGAAGCAGCATGTCCTGCAATGATCCTCATGCTATATTAAAGACAATCAGGTGTGCTAATCGGGTCATAATTAGGACGATTCATGCGTTCATTAGCGAATATTTGTCCGTCGGCGGATAGCTCTAAAACGTGGCCAACAGACCAATGGGATCTATAACTGTGGCCACAATATCAAGGACGCCTTTGTAATGTAAAACAAAATACATGAAGTACTGCCTTTATTAAGCTTGCATCTTTGGTGCGATGTCAGAGAGGCGCTAATTGTCTCTTAATATGTTCCCGTTATCACCATCTCCTTGTGATCACCATATCAAAACCCCTACAGACACCGATCCAGAAGCAAATGATGAAGCTGAGGCTACCCCAACACTACCAAGTTGAAAATCGCATCCATTCTAATATGTTTATGCCTGGTGTACAGAGCCCCCAAAACGGGGAACTTTGGAAACACTGCTGGTCCCGTCTGAGTTTGAAAAGTTTTGGAATGGACGGGCAGAAACAGAGACACGGAGATAATGACGCAGTCAACTGCGTCTGCATTTCTGCTCTTATTTTTCTTTCTTTTTTTTACCACTGCTGTTTCTCATTCATGGTATTTTCTGCAACTAAGCAACAACCTGCAGAGCAGACGGGCTACTTCCTGTTTGCACCGACATGCACGTGAAGGGTCACGCCAGGCGTGTCAGTACGCACAGAGAATATTGAATATGAAGCTAAAACACTCACTCGGAGATTGTGTCGGCCGTAAAATGCATTTTGCACAACTTGCAGGTGTGGACGTAGCCGTGGTTTGATAGTTGGACCACATGTGCTTCACTCCCAACAAATGTTGCCTGTTTTTGCTCAATAATGTGCTGAATATCATCAGAATAGAAAAAAAACCCTGTGTCCCCTTGTGTGTATTATATCTTATCATGGTATTCCCCAAGGAAATATATTCACACAACTACAGCAAACAAGACCAAGAATGCAGCTGTACAGTATTGAGCAACCAAATGTCACTTACATTAATACTAATTTAGCTAATTATTAAATTGCTTCGTGGACAGATTATATGGGACAGCCTTATCCAGCCTTATTGTCAAATAGGCTTAAGAATTTTCCTAAATCTTGACGTGACCCGGAAGTATTTCAACTGCAGCCATGATAAGAGCTGTTCGGATTCGCTAAATGCTTAGGCAAGGAGCTTCCTATGTGAAAGGAAAGGAGATATAGACGCCCCACAATTCATTAATGCACGGACGGAAACGATTCAATCCGAAGTAGAAGAAGAAGTAGAAGAAGAGTATGAATATGAGCCAGAAGAGACGCATGTCATCATGTCAGTTACTGTCTAATACGAATCATTTACATCTGATCTCACACGGTGGTAAAACACACCGAAACATGCTGAACATCGGAAATTTGTAGTTTCACCAGACGGCAGACGCGCGTCAATAGCATCCGCCGTCGCATGATGACGTAGTCTAGTGAAAGTGGAGTCGGCATCTCTGAGCAGCGCTGTCGGCTCTCCCTACGTCCTGTGAGTCGTCCTTTACACCTTTCCTTGAACTCATGACGTTTTCCCTCTGAGGTCAAGGAATAGTAGATAGGAAGGTCAATTCGACCGCACCCCAAGAAGCAATGAGGACACAGTTGGAAGTCAAAAGTAAAGACAAAAACACGTGAAGGATTGTTAACACAACAATGCCAGGGTCGGGGGGGGGGGGGGGGGGGGGGGGGGGTGGAGGGAGACGTGACAGGTGAGACGGGTACGTCTGTAGAATATTAGTGAGAGGCGTCAGGTTTTTTTTTCTGGTGGGAAACAACCGGATGTTCCTCGTCAGCCTGTTGCCATGATGCCAATCAGCCAGCGCAGGCACCACCGCTCCGCCTGAACTCACGCGACGCTCCGCCGGATCTGCAGGGGGGAGCTGGAGAAAAAAACGCGCAGCGCGTCGCAGATGATGTCTTCCTCCTGTGTGTCTCTGTCGTAGTGAAACAGACAAGAGGCACCATTCACCAGGACAGTCGGACATTGAAACCGACTGCAATCAATATTTTTTTTTTTTATATATTGACAATGAGACGCGTGACTACCCCCTTCGTAGCGGAGAACCCGTTGAGAATTATCGCGCAGACTCTGCCGTTCCGCCCTGGACTCTGCGGAGCATTTCAGCCTCTTTCGCAGCAGCAGGTAGTTGTTTCTGTTGAAAGCTCTAAAAAAGGCTGATTATCTGGTGAAGCATTTTGGTTTCTAGTGAGCCTGGAGTTGGGGCTATATCCACACTACTACGTACTAGTTTCGAAACGCATCACTTATGCTACCTTTACGCCGACGGTCCACACACGTAAATTTGGCTGGCAGCGTTTTTATCTGAAGACTCCAGGGCTACTGTGCAGTACGAAAAGGCAGAAACTGACATGTTTGGAAACGATGGTGCAGCCGTGACCGAACCAATGCTTCCTGATTGGTTCGGTGACAGCTCGACTGCCAGTGGTGAAGGCAAAACGTTGGAAATACTCCGGTTGAGCTCTGGTTCCACCTCGTCGGCGGTGGCCCAAGTTGTTGTGGCTGCTTTTCAATATGAAAACGTATGAATATTAATGTAGCAGAAGTTTAGACCAAAACAGAGCTAAAACTTAAAAATGAAAGGCCCAGTGTGTAATTTTTGTAATTGTCTGGCGGCTTCTGGTGGTATAGTTTCAAACCCCAACCAACGGAGCACCCGACAGGGGACACTTTATGGTGGCGCACCGTCGATTCCATTTCCGGTTTCCAGCAGAAAATTCTACGTGAATGCGACGTATTCTGGACCATATTCAACACGCCCTATAGCAAACATGGCGACTTACACTAGGTCGGGTCCACCTCATGTTACAATATTTAACTCATTCAAAGTTGACGGAAAAAACACCAGTTCTTTGTTGCAGGTTGATTATACATATATGTACACACAGTTATGGACAATATATTCAATTTCTGTGTATAAGTCCTTCTAAATATTACAAACTGTAGCTTTAAGCAAATGAGTTTAATGAGATAAAGTCAGAAAAATGAAGTTTTTAATTTAGGAGTAAACTTGTTTCAGGAAACAGGAGTTGGAAAGTCATGCATGACATGTTGTCTCAGAAGATTTTATAGTAATGTTTATTCATCCCAGAATATGAGTGTGCACACGCATTTTCCAACAATGCCTCACAGTCAATTACTAATCCTCGCAAGCTGTTCAGTAAAATGACAGCTCTGGACTGTCGGCCAATACTGGAACAAGACAGGGCTTCAGTGTGGGCCTTGCTCGGGGGAGACCGGGGGGGGGGGGGGAACTAAACCAGAAAATCTATTTCTCATAATTACGAATGAAAATTAATGTCCACAATTCACTGATCAGAGCTGCACGACACAAGGTTGGAGAAGGTTCCGCAGCGATGTCGATTGAAACCATTGATCAGGTGAGTCAATACATTTCATACCTACTCCGTCTTGTGCAACGTGCAATACGTAACGTTGACAATACAATCTGTGCTCTTAGAAAAGGGGACAAGGTGAATGGTGTTTGTTTGTAGCTGGGAAAGAAAAAAATCCATGATTCAAAACGGCCCCCTTCAAAATATCACATCAACACATAAACACTATCCTTTTTGAGCAGTAGCCATAATGAGGTTAATGACATTTTTTTGTGTCGCGTTAGAAGAAATTGAATCCCATTACATACTCATACAAGTTTGCATTGGGAGTGTGTGCGCGGCGAAGACCAGCGCTATATGTTTATTCATGTGAGCTCTGAGCCAAACCGAGCGGACCATCCATCAGCGCGCGCCGGATAGAAGCGACTTTCTTCTTCTTCCCCTTTTTTTCTCGTTCTCATGCCGCTCCACACCTCCTCCCTCCACCGGAGAGCAGAGCGCGCTTGACGATGCGTGAACGCGGCGGCCGCGACGGAGCCTCGCAGAAAAAAACAAATGTCGTCCCCCGGTCTGGCCGTGTCTGTCACGGATCATCAGGACGAGTTCATTGTTATTACTTCCACTGTGATACACTCGACGACGGGACGGCAGACAGGGGACTTGTTGTGATTGGTGGTTAAGACACGTCGCGCTCCGAACACCTGCTGGCTGGTAATTGTCGAAGCACGGCGAGGGGATACAATCGAGCCATGTGACGTGCCGCGTGCACATATACGTGATGCGCATGACTTGTGTGCACGCACGCACGCACGCGAGGACACTGTAATGGGCCAGTGTGGTTTAAATTCTCTTTGATGCGGTGGAGACCCCCTGCTGCTCACCACATTACTCTGCACACATCAAACAGGTTGTTTTGAGAAGAAAAAAGGGACATGATGACAAGACTGTGGTTCGCTATTCATCTCGCTGGGCTCTTTATTCAAATAATAAATAGGCTCCCCCACCCTTTTTCTACTCTCTCTTAGTCCCTCTTTTTGCCTCTCTGTTGCTCTGCCGTTGTTCTCTCTTTTCGGCGCTCTGTGCTTCACAATATCATATCCTCCCTCTTTCCTCTTTCGCCTTTTTCCTCCCTTTGTAACTCTTGCATCTTTTTTTCTCCTTCGCCCAAACCACTCCGGCTTCTGCAGCGTCCAGGTCTGTCTTTATTATTATTTTTTCCTCGTAAGCTGCCCTCCCCTCGCATGCTCTTTTACCCGAGTCGCACGGAGCTTGTCGCGGTACGCCACCCCATCATCGATGACCATCCAGACAATGTCAGCGCGAGTCACAGTTCGCAGATGATTGTGACCCCGGCGCAGCTGCTCTGTAACCAGGGGACACACTGAGCTCCTCCGGACCACGTTCTGACCTCTGTGTGTGTGTGTGTGTGTGTGTGTGTGTGTGTGTGTGTGCCCATGCACGCCTGCTTCAACGTGAGTGTAAACGGGTTTGTACGAAACTCCTGATGTTCAGAGAAGCAAGCGGGCAACAAGCGACACGTTCTCCCCTTGTGTTGATTTGTGACATGTGTGCAGTGGTCTTACTGAGCAGGAGATTTGAACGGCGATGTCGGTGCACGAGTCTATTGGTATGGATAACGTAGTGTGATCTCGAGCATGATCTGTGTTCGCAGCCTCCCTGCTGGCCCCCCTCTCATTCCCATAATTCCAGCGGTATCTCCAAAGCCCCCTCTAACCTTTCTCCAGCACACCCATCTGTCAATCACGTCCACTGCAGCATAGCAACATAGGGACACTTGGTGCAGTGTTAATTGAACCCTCGCAGTTTACACTTGAATAAACCAACATCCCTTATCTGTAATTCCTGAGCTAACCCCCTTTGCAGAGCCATTATTAATCATGAAACACGGCCGCGGAGAATATCCACTGGCTTATGAAACATTTGGGAAAATGGGAAAAAAAATATCGGGTTATACTCGCAGATGGGTTGACTAAAAATTGACATACATGTATGAGTTTTGAATTGTAAATATTGAAACGCGTCTTTTCTCCACAGTCTGATGATTCCGCCGAATGAGCTCCCTTGAAAGATACTATAAGAACACAAGTTCCCATACTGAAAGGTCACGCTTATTAAAGGCATCGCTGTAGCTGGTGCATATTGCATCAGAAGACAAATTATGCAACGGAAATGCTTTTGATATTGTTGAAAAAAATAAGTTTTTTTCTTCTTCTGAGTGCAAAAAGCCCCAGATGTTTAGGGGAGTGTGTTCCTCTAGTCATCACGTTGAACATGTCACACTGGGTAACACTCCTTTAGCCAACACACTTTCTGCACTGAGGGATGTTGGAGTACTACGGTAACTTTTCCAACACCAATAACAACACAAGCACACCCTTTTGTGTTGGCAAGCAGGCAAGAGCTGAACACCTTTTCAACCATTTTTGTTGTTACATTGTGCAGCTACATGAATTTTCTTGCTGTACGACCATGTGCGACGTTGCATTCCCTGTGATTCTTGGTGTTTAGAAATGACACACAATAGGGGGCAGTTAGGTTCATTTCAAGCACAGTGAACTCTTAAAGCTACAGTGTGTAATATTTAGAAGAACGTATTCACAGAAATTGAATATACTGTCCATAACTGTGTGTTCATACACGTAGCATCACCTGCAACAAAGAAACTGATTTTCGTCAAGGTTGAATGAGTTAAATATAGTTACATGGGGTGGACCCGACCTCCGTGTAAATTGCCATGTTTGCTACGTAGTGTTGTGCCGCGTTCCGGGCTCCGAGTTCCGAGGTATAATAGAACGCAGCATTAAATACGGTTGTTGCAGAAAACGGTCCAGAATACGTCGCATTTGCGTTGAATTTCCAGCACCGCGGAAATGGAATTAGCGGTGCGCCACCACAAAGTGTCCCATGTCGGGTGCTCAGTTGGTTTCGGTTTGCAACTATACCACCAGATGCCGCCTGAAAAGTACAAGAATTACACACTGGGGCTTTAAATAAAACAGGTTTTCCTTTAGAAGTAGGTACAAAGTCTGCGTTGAAGCGCTGCATCCTCATTGGTAGTCCTGGACAAGTTAGTCGCCGTTCAAAATGTCCGTATAATCAATCCTGCTCGAATCCATTTTTGACCGAATGCCTTCATCCATGCATCTTCATGCTCTCGGTGTATAGCTTACGCTTATCAAATTATTCCTGACATCTTTATTTCTGCGCTTATTGAATATTTAATCACTTTCTTTTTAATATATTTTTTAATTCAATTGAGTCTTGGCTTGATAGATGATATTCCCTCTGTCAAACTCAATCACTTCAGGGTGAGCCCTGCTGGAGAAATACTCTGGAGTGATCCACATTACTTTGTTGATATAAAAATGGTGCGTACATAGTTTGGGTACAAAGATGAGGGATACGGTTTTACTTTAAAGCAGAGCATTGCACAATCTTGCATCATGCGTGTTGCCACTTGGAACCAAAAATCAATGCGAAACACGGAAATAAAAAAGGATCTTTCTGATTGTTCTGTGACAGCCGTGTTTCTTGGAACAGCTCTCTGCCTCACTCCCTGCTCTCTGAAGGAAATGACGGTACAACGGTGCAATCCTGGTGACAAAATGTCATGTCAGTAATTTTCCCCAGTTGCTTATCTGCTCCGGAGCCAGGAAGGACTTGTGGACAGTATTTCTTTTCTCTGTCTCTCTCTCTCTCTCAATCAATTCACTAATGAAGGAAAAAAGAAAGAAGGTTCTCTTCTCACAAGCTACCATTCCCCACCTTGCGGGAGAGCCTTGGATAGACATCAGACTACAATCAATTAATTGTCTGTGTCATTACAGGATTAGCTCTACCTGCGCCATGGTCACATACATTTGGAAGCTTGCCCGGTAATGGGCAGGCAACGGAGCAAGTGACTGCATGTCCCCTGGGGAAGATTAGTGCTCCGTGTACAAGACTGGAGTAACAAATGACATGCAACAGCAATAGACTATACAAAAAAGGAAAGAAGAAAAAACTAATGTAACCCTTAACTTGAACATTTTAAAATCAAAATTAATCATGGCCTGTTGGATTACACACATACATGAAAGGGCTGGAGGAAAGAAGATAAATAATAAAAATGATAGTCTTAATAAATACATCAATAAATGATATGCGTTGTAATGCGACTTTTGTAAAGCGTTCTGAAAGGCGCTATATATGAATATAATGTATTATTATTATTATTATTAGAATGATGTCAATCAAACTTTTAAATATTGTGGATGCAGTTAATGAATAATAAAGTGGTTTACATTACGTATGACCATTTTTTGTGACTCAAGAATGAATATATCAGTCACTGGTTCTAATTGAAATATCTTCATTAATTGCCGTGATTTTTTTTTTTTTTTCAGACATTCAAAATCTCCAGAGAAAAAATCTTGATGATTTGGTGATTACCTGACTCTTCCTGTAGAGCCACCCTGATGATGACATATGTACAGTAGTATGTGAATTAAAGACATCCTTGTACCATCTCTGGGCGACTAGTAATGGTCACAGTTCATTGAAGTTATTCATTCATTCTCTGCCTGCCCTCGCCAAATATCGCTCCCATCTGCGCTGTTGTAACCCCCGCCCTAATGGCCACCTCGCTGCTCAATGCTTATACTCACCTGTACCTCATTCCCTAGTTACACACACATATATATATATACATACAGGTCAATTTCCACCTACACTCTCCCAGATTGTCCACTGTGCTTTCCATGTCATACCTTTCCAGCCTCGCTTATGGGTTCTAGTTTGTTTTGACCTTCTGCCTGTTATGGACTTTTGCCTACTACTCAGCTGTTTGCGCCTGGTTCTCCTGCCGGCCTGCTGGGGATTGGATTACTGACCGCTCCCCGATTTCCTCTCCCTGTTTATCCCTATCTGATTGGAGTTGCTGAGTCTCAGAGTGCCTTAACGACATGGTGTCGAAATTATGGGAAAAATTTGTTGCGGACTGGGAAAATGCACTTGAACACCAGCTGAAGTCGGAACAACTCGGAAAGTTGTTGAAATTTTTGGTACGAGTTGCCGAACTGCTGACATCATTCAAGAAAAAACATTACGGAGGAAAGACAGAGTTTGGTTGACTGTAAGAAAATTTAGATTCATAGTGCAAATTTATATATTGCTTATCAACAGTTAATTTGCAATATGGTCCGCGTAGTGACCTGGATTAGTAAAAAAAAAAATCATGATTATTTAAATACCTGATCCTTTTCCTTTGCTCTTCAAATATTGGAAAGAGGTGTCAAGGTGTCTAAACACACAAATACAAAACAGTTTGTGTCCAGCATACAATCACAACTCTGGAAATGGAAACTCTGGAAAGAGTCGTATTGCTGTAATCGGTGATGGATTGAATTGTACCACCTACAGTGTAAGTACAACTGTCTTGGCACATTGAGTCTACCCCTGTCGTATGAAATGTGCTATATAAATAAACTTGACTTGGATGTAATAGTGGGGAAATGTCAACATAAAGGTCTGCTACACTGGTTTTGTCAGCCTCTTTGAGTGAAACACACACACAGACACACCTTCACGATTATACCATGTTCAAGTTAGTTTGTCGAGAGAGGTGTTTTTTGCGTCTCTGTCTCTGAGCTTGTATATGTCTCATTCCTCTCAACAGTTCCTCATTATCCAGCCTGCTGGTCTTTGAGTTTGATTGATTGTCCATAAAACATGCATGACCCTAGTGAATTACTGTGAGAGAACATCCAATAAATTGTTTTAGATGGCTTATTACAATAATGTTACTGGCCTGGCATATTAAATTATTTGCAATCCTGTAAATCACAGAGGTGATTTGAAAATAACCCATTAAAGGCATCACGGTGACATTTCTTCACTCTTCCTACGACGTAACCAACTCTGTCACAGCTCATTTTAATCAAAGGGGAATTTTGTCATCAATCACATTTCTAATTGGGCCTTTAATAAGATACAGGCAGAATCTGAGCAGAAGAGGAATCTGGGAGAGGAGTTTTTTTTTATATTATTATGTTAACAGAGATTAATATTACGTGAATATGAAGACACAGCTGTAAAATTCTTGACTTTCAACTGTCTTTTAACAAAATACATCGAAACAATTTAGTGTAACACATGTTAAATGAAATGAGAGTATGCAAAGTCAATAATGGTTACATATAAATGCAATAAAGTCATATATCTACATAATATTGCATTTTCAAAGATCCAAAAGTAAAGGGATAGCTTTTAGCAGATTTCAACAAAATGATTGCTTCGATTCATCATTCAGTGTGTAGCCATTTGGACTGAAAAAAGTTTAGACCAAGTTTAGATTTAGCGTTGGTTTGTTCAAATTGACAAGAGTTGGCCATGCGTTTGAGTCTTGTGACCCCCAGAGTCCCCCCTGAGTCCCATGGGTGAAGGGAAGACACAGTGGGGACAGGAGAGGTGGCCGAGGGCAGAGGAGTCGGGAAAGCAAGAGTTCACCCGGGTGCCTCCGACCTTTAGGCCCCAAAGGGACGCAGGTCAAAACAATAAGAATACAGAAGAGCAGCCACTGGGATTTCCAGAAACAGACTCGAGTGGCCACTTTAGGTGGCAAGTTCAGCACCGCGTTGCCTCAGATCCGACTCCATCTTTTATCAGAGGGATGGCTGAGGGCAAGATGTGGATAATTCTCCGCTAAACAAGAGTTGTGTGTGTGTGGTGCATTCGCTTTCAATAACTGAAGTCATTTCTATGTTAACAAAATACAGTGAACTAACACTGCTGTGCTCGCATGGGAGACAGTTTTTCTAACGGCTGTCGGCTTTCAAGGTCCTCAGCCCCACAGAGGTTTTTCTTCTTCACACGTTGTCCAGCTTAGTCCTTGAAATCAAATTATTTCTATGACCAACAGGCGCAGGGTCAAGTATCGCTTTTACAGCCAGGTTCCAACGTCAGAATTATTCGAGCCACAATTTCATTTGATTTGAGCAAATTTATTCAAATTAAGATTCAAGAGTTGTAGTGAATGTGGCTCCTGCAAGCGTAGACATGAAAAGAGCCATAGATGAAGGGAGCGGGGCCACGGAGGGAGTTGTGTACATTCACCACCTACGTGCACACACTGTGTTTGATCCGAACCCCTTGCCTTTGAAGTGTGTATGCCTTTGTGCTGGGCCAAATAGGTGTGTGTGTGTGTGTGTGTGTGTGTGTGTGTGTGTGTGTTTGTGTGTGTGTGTGTGTGTGAAAAACCTTGCATGCAAGTGATGTCATCATTTGCACACACACACACAAATGAATGCGCACGAATTCACGTGCGCAGTCGGAAAACTAAATTGTTCGAAATTGTTCCTCAGACCCTTTTCTTTTCTGACTTGGCGTGTCTTCGGCGATGGAGCAAATGTTCACTTTATCAGATTGCGCTTTTCAGCTGGGAAAGGTGGAAAAGCCGCCTGTTCAAGTTAGAGCTGCAACAGTTAATCAAAAATAATCCCCTACTATTTTGATACTCGATTAATCAGTTCAAGTGGTTTTTATTCTCTGATTTCAGCTTTTCAAATGTGAATATTTTCTGGTTTATTTGCTCTGTGACAGGAAACTAAATATCTTTGGTGTGTGGACACAACAAAACATCATCTTGGAGTTTTGGGAAACACGATCGACATTTTTCCTCATTTCTGGACCAAACAACTAATCGATTAATCGAGAAAATAATCGACAGATTAATAGATATGAAAATAATCGTTAGTTGCAGCCCTAGTTAAAGTACAAATATTAGTAAGTACTTTTTTTGTTCAAAGCGGCTATGATAAATATGTTTATCACATTTGTATGTGAAAGCTGTGGCTCATAGCAACGATTCCACAGAGAATTATCACCTGATTCAGCTTCCCCTCATCTCTAAGGAGCATTTTGTGAACATGGCTAAAGAGCAAGATATTCTCCTCAGGAGTTGATGACGAGCAAAAACAGCTTTGCTAGCCAAATGTATTTTGGGGTTTGAAGCAAGTGATTCTAGTGCTTTTAAATCGGTGTGCTTCTGTCCGTTGTACTTGCACGACCGATGTTAAACCAGCAGGCTTATTTGCGGCAGGTTGAGCAGTTTCAGAGATGCTGGAAGCTGCGTGCTTGAGTTTAGTCATGTTCAATCCGTTTTCTTCGCACAATCAAACTCCAGTTACTATTCCTAAACAGCATACCTCATCAAAACAAACCCCACGGCTCTCCGTCTGCACCCATTGCCTACTGCATTTCTACGAGTGGAAGTTGGCAAGACTACACACACACACACATTAAGCAGGAAAGGAATCAGCCATCAGCAGGCGTTGTGCGAGGTTGGGAAGGAGACGGGCTGCACAGAAAGCTGCCGGGAGAAACCAAAGGGAGCTGTGGTTCACTGCAGGGACGACTAGCAGCAGCTTTTGGATGCACGCAAAGTCGAAAACAGCTCCTGTCTGGTTTGAGCCAAGGAGTGGACAGGAACATAATGTATTGTCGTAATCAATTGCACTTTGTTGAAAACCAGCCACAACTATATTTTTCATTGACAATTGATTGTCCAAAATTGGTAGATACCATGCCCCCCCCAGTAGATCTGTCCCATTGCAATATGCGCAATGGTTTACTTCAGTAACAGATATCAGCCTTGTAACGCAAAGGTTGTGAATTCTGAACCAACGACTTTAATAAATGGTAAAGAAATTACTGTGACAACAGAAACTGTTTTGTGTGACAGAATATGCAAAATCTTGACAACAATAGCTTTAACAAAACACAGAGCCTGGCTTCCCTTTTATATAAAATAAAACAGCTTGTGAATGCTGTTTTACCACCATTTACCACCAATTGGTAATGGTGTTTTTCAGAGGCTTTACGTTCCCATAAGAGGAAAAGAGTCGTATAAAGTTTGTTTCATATCTGACACTTTGATACAGACAGATCTTGGCTATAAATTAAGAAAAAACAAATACACTTGGTGGGTTCGTAAAGAAGTTTAACAAAAAAGATTTAGGAGCTTTCTATTCTCCATTGCATCCCTGTCTGTGACCAGCTGTTACAGAATAAATCAAGCCAAATTGCAATCTTCAGACCAAAATTTTCTAAATAAGATGCAATTTGTTCTGCGGGCGACAGAAAGTTTCACTCAGAGCGAGTGACCGAGTAAAAAAGACATCAATATAATTCGATTTTTACTCCTCATAAAATGTGGACATGGGGGAAAAAGGGAGGGGAAAGAAACAACAACTGGCATATAACTTCAGACAGTCGCCGGTTTTGATCTCTTCTCATCTTCATCCCTATCCGTCTGAATCGTTCGAAATGTGTTTTGCGTGCCTGACTGCGTGTGTAAACACAGACGCGTTTTTATGTAACTGTATGCAAGAGTATTTGACTGCAAAAAAAAAAGAAGCAGTTTAATCATAACCCCCCTCGGAGGAACTCTTCCTGTTGTGCAGTTAAGTGTCAGATGACATAGTGCGAAAGGAGAGAAGAAAAAAAACAACAAGAAGGGAGAAAGTGAGCTATGAAGAAGAACAGGAAACAAGAGGAGTGGAGGAGCTGTCAGTCGCACTCGGCGTTCTTAGGGTTTAATATCTCTTTTTCATGCACACATCTAACCCTCCTCGTCATCGGCTGTCAGTGAATGCCAGCGAGACGTCACTTTAGCTCCGGATCCCCGGCTCATGTCAGAGGAACTGAAGGTCAATTCACTAACAGCGGGCTCAGTTTAATGGGACTGAACATAAACCCTTGGTAGTCTTAAAATACACGGAGCCGGTTTCGTTTCGGGGGGGGGGGGGGTTGATCACGTTTATCAGTGTCTGCTGCACATCCTGCAGACCCCCTTTATTCGTTATGTTTAATAGAGTGGGTGATAAGCTTCATGAAAATGTACTACGGGTTGACACTGCTGTACAAATAGGCAGTGTAGGTGAGGTATGACAAAAGTGCTGCACTCCACGTTATCAAGTAATGAATAATACGGAGAGGCAGAAACCAGACCTCACACGGGCAGAAACACCGGTTTTTTTCTACAACTGTCGCTGTGTATTCAAGGAGTCTGACTCCTCTCAATGTGGTTAGGATAGATAACTAAAGGCACCGCTATCTTCGTGGCTACAACATCTTATATTCTAACCTTGTCTCGTTTGAATTTTTTTTCATATTTGCAAGTTAAGTTTGGCTGCCGGATCAAGTATATTTCCTTGAGCAAGTAACGCGAGTGAACACAACCCAACTATCCGCCCGTTCTCTGTCGGCCGCGGGTGTCAGTGAATGAAGGTAAATGGCTTTTGCGACTTCGCCTCACATGAATATTTCAAGTTCAAATATTTCAACTTTCAACTTATATGCCAACTTGCATTGAGATCCTCCCTACGTCACTGTCGTCAGATGTCCTGACATTGTATCAGTGGGGGGGTAGTGTCGTTTTTACACTAAACAGTTCATGTTTACGTGTGTGTGTCTGTGTGTGTTCGTTTCAGAGGAGGTCTTTTGTTAGAGAACTTGGAAAGAAGAACGGGCGAATATCCACGGGTTGCGTTTATTCGCGTGAATAATGTCAATGATGCAAATAAGCAAACATCTGCAAGTAACGTGACGTATAATTAATTAAACATAGCATTATTTGCATCATGTCATTTGCCAAGCATGAGTAACGCCAAATTTGCATCTACTTGTGTCTTTCTTTTAAACTTAGTTTTTATTTCAGTTGCCACATCATATACAATAACATACTGTATACAGTAAAGAAAATATAGTTTTTTTTGTTTTTAGCTGTACCTGTAATGTTTGCCAACATTTTAACATATCAATATAAAAGGCAAGACTTGCGTCTTTGCATGGACTTTGTATGTAATCTCTTTGCGCGGAATTTTTTTTTTCGCGTTTGGTGATAATGCACCATTAAGTTGAGGGACCAGGAAGACTTTGGTTAAGGTTTGGAGAAAATTATAGTTTTTTGTTAAATATGAATCAATTAATCTAATACTTCCAGTGACTTTAGTGTCTGTAACCAAATGCTACCCGAACATGCGCACATATTACGTTTATACTGCTTGAGTTGCTATGAGCCGAGGGAAACACATCAGCAATGTTTTGTGAATGAATGTTGTGAAGATAAAGAATGTTTTGAATGAACATTCTGCGACATTGCAGATGCATTCATAAAAAAAAAAAGCCCATAATGTTGATGAAGGATGTGAGCTGCATTTGGTGTTGCAATTTAGTAGCACATGAATATCATTTTTTAGGAAACAGGGCTGTTGTTGAGACCTGAAAAGTCAGACAAGGTAAGAGACAGTTAGACGATCATGCAGGATTTACTCACTGGGACACCCAGACGTGTTTAGAAGGGAAATGAAGGTAAACAGTAAAGTTATAACCCAAACTGTGCTTTGTACACATCCATCACAGCTTACAGACAATGAAGGGATTATTACTATTTGCTATTTTGGGCTTTAGGTCTCACCTCTGGCTCATATAATCTGGCTAAACTGTTTGCTTGTTTACAACCTTTATTTTGTTTTTGTCCGTCTGACTTTCTCAGATCTCAGTAATGGCTTTGGCGAGTACTGCGGTAATCATATGTAACACAACAAAACAAGACCCACGCCGTAATAAATCAGAGCGCTCCTTTACAGAAGGTAGTAGGATCTATTGTCACATGAAAAATGACCCATCTCCTCGCTCCCATCTCGTCCCATTACGGGGTTTTCCTCCTTCTCCACTATGGCCATCAAGTACAGCAGCAGCAATAAAGATCAATTCATACTTACAGCTGCGGCATCAAAAGCAGTTTCACTTTCATCCCAGCTGGTCTTTTAGTTTGATCAAAGAATGCCAACAAAGTCAGCGTCGTTAAATCTATTCCCGTTGAACGAAAATATTACATTATCATGATCATAACCATCAGCCAATTTTTATTGCTCCAGTCATTTATTAACTCGCAATGACGCATTGATCTCTGATTTGGCCCTATTATGACCGATGACAAAATGGAACTAGTAATGGATTTTTGATTTGGACTAGAAGCTCACTGAGGGCAAGCAGCATCTGACATGACAGGGATATATCTGTTTTCATCTGGCAAGAGTGTGTGTGTGTGTGTGTCCTGCTTTTGATTTTGAGTGGGAGAGTGAGTGTGTTTGCGAGGAAGGTCACACTTTGTGAGATATCAGAAAAGCAATATTCCTTCAAGTTGAGCGTTATGTGTTGGAGAGAAGACGACCACAGCAGGAAGAAATGGATTGTGGGATGTGGCACTGATAGTCATCTGTTGTTCACTTGGACTATGTGCATTGCTGCTGGCCTGTGTGTGTGTGTGTGTGTGTGTGTGTGTGTGTGTGTGTGTATTGTATGTGCGGGCAGTGTGGCCTTACTGAAGTTGCAGCATCTGAGCCCGACGTGATGTGAATGCATTTTCAGTATTTAACCAACAGCCTTTGACATGGCAATGCACATAATATGAACAATAATTATCTTAGTTATCCTCATCAACTATATCAGATAATTAGATACGACAAGTCTTAGAATTTATAATGTTTTCTAAAGATTTCCCCTACCAGTTTGATCTTACACTTGTTCTGTATTTTATATATTTTTTTAACTGCTTCAGGGCTGTTAACTGTGTCTTTTGTTCATTTTGTGCTTTCTTCATTCATGTATCTAGCTAGCTATCTAGATCCTGGTTTTTATGAGTGTTTCACAAAGCATCTTAGCCCTTATGAGAGCTCCTACAGTGAACATTTGTTAAGAGCAGGGAGGAGGACTTTATCTAGTTTCTTAAACAGAGGGGGAAAAAAGATTGAAATATAAAGAGGAAGGAAAAATATTCTCCAAATGGTGGATGACATTGAGTTAATGAAACGCTACAGATTAGATTGCGCCGGGATAATGTTTGTGGTCGATTTCATTAGAGATGTGATCACATCTCCCAATGACGCTATAACGCCAGCAATGAAAGTAAACAACTCGGTAAAAAAAAAATACTCAGACATTTGGCAGCTGAAAGAATGCAGCAGTGCTGCAGTGATGACTTGGGCCTGTCACAACCTTTCATCAGCCGAGTGATCACGCAAAACAATTACGGCTCTTTCACAATCTCGTATTGGGACAAAGTTGGATGTTCACAGCTTGCAGGCTCACAGAAGGGCAATCGTGGACATGGCGGGTGTCCCCTGTGTTTTTGATATAGCTGACTAGACACACATCTGTATTATTGCACCGTTGGCCACATACACACACACAGACACACACACACACACACACACACACAATGCCAGGAATGTTTGAGAGTGTCCAGAGACAGCTTTTTAAAGGACATTATGTTCCAGCCATTGCCACTTGTTTGTTGAGTAGCTATTCTGGTCAGCCAAGGCCTAAATTACCACAACCGGCCTCAACAGTAGGCTAGCAAAGAATTATTATGCCTGGAAATGGAAGAGTTTCCAATTCGTTAAAATATTTTTTTCTCAAATAGCCCAAACTGTTGTGTTTAATTCCCATTATTGGCTACTGTGAATTTGATCCTGCTGATTTGTTTGTGTGGACACACAAGAAAACACCAGTAGTAGTTGAGTGGGATATTGAAGGAAGAGGCCGTTTCATGTGTGACGTGGAGAGGTGTGGCTGGCGCCTGATAAGCTCTGGGGAGTTATTACTGCCCGTGCTGCGTTTTACAACATCTGCAAAGCTGGACGAATCCCCGATCATCTCGGGGGCAGTTATGGTGACGGTGATAAAGACGAGGATGATAATGAAGAGAGTCATGTTCTGCCGGGAGGTCCCAGAGTGAGTTTCCTCACAGAGCTCAGTTTACAGATTTGAATTTTGGTCGAATTACAGTGGATCTAATATAAAAAGTGGCGGCTGTATCGAACCAACATACCAAACATCTTTACTAGGTTGTTACTGAGACACGTGAAAGCATTATTTCCATTTGTCATGAAAATGTATTTTTTTAAATACAGTCAAGCTTATAATCAAGACTACTGTTTAGTGGGTGGCCCACACCCTAAAATCAATCCGGTATATGTGCACATACGTATATAATCATGCATTTAAATTAACTTTGAGTGGTAAAGCGCTCACCTGTGTATGTGTGCTGCTGCGATCTCCCTTCTCCCTTCATTCAGACTGCAACACAACACTGATCATCACACTCCTCATAGATTTGCACAAAAAGTGGGAATGAGGCATTAATCTGCTTCATATTCTCCCCCAATGTCGTCGGCTTGCTCTCCTCAAAATGGTGATTGCTCTCCTCGTCAGCTGATTAAGCTAATAGTAAACACCGCTCCTGAGTCCAGTTGGGTTTTAATGGCCCTTTAACTCCTTTCTATTGCTCTTCGCTGGTTTGCTGGTTAATGTAGATTTATATGCCAACCAACATCACTACTTAGATGGACTGGCCAGAATTCAATGAAAGCTGAGACATTTTTCCAGCAATGAATAGAATAGCTTTGCGTTTTCAAACGTTTTGAAGGTTACTCCTAAAGCCAACCGTTTAAATTAATCAGATTGTATATTATCAGCACATCCGACTCAAATCAGCATCCTCATTAAAACATTAAATTATTAATTAAATTTTACTTTTAAAAAACGTATTGACTAACTACATAGAGTAACTACATAGGCATGTCGGTCTGCTATATTGTAAATCGATATATGTAATGATTTGTTATCACCTGTCGCTCTGAATAATGGATTCTAATTGCTCGCCAAGAACTTCCGGGAACTATCAGAAGCCCCACCCCCTCATGACGCAGACCATCCTCGCCTGATGACTGGCTGAGTTAAAAAAAGGAAAATGGCGCGTACTCACCGAGGCACACGCCGAGGAAGAGGCCGGGCCGTCCAGGTGTCGCTAGCTCGCGTCAGTCCCTGTCGTCGCGTGGTTCAGTCCGTTGTGTGCTAGGTTCACTGCCGTTCCACCGTCACCGGATCCACACGTCACCCCGTCTCTCCCTCTGCCCGCTGTGTACATCAGCGGAGTCTGCTGCTGCTGCTTCCGGGAACTGCAGGTAACGCCGGTAAGCGCCGGCGCACACAACATAGCTGCAAACGGGACAGGAGGTACCACTCCTACTGACTTTTGGGCGACCTGAAACGGACAGACTTTGTTCATATTGACTGAGACTGAGAAACCGACCCAGGGGTTGGGGAACAGTATTCTATGTTGTGGTTGGTCAAGTGCACTATTGTATAAACACTGTGGGCTATGTTGAATCTTTATTGCATTGTGTGTTTTTTTTTCTTTTTTCTGGCTTGTGTGTGTTCATTGCTGGCTATGTACTGCTCTGCTATGCTTGGTGTATATGCTCACATTTAAAAGGGTGTGTTCTGAGTAGCTCTTCCTTTTGTAGGGGTCTTGGTTGTTCAAGAAAATGATATTCATCCATCCATCTCCAATGTCACAACAAATAAAACTATGCTGCCATTTGCGTGACAAATTCTGTGACATTACTTAAAGCTACAGTGAGTAATATTTAGAAGAACTTATTCACAAAAAATTAACACATTGTCCATGACTGTTCATATATGTACAATCACCTGCTACAAAAGGTCCTGAGTTGGTTGCGGTTTTCAACTTTACCACCAGATGCCAGCAGAAAAGAACAAAAATTAATTTGTCAGTTGACATGGTTTCGTTGGCTTCTGAGGTTGCCAGTCCAATTTCCATCAGCAACAAATGCAGGTGTGTAACACTGTGCATTGGGAGGCTCAAACCACAACTTGTATTTAGGACAGTTACGACACGCCTCCCTCCTGGAGGGGGACCCCAAGTGTAGCCCAGAACAAGTCTTACATTGCGTCTTTTTAAGCGTGGCGTACAATGTATTTAACAGAGATATTCATTACAATAAACAGTATTTGTAAATACACAGTGATAAAGAATAGATTCTATGATCAGGCTTGTCGATAAATATAATATGATATCTATTTATTACACCTTGTAAAAGAATGCTTAACACTTCTTCTCATATAAATCACGTGTGATGTTTATATAAGAAGTGTATCAATGTGTGAACCTCTCGATCCGCCTCATCCCCATCCAAAAAACTAAAATAGAACAAACTCAGCAGCTTGAGTCTGTTCAGTCAGTCTGCTCAAACTTCCAAATCCTACGCTTAGCCTTTAGAAGTGAGCAGCACGTCTCCTGCTCAGTCACACTCCCAATGAACAACGCAGTGTCAGAGTTAACCACACGTGACATAACAAGCGGCAGAACTCCCACATGCATGTTTTTACCATATTCATTGTAAACGAGTGCACTTCATATCAGTGCAGTTGAAGTTTCAAGTTTGCGCAATTAATGAATGGCCATTTCACAGCTCTCGGCGTTGACTTTATTAAAGAGGCAATGCAATCACATCCAGTCTTTGACATATGGTGAGCTAAGTGGCTTGCTATGAAATCAGTTGGTACTTAACCACTCCATAGCATTCAATCATACTTTAGAAGGGAAGATATGTACTGCTGGGTCTTTGTTTGGATTTTAACCATTCTGACTCTGAGTCTGACTCTGCTTATCAATGCCAGTTCTGATGATTTCGCATGATTCTTACACTTTTCAGAGTATTATCTTCATGGTTGAATGCATATATTGTAAGTTGATTTGGACAACATGAATGAGATGTAATGTAATGCATAATTGACAGAATAAACAATTTTACAGGGGGAAAAAATGACTTAGAGGGTCAAACCGGCTGGGATGACCAGACGGTGACAGTCTAAAAACCAATTAACTTACAATTTAGGCAGTGGCAGCCCAAGTGGGAGGTGACAGGGAGAAGGAGGATGGTCTGTAGGTGGAAAACTTCCATTAAAGGCATAGATCATGATTAAGGGCAAGAACTTATTAAATATAAATTCAGCTGTCATATATTAAAATTCTCCTCTTCCTTTTCCTCCACTCCTTCCACGTCCTTGTGGCTTTTCTCAGACTGCGTTGTGGCATCACTGTCTTCTCCACTATCATTCTGTGTACACTAGGGACAAGGTATTTGGCATTTAGATCAAACAAATGACCGTGGGAGGGCTGCATGAGTGACATTTCACCTACTCAGCGTCAAGTCAGCTTTCCAGCCAGGAACATCTGGTCCCAGATAGTGGCACTGTCGTCCACCTTTTGTTTGAAGCATTGGCCACTTCAAGAAAGCTCCTAATGTCAACTCTATGTAAAACATATGTCCTCTAAATATACCAGGGGGAACGGGAACAACCTGCTACAGCTTGGGCAGGAAACTTGATTCTTATGGTTGGACAAAAAAAATCACATCCCTCTCTTAAACTGAAAAAATGCGTCTCAAGCGAATTGGAGAATTGGAAGGATCTGACAGCATGTGATTTCATTTTCAGTAGAAAAGCAGTGCGTGGACATGAAACTCATCATCTGTTGATCTGTCTTGTTGAACTCTACGTCTCTTTATGCGTCCTGGCCGCTCCTCGTCCAGAAAGCAGTGTCATCTTACAACGATGGCCCCGTCACATTTGTCAAGCAGTTGGTGTTCTGTGTGCGCTGTCCAATTCCGGTGCTTTTGGGAGAATCTCCCCTCTTCCAATGATTTTGTGGCTGAGCTGTGAGACTAATTCTGACATCGAACTTTTCCTCAATCCCCTGTGGTAAGCCAACAAATCTCCGATTTGTCTGAATCAATTTTCAAGGTCCTCCGCTCTGAATGCTAAAGCTGTGTTTGCCATTTCAAGTTGATCAATTCTTGGTGTTAGCTTAGGTAGCTCATCATTGTGGCTGGTGAGTGTGCGCATGGTTGGGATCTTATGGTTGTGTGAGTCCAGTGCCGCGCTGATGGTGTGTAGAGACGTCTGTATAGGTGAGCTCCTGCTCTAGGCTCGCAATGATTGGCAAATTCGCCATCTTGCCTAACCAATCATTTGAAAACTGAGTTACTGTTACGTTTTAAGTACATTTTTACAATTTTAACTCGATGATCCCATTATTGGTGCTATAAGAAGTTTTAACGAGACAGAGAGATTGATTCATTATTATTTTCGCTACCTGTGTCTACCAGAAAGGAATAGGAATATATGGACAAACAAGATTGGCATTACTTTGCTTTTCTCGAAGAAACATTTTTGTTTGAACCTAGGAAAGAAAAAAAAATGGAGTGGCACTCAGTAAACCGCAAACCTCGAAACAGTCTCCTCATATTCAAACAGGCCTTATATCAAAGCCAACAAACAATGCAGATCCTGAAATCGAAAATTGGACGCAGTCAGATATCTGTCCCCTAAATATGCAACATTTTTTATAATGAATTTCCATGTTTTATTCCCTGGGAAATCTTTGAAAATGTCAATCTGTCAATGTTAGAAAGAATACTTCCAATGGGCTGACATTTAATGAAAAAGCTGATCTTTGTTTAAATTTACTCTTGTGTAGATGCTATTACCTGTTGCATGTTTTATTAATTTTTTCATGTAAAATGACAATTGTCTGCTTAGCCACTTTACTGCCTCTGGCCTCTTTAACTGCGTTTTATTTGCTGGCTCCATTTGCATCTACAGTATGTCCCTCCTTGAAAATGTCTCATTATTTTAGTGTTATATGGGTTTAATGTTATTCCGGCCTTGTTTTTCGCCTTGCCTTTGAATCTTCTGATGCTGCTTAGCAACAGGCACACACGCACACCTGCTGCTTCCTTCAGCTTTCCAACTGAAAGCCGACATATTTTACGGCCCAAATGCTGCGGATCTTCCACACATGCTAAATGCCACACATGCAATCAGAGCTTTAATATGCTATGATTAGATGTGTGGCTTATAAAGGTTTTTCCTCATTGTAAAGACGTATCTGCTGCCGTTGTGAATTGAGCATGAAAAAACTTCCAGCTTATTTTCATACATGGTTAAAATTTTCATTCTTACATTCTCAGGTGTTACCTTTTTGTTTTGAAGTCTCTGAAGAGAGAGAGTTGATCTTTAAAAAGGTCAAACTCTGATATTTCCATGTTTCAGTAACAGCAATATACAACTATAACTACAGCTGTTCCCTCCTTTAGTGCGTACCTATCACTTTAGCAGAACTATAATGGTGCTGTGGGACATTACGGGTGGCCTGTTGTACTGGAATGCACCTTTCTCTTTGAATCAAAATGTGCTGGCCCTTTAGCCAAATCCCTATTATGGACAAAGCATTGGCTGGCAAAGAGTACTTCAAAGAGTGGGCCATCTCTACAAAGCAACAGTTCGAGCTGCAGAAACGACTACAAACAGGGACACTAATGGCCACAAGCCACAATGCGCCTTATGACTGGATGTATATGTGTGGTAGGATGGGGTGAGTCCCTCTGATCAAATTGTTTTAATGCTGGCTGAAGTTGCACTCTGAAAACTCAGAGTTCAAAAACAGATTCATTTGGGAAAAAAAAGGAAAGACAAAGAAAATAAACATTATAAAGAGATATAAGAACATTGATGCTGAGTGGAGCCAGGGTACTTGCATACAGTTGCACGCTGAATATATATACATATATATATATATTTCACCAGGGAATATGAAGATCAAAATACCTTTTTTCTGGTTCCTGCCTGAGGCGGTTTTCAAAGCTGAACCAAAATTAACTTAACATCAGGTTGAAAAGCAGCATTTGTCCTCTCTGCTTGAAAGTTTAAACTCAGTTTCACCTCAGACCGCACCCTATCATAAGGGAAAAGCAGAGAGCGCATACCACTGCCAAGGCCCAACAGTCTCCTTGAACTCAATCAAGCTGCTAAAAATTTTTACACATTCACACATCAGTCTCCTTAGAACGGCCGTTTTTTCCCCCCATCAAGATCTATGCATTATTACCTGCAAATATCATATATATATATATATGAATGAATGTATGATAAAACACCAACAGTAAAGAAAGTGATAACAATCCCTGGATCCACGTCTTTGTCAGGATGTGTGCTAAAATTGAATGGGTTCTATTTTTGGCCGGTGTCTCATCTTTTCACCCAAGTTCCGTGGAAACCCGTCCAGTAGTTTTTGTGTAATCCTGACGGAGAAACAAAAAGACAGGGGAGAACATATAACCTATAGGCGGAGGAAATTACTCTGCAAAATTCAACACCCTCGTGGATATGACCTGGATGAATGAGAATCTCCGCAGACATGGCTTCGCTGCAGAAGTACTTTACTGTCACACCAGAGCCATAACATATTTGGGCTCACTATACGGAGAGTCTAAACCTGTGACTTAGAAGTGTTCAAAAACAGTGGTTTTGCTTGTACACTAACTAATAAATGAAATGATGTCATTTAAAATCCTCATGTCATTGTCACTACTTGGTCCATCGAGTGCATATGGCTGGTTTGTGAAGTTGCTTCTGATCTTTCACAAAGCAATGAAAAAAAAAAAAAAAAGAAGTACGTTTGATCTAAACCGTGCTCAGAAAAAAATGTATTTGAACCTGTTTGCTATTTATCGAATCAATTATTCTATTTCATTTTTATTTAATTTAATAGTAATTAGCCACTTCAGTTGAACTACTTGGCCAGAATTGATTCTGGATGCGAGTCAACGGTAACAACAGATGTGACATTTTTTATTTCTTGCCACAGTATGATCCTTGTACAGTTTATCTTAATGTTGTTTATGTGTTGTGTGATGGAGAGTTGATGTATCTTCATCTGGTGCCCTTCATTGACCTTTTTATGGACTCATTAACCCATTTTGTGTCTGCGTCGACTGCTAGCACTGCAACATGCAGTCCCGCTGATGGGAAATTTGTTATTCTTTTATATTTTCTTTGACGGCTGATTAATTAGACAGGCTTATCTTTGTGAAGTCATTAGAGACAATGCCTTATGATCATACAGAATACTTGCAGGCTATCATCATTATCTCACTGTCAGACATGGATCGACATTTTCTTAATTGTCACCCACCATTCTTCTCTGCATCAGTGCACTTGCGGCATCAACTGATTTTTTTAGGTCGAAATTCAATTTTGCCCAATCATTTGGTTTATGATGAAATACCAAAAAAACGAATGGCATTCCCATCAGCCAAGGCTGTTTTTAGTGTTTATTGCTAAATACCATAGGCATGTTAGAAGGCTGGCAATAGCAAATTTGTCTTGTTAAATTCTGGCTACAGGGCAAGTTGTCGTTTTTGTCAGAATGACACAAGGACGAGTCAAAGACATCTATGAGTACAGTCAGAAAGTTTCTTTCTGAAAGTGTTCCTGACAGTAAGGGATTCGGGGAGAAATGCAACGAGGAGGGATTGTATTTTTTGGCATTATTTTCAATCAAAGTTATATTGACCCTTTGAGAATTTCAATAAAGAACCGCTGGTTATGAGTGAAGCAGCAGCAGGCCTCGGAGACTCTAAAGAGTTGCGCATAAAGTAGATTTATCACAGCATCTTTCTGGTTCCCACAAGTTTTCACTTGCCTCTGAGAAACATTTTTCCAAAAATAGAAACTTAATTAAGGCTATCATTAAGGCTTTAATTTAACTGTACAGAATACTTAAATGGATTACACTGCGTTAATTTGGCAGATGCCTCGGTCCAAAGCTTCTTGCAATAAGCATACAACCTACAGGAGAAGGAGTATTTACTACAATTAATCAACTATATGAAATCCATCTTCTTAAAAATGAATTGGCAGGATGATGAGACAAATAAAAAATGCACAAATCCTTCCATGAATAGATATTGATGTGCTGTTTCTTTGTACAAGCTCATTCTCTGGTGAAGAAAACTGCAGGTGAATCATTATCGTAGGCTAATTGCTGGAGGATATGCTAAAGGTTTTAGCAGGTGATTTAATAAGTGCATAATTACCATAGTTACCACTCCACTTTGCTGCAGGTGTCGATTGAAAACAGCATGTCACGTGGAGGGGGAGGGTGCACTTAACATCCACCGCCATACCAAGAAATCATGAGGAAAGTAAAGCTGTTTTTCATTGGGTGTCTGAGTTTGCTTGCTCTGGTGATCACTGCGATCGCAGTATTTCTGGAGGCTCATGAGCTTTTTCTATTTCACTTTTTTTTTTTTTTTTTTTTTACCAGGGACAGACTCTCTTGTTTCACGATGTGCACGAGTCCAAACCTGTCTTCCCACGCTACTTTTCACGGTCACGGATCATCATCCCCTCTAACTCGGATATTTCAGTCACTGAGCAGCTCATAAAATCCATTACAGGAAGGGTGTTGGAAATGGGAGATTGGTAGTAAACCGTCTTCTTGGCAAATTATCAGGCGGGAGGATGTAAGTTGAGAGGCAGAGTAACACAAACGTGATCTATTCTGACCAAGAAAAGTGTCACAGAAACCGTGAACGGCAAAAGATGGTGCAGAGTGTTTTCCTTACTCAACGCAACGCTGCTCAACTGTGAGCTCAGTGCGGCCACTGATATACACATGTATTACCCTTGTTTTGTGTCGCTGCTGCGGTACAGCTCTCTTCTGGTGAAAAGTTCATAAAACATTTCTGCTGAATCATTTTTGCATTTTCATATAAACCTACAACTGAGGGCTACCATGGGTCAGAGGCATGTGTCTGGATAATACTGTATATAAAAATTGGACTAAGTCATCGGGTCAAGTGCCTGAAGCCTGTCTTCTCCAGAATGACCAGCAGAGGGCGACTCCACTGGTCACAAAGAGAAGTCCATTTCTATAGTAGTCTTTTAGAAAAAGACCCTACTTCTCACTTGTTCAATCTCTAGTTTAACGTCTTCTTCAATACAGCACGATGTTCACTTTTTTAAAAATCCTCTCATTTAGAGTACTTTGAGATTACTTTTAGCAATGAAAAGTGCTCTATAAATGAAATTTATTATTATTATTATTATTATTATAGTGAAATAGACGATAAAGCACGGAATGCCGGTACCGGCTGTGATGGACAGCCGGTACCGTTCCAATCGGTGGATGGTTGCAGGCGTAGGTGGGAGCGCAGTGGACGAGCTCTCAGTCAGAGCAACCTCCCGCTCCTAAGTAAGTTTCCTCAAAAAGAAAAAAAAAAATGCCGCTGCGCAAAATACTATTCTCGAGGTTTCAAAACGTCAGTTCACGAACCAGTGGGTGATTGTCACAGTGGGTTGCCACTTGGTTTGGATATCGGATGCCCAAAACACGAGAACAGTTTAATAAACCCCTTTCTCCTCTTTCCCCCTGGTCCACCCGCCCACTCTCGCTTTCCCCTTTGCATTCATTTCATTATTCTAAACAAGGGCAGAGCGCAGCGTATAATTCCCTCTGCAGGGAAGGCGATGGGCTGCAAACTGCCGTTCCCCTCGACACCTGTTCACCTCCAGGACCCCGGGGCTTGCAGGTAAGATTGCGGACGACCCCTCACACCCCGGACACACAAACCGTTTGAGACGCTCCCTTCTGGCAGAAGGCCACGACCGTCAGGACCAACACCTCACCCCACAAGAACAGCTTCTCTCCCTCCGCAGCTGACCTCATCAACAAGGTCAGAGACCCGCCACTGACACTGACCCCCCCTCATGGACATGTGTTAAATTAACGCAAACACCGTTGCACATCCCACCACATGGATACTTGGCACATTTTCTCCTGCACAACCTGTACAGCTCTTGGAGACAGATCGCATATATTTCCATATTTTACATACATGTTTACTCTTCTACATTTTTATATACTGTATATAAGTTTCTTGTATAATCATTCACTTATTCCTCTTGTACTTTAGGTTCCTGTCTCCAACCTTCTCCTTGTACTTACAGTACTTGTTTTTTTGTTTGTTGGAATAGCACCAAAAACACCAAAGCAGATTCCTCGTATGTGTAAACCCACTTTCCAATAAACACAATTCTGATTCTGATGGAAATTGACATAATCAATATTATGCGTCAATTTTGCCAAACTTGAAAAGAACCCTTCCTTATTATTTCTGTTGTTGTTGTTGTTGTTGTTGTCTTGGTACCGAGTTGACAAGGCAGTGCATCAGTGAGGAGAACCGGAGAGCGTTCTGTTTACAGAAGGCCTTCCTGTTTACTCCGTTCTAATGCATGTTTGTGAAATATGACAGGAATGGGCGTGTGTGCATGTGCGTGTTATAACTGAGGGGAAGCAAGATGAACATGCTTTATGGCAGTAGTAAAATCCTCCATGGTCCGTCTGCTAGGGAAGAGCCAAGGGCAGAATGTTTATGGCTCCCAAACATTATAAACTACCTCTGTGCATTTACCTCAAGCTGCTGTGTTTGGCCAGCCATGTCCCTCCGCAGCAGAACAGGCGTCGCAGCGGCGTGCCTCTTCATGAATACTAACTATACCTCTGTTTCACTATCATGAAATGCATCTTTACCATTGCCAGCCTCACCTCGTCCGCTGGTAAAGTCGGGAGCACCGAGGCGTGATTTCATGCGGTGAATATCAACCGGCTCGCCGTCAGGTACGCGGCCTCGCCGGTTGAATGCCTGAATATCAGCTCTGTTATTACAGTTAATGCAATGCAAACAGGAAAACACAACCGATGTCTCTGTGTTTTAGACCCGGCCGGGCGAGAAACTTGAAAAAGTACATGGGGGAAAAAAAAAAACAATCACGCGATGCCTGTCTGGGGATCCACAGTACAAGTGGACAGGTTAGCCACTGAAAACCGCACTATGTACAGGTGCCGTCAGTTATCAGTCAAAACCTGGCGCTCGAGGCTGCTGAAAGCCTCCTGGACAGTTTTATTCATCGCCGCTGTTTACCTTTGTCAGCATATTATTGAAAAATTAGACATAAGGAGACTACACCCCTCAGAGCTAAAAGCCTGTTGTACCAGGTGAAGACAGACCACAATTTTTAATCTCCACATGTACACCCAGCAGCCAGAACACCAACAAACAAAATCTGCAGAATCACATAAAATAGCTGTGGCCGTGAATTATGTTAAGCTCCCCATATGCCGCCCAAATTAAAACCATGTTATCCTTCCATTGGGCAGCAGCTCGGCGAGTGAACGGCACCGGCTCTCGGTGAAAAGAAAAGGACCTTTCTTCATAGTGTGCAGAGTACATCGTGCACGCCCAAGTCCTGGTGCACAGGGGCACTCCATCTGAATCTTAACACCATTTTACACTCCGACTGAGAGCTGCTGTCAAGGGATACGAGATTTATTTGCCTGTAATTGCCTAATTTTGCCTTTCCTGTCGTCTCGGAGGGAGCCGCGGCCCACCGGTAGACAGCCTAACCTTGCCTACTGAGGAACAGTCCAAGGATGTAATGCTGTCAGCTTCACATAGCACTCGCTGGTGATTTATCATCACCGCCTTCCTCCTTCCTGCCTCCTCTTCCGCCGCCGCCGCCGCCGCCGCACTTCTCCCCCACCTTCTGCTTGAACAAACACTTAGTGGGTTGTTATGGCGTCGCTCATCGAAGGTAAACTCCGCTGAATGTTTGCCTTGCAGCGCGCGGCAGGGATCTGTTGATAGAGGCAACTTTAGAACTGAGACATGAGGGCATGATGTGCTGAACGACTGCCGCACGCCCTGGACGGGCTGTTTGTCGGGATCAATAGCCCGGCTTGAACAAGCAAGCCAAGGAAGTGTCTTTGTTGTGCCAGGGTGGATTCAGGTCAATGGCGAAGACTGATTGTGAGTCTTTTTAACTGGGGAGAGTGGCATCTCAGTGAATAATCGACGGCCTCAGCGTACTGTATATATAATTCCCAGTGCCATTTTTTTTCGTTTCGCAATTTTCTTGCTGTTGCATGTGCATTTGCAGAACTATATGGACAACTACCAGTTGTTTAGTCAGACAATCGAATACTTTGTTGCGCACAAAAGGGAAAGCAATGCTGTTGTCCTACTTTTCATAGTTTGATGAAAAAGTCAGCCTCTCTGGGAGCCTGTAATGGAATCTGTACCTGGGACATGTTCGAATAACAGGTCGACCGGACAGCAGACGGCAACACCGTGATGTATAAGCTGAGGTACATGATGCGTGAAGCCTATAGCCTATTTTCCACAGTACATGTGGCAGAGCATGCTCAATTCTGCCGCTTATCTACAGTCACTCTCTGGCTGCAGCTGGGATAAAGCGGCAATTGCTCTCTATACTGCTTATGCAGTTTGAAGACATTCTTAGGCTTATGGCGCGAGTGCAGAATTCTGACAAAAATGCTTAAAAAATAAATAAATTCAGACTAAAAAAAGATTTTCCCTAAAGCTTTTGGGGAAAAAATAGGCCTAATATTCCTTTTTGTTTTCAGGACAATTTCTGTGAAGGACACAAACAACTTTTTCATTTTTCATTCTTGGCACAGACATGTTTTCCGGTAGAGACTCAAATCGACCATCATTTAGTTTGATTACGATGGCTCCTGTTGAGAAAATGTATTCATAGTCTCAGCATGATGTGTGTTTGTAAGAACAATGTTCAAGTCCTGGTCTGCAACTCTAAACCAGCTGATATATTCATGTATAGCATGATCTTGCTACCACGTGGCAACAACATGCTTTAATTGGTATCCCGCTGTTCAGGGCTTTTAGCATGATTATGGAAAAAGTGCAGAAAAATCCTCCCACAGTAAAAATAACCTCCTGCACAAGCTGTGATAGGAAGCCATGGTGGGAAGCTGGTCATTAATCACAAGATAATGTATAGCAGGCCGGTTATTATCACTAAATAAATCTCGACGGGCTGAATTTGAATCTGATCGCATAACTAGAAACACCTGGTCCCCCTGTCATATTATTCCCCTTTAAAACGAAACATGCAAAACAAATTAATCTTTTGAACGGGGACATCGGAGAATTACAAATAAAGTAGCCCAACGTTAAAAGCATCCATCAAAGCAGGATTTAAGTTCTTGAAGGGCGGGATGATACAGAAAACCTTGCTCACATTAAACGCTTTAATTAAGGAGTAACTGGTGACATTAATGATGGCTCCGTTCAATTTATGTGTCCCGGTGAACCGTACCTGGGAGCGGGCATGTAAAAATACCAGGTATCTGGAAGTGGCACACCAAAATGGGGTGCAGCGATTATTAATGTTTGTAATTACGCCTGCTCTTCCACGTGTCATGCTGCCCGCTGTGAGGATTTCAGAGTCTTAGAAAATGGCACCTGCACAGAAGTTTGAACTTATCGTGTCCATCTGTCCTCTCGGGACAGTAACCGTCACCCCCCTCATTTCTCCTCTTACTTTAGTTCAACCTGTAAAACCCCGTCTCCAAGAAAGGTAATGGCTACTGGTTTGCTTGTTTTTTTCATCAATGCAATGAGGATTTTGCGATGTAAGGTATTTGGCAAGCGGGAAATTGTGTTAATACTTATAATACATATAACAAAAGAATTCTCAGACAACTTCTTTTCCAATAGAATATACAATATCCGTTTGTAGTTCCATCCATACCGCTTTACGGGATGAATCCAATCTCGGCTGATATTGGGCGAGAGGCGGGCTACACCCTGGACAGGTTGCCAGTCAATCGAGGGGCCAACACACAGAGGCAAAGAACCATTCACACCTATGGTCAGTTTAGAGTCTCCAATTAACTTAACCCCAATCTGCATATCTTTGGACTGTGGGAGGAAGCGGCAGTACCGGGAGAAAATCCACGCAGACACTCCACACAGAAAGGCCCTGGTTGGTTGGCCCGACCTGGGATTCGAACCTTCTCGCTGTGAGACCACCGTGCAGCCCCTTATTTGTAGTGATACGACAGAGATCTTTTACGGTTTTGTGTAGTCACTCAGGGAAAACTTTTTGCACCCTGGTTTATTATAGAAAGTGTTATTACACATTGCTATTCACGCTTTCTCCAGGCAATTCTGATTTTGTTTCTTAAAATCGCAACTTGAGGACTGACTTTGCCAATGATCAGATTGGATTTGTGTGCTCAGGCGTCACCAACCTATCCGCATGGGTTGCCGTGTAGGCGTAGCGATGCTGCAGGTGACACAAGCGTCCACTGTGGAAGGATGAGAAACATCAGACGTGCTCAATGATGGAGGAGGCTGGTGTACATATTGATGTGCAGCCATGGCGGGCTTCATTCTGCAGTAACAGGTGCGGTGCCATCTGCAGAGCACCGACTGGTGGCAACGTGGCATAGATTGGAGCGAGCAGCAGGGATTCTGCTTTAATCCGTCACAGTTCTGGATTTGACTTTGTCATCGTGTGCCGTGACTTTGAAACCCCGATTTGAGCCGTCAAAGTGACGAAGACGCATCTGTAGGAATTTTGTTTGAAAAAGCAATTGCTTAGCAAAAAAAACAAAAAAACACAATCCTTATCTGAACTGATCCAAAGTGCGTTAATTGCTGAACCATAGTGGATACAAAACAAGTCTTTGGTTTTAAAGCCGTCCACCATCCAGTTCCAAGTAACTCTCCTGCTATCAATAAATGTAGTGTTTCATTCATTAAAAAACATAATAAAAATCAGCACGTCCTTATCCGAGGATCTCAAGCTACTGGCTGGTTTCACACGGATTCAGAATGACCATAATCAGTTCATAATCAAGGCAGTCGGCGCAATCAGATGATTCACTCGTGGATGAGGTCAAATTGAATCTTACTTTTTATGTTCAAATCTGATGAACTCGGACCCACATTTGAAAAAGCGTAGCCCCGCATAACCCGAAATGAGGAACCATCCTTTTGACAAACTTTCCACTTACTATCAGGCTACAGCACCACCTGTTTCATAAGGACACAAATTTCACTGTGCCGCCGACCGACCGTGTCCTGCGAATTACACCAGGTGACCTCATGTAATTCGCAGCATTCCTGTACAGTAGGTCAGCCAACTTTAACCAGAACAGAGGTCTAATTAGCCAGAATATCTGGAAAAAAGAGAAAAGGCCTTTGTAGGTCAAGGGGATCTTGAATCCAGTCTGTATAATAACTGTGATTTTTCTTTCTCCTCCCCCTCATCACATGCAAATGCTTTAGTTGTTGTTTTCGGTCCGTCGATGGTTTATATTGTCTTATACAAACCATCCAGTGATGTGGCTCACACACTTGTCAGACTGACATTGAGTGATGCTGCATATTCCTTCCTATCACTCACCTCTCCACATGAATATTAATCCCATCTAACGGGGGCTTTGGATATGAAACAACTTTGTTGGTGAAACAAAGCTCTACTTGACCTTTAATGATAAACTTGGGTGTCATTAATAACCACTGATGGAGGTTAGGAATCACACTCTTACTGGTGACACTTTTTTCATTTTATGGGAAGGTCCTGGTTAGCTAAGCTGCCACCTCAGTTTGACCCCTCAATTTACCATTACATTGATAATGGGTTCATTCATCAGTTTGAATTGGCTAGGTTATTTTCCCCCGCTCTCACAGAACTAAATGGCAAGATTATTTTAGCAAATTACAGCTGATGAATGGCCTACTATGAAAATCAAGCATCTGGGGCAGTGTTGTAATTGTAATCTGTGGAGTTTTTCTCTCTCCGTCTGTCACAGTGAGAACGTGGGAAGTGTTAATCCAATTTTGATTGAAACATCGCAAGTTGGTCGGGGGCATGGTGTGGACCGTTAGAGGTCAAGGTCCCCGCATGGTGAAGGCAAACACTACAATGAACAGAATCTTTGGGATTTTTGTCCAAACTTGCCATGCAGCTTTGCAAGTCTGAGATAACCATTTCTACTATAGATGAACAAGACCGGTCGAAAAACATGGCCGCCATTAATCTAAAACATCAGCTGGGCCAGGTGCTCGTGTCGGTCGCGGAGGAGCGTGGGGAGGAGCGGCCCTGGTCTCTCTGCAGACTTTGCGTCAGCGCTGAAGGTGACGCTGGAGGGTACGGCGATGTCACCTTCCTGAGACGGAAATAACAGGGGCCTGGTCGCCCAAGGAGGCCGGGAAAGGGGACAAACCTGTGGCGGAGCTGGCCAGGGAGTTACTGGGTGTATGTACTTAATCCATGGAAGCAGGGCACTGCAAAACGGGTTAAACTGAATGTAATGATGACACGACATCCTCATTGGTTCTCTGTCTTTAAATAGTCTGGGTAAAAACCAGACAAACACTAAACCTCCCCATTGTGGGACGAATAAAGGTATATCTTACTAACACTGTAACGTTGTGCAAATTCATTAGGGGATTATTACCTGTTTGTCAACAGTTACAACTAATCCCATTAATACATGTTTTTATCATTACATCTATGTTTTACTGTATTGTGATTAATCCTGTGTTTATTGACAAATCTCCACTTATTGGAAGTACAGCAGTTGTTGACAAATACATAAATTAACACCTATATCTGCCAAAAACTACACGCAGCACTGCTTATAAACGCCGGAGAAGTTCAAGTTAAGTGTTTCCACATATGATTAACTTTACTTTAAAGGTGAACCATTGGTTAAGTGATATTTTGAAAACAATTTTTTGAGTTTCAGTTTTTTGTTTGCACTGACTAAATGAAGGTCTCACACATGTTTAAATATGTTACAGTATTTACTGAATGATCTGTAATGACAGAACACTGTCTGTATATTATTATTATTTATTATGACTTGACATATATGTCTAATTAGTACCTTACAAAGATATTTTTTGGCAAATGTCCAAAATATGATTCATAAACCGTTCCAACCAGTGACTACTTTTCTTGGTTGTTAGCAAATTCTGTGAAAAAATTGTCTGTACCCTCTCAGGACTATGGACGTGCCGTTGAGCCTTTGGACAGTTGCTTGAACAGAACAGATGAAACGCCCACAACACTCTTTTGTTGTAACTATGGTGATGAGACGCTTATGGAAGCATTTCCTAAAATCTTCTGCATCCCTCCTCATCACAGCCCTGTGTAATAATGGTTTCAGAGCAAATCTGCACCAAAGAATGAAGCCTAGAGGTTCTGGAGGTTTGTTCCTCCATCTAGCAGTGATGTGTTGTAAAAGTTCCTCTAAACTTACAAACTAACTTCCACAACCTTTTTTTTTTTAAACTAAATTAAAATGCATAAATGTTACAAACCTGCAGTTATTGGCACAGTCATATGTCAAAAACAAACCTGTTTGTGTTTCAAATGACAAAGCCAGCACGTTTTCTGCCTTTTTTCTTTGGGATTGAAACGATCTATGTAATAACGCCTCCTGCTGTGTTCACAGTATCACTGATGGCGCCACTTTACTTTTTTCTGGGCTTGTTTCCAAAAAGTGTTGTTTCGAGTCCACCTGTTTAAAACGCAGAAAACAAAACGGCCAGACAAATCTGAGTTAACATGCACGCTGTCAATCCTGACCATCCACTGCCTTGCTCTAAGCTGCACTCGGTCTTTGTCCGTCCATCTCTTTGAGTTGGTCTGTTTTTCTCCCTCTGCCTCTCAAGACAGAAAGCTATGGTGCCAAGGAATACATAGCGTATTTGACCAGGGACCGCGGGTATTCAAAATAACTGAACAGAAACAGAGTAGGCATCTGTGCAACAACAATAACAAGATGAAATATTCTATAATACTTGAATTCAATTTAAATTCAATGGCAATAAAGTGGAAATCAAACAGATTCAGGATGCATGTGTTGCATTTCTATCCGTTTTCCTAGTGGGACATCTTAAACAAGCCCCCCAGAACATGTATTTTACAGCAGATTTGTTTCCCCTATTTGTTCAATCTTTAATATTTACAGCCCTTCTTCTCCAAACTAATACATTTCAGTGTTTTTTACAATATGCAGAGCAGCACATTTTGGCACTTAGGTATGGTCTAATTATTTTTCAGCTTTCACACACACGCACACAGGTCTTATTTGCTACTTTTCACAAACATGCAGATTAACTAATGTCAGAGTCAAAAGGCAAACAACACCTCCGGTGATTGGTGTGAAGTCGTTGCCGATGGGCACCCTACACCGCCGCCGAAGTGTGGCTGTAAGACGGAGATCCAGGTTAAAGAGGCTTTTTTTCTTCTCTTCACATGTCGTTCTCTGTATCAGGTTAACACGTTTGTTGTTCGCATAATTTGTAATCAGTCAAAACCTTTGCATCTGAAAAAAAAAAGCCCATTAGCTCTCTGTCATAAGCTTGAGCAAACTTCTGCAGCTGACGGTCTGCGTTCACTTTTGTCTTACGTCTCCCACTTATAGAGTCTGTAAATGCCTCTTCTCTTTATCCCCGTTTGAGGATTTTAACTGGAGACAAATCACACCGATATAGCCTCCCTCCCCGAGTTAATTATGAAAGTCTGGCAGTTTGTGCCTTCTGTGCGTTCATCTGGCATATGAACGTCCCTCCTCAGAGGGTCTGTCCTTTAAAAATGGGTGAGTGCTCTCAGCGATGAGGGGGGGGCTACAGTGATGTCAGAAAGTACCTAGGCTTTTATGTAAATTCATCAGCTGGCGATCCACAGCACCTCCAGTTATACGGAGGT
This sequence comes from Scophthalmus maximus, assembly GCF_022379125.1. NCBI lineage: Eukaryota > Metazoa > Chordata > Actinopteri > Pleuronectiformes > Scophthalmidae > Scophthalmus > Scophthalmus maximus. The sequence goes on from NC_061518.1 coordinate 5,816,373, forward strand.
GGTGTGGCGTGAAGATCGTGAACGGAGCCACTATCGTTTCTTAAGACGCCGAAGGAGTGAAATAAATGACCTTAATGCAAATGGTTTTAGCGCTGAATTTAAATCGTTTACTGTGTTTCGGAGTCGTTGTATATCTTTGGTGGAAAAGGGCAAACTTGCTGAAAAAAAAAAAATGTGTGCTGTTTTTCCAAACAGCTTGTTGGCTCCCCATAAGAGGAATAATTTAGCAGACTGTTGCTTGCACAGTTACTGTTGTCAGGCTACTGGATAAAATGAGTGAAATGCTTATCAACTTCTTTTCCTTTTATGAATTTAAAGCACCGAGATGCAAAACACAACTGTTGGCCGGAGCACAACAACAAATCCACAATGACATTTTAGGAACATCATTAACAATTTTAAAAAAAACTGGAAGGGAAAGAACAACAACAACAGCCACAAAACGAAAACACACATATTAAATGAAGTATGGATCATTTGGTTTGGAACAAAGTGTTGGAAACAATGTCGGTCTCGTTCGTGTTCGTACTGACGTTTAATTCGCGCTGGTCCCAAAAGAGTCGATGACTCAAGTCTCCAGTTGAGAAGATCTGGAGTAAAGTATCACGTTGAATCAGTGACGACATTAAAGTTTAAAAAAAACATTTTCAGATGTGCTACTGTACGCTGAATTGCAGGAGCCTTAGCATGGCAGGCTAGAGATTGGTGACGGGGAGCTGAGGGCAGAAGGACTCTTACCTCCTCCTCCCCGAAGCTGTCGATCCCAACAAGTCCTCCAACATGTACAAACATAGGCGTCATTTGGTCCTCACTCCTTCATATGTAAAGAATAAGACGGAAGAATTTCCTGATGATTTATCAAACTGTGTAGGCAGTTAAATATTGTTTAAAAAAAAATGTACAGACTCACTTTAATCTACTAATAAATCCCCTCTCACTTGCAGCACGATGATGTGTCGGCAAGTTAATCATTTTTGGAGTCAAAATTGGAACACGTTTGAGCATATTTCAACAGAACTGACTGCCTTGTATTTAATATTGTTGGTTTACGGCTGTATTTCAAGGATGCTTTTTCACAGTTTTCTTATATTTATATTCAAGCTGCACCAGGACTGCTCAACTGCATAAAATGCTGTTCAAGAGTTAATGTGGTTTACCTAAAGCCACAGTGTGTAATATTTAGGATAGCTTATTCACAGAAAGTGAATATATTGTCCATAACTGTGTTCATATTTGTATAATCACCTGCAACAAACAACCAATGTTTTTTCGTCAACTTTGTATGAGTGAAATATACAGTAGTTACATGAGGTGGACCCGCCCTCCGTGTGAGTCGCCATGTTTGCTTCGTCGTGTTGAACGCATTTGCACAAAACGGTCCAGTATCAGTCGCATCCGCGTTGAATTTTCAGCGCTACCGGAAATGGAATCAGCGGTGCGCCACCATAAAGTGTCCCTTGTCGGGTGCTCGGTTGGATGCGGTTTGCAACTTTACCACCAGATGCCGCCAGAAAAGTACAAAAATTACACACTGGGGCTTTAACTACCCCAAGGCACTCGCTCTCTTACTTATCCACTGTACTTACTTTTATTCATCTCTCCTTTCCATGGCGCACAGGTCGTTTACCACTAGAGTCTTCTGTCCAGGGCACTTGCCCTCTCAGTAGTAAAATAAATAATCATGCCTCTTGGGTGGAGGAATGCTTCTTGCTCCAGGCGAACACCAGCCCTGTCCGGGAGCATTTATCATAATAAAAAAAAAAAAAAAGGTTTCTCGGAGCCATGATAAGTCACTCGAGGATTTTGGAGTCAAACCCTTCAATACGTATTGCCTCAACCAGAATGAAATATGACATGCATCTGTTGGACAGGAAGAAACGTGTTGTGTGTGATTCGCCGCAGCGTGTCTCCCCCGCATCGGCGTGAAGCTCCGCTATTCAAAGTGGTTATAATGACAGCTCAAACAGGGGGGCCTTGTCTGGGAGTAAAGATAAGGCTGTGTGTGTGTGTGTGTGTGTGTGTGTGTGTGTGTGTGTGTGTGTGTGTGTGTGTGTGTGTGTGTGTGTGTGTGTGTGTGTGTGTGTGTGTGTGTGTGTGTGTGTGTGTGTGTGTGTGTGTGTGTGTGTGTGTGTGTGTGTGTTACGAGGAACGGGTTACAAGGGTACGGGGCAGTAAGGCAAAGAGGAAAAGACAGTTGATAGAGAAGAGGGAAACAGACTGAGGGAGCGAGAGCGGAAGAGAAAATATCAGGGAAATGGCCGTTATTACTCACCGCAGAATAACTTAAAGTACGACACTCATCAAAATTTATCTATTGCCCTTTCTCTCTTTCATTAAACTTTTCTCTCATTGTCTGTCTGCTCGTTCTGCTTTGCAACGGAGGAGATCATATTTATCGTCGGCGCTCTTTCAAAAAGCAGTGTCACGTCACACAAATGATAAAATTGCTACCCCCCAAAAAGGTCAAGATTATGAACCAACAAATTCAACTAATAATAATAAAGAAAAACATCACGCCGAGCCGGCCCCTTTAAAGCAAAAACACAAAAGCACATTTGTAACCACATCCCAGCGAGAACACTGTGAGATTCAAGACGTTGCACTTCGTTGGAGAAAACTCTCCCGTTAATTTCCGACCGAACTCGTACTCGTTATAAACTGAGAAGAAATGCACAATCCAACCCGGAGTCGAGACGGTTTCTTGGTCCACTTGGTTTATTGCCAACTGCGCAGAGAATTACAGCCGAGCTTGATCTTGAGAGCAACTTCTGTCACAACTTCTCTGTCCTACTTTTCCACGTGAACTCCAGGAAACAGCTCGTATGCGTCACAGCACCTGACATCGCACCCTTTATTTCTACCTCTGAGACAGGCCTTGTTGGGTTTTTTGTGGGGTTTTTTCTTTGCAATTTTACTTCTGGACTATACTATTTTTTCAGTTTGACAGGTCGAATCCTGTTTTGACAGTAAACCGTTCCCAATTGTCGTCTTTCATCTCAACTCTCTGCATCTGACGTCACACACACACGATTCGCAAAACCATCCTACTTGTCATGCCCTTGGGCCACATTTTTCTCAGGTTAACATACTCTCTTCCAGGAAATGGATAAGATGGAAAAATACTTTTATAGATAAATACTTACTTGATCCTGAGGGAAAAATAGACATCCAGCTGTCATTGTGTGACGGTTACAAGAATTTGTATGAATACATTTATAAACATAAAAATATGCATATTTAGACTCAAATATATAGAAAAAATGAATAAACTTAAAAATATAAACATGAAAATATATAAATGCAGTAGTAATTGTTATAAGACTTCTCATACATTCGTGTATACTCAGTATGCATGTCTAATGTTTGTACAATTTCCAATTATAACTGGTTGAATGCTCCTGTTTGAGTTCATTGCATACACAGGAATATTCAGTTTGGGATAAACCACACTAGGGACCGTAGCGGAGACCCTTCCTGTTCAGAAGTTTCCTTCACTCTACTTTAATCGATCAAAGTCCACATCGTGTCCTGTATTCATGTATTTGTGCTCTGTGGTCTGCCAGCCCGACACTGAACTTGAGCTGAGGTTCAGTGTTTGACTGGATGGATGTGAGCAAGACGACACGCGGTGAAACCAGAGGTGCAGAACAAAGGCAGAGGGCAGGTGAGGCAAAAATAATAAAAATAAATAAGAGAAGAAAAGTGTAGTCCATGGTAGTGTTCTTTTTTTTCTTTCTGTGGTACTTTTCCAAAAAGATGACAAACATTTTGCAAAGTGAATGTTTGCCGTGAAGCGCTGTGGCCTCACCGCAAGAAGGCTCTGGGTTCGAATCCCAGTTTCCGAACCAACCGGGGCCTTTCTGTGTGGAGTTTGCATGTTCTCCCTGTGTATGCGTGGGTTCTCTCCGGGTTCTCCGGCTTCCTCCCGCAGTCCAAACGCATGCAGATTGGGGTAAGGTGTTCCACATTGAAATTTGCGTCACCGGCGTAGCTACGCCTACACGGCAACCCATGCGGATAGGTTGGTGACGCCTGGGCACACAGATCCAATCTGATCATTGGCAAAGTAACGGTACAGAAAGTCAGTCCTAAAGTTCTGATTTTAAGAAAACAAATCAGAATTGCCTGAGCAAATTCTGAATAGCATTGTGTAATAACACTTTCCGTAATTAACCAGGCCACAATGTTTTCCCTGAGTGCCTACACAAAACCGTAAAAAGTTTCTGTGGTATAACTACATATGGGGACTGCATGTGGTCTCACAGTGAGAAGGTTCTTGGTTCGAATCCCAGTCCGGGCCGACCAACCAGGGCCTGCCCAGTGTCTGCGCGGCTTCTCTCCGGGTACTCCGGCTTCCTCCCGCAGTCCAAAGACATGGAGATTGGGGTTACGTTAACTGGCGATTCTAAATTGTCCCCTAGGTGTGAATGTGGGAGTGAATGGTCGTCCGTCTCTGCATGTCGCCCTGCGACAGGCCGGCGACCTGTCCGGGGTGTGCCCCGCCTTGGGCCCAATCCCAGCTGGGATTGGCTCCAAAATCTGCGAGGGTAGAGGAGTCTACGGTTCTTTGGCAGGATCTCACGATAAGGGTTCACTGCTCGTCGAGCACAGAGAGGAGCAATAATTCAATTGACCAACAACTCTTTAACTGTACATCAGTCATGTGAAAAATCCATCAAGTCGCTCAAATCTATGCACTGAATCGCCAACGTGCTTCCACTTCGCAACGATGCATATATTGTTACTGTGCTTTTTGAGCTACCTGCAACTTTGCATCATGTCTCACCGTCCAATGTCACGTTTGTGCGTTAGAAGCATCAAATAAATGAAATGCAAACCACATAAAACAACACTGAAGGTGTATGTGCTCAACCAAAACACACTTAGCTACTGTCTTAATAAGGCGATGATGAAAAAAAGGAAAGAAATAATTCCGTAACACTGCACAACCTACAGCACATCACCTCCAACTCTGAGCAGAGATACTTCAGCCGTCTCTACGACTAAATTATCCAAATGAAATCTATCGTCTCGGATATTCTTCCCGACGGCTGACTTACTCCAAATGAATCACATTTGCATCGGGAGTTTGTCGAAAAATTACCACCCACTCCTCCATGATCCTCGCGTTTGCTTTGTATTGTGAAACCAAGTGTCTGGACTGCTCAGCAGTTCATCCCTCCGCGGGCAGAGTCCCACTTTGGTGCAAAGCTCTCGCTGGCCTCATGCTAGGAGAAGCTTTGCGAGGCCCGGCCCTGTTCGGTCGGGGCAGAGGCCGGGCCTGGACCTATAGGTGGATATTATAATTCATGCAGTTTTGCACACACACCAGCCGGGGATAAGCTCACCCCAAGGTCAGGGAGCTGTGAGTGGAATACTCATCGGGAAGTCTGGGCTTATTTTCACATCTCTGCAGATCCTCCTCCATCTCCGCGCAGATGTGGAAAGATTCTGCGACGTGGGGCAGAGCCAGTGTGTTGGAGCACTTACCAGAGGAGGAAAACTCTGGCATTGGAAATGCTGTCGCTCTTTTTAGAGGTACTGTTTATCTTTTTTCTCAGTAAGCGTACATAAAGTGTGGTGAATTGCCAGAATAAATCACAGAAACTCCTCCGATTGAATGCAAGTAAAAGTAAAGGATGAAAAGATATCTGCACCATCCTTTAGCCATGCAGGTTTTGCACTTTTTAAAAAAAAAATTTAAAAAAATGCAAATTTGTGTTTTGATATTTCAAACATATCCTTTCTGCATATGTCTCCAAAAGGATGAAGTACAAGTGTGGGAGTCTCACATACATTTCTCATTCCACATTTTTATTCAAAAGACATCACCATGCATATATAATGTATGTGCTGTACTCCACACCCATGCATTCCTACATGCATCCACAAAAATGTAAAAGGAAAATAAGTCCTAGATGACTGCGCACACACACACGCGCACACACACACACACACACACGAACGAGCACACACGAACAAAAGGAGATCCCAGGGAACACCGACAAGTGTGTTTACCATAGCCCGAGGTAAAACAGAAACAAAGCAGAAACAGGCTGCTCTCTAGATATCCATGACAATAACAAATTGATGGAGTTTACTTCTCATATATTATTCATTTTATTTGATAGGGTTGTAGGCGATCTACATGCGAGGGAAATTATGCAGAGGATACAGAAGATCTCAGAAGTTTGTTTGAAAGGAGCGGTCTCCTCGAAGGCTTGTTGAACGCATGTTTTTCATCCGTTACATTTACCGTACGCGTGTGAGTGGTACCTGCGCTTATCTCACGATGCACCTAATCACCGATGTCGGTATGCGGATTAAGAAGTTGGCAAATGGATGTGTTGGGTTTTGTTTTTTTGGAACGCATCCGACGGAAGATCCGAACGACTCTAAGTGTTTGTGTAGGAAAGTGGATGTGATCATTTTCGAGGTTTAGTTTGTATCTTCAAGCATCTCTCTCTCAGAGGACGAATAGAAGTTGTGACCCGATGATGGTGCAAGATGTCAAAATCACCACTATTATTGCGTTGTTTTTTTTCCCCCCTCCGGGGACCGTGAACAGCAATTCCATTCAATAGGTGATACAATATATTTCAAAGTGAACCAAAGTGCTGAACTAGCTGACAGACTGTCAGTGCCCCAGAGCCATTCCATGAGCGTGACTAAAAAAAAAAATCAAGGAAATGAAAACATATGAACCACACAATGGAAGATTTTTTCATTTTTTTTGAAAGAAACAGAAAAGCCTAAGAAAACAAGCAGATTTGCATGCGCACTCATTTTGGCTACAACTGTCGTAGTCACTTTTGAATATATTGCATTTCATAAAATGGAACATGACATGGAAACAGAATAAAATGCAGATTCTCTCACTGCTCTTTAGTGCGTTTGCTTTCTCTCATTATCATGCGTGGTTTGTGTTGAATACAGCGGCAAACACTACTTTTTGTCAGACACGAAAAGGTTCCTCCCATTTTGGGTTCTGTGTGAGTGGGTTACATCAAGGATGGTGGCGAATAGTCTCTCTGAACACTCAAGTGAGCGAGGAGTGTTTTTGGTTCATGGGGACATTTTCCGTGCTCTGCATGAGCGTGATGGTCCACCACTGTGTTACCAGGGAATCAAATCTCGACTACTTGAAGGGATATCATGCCAAGTGTGTGTGTGTGTGTGGGTGTGTTTTTGAGATTTAAGGGGACCGCCTGCTGTTGTTACAGCTTCCTGTTTTGTTTAAGGAAGTAATTTGGCCTTAATCCACTGCCTTAATATCGGGCCCCCGCTAATTATTTGCAATACCGCTCCTACAATTTTTACTTTGAAGAGGCGGCTGCTGTGAACAAAGCCCGACACGGGAGCGTTTCGGTGATTCCGACTCCCATTACATTATTTGAGTTTGAGGACTTTAGGTTTTCCATTTTGAAAATCTAATTTTGAGGAGTGGACGGGCAACAGTCGAAGACAGACGGACGAAGAAAAACAATGCGTTTGTTTAAAGCAACAGTGTGTAATATTAAGAAGAACGTAATCACAGATATTTAATATATTGTCAATAATTGTGTGTTCATATATGTTTAATCACCTGCAACAAAGAACCGATGTTTTTTCGTCAACTTTGAATGAGTTAAATATAGTTACATGAGGTGGACCCGACCTCCTTGTAAGTTGCCATGTTTGCTACGTCCCCGACCCGACTTTCGGGGTCTGAGTTCCGACGAACGCAGCATTAAATACGGTTGTTGCAGAAAACGGTCCAGAATACGTAGCATTCACGTTGAATTTCCAGCGCTGCGGGAAACCGGAAATGGAATTCCCGGTGCGCCACCACAAAGTGTCCCCTGTCGCGTGCTCGGTCGGTTGCAGTTTGCAACTGTGCCACCAGATGCCGCCAGAAAAGTATAAAAATTGCACACTGGGACTTTAAGATACTATTGATCAAATCCTGTGGTTTTACAGGCTGTACATCTTCACATGAACCTCCTTTTCCCTCTGTTAATTGTGTCTTTATTTAGATTTTAGTGCGTATGTATAAAGTGTCCTTTAAATGGCTATTGTGAGTATACGTCCATGATGCAATTCAAATACAGCTAGCTTTGTTTAGTTAGTTTTTCATCTGCAGTCCCTGGCAGTTTGATGGTAAAACTCACTCAAATGACACAAAGATGTGTGTAAAAATGCAGAAGTTCATACACAGTCGCTTAGCATTCATAATTAATAAATCAATGACACAACTGTATGACATATGTAAACAGTGACAGAGGCGCAAAGCACATGGAAGTCACAAAAATGCAAATGATTATTGAAACAATGTAAAGGCATAGGCGCATCAAAAAAACAAATCAAAACAACCAACGAGAAATGGACAACAAAAGTCCTCGGAGGCAGACTTGTTTATATTTGGGCGACATAGTTCAAAATTGGAACAACTTGAACTGGCCTTCAAGTGCAAAAGAATAGACAATGCATCACAGTGGGGTTTGATCTTTCTCTCTATCTGCAAGGCAGCAGCACTGACCACTAAACAATACCATTGCCCAGGAAAAATTGCTCTGTACCTGCCCATGGAGAGAGGGAAATTGCACTCATCCAAAACCCAAACACCTTGGCGCGCCGGCTCTATAAACTTATGTCGGTTTGGCTGTAAACAAAAATCACACCTCTTAGCTTTGACATTTGGATGGAGGAGGCAAGACTTTGCCTTCACAATCAATTAGAGGGCCGCTGCAAGGCTACTAGTCCTGCGGGTTCGTTTTTTTACTATTTCAGGGAGAGCGAGGCTACGGAGTGAACATCAGGACCTATTTTATATGTGTGAGAAGAGGGTAATCGGCTAACAAACGACACACACACACACACACACACACACACACACACACACACACGATAACATCACAACGTGTGAAAACATCTGAAAATAGTTGTGATTCAAAAAACAAAAAGTGTCAAAAAACAAATAGCTGTGATCTGTTGGGTTATAATGACGTTTATTGCTTGAAAATATATGAACTCACACACACAGTGTTAAAAAACTTGATTTCCATTGGAGAAGGAGTCAGCTGAGCTGCGTCATCTCTCACACAGAATAATTAGATGTGGAGTTCAGACGAGAACACAAAGATATTAGTCAGAAACACGAATTCCTCCCTCTACAACATCACCTACTGTATCTACATTAGTTATACGTTATGCCTGCAATTTAATACTAATATGAATGTGTCACACACAACAAACAGAATAACAGAAAATAATTATTTCAGTTCAATAAACTTTCTCACAGTTGGACTTATTGAATGTCAAGGTAAGAAATAGAGGAGCTAAACAGAAAAAGAAAAGAAACTGATAGATTGCATCTTTAGATACAGTGTGAGTGGAGCCTTCCATCCTACATGGACTGTCCACACATTGGTTTTCTTAATGTAAACAAATTAGCTGTCTGAATCTAACCCTGTACACTGTACATCAGTGCGTACATACCTTGATGCTGCTGAAGTTTCACACTTCGCTGTTGTTGTGCACAAGCGAAATTGTCATTAATTCACTTTTTCTTTTCACTGCATAGTCTCTCAAAGGGTTAAGCTCATTAATGTATGATTTAACCTTATTGATAATATTTGAGAGTTTACCATTTCTGGTTCGCTTCGCAACATTTGTACGAAAATATTGACCGATTGAATGAAAATGTGTCCAGACACCTCAGGAGCAACTGGTGTCCATCATAGCTATAATATCTCCTTTTGTTGATCTACCATTCCATAACCATTGTGGGCCATAATAATCCTAAACAAGGAACTATTTAACAGTAACACTACACTGTATGTTGCAAAATATCTGGAATGTGGCTACCTGGTGCCAGCAAATCTTCAGACTCTACTAGATTATGTTTTTACTGAGCATATTTTTTTCATGGCTTGTGAAGCGTCCATGTCATATTGTTCAGACCCTAATAACAAGTTGTGTCACGTCAGTGTCCCACTACGAAATTGTCTAAGATATCAGGGAACTCTAACAGCCAAGATATTGAACGAACGGAATCAGAGTAGTTTTTCAGAATCGATAATTATTAATTATTAGTAATTGACCCCTGGGGGAGATCTGGGATTTTTTTTCTTTGCAAAAACATGCAACAAAACTTGCAAATCCTATGCAATCTAACTCTTGCAATGTTAGTCAATCAAAAGCAACCAGAAAACAGAACCTTGTAGGATTTTGTGGTAGTGTTGTTCCATATTCTGTATGTGTTGTAAACTACCACTTAGATATATATTTAAAAAAAGACCTACGTGCAGGAAAATCCTCCTCTGCGTTCTGTACTGTGCTTTTTAATTAATGGCAGACGTTCAGCTTCCGATTGTACTGACAAGACAACGCGTAGATGAAAATGTGTGCGGGCTGCAATAAGTGGTGTCTCTATATAGTGAACGAGCCGCATGAGCTGAGTTGATATTGCTTCGAACTGCCCTTCAACAGAGCTCCTCCTGACTGAAGGACAGACTGGCCCCTGGTGTCCACTAGGGGACAGAGTGTCTCCTGCAGAGGTTTGCTCTGTTGAACTGATGCGAATCAAGTCTCTTTCTTTCTCTCACTCTCTCTCTCTCTCTCCTTCATTGTCTCTATTGTGACCCTCTCACAGTAAAGGACGTTCCCAAAAGCCCCAAAGACAGGCTGTTCAAAAGAGAAAAAAAATCATATTAGATATGCGTAACCAATGTATGCTGGCTGAGATTAAAAAAAACAAAACACTTTAATTGTAGCCATGGTATTATTTGACAAGTGCACAGATTCCCACTGTCTGAATCCAAATGAGACAATGACCAATGCACCAGTTGCCTTTTTTCCCCTTTTTCACGCATTCGTGCCTTCGCCGTGCCCGTGTTGTTAACAAGCTCCGTATTTCTGGCTGGCACTTTGCACTTATACGGGGCCTGACTTGAAATTCTATTCTAATTTAAACACAGAGAGAACCACAAAGAGAATGGGGGAGGAATGTCTGTCTTTTGTTCTCAGCCCTAATGATGACTTTATATCTTGCAGTGATACAGGCAGAAAGGCTGCATCCCATCTGTAGGCTCTGGGCTGACTCTGACTGCATAGTAGATCTGTTCAGTTGGGAACTCGCCCCCCCCCCCCCTTATCATAGGGCTATAGGTACGGCTGCAGGAATACAAAGCACACTGAGACAAGACATGGAAAGACACATCTCTTTCCTCTCATCTGATTTCACCATGCTATTTTGATTTATCACTAAATCAACCCGTTTAAATGAACACAAATGTGCGTGTGCACATTGTCCTCGTCTTAATTAGTGGTAATAGTTGGAACTGTTTCGTACATTCTAAAAATATTTTTATTTCACAAAAGCAGAATTCTTCCTCTCATAATAAGGGAAATAGCAAGGCTCGACTCACCGACTTCTTCTACATTTCACGTTGGCCAGGCCTGGTTGACGCGGTGCGACTTGGCGAAGCCCGGTGTGAGTAATCTGGATAAATGCATGTTCACGTTTGCTTTTCTTCAAACGACCACAAGGTCAATCACAGACTCACTGGCGCAGAAAACGGCGACGACGCATGTTGCATACTTTCCCCCCTCCGTTAGCAATGGCTACTAATGGAAGGGTATGAGGAAGTAAAGCGTATGAGGTGTAACGTCATACGTGACCGACAACAGCTGACGATGATATCAGACGATATGAGTCTTTCACGGATATATCAGTATTGGCCTTTGTTTTTGCTGATGTGTGCTGATATCTAACCATTTCACACAAGATGTGCATCTTAATTGTACTGACAAATAATGTTTATTGTTATTTATTATACGGTTAATGGTAAAACTATATCAAGCCTAGATTACATTTCTTCATCGTAAAGATTTGATAACTCTATCTTGGGAATCATTGCCATTTTATATATATATATATATATATATATATATATATATATATATATATATATATATATATATATATATATTTATGGCCAGATGTAATGGTATCTGGAGTTACTTGTCATTTTTACAATTTAACAGCTGTATAACCTTGCTTTAAAAGTGACCAACAGAAGTTAATGTCACTCAGGGCATAAACCATAAAGATGAATTACAACTACTAATCCACAACGCTAGAACATGAATATATATATGAATTATGGCACTGTATGTTACATGCAGATTGGACAAAAGAGGACCTTGCAATAAGTCAACATTACATTTTACATTTATGTTGATTACAATGTGCAAATGAGGCGTATGCATTACTTAGAATGTTCCTTCTCATGTTTTTATGTGTTTACTGATTTTAGCAATGCCCCACCAGCCACGGACTCTGTGCCCCTCTTTCTACAAGGTGCATTATTCCAGTATAGTGCTGCACATGGAACACAATCAACCATGTGCACCGTGTGTTATGTTGACAGTCTTACATTGGCTTGCAGCGACTGGCAACACACTTGCTCTGGTCGAGCCACCAGACAATGACCTTAATCCAGTGTGTATTATTCATTAAAGGCATGGGCTTGGCACCTGTCAGCACAAGGTCAATACAGGTTGTGGTGAACGTGACACTTGTGGAGGCACTGACTGCTGCGGACTACGAGGAGACTGTGTCGGTGGACTCCAGAAGGCCGGAGGTATCATGTCGGGTTTAGTGGAAATACTTATTTAGTCAATAATAGGAGATCTGTGATGTGGTGCTCATAGAGAAATATATTTGTAACAGAAACCCAGACGCTGTGCCGCCCGAGAGCCAGATCTGCACCCAAATTCAAGTTACCGTCAATTTTGTTTGAATTGGAAAGGTAACGACGATGTACAAAAAGTGCTTTCAATGCCAAATGCTCCAATGGAGCAGCAAATGTTCGGCTTTGCTCCGATTGCCAACATTTACGAATGCATACAGTATGAGAAGATGCCGCTGAACAAAAACCATAGAACGATACAGATCGTCTGTTGGATGATGAGGGCATGTGCTCAATCTTGAGACCCAGCAGTCTGCAAAAGGAAGCGTATACCATCTCCCCCCAAAAAAAACACCCGGTATCACTCATGCATGACTCACGGCTGCATGACAGCAGATTGATGAACTTCACTGATCCCAAACTGAGAATTCCTGGTGTCGCCAGCAGCAGGTGTCAGTCACGCAACACACTAAAACAAAATGTGCAAAAAATATAAAAAAAATATCAGACAAGATTTTATTTCTAACAAATACCTTTCGTATTGGTTGGTGAGTGTCACTTTAGAAAGTAGGACCAGTTCTCAGACATGTTTTGCAATGAAACCTCAGACCGACCAGCATCAGGACGTAATTAGTGACAGTGAATTTAAATTAAACATGTGGCGACAGCAGCCGACAGCGTCTTCATGCATTAGAAAGGTACAATGTAAGTTTGCACTGGTTTGGCGTGAAATTGTGCCGGAAATTCCTGCTGAGCTGCAGGTTGAAAGCAAATTTGCTTCATGCGGCGGAGGCACAATCCCACAGATATCCCCCGAAATCCTTTACCCAGTGAAAAAGTGAGTGAATAAATAAACAAAGCAAAGATCCTGTGCAGTTTGTCATGCTGTTCCAGCACTTCCTCATCTGTCCACCGCACAAAAGCAGTGCTTTGCAATCCGGCGGCTAATTCCTCCGTCAGCCCTCGTTCTCCCGCCTCACGCGTTGCTTGTTGTCTCATTATCCCCCGTGTATTTAAACCCCTGTCACTGCCGCTCTGTTAGATCTTCTGCTGCCTTGACAGTAATTTCATAGTAAAGAGTTCTACCTGTGTTTCCCCCGCTGCCTGTTGCCAGGTGTCGACGTTTGGGTCCTGCTCCCAGAGTGCGACATTAATTCGCTGTCAATTTTCTGATTTATTTTACCAACTAGGCTCATGTTTTTGAATAACGCTATATTTGATTCAACAAGTCTCCTGGCAGGGGCGTAATACATTTAATCATTGAATTATACCGAGGGTAACATAATTGGAAGCAACGTCAATGGATGATCTGTTGCCGTTCAATTCTTTTATTTTTAAACAGCTGACAAGGGCCGTGAATAACAATCTGCTCAAAAAGTAAATTGCATTAACATGCACATTGATGCCGCCTTTTTATTCAGGATATTCAAGTCTTCACATTTGTCAAATGTCAATTGTAAACAGCATGTCCCATTTGTTGCATTTGTAAAGACGCTCATATAGACAAAGCACATACAAGGAAGAAGCACAAAACATCGAGTCGGAAACGTGCTGTGAATCCAGAATCCAGTCATCCTTAGGGAGCCAATACGATCGCACCACCATGACATGTCAAAAATGTATAGAGGCGGCAAACGACATGAGAAGTTTTTGACCCAACTTTTTGACCTATTGTTATTGACAACGTCTCTATGCAGATGGGTAGATGAACAAACTGGTGGATGACATCAGGCCAGTTTGACATCACATTTGACAGTATATGCTGAGAAAAATATTCTGCTGCGCTGCTTCGACAAATGTGTACGGAAGAGTATTAGGGCTAGGCATAAGAAAAAAATATGAGGGGGATGATTTTTCTTTTTTATTAATGAAGGGCAAGATTTTCTTTTTATAAATTTAACATTTCGACAATAAAGTCGAAATGTCGAGAATTAAAGTAGAAATATGGAGACTAAAGTCGAAATAGCCCTAAACATCCGTGTTGTGGGACCAGTTCAGCTGTCACTCATCCACGTTAACTAACGTTAGCAAAGCTACGCTAGCTTCGGTAACTGCGGGCCTCTCAAAATTCATTTACGGTTGTTGGCAGTTGAACTTTATCGTGTCGGGACACACGTCGAGGTTCATGTGCAAACACCCGTTGTCACCGCTTTTTTTTCCTACAGATTCAGCCTGTCAATCATAATATCGCAACTTTACAACTTGGTTAGCAGCTAGCGTTAGCTTAGCAAACTGGCTGGCAAAACATCAACATCCGGTTGTTTGGTGCTGCTGGAAAATGCTTCCTGGTCACAATTTTATTAGTAGTATTTCAAGTTTATTCTCGACATTTCTACTTTATTCTCGACATTTCGACTTTATTCTCAAAATGTAAAAAAAAAAGAAGAAAATTAAAGGAAATTGCCCCCCTCATTTCTTTTCTTTTATGACTGGCCCTAATACTCTTACGTAAATGTGGATTATAAGTTGATCGCGTTATTCATTGGCATTTCGCTTCTTAATAGAATCTCTCCGAATGACTCAAAAACACGTGTAGGAATGTCAATTAATGTTTTTAGGAAGAAGCTCAAACAAACAATCCAAACTTTTTTTGTGGAAAAAAAGAATTTAGTCTATTGTTTTCAGATGATGAGACGATTTGTGGTTTCTTTGTTAGGTAGGTCAAATGTGCAGCTTTGATATACAGCATGTTCACTTGATTCATTTTTAATATGCCGTTTGAAGGTGTGTGTGTGTGTGTGTGTGTGTGTGTGTGTGTGTGTGTGTAAATTGTGTAGAGCTTGTCAGAGGGGATGCTGGGATTATGGGAAGGCTTTAGTAGTCTGACGGAGGTAATACCTGTAATTAGCATTCACTAGAAGAACGTGAGAAGATGGACACGATCAAAGATTGTGCCAAGGTATTTTATAGGCAGACAGTTCGACGTCAGATCTACAAACCCACATAGTCGTCTTGTGAAAATGCCAACCGAATTCATGGAAATTAAATTTTTCACATTTAAACCAATCAATACAACAAAAGTATACATTTGATTGATATTTTCATCATTAGAAAACATCACGGGCGAAGGCTGATTCAGAGAGATTAAAAAAATCTTTGCAAAGCAGGAGAATAATCAAAATGAATTTCACATTTAACCAAATGAGGTAAGCCATTAGTCTTCATTACAGTCTCATTTATGTTACATTAACTGAAAAACAATGGCAGGAATGAATAAAACTCCATTTTTTTGCTGGTTTGCCTGACAACACACACATATAGTCGTGCTGGCCAACCGCCCCATGTTAGAGGAAAAAAGGGGCTGAAGATTTGTTTGAACGGTACGCCCATAAAAAAAACTGAAGAGGAGGAAACAGCAAAGTGAATCATAGAGTTGCAGAGCGTGAGCTGCATCCTAATTTCTAGATCTCGGAGCCGTGTGCCGAGCGCATTAGTGGCAGAATTACATCAAGCTAATTGCGCGGCCCGAACCCTCATCTGTTAATACTGTGCTTAGAGGTGTGATTCAATGACGCCACTTTGATTTTCAAGGCCACATTTCCGGGGCCATTTATGTTGATTTGTTGCCCAAGTGCTGCAATTAACGGACGTCCTTCATTGGCAGGTTGACTTACACCCACTTAACAGCGCTGCTCCTCTGTCGACCCACCGTAGCCTTAGATTTGTCAACGCTGTGGCCATCAGTGCCAGGGAGAAGGAGATGAGAGAACAAGACCTATGAATTAAGGCTGTATTCATCGATATCCAGAGGCACCCTGAGCTTACCTCCATTCAATTTTGTTTGCGCAGCACGCCCTTGTTCACCAGCTGGGCAGCCGTGTGCTGTTTCTGACCACAGATGACCTGAAATTGCACCTTTTCCAGTTTTACACTGATGGACAAGGGTCCTGTTTGTTTTGTGGGACATTTCTGCTTCATACACCTATTCTTTTTTTCTCCTTTTTTTTCTATATATTAATTTATTTAACATTCTGAAAAATCAACTGAAGATATTGTTTCATCTGGTTAACTGTGGCCGACTTAATGGTGAAAAGGATGACAAATATCGGGAGAGGGGGAAAAACCCAAATCTATTCCAGACTGTATAAACAATGTTAAACAAATAAATTGGAGATCACAGTCCAAGCATTCATGACTATGTGATGTCTATGTAAATGTCCGTCTTTGTCTATGTAAATACCTCTGTATTGCTGTTTAACATTTCCCTTACTAATGCAACACTGGGAGCCTCGTCAGCCCCCGTTGGGCAGTCTGCTGAGGTCAGCATCCACAACACGACAGGTCCTGCTGCCCATCTTCTTCTGGGGCGCGGCATTACCATATAAACTTTGTTAATGACCTTGTCATTTACACAATTTAATTACCAGAACTGTTTCCCCTGAACATCTTCCCATATGAATTATACATCAGGAAGGGTGGCGTCAGATAAGGGCTTAGTAAAGGTACTGTTTGCCAGCTCAATGCTTCAGTAAGCAAAATAAATAGACCAACTGAGAGCAAGAATCTTTTTAGGAGGGAATGGGGAACCTGATTTATAATGGAATCACAGAGCAGCCTGGGATAATGCAAGAATGCTGCAGTTGCATTATTGTGAGGTTGGCAAACCACATTTGGATAATTATTGCTGGTAATACCTTTTTTTTATACCACTAGTATTTGATGATGATCTGATGAGGTTCGAGATGTCAGTGTGCTTTAAATGAGTCCTCCGACTCGAACGCTGCGGTAAAAACGACGATAAAGTAGCTCCTCTACTCGGTTACACGAGGATCACCACAACCACTTTTCGCGTCTGTATTTCTCTTGAGCTTGTAAGGGTGATGGTTAAGGGTGAGGGTGTAAAATGCAGTTGATGACTGTGAACGCTGTCGCAGTCTTAAACCCAAGGTCTCATTTTTTTTTGTTTGAATAATGAAATGACCGGATTTCATGGTTTGAAGTAATGAGTGGAAAAAGATGGAGCCAATATGTTCTTTTAATGAGCTAAACCAAAACAGAAATCCCTGGAAAGAATTAAAAGGTTTTGTGTTTTATTTAGTAATCACGAGGGCTGCTGATATGCGGCCGAGATGCTCACTGTCAACCCTCATCACGCACGCACAGATTTATATTTTAAAGTAATTTCTCTATTGGATTCCACACCTGCAGGGATATTGTGAATTTTTAAAGCAATCTTTTTTGGTTATTCAAACACTTAACTACTCCAACACTTCTTCTCAAAACCTCTAACCATGGCCTTTGTCAGTGTTCTGCTCCGAATCGGTCTTTGTGTCCACACATCGAAATGACTTTGCTGGGAAACCTCACAACAGTGTGACTTCTTACACTAAAGAAGGATGGTTACATTTCTTATATACTGTCTCTGCGAAGCTGCTGAGTTTCTGCCTTTGTAGGTTACGCTATGAATTATCCGCGAGCTAACAGCACTATCAGAATGATCACATTATTGTTACTGGACGACGATCTAAAGGTAAACTTACTCCATTTACTGGTCAGTTGCTCGGCCCAACTCACCCCATAGGAACTGAGCACAATAGTGAATCTGCAGAAATCTCACAAGTGCTCATAGAACTTTGAGGCCAGCTGAGCTGACTTGGTAATACATTACAATACTTTACAATACATAAAGTCACAGCATTTTCAGTATAGATTTTAAAACTGCGATTGACTAGATTTGATTTGAATCGCCCGCCCACTGGTTTTCACAACCAAAACCTGAATTCGTTCACCATAAATGTTTGTTTCCTCTTAGAAGCACCGGTAAAGAGCCAATGTGTTTAGCACGGTTATATGGACGTTGCTCTGCTCAGTATATACTATGTTGTGTGCTCAGTGAGTTAGTTAAGGTCGAACATTCTCCTCCCAGGAACGACAGCTTCAGTCATTAAAAACAGTGTTTCCAATTCCTATTTTGGCATTTAATTTGGAGGCCTTGTTGAAAAGAAGTCAAGCTACGACATTCATTCATCCAGCCGTTCTTTTCCGTGGGCCGAACCTCACTAATTGACAACCGATGAATGAACCGGACCGACCAAAGCAATGTCTTCACGCGGCAATTTTGTAAGTCGCGATGGGAATGTCATTATTTTTTTTCCAGGTATTTAGTCATAAACCAATTGACTGGGCAATGATAGCGCTCGGTGGAATGGCAGTGGATCACAAAAGTCTTTGTGATTCCTCCTCTCGGAACTCAATTTCGTAGGAATCCATCTTGCGGTCGGCAGAAGCACTTCACTTGCGGCGCTTGAGGTGCGCCATCCCGAGACGCAATCAGGGGAACTTGAATAGCTATAAGTAATTACATGGCAGTCCATCAAATAGTTGATGATATATTTCAGTTGGGACCAAAATGTTGGAAAAACATAGAACCACAGTACCAGCAGTCAGTTTGCATTGTGGCTCTGTTTCTTCTAACTTGAAGATTGTTGGGGTTTGTCAAGGCTCTATGTGTACAGGTATTACCTGTGTAAAGTTTTGTTATCTAGAAATAAGAATTGCACTAATCAATTTGAATTGACTTAATGTTTGTTGAAAGAATTCAACTTTAATTCTTAGTCTCCATTTGAAAAAAATCTACCGAATGAAATTCACTAACATGCCTGGCAGCCGAATTAGTTTGTTTGAAGCAAAAAGAAAGCTAATATCTTATCTTAAACTCATCATCATTCCAAGTGAATCCCTCTAAACTGGCCTGAGAGAATTTGACAATGCACCTTTGGATTTGAACGAAAGGACGACTATTTACCAGACGCGTAGACCTCACTGGTGAAAAGATCATTCCACTCGAGATTGTCAACGTTGCCGTGGCCGTTCCCATGACAGATCTGCTGATAACTGTCTAAAATGAAATCTCTCTGTGGCCCGTGTTGCATTGCCGTTTGGACGCCCGCGGCGTTAATTCATTTCAGAAGAACCAGGTAGAGATTACAGCTTTGTATTCCTTGACAATGTCACGCAGGCCTGCGCCATCCAGATAATTATGAGTCGAGAGCTGTGGCCTTGTGAATGAGAACGCTCTCGGAGCTCATCTCATTCTTCTGAATGGGCCTCTGTCACATACTGACAATGAGTGACCTTGTGCTTGGAAAATTGCACTGAATTAACCATGCAACAGATATCACTTATACACCCCGGCTGCATTCCTCTTGAGGGGTCTGGAGTCATCTTTCAAAAATGAATCGACTCAACTGCTCAAATTATGTTCTCCCTCCTGCCACGCAACCGAGACGGCCTAATTTTTATATTTTCTTGCCCCTTATTCTTCGGCCTATCTTTTAGAAATTGAAATGAATGTGATCGTCATCATTGTGGATAATTGATTCTTAATCTGTGACACTTATTAGTGAGTAGACATTAGGAGGCAGTCTTTATTCTCAGTTTAGATAATGGTAATTTTATATGGATGATTCATTTAATATGCAACATATTTCCGTCTTTCTTTGTCGTCAAAGTTCTGTCTGTGAATTGATAAAAAAACCACAACAATAATGCAAAAACAGAACACTTGTTGAATATCAATAGGTTGGAGAGATAAAACTCTTCCAGCGGGGCTCTCAATACTTTGACCTTTCTGTCAGACATCAGTGTGGGTGTGATCAACCTTTACTATATCTCCCAAGATTTGTCGTAGTGAGCCTGGCCAAATTATCGCCGGGAGCTTTATTTTCTTCAGCAAATCCAAAAGGAGTGACTTAGATACCACTTGGGATAGTTTGGAAATGTTACTTGGATTAATTGACAAGAATATTTCGACGACTGAATGTGACTTTTGTTCTCTATGGCTGTCTGTCACCTGTTTAATCCACTTTAGTCAAATTGATTGCGCTGTATTTCTTGCCCAGACACGGCGCTTGCTGTCTACGCTGCCCCCCTGCACTGTCGGGCTTAAGGCTGGTTAATTGAAGTTGTTGACTGAAACCTGTTTGCACTTGCAGTCTTTCTTGAACGAGTGAACACAAGGACAAATTGATGTGTTATTACGGCCAAATTGAACACTCAATAAGAGCTGTGGTTATTCATTTCGTAGTTCATTTGTTTATTTGTTTGTTGGATCGGGTGTGTGATACTTTTGAAGTTGGCTGAGTTAGTGGAGAAATGACTGAATAGCATTACTTACTTCTCATTTGTTGTCTCGGTAGATGGTTTTGTTAACACTTGTAGAGGTGTATTGTTTATCATTAAAATCTTTTCATAGGCGAGTGCACCCTACTGTGTAATGCACAGAATCTCCCCGCAATATTTTAATCAGTGTTCACATTCACTTATGGTCTAAAGATTCTTTAGATCACGTAGCGAAGGACGCTGAGCGACCAATGATGTGAGTAAGGGAATTATCGTGTGTCTTGTCTTAGTCAAGTGGCATCCCTGCTTGACGTCACCCATTGGTTTTGTGAACTGCCGCTTTGAAGCCTCGACTTCAGCATTTTGACCTGCGTCATCTTGTTTTTTTGGGGCGGGGGGGGGGGGGGGACCAGACGTAGGAGCAGGGGCGGGCCCACCTACACCTGCAACAATGCACTGATTGGATGGTTCTCGCTGTCAATCACTGTATATCCACACTTCAATGCATAGCTACGGTCCTTTTTCGTTCATTTTACTATAAAAATGACACCACAATTGACAAAATGCTGCAATCATGCTGTATTGAAGAAGATTCGAAACAAGCGTTTGAGACCATAAACTCCTCTTGAAAGTCTTTACTGACGTTATAAATCCAGAAGTATTTTCTCACAATGAGTCGCCCTCTGCTGGTCATTCCAGGGGGGTTATATAACACGAAACAAATACTTTAATGCTGCTTGTAAATACTTCTGTTGTGATAGGAAGGCTATTAGCTTCCCAGTTTGAAACCCAGTTATAGCTAGCGAGCTACAATTGTTAGCTTCACACCACAGCTAGCTTACTTTTCTCTAAGTTGCTCATGTAGCTGGGATGTTGCTAAGACCACTGCAAGAAAATCAATGCACTCTCATGCGATAATGCTACTTCTTATTATTGTGGACGCCAGAACCAGATTAGTGTTTCATTAATGTTCATGCCCTGCAGCCCTTGTGGTTATTAGAGAGTATGCTGTTTCATTCACATATCCAATATACCTGTCATAACATTGCAACAGCTGATATTGCTAAGCCCCTCATGTTCCACTGTAAGTAGAGGAATTAGGTCTATTGTGCTCGGGCCCGACTGTGGTCACTGAAACATTTGTAACACGTATAACTGTGCGAACATGTACCATATTCTCGGCTGCAGACGTATCTTTCAAAACATCAGGCGACGGCACATTACAAACTAACAGCATGCAAACAAAACCAAGCAAAGCAAGAGAAACTTGTTTAAAACACATAATAAAATATAAAAGGAAAAAATATGAAAGGAAACCGAAAACGAACAAAACCAACAGTTCTGCCCTTTGACAACCACATACTTCACAACTGGGGGTGTAATTCAACCCGCGTTCACCCCCTCCCCAATTTTTTCTTTGTTTTCTGTTTTGGTGAGAAAGGATTGCGTTGGACCCCGAAGGGTGACTTTTTATTTTAGTAACAGACTGTTAACTGGCTTCGCTGAAGAGGAAAGCTTTTCTACAGTCAACTGAGTAAAGTAGCCAGAGAAAATGATCCATCTTTCATCAGTCCGTTCTCACCTTTGAGTGCTTTGTTTTTGTAAATCTTTCAGCAATTCATGTTTATTTATTGCCCTATTCTTATATTTCCTGAAAAATAGTTGTTCCTAAAATGAAACAGAAAACCAAAGATGAAGCTTGGTGCCAATGAAGAGTAAGATTGACACGGTTAAAGTTACACGATAAACACTAATGTGCCTGATTTCAGTACAGTGATTTATTCACCAAATGTTTTCAGCCATCTTGTCTTCCTCAGCGTCACATCAGGATACACAAGATACACAAGATGATATTGGCAGTCAGATCTAACTACAACAGAGCCACGATGACGGTTTGGACGACAAGCACAAGAGAATTTCCCCAAAATTGGCAAAGAAAAAAATGCAAATGAATGCAGAACAAAGTTAAATTAATATTAGGATGTGATTCGTTGCAGAAGCAGTGTTGGTGCTAATTCTCCCGTCAGATGCCATTAGATTAATGCAGGAGAAGAGGATGCAGTGAGATGACTTGATTAAAGGGGCTCCAGTCAAACCTCAAACGATGGAAGACCACATGGAAGACGTGATGGAAATGCGGCTTCATTAGTGTCCTCATCGCTCCTCACAGATCGGTTTTCCTCTCCGCCAATACTTTTCATCTCCACAGTGGAGCAGAAGAAGCTTCAGTGGATGTATTAGTTACATACCTCATGCATATCATTATACATTTAGCAAGGCCCCCCCCCCGCTCTTATAAACCCATCAACTTCTAACTTAGACCCTGTGTAAATACTTTTATTTGTGATATTTCAAGTTTCTGCATTTCCACACATTTTTTATGTGCAAATTAAAAAAAGCAAATGGAAATGCACCCACTGTGGAGCTGAGACCAAGAAATCCACTTTGTTTAAATATCCAAATTTATTCCTTTTAATTTTCTAATATTTTAATTTCAATTGGACCAAACTATTTCCCAACTGTAAGTGTGTTTTAAATGTGAGAGTTTGCTGTAACTGTTTTTGTTTGTCTCATATTGGTGCAGGTGAATTTGATATTCAAAACAACATGGGTGCTTGACAGGGAAAAGACAACTACGTCAGTCTGAAACCGGCAAAGACAGATGCGTCACACCATGCACATGGTGTGATCTAGGGCCCTAAGTCTTACAAACACTTGAGATTCAGGTATATTAGGTGTGTGACCTTCCCTGTTAAATGCAGTAGATATCTATTGAGCTAGGTCTGACTTATTGATATCAAGGTAACACTCTTAGAATGTAAGAAGCTGAAAAGCAGATTAAAGCTGTGTCCACTTGAGACCAAATGATCATCTCCGAGCTGTCATGTAACTGGATTCAACAGGTAACGGCAGGCTCACGTCGCTCACTTCTCATCATCTCGGCATCTGCGGCCCAACCACCCCCAGCCCTGCCGCCTGGCATGGTAATGCATATCCACGCCTGGAGCACACTTCTGCACTGTGAGATGAAAACATCACATCAGATATTGTGTATGGTTATCCAGATTCAACAGTTAAGCATCCTCACACTGATTGAACAGAGAAGAAACTGCCTCACATTATAGGATTTTAGGCGAAAAGCACCACTCATACACTTGCGCTCTCTGATCTAATTTTACTTCTCCGTTCAACGGGCAAAACTCATCCAAATCTGTCACCACCCCCACACCTCTCTCGTGAGACAGAAATCTGGTAACCAGTCGGCATTAGCTGCGTTACAGCCCCTTTAATTCGAATTTGATTTAGAAAATTGCTAAAATTGACAAGATGCAATGAAGCCTGTGCGTATAACATGGACCGGTGTTTCTCGGCTCTTTTAGGGTTCTGTTTCATTACATTTCTCTCTCTCTCCCTCCCTCACACAGGCGGGGCGCTGGTTTTTGTTTTTGTAGCTTAAGAGCTGAGCTGAATATTATTACAGGAGATACTTGAAACACGTTTGAAGCAGTTAATAGTAAAACTGTCTATGTACACCAAGGACACAAGCCAATATTATAAATGCATAATTTCATTGTTATTTCCCCCCGTTGTTGTTGTTGTTGTTGTTGATTTTTAAAGTAACGTAATGATTTCATGGACCCAGACTGAAACAACAAACGGATAAATTCATTAACAGATAAATATTTCAATAGATTGCGTTCCCCTCTGGAAACAGGAGCATGGCTATGGTAATCTGTGATGTAACTAACATTTAACTATGACATGTGCATGTATCTTAACTTAAAATTGTTCTCTACTTGTGTAAATGAAAGCAAAAACAACGGACCAGATGTGTATACTTATTATTATAGTGTCAATATGCTCAATGAGTGAAATGTAAATCTTCACCCAATGGTTTGTGAATGGCTTTTGAAACTTGGACGTGGGAGTCGGGTTGAGTCTGACTGAGAGCTCGTCCACTGTGTGCCCACCTACACCTGCAGCCATGCACCATTTGGACGATTATGGAACATAATTAACAACATGAACATCTTGCTGTATCAAAGAAGACTTGGAACTATAGCGATTGAATCATAAACTCAGGAAAATGTTTGTTGACATTCTAAAGAAGTAGAGTCATTTTCTCACAGACTTCTGTATAAACAGAGTCTTTTTTTTGCAACCAGTGAGTCGCCCTCTGCTGGTGATTGCAGAGAATACAGGCTTCAGGCACTTTGCGGACCAGAGGGACTATGTCAATTTTTTTAATACAGTCTTTGGTGTTTACATCTGCTCTGTAAAGTAAAACACAATGGCATCAGTCAAGGAAACATCTCAATAAAGGGCTGCTATCTTCTTATCTACCCCTTCACAACCTCACTTTCTGTTTTGAGCCTGCGACACTTATTTAGCTGGATACACACTCACTTTAAAAAAAAAAAAAATCGTTTCATTCTCATTATTATTCAAAATATCGAAGATTGAAGTTAAAGGAAAATGGGATTAAAATGCCACCACATCATTTTGTACCCTGCTCTGTATTTTAACAGGCAGGTAGTGTCCTGCCAGAGTGCACCATCTACATATGTCTAGTGCATTCAAATTCAACATTCAGTGAATGAACAAGTCCTTTAGCTTGTTATCAAAGTCAATTATTAGGTTCAGGATGTCAGTCTGCTTCATGTAAACAAAGATGTCCAATGCAATTCGGCACCGAGGGGATTTCATAAAGCCAGAACAAAGGCCAAGCAGCTCTTGTCTGAATGAAAAATGGGATTGCTTTGTGTTTTTCCCCAGGCTTGTGTACCAATAACTTCAAAACATGAGAGATATGGTAAACATATCTGCTCCCCAAACTGCCTTTTTGAGCAACCAATGTGGGAACACCACAACGAAAAACCCAGGGGCAAAAACACCGTGTGATGTTTTATTCATTCATTAAAGTCATCAGCAGCTTAGTGCCGAGACGGCGTCAGAGACGGACACGTATAGCAAACGAAACGGAATCTAAAATGTTGCATCCGGTGGCGGCTTGTTAGATTGCGCCAATGTTGTTCCTGACCATCAAATCATTTTTAAGTGAAGTCTTGTGCGGCGAATGACAGTTTTTTGTTTGTTGGTTTCTTTTATAACTGCCAGTCACCCCTGGCAAAACTGCAGGGGTCGGCCTCAGTAGCCGCGAAAACAGCCTTGCCGGAAATTGTGACTGCAAACATTACAACCGGGTGTCTCACCCCCAGTGTTGCAGCTCCATGCTGCTCTTGCTTTGATATTTATTTTATAGTTAATGCAAGGTAGCAGCTTTGATTAAGCTTGAGTAGAAGAGATTAGGGAACTGGAGTTAAAACTGGAGTTAAAATAAATTATACTGCACAAACACAGAGTTTGTGGAACCTTTTTTTTATGTTTGAAAGGGTCTTGTTATCTCCAGTGGAGCTTTTGATCTGTACGAGCACCACAGAGCAAGGATGTTCGGAGAAGGCTCCCTATTGTTTGTGCACACACATACGAGCATGTGGCCAATACAATGCACGCACCTGCTGATAGTTACCAGCCGCAACAGTGAGGTCGGTATTGTTTTCACCGTGTGTGTGTGTGTGTGTGTGTGTGTGTGTGTGTGTGTGTGTGTGTGTGTGTGTCTCATCATGGCAAAATGTGGTCCTGGAGACTTCGTCTGTCGCTGCAATTGCCACAGAGGTCACTGTGAGTACTTTGGCAGGTGTTTTTTGTCCGACAGCATCGCAACCAAGAAAGGTTGCTGAGATAAAAAAATGTAGACGCTCGACGTTCGGCTGCGGTCTGAGCCATGAATTCTGGGTACTGGGTGTTCATCCCGCTCGTAGTTATCCATAGGTGCGCTGAATCGGGAGCAAGTGGACTTGGTTGTAGATTCTTGCAGATGTTTCACCTCTCATCCACGAGGCTTCTTCAGTTCTACTTAAAGAACCCCTCCAATCACGTTTCAAAGTATATCAAAATAATCTGCTATGCCTAATATATTACATAACATTGTTATAACATAACATTGTTCAGCCCCCGAAAAAGTTTAAAAAAAACAACCTCTCGATGGGGCTGGAAATCATCCACTCTCTCTCCCTCATCGAGGAGTTCTGAGACTATGAATATTCATCATATGCAAATTACACAGGCCGCACGCCCCTAACGCCCCCTAACGCTGACTGTCTGTTGACACACCTGCCGTCCTCTCGTTGATGCTAACTGCTAATGCTAACGCTGACTGTCTGCTGACCGAACCGCCGTCCTCTCATGGATGCTAACTGCTAATGCTAACGCTGACTGTCTGCTGACACACCTGCCGTCCTCTCAAGGATGCTAACTGCTAATGCTAACGCTGACTGTCTGCTGACACACCTGCCGTCCTCTCAAGGATGCTAACTGCTAATGCTAACGCTGACTGTCTGCTGACACACCTGCCGTCCTGCCGTGGATCTGGAAGTTTCCGGTTTCTTTGCCTCACATTTGCATATTCGACAGCGATTGGTTTTCTGTATTTGTGACGAACCAAATCTAGCTCGCCAGGATTCGTTTGAATTTCAAATTTCAGGGAAGTGACACAGAAGTCTCCTCCTCCAGGAGCGGAATGTGAAAACACCTCTATAGTGGCAAAAATTTGCTCTGATACAAGTCCCTATAGCCAATGTCTGACATTTTAGAGGACCGAAACGGAAGAAAACCAGTGGAGGGGCACGTTAAGATTATTGGCTTTAAAAGTTTTACACCCCAAAATCACTTAGGTTACAAACACTGAATGTGAACAACTTTTGTTTGTTTCCAAGAAAACTCCACAGGGCACCTTTTAATTGAGTCTTTAGCTTCGTGGCAGGTGACACGAGGCTATACATCAAAGCTGACATAGCGCATTGCATAAACTGAGCTTGGTAGATAAAGTGCAGCGGCGGCGGCGGCGAACAGCAGCCCCTCGACGTTATCCCGTGCACCAGTAAAGAATTTATTATTCAAGCCTGATGAGCAGCACTGTGGTACTTTACTTTCTGGAGAGCATGGCACTTATACAATTTTTAAAATCAGTGGGAACAATTGGGCTTGATGTTGTGTGCGAGCACAGAGGCAAGAAGTAAATTGAATAGCGATAACATCGCATTATGGATGTCTTTTGTAATTACATCAATAAGAGGAAATCAGACAAGGAAATTGGCGCTTTATTGCTGCGCATCTACATATAAAGAACCACATAGCCTCTAATATAATACAAGGGAGACGGCATTGCACTTACAAGTGGTTACTACACAATGTACAGTACATTTCTTACGTACACTATATGCATACAGTGTTGTTCTCTAGATTTGATGTAAAAGAGAAGTTGGTCTATGAATGGGGATGATTTCAAAGTGCCTCTACTCTGCATCGGTGCCATCAGCATTAATATCATTCTCGATGCACTTTTTGGCTTTTAGCGTGGGGTAGGAGAAGAGAGCTTCCGGGTACGCAGGTTAATTTAGTTTCCTTACAAAATGTGAGCGCCTTAGTCTTTAACATTTAATCCAAAGGGAGGTATTTTTTTCAAGAAGCCAAAAAGGTGTGTGAAGGGTAATAAATCCCCCGCTTGACTCTCCAGAGCCTTACAGAGGTTTCAACACGCGCTAAAAATCTGGGCCCTGGGCTATATTGTGAGCGAAATAGTGGGAATACCGCTCACCTGAATAATGCACAAGGTTAAAAGGTCATGATGGAATTTCCATTCCTATCAAATTCAAGGGTGAGGCAAGGTGGGAATGCATTTACAACACTTCGGAAACATGCTAATTGCTCAATGTATTAATAACTGCCCTCGCTGCTGTAACTCAAGGCCTTTGCTGTATTCCATCTTTGAAATTAAACTCAGTTAAAATTTGACGAATCACTTGTTTTTCCACCCGAACAGATCATCTCTATGGGCATCATAATATTTCAAACTTGGAAGCTGAATTGATGAGATGCCTTTCTTGCCAGTCGAAGGCATTTCCTCCAACGAGCGTATGTGATCTCTCAGTGAACTCAAGATTTTCTAAGTTTAGCTTTTGTTCAAAATGTTTTTCTGTGGCCGAATATTTCAATTAGAAATAAACAGATACAAGTTCATCGGCTTAAAACTATGAATCGTTCATAACTGATCTTCCAGTCGGATCATATTCATAAAAACCCATGTAAACCCAGTATATGATGCACAGAGACCTAGGTATAGTATAAACTAACATTATGCAGTGTTACACAGACCTTGCTTCAGGTGAGTAATATTCCTTCAGTATATTTTTGTATATTCTAAAAGTTTTCGGGCTTCGGGCGCATATTTATTTAAACAATCTAAGTGAATAGAATCCCCCACCTGAGTCTCTGTTGGCTGTTCAAAGAGCGCGACAGTCAAGGACACGGAGAACACGACACAAGGGAGGCGTTCTACATGTTCTTCCAAGCTTTGAATGATAACCGTGCGTGTGACATGAGCAATACGAATATCTGGTGGAAGGACGTTTCCGACAACAGAACACCTTTTCACCTTCTTTCCAGGGTCGTTCTCCTCCGCTGTAAGGTGATCTGCGATGCCCGGGAAGGTGCCGCCGTACGGATAGGATCGATAATTTCAATGACACCGACGCTGTGGGTTCATTGCTTTGACTTACTGTCTATAATTCGCTGAACGCGGGGAACCGATGTATTTACTTAACGCGGGGATGAACGGTCCAAGGATATGCTGCTGATGGACGCTATTAATTATTCAAATGACGTATTTTCTCCCCAACTTTCTTCCTCATTTAGCCGCCGCTGTTGTGTTTTTAGCACACGGAGACGCGAATCAGACATTTTCTCAAGTTTATTATGTTATTAGGGCACACGGACTGACCTTGATGTTTCCTTGGAACATTTAAACAACCCCAAGGTGGCGATTAAAGTGATGAATATTCAGCGCTGCTGACAGCACCGCGGCTTATTTATTTACCCAGTGAGAGGTAGCTCGCTACCTCGCCATGACCTCACGCTGTGTCTCCCTCTCACATTTGTCAACTCCTCGCGCCTCCTCTGGTGGCCATGCGGCAGAGGGAACGTTGCATTGCAACTGAGCAAGGTGGTGGTTAACGTGCTAAAAATGCCAACAAAACAAAGAGGCACGGCTGATGCAACACAATTCAATCGTGGCGTTGAAACGTTTTACCGTGCATCGTTTGACCACGTACATATGTGTCCGTGTGCGGATCAACCAGATATGAGTCCATATGTGGTGGGTTGCAAAACCCCTCTCCAATATTTTATGGTCTGGAATTTGTCTCCATCTATGTTAAAAAAACTAAAAAAACTTTTACAGTGCATTACGGACAGAAATTCAAAGCAAACATGGCGACTCACACGGAGGTCGGGTCCACCTCATGTAACTATATTTAACTCATTCAAAGTCGACGAATGAACATCGGTTCTTTGTTGCAGGTGATTATACATATATGAACACACAGTTATGGAAATTTATTCAATTTTAAATAAATGTGTGAGATATTATCACGACTGCCGTGTATTTATTTGAATATATTAATAGATATGTTGAAAATTGTATAATTGACATAAACAATGTGCTCGAACCTCCAATCTTAAAGCCGGGGCGGCAGAAAACTTCTGCGTGGAGTCAGAACGAAGGACACTAAACAGAACTGTGTGGAAACGAGACGCTTTCCTGCATTTAAAAAAGAAAAAGAACTTAGACAGAAGCTTTCCTCATGGGAGTCTGGATGTGAGCCACAAAGTTGAAGTGCGATACTGTACGTTGTTTACGTTCATACTGTTACGGATTTCCATAGTCCGCCTGGTGGGAAAATACAAATACTTAAAAAGGTACGATCTCTGCCATAAACCGCAGCCTGAACATACGCTGGAGCATCAAAAGCCGATATTTCACCCACCTGCGAGTGTCTCCTGAAACAGATCAAATCCGCCCAAGGCGCCGCACACACCCTCAACACAAAGACAAGTGTCAATTCTTGACTCTACAAACCTGATCCGTGATCCGGAGATTTATTCAGCGTCTGTTCGTCGACACGGAGCAGAACTCCAAGCAATAAAGCAATCCTCGAAGTGAAAATCGTATGGCGGCGATATAGCTGACTCTTCTATCGCACGGAGAGTTCACAATTTTAATTAAGGGCTGGCACATCTTCAGGAACACGACGCTGACGCGTTCTTCCTGCAGTTGGTTGTCGTTGGATCTTTTGACGAACTCTGCCACAACGTAATTAAGCAGAGGCGCTCCTTGTTGGCGTTTTCTGGCGTCTTCTCCAAGCTTTGATGCTGTTTACTTTTGCAAATTTTTCTTATATCCCAATAATTATAAAAGACTATAAATAGCTGCTCCTCTCGGTTCCCCTGCGTGATTTCCTAACACAACTACATGATAGTTGTGTTAGGAAACGATCTATTTTTTGGTATTTAAATACTGCTTGTAAATTCCAAGACGGGGGTTTTGAAGTAAACAACCTTGTCTCCAAGAAAACACATTTTATACAACAGCGGTTACATTTTTTGAAAAACATATTTACATTTTCTTTTTCAGCATAGTGAGGCGATGTGTATCTGGCAAGTTGCAAAATGTTGATTTGTATATGCAAAATGTTCAGAGACCATGGAAGTATGTAATTAAGTAATCTCTATTTATATAGTGTATCACAAGGGTGAAACACGATTCAATTCAAAACGATTCAATTGTACAGCGCCAAGACATTACCCACATTTTCTCGGGGCACTTTACCTGGTGAGGGAAACCCGACGGTTCCCGCAATGAGCAAGCACTTGGCGGCTGTGGAGGAGAGCGGTTGGGGAGAGGGAGGAGAGAAATGGGGCAGAAAGAGGGGGAGAGAGGGAGCTGGGATGCTGACCCTGGTTCGGGTAGGGGTTAGGCTCGTATGTAATTCTACTCTTGAAAGAAAATGCGGCAACCAAAGCATTAACCACACTTTCTTTTCGATTACCGTCCAGGCACTTAAAGCACTGTAGTAAAAGATCATGCTCCAAGATAGATATTGCAAAAAGTCCACAGTGACTTAGGGAGGGAGGGAGGAAATGATAAGTACATTATTATTATTTGATGGAAACCACCATATTTCCATGACCGTAACCAAAGTGCTGTCTTTGCACTAAATCGCCGCAGATTCAGGATGAGAGAAAAGGTTGGTTCGAAGCCCACCATCCACCCAGACCACCTCTCTGTGACTCGGGGGCAGAACGTCGTACCCTTCTCTCGCTGCAAAAACGAAATGCTGCCACGGAACATTGGCTAAATACATTACTCCTATATGAATTGAATTTAGATCTACATAGGAATATTGCATATAATTACAACGTGTGCTTGTAATATCGGCTGAAAAAGAGCTTATCTTAATTAACAGAACTCCGCCCTGCAGCCGTATAATGGAATAAACAACTGTATAGAATAAAAACCCCCAGATGGTTCAGTAAATTAAATGTCAACCTGGAATCACTTATATTATCATCAACATCACATCAAACCCTGAAATGGAAAGAAAAACCACATTTCTTTTCTGAAATTCAGCTGAAGAAAAAAATGATTATTAATATAGTTACTGTCCTCAAAGGGTACAGTAGTTCAGGAACATAAAAGGTCAAACTCCAATCGAGTGATGATTTTAAAAAGTACTTAATGCAATATGTCTTAGACATCTAAGTGTTTGCCCAGACTGGTAACCTTTTTTTTTCTTTTTAACGAAATATGTAAAATGAGGCATTTCATCATGAATTGAAAACTTTCACTTTAAATATTTCTTCATATTTTACCCTTCAGATAATTCAAATTCTTTGCCTTTATGCTCTGGGGACTCCGCTTGTGTCTTGACTTCTACTTTTTAATTTACTTCAGACGCGCACGCACTTCATCGGAGACAAAGATGTCTCCAACTCGACCCCTCCGCTGATCCCACACGCGGCTCATTTTGGCCACTGAGCCTCTCAAATGTGCGGAGCTTTATTCATCGCTCGCAATAGAAATCGCAGGCCGAAGACAACCCCTCAATCTAAATGCTGGTCGGAAATGTTGAAGTTGCGGTGTGCATTCACATGAAAGAGAGAAAAGATCTGAAGGAAGCCATAAGCTGAGCTCTAGGGCCTGAACAGAGAGACCCTGAAGACATGCTGGGAATATTAGAGAATGATGGATACACACAGCTGGGGAACAGAGGAGTGTTAAAGAATATTGAGAAGTTTTTATCTGTCTCCGTTCCTTTGAAATATGGTTTACAATCCTCGGCTCAGCCCCTTCTCCTCCAAGAACCTATAGATTATGACAAGGGATGTATCCCTTAATTCTCATGAAAAGCCACATGATACGCGCACACACCCCGCACTACTCTGAATCTCACACCCCGACTCAAAAAGACACGCCGTCTCCTTTGTGTACTCTCTCCCTCTATATCGCCGTCCAATTAAATCCGTATGTATTCGCCATTTACAGAAACCTTTAAAGTGACCTCAATTCATCTTATCAGGTTTACATGATTACAGAGACATCCCCATATGTCCATTATTCTCTCATGATACTCACTGCAGTATGCACCTAGTTACATCTGTGACGATATGTACCCGGATGAAAATGAAATGAATACAAATATACCATGACAACCCTGAAGGACCAAGCTGGCAGCCGTGATGTGTCACGGGTACATCTGAAGAATCGTGGGGATTGCGCGAAGAAAAATCCCCCAAAAATGAATCTGATCAGCATAAGGTATTTAACATGTGCAAGATTCTAAACTTCAGCAGATGCATCTTTTGCTCAGGCGTGACGAAGAAAGCATTAACCAAGACGTCTCGCCGCTAGCTCAACAAGAGAAACCGGTTATTTTGACTTAAAGCAGCTAATCATCAAACGTTACAGAGACAAAGTTGACTCTGTGCAAAGTAAACTCTGCAGCAGCTAAGGAGAAACGTAACTCAAGAGACGTGTTGCCGTCCGTCTGTCTTCACTGTAAGTCCAGTACTCACCCTGCACCTGGCCCTGGTTTGCTTTCTACCAACTCCTGAGGAAAATGTCTGGCTGCCTTCGCTGCTAAATGTGTCCCTGACTTTGTCCTCGCGTCATGTGGCGGAGGGAAGTTGGTTCGCAGTGGGGTTTAGAAAGAAAAGCCTTTTCATCTTATCCAACCACCTGCTTGGAGATGCCGAAAGCTCCACAGTGTCGAGAGTAAAATGCATTGTGAGGTGATCGTTCTGTGTGGTTTCCTCAGTGTGAATGGCGCAGACATACACGCTGCCATTTGATTCAGCAGTGTAGCAGCATTAACGATATCCAAGTAGGACAATAATTGTGTCAATCAATAATTAACAACATAAAGCAGATGGTATCATCAAATGGCAATGGCACGTCGTTTTTTTTTTTTCTTCAAGCCATTCCTCCTTATAACTATGATTTTTTTCATGGCTTCCTATTGACTGACAGTATATTGTCATAACCTAACCCTCACCCTGTCACCATCGCCCGTCATCTCACCTTAACGTCACGTCAATGTCAACACAGACCCCGTTGATGGTACAGTCTTGGCTGTTTGCACAGGTACAGTCTTGGCTGTTAGCACGCCCCGCGCGTGGGGAAAAGCATTGTTAACAGATTCGCGCCGGGCCTGGCAAGGCTGCTTGCCTGACCTTTGGTAACCTTGAGCTGGTCTCACTGAGGTGCTCATTCATGATCAATAAGCAATCAGGGAACTTGTCTCTGCACACTC
This sequence comes from Scophthalmus maximus, assembly GCF_022379125.1. Classification (NCBI taxonomy): domain Eukaryota; kingdom Metazoa; phylum Chordata; class Actinopteri; order Pleuronectiformes; family Scophthalmidae; genus Scophthalmus; species Scophthalmus maximus. The sequence continues at coordinate 5,850,817 of NC_061518.1, forward strand.
TGGCCATCGAAAGTGTTTACGAAGCAAGCAATCACTTTTGCAAATCACTGTTTTATTCGCTGTCATGTAACCTTACACTCACCCATATCAAGCGATCAGGCTGCTGCTGTAATATCCATTTGCTAATGCAGTAATTGACCTTACGGCACGTCATGCGTTTTCAGCGGGCCTGATGGGGGTTCGTTGTGCTCATTATTTTGGCTTCAACGCATGCTGCATCTGTTCTCTCCACCAGACTGAGGTGTGTGTTTTGGTGGTTCAGATCAGCGCAACATCGCTGCACTCAGAACAGGTCTTTCATATTGAACGTGTTTCCACCATGTCAGCGGCGGAATCTCAACAAAGAACCTGTCAGGCAATCTCAACGCGACGAACCTCACCATTAATATTTGGAGTTCAGCAGCAGATTGCTGCCGCGGAGCAGGATTTCTAGTTTGCAATCAAAAGGTGTTTGAGTTGTAAACCAGACACAATATGTCATGTTCCTTCAATAAAGACCTAATAATGGGATTCAGTGTTCTTCTAGACTTGGTTCCCAAAATTGTAACATTCTCCTGAATTCTATGTCAATAACCGTAATAATCAGCTTCAAACTTTTTATTAATGCATTTCTTTCTGGCATTTCTGATGGAAGGACAGATGTAACCATATTATTTGCAGCATGCAACAACAGACCTTATTGTTTTTTAGTTTTTTAAGTAACTTCATTTTAAATGACTCACAGTTAGACCATTATAATATAATTTTATATTTCATATATGTTGTACGTTAAATTAACACATAAATTATTAGTTCTGCTATGTATTGGACATCTTAATGTTTTTTTCACATTGATTCCTAAATTGTAAATATCACTTTTAAAGCAATAAATGGTCTACCTCCAAACTACATCAAGAACCTAAATGTGGAAGAGTTTATCTCTTGAGTTTACACAAGCAAATTTTTTTAAATCTGTTCTTAAAACACTTTTTTTAAATCTATTTTTAATCTTTAATGAATGTTTGACATGTATTGTGTTTTATTTCATCCTTTTGTTTAATGAACTCATGTACCTCTTGTTTTAACTGCCTTCGTTTCAATTTCCATTTTTTTTCTTTCTGTAAAGTTAAGCACCTTCAAACTTAATATAAATATACTATGGAATCATAAATAAAGTTGGTATAGTGTTTAGCGCTGTCGCCTCACGGCAGGAAGGTTCCTGGTACGATTCCCAGTTCAGCCCAATCAACCACCTAGGGCTTTTCTGTGTGGAGTTCCCTCAAAGGATGAAGAAGTATAGATAATGGATGGATGGATTTCTAAAAAGTTAAGCCAAGCTCACAGACTGAACCCTTTTTTAAAAACCCAGACAGTTCCTTGTTCAGTCTGTCACTTTTTTGTTCTTCGTAAGTTGAAAACTCCGAGGCAGCAGCGGTAAGTTCTTCCTGTGCTTTTGAAAACCACGAGTCCGTACGGCCAGTACATGTACACACACTTCGTCTAAATTGGCTCCGAGCTGCGTGACGGATGAAACAAATTCCAGGGATTCTGTTAATTCTTTAGGATTAGGGCACAAAATCAAAACGAGGAAGGCGCTTCTCGTCTGAATTTATTCCGTTTAATATTTTTGAGGGTTGAACTCTCGTCTCAATCATACTGACCTAAATATTCTGTCTATATGGTTGTAAACAGCAACACATGAAATGCGCCGTGCTTATTCGGCGTCTTCCCGGCTCCGATATCTGCAATACTTTGCAGTGAGATTAACTTTCACTTCACTTTTATCTTTACATTTCATAAATTCATTGACATATTTTGAGTTTGATTGTGATTCATGAATTGGCGAAACGGGAATATATGGAGCTTAAAGAGAGCGGAAGTTTCTCTTTGCGACAAATTCCCAGTCGCAAACAGTTTCAAAAGACTTGATGAAGAGACAACGCTGTCCCACCACTTCAAAATCTGTCACCATTAGATAACAAATTGAAGGATGTAGTTCAGATTTTCGCTATATATTTTCTCAAATGGTGTGACCCCCTTCTGATTTTTTGATAACAGTTCACTTGCTCCATTTATCAGAAACTCTTTACCGAGATGCAGAAACTCAATAAATTATTCTGTAAGATTGCAGCAGCATTTGAATTGCGATTCTTTCTTCTCCCTCCCCCCCTCTAGATTTTCCCTCTGCTGAGATTTCCCTCTCTCCCTCTTACTTATCCTCACTTTCACTCATTTTCTTGTTTCACACAAACTTCTATTTCTCATGGCAGCGAGAGCAGGTAATATCCCCGGGTGCTCTGACATACTTTGATGGTTCGTGTGGCCAATAGAGAAGGCAGGAGTGCTCCAACGTAGCATCAGAGAACCTTAGTAATAGGAGGTAGGGGCGGTCACGACGCCCAATGCCATTTCAAATTGAGCCAGTGTGGCAACTTATTGGCAAACGCATTACTTTAAGTTTCTTTTTCTCAATCAATTCACCGGAAAGCTAAAAACCAATCTGGAGCACAGCAGCTCCCACGAGGCCTGATTGATGAGTCTGAGCGGGATTGTGCATAACCAAGCAAGGTTTGGTTTATGTGTCCTCAAATTCCATTGGGTGGAAAATGTGGATTGAGTGAGGCCGTCATGGATTTGGCATCACTAACTCTGGGGCAGATTGCGGGCGAGTGGATTGATGCTCAGCGGGATGTGACAGTTCATCTGAAGGAAGAATGGGAGTAAGACGGGAAAACAAACAGGCAGATCTATATAGAGATTGACAGCGCCGCGAGGCCGACAGTGTGCAAGAGCACCCGGGGAGGCAGGAAAGGGAAGAAAAAAAGTCATCCAGACGGAATAATTGGAAACTGCCACAGTCGTTACATTAGTCGCGAAATTAATAATTCATTTCCTTAATAAACACTTCCTGATGCACTAAATAGCTGTGAGCTAAAGCAGATACTTCCTGCCGCACACGAGCCCGTCCCTGTGGCCCCGTCATGTTCCAGTGTCCCCCGGACCAGGCGTTAGCGTCCGTCCCTCTCGGTGCAGACCAACTCCTGATGAGTTCAAGGCTCAGTTGCCGTGCTTTATTTGCCGCTCCTGCGGAGGAGCACGTAAGGAAGACCACGGAAATAAAGTCACGGCCGCTCAGAAATCAATCCTGCAATTAAACCACAGGGTGTAAACACTGAAGGGTTGTTTATTGCTCAAGATTCCCATTTGCCAGATGCTTCGGAGGCACGTTTTTTTTGTTTAATACAGAGAACTGGTGGGGGGGGGGGGGGGGTGAAGCAAAAGTCGGGAAACAAATAACACAAAGTGATTCTTTGCGGTTTAGTCCTAAACAGTTGTCAGTGCATGAACAATGACGGTCGAAAACAAGCTCGGAATCAGTTGTTGGATGGAAATCGCAGACTCGTAGTAATTGTTTATCGAGCACATATTGGGTGTGCGCGCCGCGCGTCTGCACCGCTGGACGCGAGCCACGTTTGTGTTGGAGCCCCGATCGCTCTAGGAAAAAAGCCGCGCACGTTACCTGTGTTGACTGGGACCAGCGCCTGTGTTTGTACATCGGTATCTGAGCTCGCAGCTGGCCCCCGTCTCTTAGCGGCCCGCTGACGGTGCCAGCGGCCGCCGCCGCCGCCGCCGCCGCCGCAGCGCCCACTGCAGCCAGCGAGAGGCTGCCAAGCATCACGGGCCCCGGGCCGCGCGCCGGCTGGCGGACCGGCAGATGTGGCCGCGGACGGAAAAGAGGAACTCGTCCGCTCACGCTAACCGCCGTATCGATGTAAACGGTGTGTCGGAATAACAGAGGGCCAAGAGCAAGGTTTGCGGAGCAACTCGCCGAAGACGAATGGAGCCGGACGGGAAGCGTTATTTTTTCCGCGCTGGCAATTGAGCAAAGGGGAGAAGAGCTCTCCCGCCTCAGTGGAACTTGGACGACGTTGAAGGATGACGTGACCTTGAGTTTCTCCGGATCGGAGTGCTGAATCATGCATCCAAACATTCAAACGTGTAATTCAAGCTTATTCATTAGGTCATGGTTATTGATACAATTCGCCTCGAATCTGACCGAAACATATCTTGGTTATTTTTTTCCCTGATGTAGTTTTGCCTTTGAGATTCTGTATTTTTTTAATTTCACCTTACATATTTCCTGCCTGTCTTTGCCGTCACTACTCACTTTACCTTTTTTCTTCTTTAAATCATATCAAAATACCCACTGTGGCTTCTGTCACGGGAGTCGTGACACGGTTCCCAGTGATGGCAAATACTGAAGCAATCAGATGCAATTGGAGCAATTCTCAATTTTGTTTTATATGAATTGAAATGCGTTAGGTCATGACATTCAACATATTTGAAACAGTTTCTTATTTCGTGGGCTACAAAAGTCTGTGGCCGCTCTCTCGGTGTGTATTTGTCCACATACGGGTTTTATATGTCAGTAATAGATAATATAATAATTGTTTTGTTATATCTGTTGTCAACAAGGCAAATTAACATATTTTCCCCAAAATGTCAAGACACTTTGTGAAGTGGTTGGAGAGCCACTTGTTCCAGTGGTGATACACTCTAAGAAATGTATTTGTTATGTTGATAGCAACCAATAACTATAACATATCTCAGGCCCTAGTTTGACCGTTTTGTGCTATTTCCTCTTGTCATTGCGCAGCAGAGCTACATAAGAGGGGGGTATACTGTGAATGTAGCCACTGTATAATAAATAATTTAAACGAGTACAAAACAAAACCTAATTGTGGGCAGGTAGGCTGGAGGTGGAGGCAGAGGGGGGGGGGGGGGGGGGGGGGGGGGGGGGGGGGGGGGGGGGGGGGGGGGGGGGGGGGAGATGACTGCACTAATCTGTATTCTGCCCTCAGGGATCAGTCTGCCGAGGCAAGGACTTATGAATGAGAGGAGGCCAGAGGAAAAAGAGGGCAGACTGGATGTGGGGAGGGGGGGGGGGGAGGCTAGTGAGACTAAAGAACTAATGCAATACATAACCCCCCCCCCCCCACCCTAAAAAAAAAAAAAAACTCCATATATTTCCATAACCTATAATTAAATGATAGTGTTAGTGGGGGCCAGGGACAGGCAGCGAGACAAAGCAACATTGAAAGACAAAGAAGAGGTGCGGAGGCACAATGTCCCGTATTGCATCCCGAGTGAGAAGTGTGCGCGTGACGACTGACCAATGAAACACAGATTAGGTATCAGGTATGCCCGGTAAGTCTTTGTTGGAGAGCTCTTGGAAATATTTAAAAAGGTTAGTATGAATAAACATAGCTTATCAAGGTCCTTTTACGTAAAGAAAAGAGAGAGAGAGATCCGAATGAATAATAAAGATGCCGATGTGACAGGAGGGCCTGGAACAACCCCCCCCCCCCCCCCTTGTAATGCAGTAATGGAATGCTTCCTACAGGGCCTTTTTTCCCCCCACAAAGGACAAAGGCATAATCATTAAAATGGGCGAGCGGGGAGGAGTCAATGTTGCAAAGAGCCGCTGTTATTCATGGCGCCGTCTACAGATGGACTGTGTATGAGGAGCTCGGCGTTCCCATCAGGGACTCCGCTGACACATGTTCACACGGCCGCCGTTCAACTGCTCCCGAGATCTCTGTTACAGTTCTGTCACACATGTAGGACACCGACAACAGCGAGCGGGAACAAAGACGGCGATGCGGAGGAGTCTCCCCGCTGACGCCGGCAAGTGGCTCTTGCGTAATTTTTTATGAGCCGTAGTTCGTATAATGAAATGGATTGTGACATGCACGTTAACTGTTCGCCGGTGCACTGTGCGATAAAACAAAAGCAATTTCCTCTGGAGCAGTCAGATTATACTGTGCGGCATGCAAAATGCAATTTAATACACTACTTTTTTTCTATTGTTAGCTTACGTATTTGAACCTTTTTGGTTAAATTTTCCTCAAACAAATTAAGCGAATGGAAATTTGAGGGGTCTTCTCGTCTTGCCAGACTACTTCTTTAATTTTCATTTTTTTGCTCAATGTTCGCAAGATAAAACAAGAGCACTCTGAGAGCGCAGACCTCCGCCAAGGCTGAGCAATCCCCCACCTACATGCTGTTTCACCTTCAAACAAACTCCTGCTTCCAGATTGGGCTCTGGATCCCTCCCAAAATGTATTCACCTGCAACCAATCTTTGATAAATATATATATATATATTTATATTTTTTCTGCAAAACAAACAATTAGAGAAAACCAAACCGGTCACATAACCTCTTGTGGTGCAGGTAAAACTCAAACGAAATATGTCTTAGTAAATAAAAATGGATTTTATTTAGCGAGGCAGAAGTGGAGCTGAAATGCGGCGACAGACAATATCGTCAAAATACAATGAAAATAAGAAAGAGGGCAGTGGCACTTCCACAAAAATGATTACAAACCCTGCCTGCACACCATGGAGTGAATATTATACATATCCATTATCAACTCTCAGCAGCTCTACCGCTCTCGCAGTGATGATGAAACCACTCGCCCGGCTGTCCGGAACGGGTTTGAAGTGCAAGACGGCAACATTGCGAGGAAGCGTCCGCTGGAGTTGTTGTTCCTCCTCATTCTCCTGTTGCCAATTTCTCACCGCGCGTTTTTGGATCAGGGGATTGTGCCCGTGGTGCATCCGGGAAATGTTAAATGTACCATCGACGCCAAATTACGTGACCTGCCACTTTGGCGGCAGCGGCGTGCCCACAGATGAAGTCATCTGAAGCGATGGAGGGACACCGGGTTTGAAGTCGTCAGTCGGCTCTGCGCAGTCCATGAATCACTTGCAGCCCGGAGGTCAATCTTTCAGCGCGCGCGGTTGTTTATCCATCACGGCGCCCCGTGCCAGACGTGCCCTTGACGGTTCTCCAGTGCTCGTACAGTATTTCCTCAGCCTCTCTCACCTGGTGGGAGTGTTGACCTTGCTGCGCAGAAAGGGGACTGAGGCGCGTGCACTAATGAGAAAATTTAAAAAACAAAAACTCGGATTCGGAATGTCGTAGAGACGGCGTGAGGCCTGAGGGCGAGCGCCGTCGCCGTGTGCCTCCGTCGCTCTCATCGCGAGTCCCTGTCCCTCCTGCATGCATTTGAATTTCATGCAAATGTTTGTTATTCCGTGTCAAGAAAGGTGTGTTCGCTAAGTGACTGAGCCAAGCAGGGGGGGGGAATCGCATTAAGGGACTCAGATCTGTCACAAGTAGCTTATATAACTCTCGCTGCCGCAGTTTATCAATTTGCAATGCTCCAAATGTTAATACAGCCCGAGTTTATTTTTTCATTTCATTCCACTGCTTATACAGTATTCTTCTTCTTCTTTTTGAAGGCCGTCCTCTTTTGGCATGGAAAAAGAAAAAGAAGCTATTATTGTTCATTCAAGTTTGCTGCAAGTTTTCTCATGGACAGGACATTTCTACCGGAAAAAAAGGGCGGGGGGGGGGGGGCGTCCGATGAAGTGATTGCGTGGATACTATACAGGAACAGCGTTAGTAGCAAAAACAAGCTCTAAACACAACTCTGTGATACACTGACAAGTCGCTTATTTACACATCCAGCAGATATGTAATCACATTAGTCGTTTGTGGCCACTAGATGAATGTACGTCCAATATTCACTCTCCTTTTAGCTTCGATTTTGGTCACCACCAACTTCTGAGAACGTCTTGCTCTTTAGTTGCCAAATGTTCATCAGCTACTCACCGACTTTGTCGACTGTTTTGATGCCCGGCATGTAGTGTTTGATGTTGGGACCTGCTCGGGACAATTGTTAAACTTTGTGGAAGTTCTGGAAACTTGTTTTTGAATGTTATGGACTAAATTTCAGTACTTTAGACTTTTTTCTTGTGGTTGGACTTTTTGGATTTTAATTTAAGTTCCTGTTTTGCTCTGGAATTATTAACCACGGGCACGGTCTACCTCCTTCGGTAGAAGAAGTAGAAGAGTATGAATATGACCCAGTGGTGACGCACGTCATCGTGTAAGTTACTGTTACACGTGAATAATTTGCATCTGATGTCACACGGTGGTGAGCCGCTAAGTTATGTGTATGACCTTAATCAATCTTCGGAAATTAGAAGTCTGGCCACGGCAGACGCTTGAATAACAAACGCCGATGAAGTAGTGCAGTGAAAGTCGAGTCAGATCCTCTGAGCAGCGCTGTCGGCTTTTCCAAAGTCACGTGATCCTCCTTTACACCTTTCCTTGACCACATGACGTTTTCCACTGAGGACAAGGAATAGTAGATAGGAATAGGTCACGAACCCTTCTGTCTGTGCGGAGTTTACATGTTCTCCCTGTTTCCGCGTACCTTTCCTCCAGGTACTCCAGCTTCCTGCCACAGTCCAAAGAAATGCAGCCGGAGTAAATTGAAGACACTAAATTGCCTCCAGTTGTGGTCGTCTAACTTCCATCCAATCTCTATTCCAAAAATCTATTCTAGAGGTTTAACCCCAAATAAAATGTCAGGTAATTTATATTCAAATTTTCGTATCTGTTTCATTCGTTAAAATTGTAGATATTGAAGATAACACGATGTATGTTGCACATGAACCACAGAGTGGATGGGGAGTGATTTGTTAAGCATTCCAAATGTGTCACAGTGGGGAAGTCAGTGAAGTGTGTTGGAGCTGGGATTTGGTACAGTAGGCGTGCCACAGTGTCTTTTTAATTGTGCCTATGTGTGTAAGCAGGTGAGGGGGAGGTTAGTGTGTGTGTGTGTGTGTGTGTGTGTGAGAGCATTATACCCTGATGAAGTGTGAGTGTGTGGGCACATGTTTATGTGCTTTGCAATTGTCAATGCAGATTTGCAGAAAGCAGCAATGCGATAGGCAGAAAAGCCGATTCTTATTCTCACTGCAAAACCAAATGTGCCTGATGTCGCACACAGTTTATGTTTCATTCCAAAATGAGGATGCTCTTCTGCAGGAAACAGAATCTGTACCAATTCATGGACGACCTTGCAGGGAGTTTTCCAGAAAATGCTACTGTGGTATGATTTTGAGAGACAGTGAACATCTTCAAGTGTGTTCGAGGTGTTTCACTGCCACAAGTTCTCCCACTCTCCTTATTCACAATCAAAAGGGGCCAAATTCATGCTTGAAGATTGAGAGCTAAACTGCGCCCGGAGCAAAATGTGCAACTGGAAAGAACTGTATATCAAAAACAAGCTTGCACACACACACACACGGGCATCTCGGAGCCCTCATTCAGAATAATGTTTAATACCCCACCAACTCGTGAGTGTAAGAAACAAATGATATGAAACTCGGATAGATGGATAGACCAATAAATGGACACGTGAGAAAAAAAAAGTCTTGGTTATTAATGGGAGAAACTGATTCAGTGCAAAATGTTGACTTTGTCACAGTTTCCATTTCCTGTATTCACTGGATATGAAGCCAAACACCAGGCTATAGTTTCTGGTGTGACTTTCAGGTAATGATGTTCCTTAGCTTTTGAATTCACTTCTTTTCTGAAAGGCAAATGTGTATGCAAAGCCACTGGATGCCAGTAAAAAAAAAAAGAAACTTAACTTACACACAGCTGGAAAGCAGCGTCAACATCACACTCTGTCCGAATCCTTCGTCTCCTCCATCATTTGCTTATTTCTCAACTGCACGCGGCAGCACACAGTAGGTCACGATCGCAGAGAATATGTCCCGATCTATTTTTACCACGACGAGTGTTGATGTCAGAGGTAATTTGGGGAACCACTTCTCGACAGCCCTGCAACAATCTGAAACAGGAACTTTTATACGTGTCAAGCATATGAGCGTACAGTACATAGCGAGTTTTTGTGACGTAGGTCCTTATCTAAAAAAAAACATATCTGACAAAGCTAAAAAAAAATGTGTTGTGCATTGATATTTCTTTCAAATATACATTTTACATGGTCTAATGTTAGGAAAACTAATTATTTTTGGAAAACGGCTGCAGTTGAAAATAATAGCTCAGTGGAGAACCGATGAGCATCGCTTGGGCTTCTCAGAAAATCACAGATGAAAACGAGGAGAGCGAAGAACAGAGCTTGTGCTCTGTGTTTGCTGCGGGAATACCTCAGTCTTATTATTGTGTTTACTAATTTAACGTTAGCCGAGTCAATTGTTTCTCTTCTGTCCAGGTCCCTGTTGGTCTGAATCCTCTGCTCGGCTAATGCACTGACTTTGCAAAGGGAAGAAAAACAAAGACCATTTGACTTGTAGATATTTGAATGGGATTTTGAATATTCTCACAGTTGATTTGAAATTTGAATGGAATTATGGCAAGAACTGGTTGAATGTCTGTCGGGATTTTTTCCCATCCATTATTCCGTCCATCCAGTTTCAAATATGTAGATACTGAACACCATGCAGTACAACATCAACTTGTGGTGACTGCAGCATACATACAGTATCTTCCAACTTATAACATGGACAACAAAATATGATCTAATCAAATGACATTTTTTAGTCATTAACTAACCTATGGAACCAATTTAGATCTTGTATTTCTCTTTTGATTCCAGAATTGGGCTTCAGAATTCTGTTTGGGTTGTTAGGCTCCCGTTGGTTATAGAGCCCGACGGATATAGATTTTTGGGGGCCAATGCCGATATTTGGCAGTTCAAGATTCCCCGATACCGATACAATGGCAGATATACCTATTTTTTGAATCTGTCAATGATTCCTAAGATGTCGTTATCAAACCTTTATGACAAAGACATGAAATTGAGGCTTGATATTTTAGTTTAACCATAAGCTTCATCATAAATAACTATAAATTGAGAATACAAATACATCCAAATACATAGAACTTATAACAAACATTTATTTTACATAAAAATTTAAACATAAATGCACATTTAAAGGCTCATATTAGTTTTTAAAAAATATCGGCCGATGTCTGTGAAACGCTAACATCGGCTGATATTATCGGCCAACTGATTTATCGGCCGGGCTCGAGTTGTTAGGTAATGCTGACAAGTTTGTCTATTGGCAGAGAGAAATTTACTGATTGCTCTCCATATCAGCGACAGAGAGTAGAGCTGTGTTTTGATACACAATATTAATATTCTTTCCCCCCCCCGGTGGAGATAACATAATATTAAGCCTGTTCAAAAGCAGAATTTTGGGCGTTCGGTATAAAAAGGTACGAACTTCAAAATAAGGGGGCTTTGCTGTTTCACCTTCGTGCCAACAGCGGAGGTAGTGACAGTGCCAAATCGCCGTTTGTGCAGTCAGCATGGCGGGACAGAGCGTTTTACATGGCCTGCCTCTGATTCAGGAATCCCACAATGCCAAGTAGAATGACACACTGGGCTTGTTTAGTGTAAAAAAAACAAACCCCAAAGCATAAGAAGTTCTTCTAAAGGGCATTTTAGCAGGATCCCTGTTTAAAAAGAGGATTAGGCCTCTCTACCCCTCTCTCTCTCTCTCTCTCTCTCTCTCCCTCTCTCTCTCTCTCCCTCTCTCTCTCTCTCTCTCTCTCTCACACACACACACACACACACACAGTCTTTTTCACAGACTCTCTCTGTATCGCTCCACATCTCTCTGTTCGGTTTTGGCAACGTCTCGTCCCTCCTTCTCTCTGCAGCTGTCCCGCAGACCTGCGGGCAGCTTCTCGCCGTCTAATGTTATTTCTGATGTCCTCTCTTTGCTCCTCGGCCCATTAGTTCAACGGGGACTTAATTTTGGCTGAATTTAACTACTTTTGGCTCGTGGATAAAGGGAAGAGCAGGGACGGCTTCATCCGTATATCTTGGTCCACTTGATCGTCCGCTTCAATTGGAGGACAAGGCAAGGATTTGTTCCTGATCTTAAATAAAGAAACTAAATAATAAATAATGCGTATATATAGCATGATCGGAGCTTAACACAGAAGGCCAGCAGTTTGGTGGTATTTCATACTTGCCATGCCACGCTTGCTTTTAACAAAGGTAGGACAACAATGTATGAGTCAAGGTTGGTGTTGCCTTACACACAATAGAATTTATCCAAATAATAAATCTTATGACTTATTGGTATTGGATCTGTATTCATCACCCAAAGTTCAAGAGTCATGCCAATGAAATCCAAGCCAAAGATGAGGAACTAACTTTTTTTTTTTATGTCTATCTCATGTTCCTCACATGCAGCACCTCAAGAAAGCATAAATGCCCATAGTGGTGTCATATATGATTAAAATTGTTTGAATGTGAGACTGTTTGGTTCTTATTCAATGCTCTTGAGTCATTGCTTCCCTTTTCCGTATTTTGAAATTATATATTCACCGAATGTACAACTTCCCTTTCCCCTCAAACCACTTATTTTTTATTAGTTTCTCTCTCTCTCCCTTAAGATTTCTGTGCTCTTTACTGTGAAATCACTTTTCATTGAATCCAACGTTAATCTCATGAAACTGAAAACATCAAAAGTTAGATGTTGCCAAGACGCCGGAGATCACTGTGTCTGCTAACCGTGCGAGAACTATGAGAACTCACACTAGGGTTTGAAATCCATCAAGGGTTATCATTGCCTGAATTCTGTGATGAAATTCATCCAAAGAAGAAAAAACTGCAAGCATGTCAAAAGTACACAAACAAAAATGAGTGGACATTAAAAAAAAATTCGGTCCTGTCTGTCATATTGTTAAGTAAAGTTATGTTTAACCGGAAAACTATTGGGAATGTACGGAAGAGTATAAGGGCCAGCCATAAGGAAAAAATGAGGCGGAAGAATTATTTTTCTTTTTTTTTAACATTTCGAGAATTAAGTGGAAATGTCAAAAATAAAGTTGAAATACTATTTCGAGAATAAAGTTGAAAATTGTGACCAGGACGCCCTTTTCCTGGCTAGCAAAACAACAACAGGATGTTGATGTTTTGCTAGCCAGTTTGCCCGCTAACGCTAGCTGCTCGCCAAGTTGTAAAGTTGCGATATCATGATTGACAGGCTGAATCTGGAACAAACGATGCGGTGACAACGGGTGTTTGCACATGAACGTCGACGTGTGTCCCGACACGATAACGTTCAACTGCAAACAACCGTTGATGAATCTTGAGAGGCGCGAAGTTACCGAAGCTAGCGTAGCTTTGCTAACGCTAGTTAACGTGGATGTGTGACAGCTGAGCTGGTCCCACAACATGCTTGTTTAGGGCTATTTCGACTTTAATCTGGACATTTTGACTTTATTCACGACATCACGACTTTATTCTCGTCATTTCCACTTTATTGTCGAAAATTTTAATGAATTTTTTTCTCCTTATGTCTGGCCCTAATACTCTTCCGTAGGAATGAGTTCAGACCCGATACAGTACAGCAGTAGGATGAAGGCGGGTTTGCTTGCACTAACATCAACACAGGTTAAATGGCTCCTACAGAGCCAGCAGGTCCATCAGTCGTGAGCGGTGGGTGAGCCGCGACCATATGGCAAAGATAGGTCGCGCTAGACAGAGGTCCAGAGAGAGAGAACACCTGAACAAACTAACGCTGGCAGGTGAAATTAAAAACACCCTGTCGGAGCGTAAACTAAATTAACTGCCCACTTTAATCCCAAGGGTCGCTCCGGTGCCTTGCAGGTGCATATCTGTTTTTGTTATGGCCTCTAGCCCCGTTCTGGCAGAGGAGCCGAGCATAAGGTAAATGAAATCGAGAATATGGTCAGGCCTCGTGGGTGGCGGGCACGGGGGGGGGGGGGGGGGGGGGGCACAGGGGGCGCCAGCCTGCCAGTCCCCTCCTTGGACAGCGAGGGTTAGGGGGGCAATGGAGACGGAGCTAGATGAAACGGTCCCAGAGATTGAACAGCATGAGGTATTTCAAGGCTCATTAGGAAAGAGGCTGCAAGAGGCTCTTTTAGCCCCCTCTTCATAATGTTAAATAGACAAGCGCCTTTCTGGCCCCACGGTGAACCATACTGCTCGTCTTCAGAACTGCCGAGTGAACACGCACGGAGAAAAGCGACACTCCAATGCAACAGCCCTGTTCTTATTAATTGCAAACCTTTGAGCACTAGAGCACAGAATGTTCATTTTCATGTTCAGAATGTTCTGGAGCTGCGTTGATTCATCTCTGTAGCATTTCTGGGCGGGTGTTGGGTTGCAATATATACGAAACTTGAAATCGTATTAAACATTTAGCATCGGTATTGTCCAATGTAATTCTTTGCAGACATGATTGGATTTGCTGCATAGCCAAAAAGCAGTTACACGAGTAGTCTATTCATTTGCAGGAGTAAACCAAGTAATGAAAACAATTGTCCAATAAAGATTAGTGATATGACGTCGGAGGCCAATAACCAACCATTGGTTCCCTCATGGCACCTTCAGCTGTGAAGGAAACACTGGTGTCAGATCATCTGTGCCCCTGCCAAGATAACCTGTAACATAACGGGGGAAACAAAAACAAAAAATTTAAAATTTAAAATTATCACAGGCCAGAGAGGGAAAAAAGTATTTCCTGTGGTGCCCTTCAGTGTTTGATCAATATCTTATGCCGCGTTAGTGATTCGCTCTGCAACCGTTCACTGTGCCAAGCTGACACGCAAATTCTCCAGCTGAATCAAGTTTCAGCGTCGGAGCTTATTAGCTCGCTTACCACAAAACTTTCATTCAGTTACATCTGAACCACACTCTAGCTGGCATGACGCTCCAGATTGGCCTTTTCTCGACACTGCAACCACTACCATGCTGATCTTTCACCTCAAGAAAAAAAATTGTACGTCCATTTCTCTTGGACAGCAGGACATTACGCATACGCTGTTCTTTCTCGACGGTCGCCTTGATGCTTGTCAGTGATCACACGTCACAGTGTGCTTCGTTTCACCCTGATGGAGCCAGGGACCACCCTGAAGGACATGGTAGTTTATTATTTAACCATATAGAAAAACAATATACGTTATACCCTTTTTCTTCATAAACATGTGGTCTGTAAAATGATTGGCCTCTTCCTGGAAAGCACACTATAGCTTTGATAACAGCTACTGTACGACAGTATTGGACATCTATTCCTAACTGTACAGCACTGCTTAAGACTCACGTATGGTACTGCTCTCAGCCTCCTCAATATGTTCTTTATTCCCTTTATTATTAAAGGAATAAAAAAGAAAAATAGATCATCATTCAGTCAATCATTTTTTTTGCATATTTATTGTATGTAAGGATTTGTAAATAAAGCAGAGGTATACAAATGCTATTCCCCCCCATTACAATGTTGCTGATTTATCACTAAAGATATGCTTGCATACAAACATAAAACCCGGCAGAAAGACCCTAATGTGTTTTCTTCGCTTAATTATTTTAGCAGCGGAGAATAATCATATTTGGAATAACGTCCTGGGGACATTATAAATCTGATCATGGCATACTGGGAAAGAGCTAATGCTGGTAAAAAAAAAAATCAACATGTTGCAGTGTATTAAATTAATTTGCTAAAATCTAAATTGTTGCCTCCTGTTTAGTATAATTCCCCCTTTGTGAAAATTAAAATGGAAAGCGGGAACAAAGACATGGGAGATCACTAAATGGTCAAGTGTCTGCTAAAAAGACCTCGCCTCCATGTGAATGTGAATAAATATCTTGACTCATTCAAAATGCCTCTTTTTTTTACCTGGTAAATGGGCTGGAGAAAATGTTCAAAAACAAATCAATCATTCATGTGGCTGACTAATAAATAAAAAAAATAAGGATTCCTTTTGAGATTCTAATATTTCAGAGCATAAGTGGACACGCCGCTCACGCACATTTAGCTTTTGGGCTTTCTTTAACTGCTCATTAACTTTCAGCTCCCGCCCCCGGGAAAGAATTAATGTACTTGCGTGAACATCTAAATACACAAAACAATATCAATGTCTGTTTTACGCAGACGTCTCCTCCTGGCATGACTCCTCCTCGGTGTGCCGTAATGGAAATAAAGTGTCATTTCCCCTTCTGAATTATTGGCTATTAATTTTGATTTGAAATCTAAAGTCTAATAACAGGTTTGAAAAACTACATCAACAGCGGTGATAACCGCTGTTTTTATTAATAGAACATGCCTTTCGCCAAGTCTGTGCACAAAGCCAAGGCAAAGATGGATGTCTCGGCTTTAATTAACCAGAATTATTTACTGACTAGGGCCGGCTTATGGGAGCATCACTCATGTAATGGATATATTAGCAAACGACTGAAGGGATTAGCTCCTGTGGAACTTAACAGACTGTGGGCAGTTCGTCATGTGGCGTGAAGGTACTATACAATATGTATATGCTATTTACAAGCCACTGCCATTGGGAATTTTGTGTGCTACTTTAGTTGTTCTGTTTTTCCAGCGAAAAAATACTTTTGCATCCTTAACAAGATGGACAACAGAACGATGCCATCTGTTGTTCATTAGGAGGCCAATGCCAAGTGTGTTTTTCTAAAACCTAAATCAACTTTATATACTACGCTCCGCACTGGAGTTACTCATCCAATGGGCCTAAATGGCTTGTCAAAACTTTGTGGAGCCACAGTTGTCGCCCCGCTCTTTCAGCTCTCCCAACACCTTTATAAAAAGTTTAAGCCGTGACCTCTGATCCGAAGATTCTCCCCGGCTTGTCCTCTTCCTGTTTGGCCTTCGATGTAAACCTCTTGCTGTACAGTATGGGTCACATTGTTTTTCACAAGCAAGGAGATACACAGTATATAATTGACAAACTGTGAATATCTTCAGGAAAAAGCCAGCATCTAATATCACGTGTATCAAGTATCTAATATCGCCTCCCACTTGATCAACATTGTCGAGAGGCTTTTTCAGCACACGGTCACATCTTTTCATAAAATCTCGCACTACCCGTGTGAAAGTCACATCACGTATTGAGTCACTGATTATTTTGGCTCCGAGAGAAGGCGGCGGCTCATACAACCACGAGGTGCTGGCTGTTTGTTGGCACGGTACGTCCAGACACAGTTTGGTCCAGGGCTCAAGGTCAGTCACCAAAATACCAAGCAGCCACTGCATGTTCATGGACAAAAGGTTTGGCTGTAAATATTTATGCTGGTCCGGTCCTTTCAGCCACCGAAGGCACATGGGTACAGACCGAATCTTTACTCAAAGTGGAGGTAATTTTTTGGGGCATTAGCCTTGATTTGGCTTTAACCTAATCTGCCATTTGTTCTTTGTTGTGATGAAAATACCCCTATACCTCCTGATGAAATGCATTGCAGATTTGTCTTGCGCACACACATACACCTGAGGTAATGTCCTCATGAATAACCTGTGTCTGGGAATGTCATGACAAATAGTCACATTTGGTTTCAGGATTGAATTGCAATCAATATTTCTGTTTATCTGAAACAAAAGCAATCTATACTGACGGCAATAAGCTCAAATACAATCAATGGGTCTGGCATACAGAAAAAATAAAAGCAGACTTAGATCAGCCTCTGCCTCCAGTGCTGGTGGCCCTTAGTTATGCGGTCTGGTCATATTTTAACTTGTGGTAAATGTCAGATGTTGTTGCGTGATTCATGTGAAATGCAAACGGCTTAAAATGGAAAAAACGAAAAAATGGCCAAATCAACAAGAGCTTGGTCTGCGTTTGCAGTCGTGCCGCCGGTCACCAGTGGGTCTTCGCTCGGCGAAGTCAGGTGAGCTTTAGCATTTCACGCCGTCTGACCCCGTCTAAGACATGAGTGGCAGCGGGTCGGGAAGGGAAGAGGACAGGAGGCTGAGGGCTGGCGACTTTCAGTGACAAAGAGCACACTCAGGGGCAGAACAACAGGCTGGGGGAGGCGGAGGTGCAGCGATTCACATGCAGCGCAGGAGGCCTCTCCGTAACACCCCCGCCCCCTCCCCGAAATCCCAGGAGGGCACAGGGGGAATTGATGAAACGAGCAGGAAGGCCTAATTAAAGGCTCTCAGCTCAAACGCATTGATGTATTACATCTATTATGCCACAGTTCGATAGGTCTGCCGGGCCGGGGCTGCCGTGGCTACTGAGTCCCGCCAAACAAACTGAATAAATAATAGAGAGAGGGAGAGGAGAGAGAGGAGAGAGAGAGAGAGAGTTCAACAGGCGAGGTTGTGATGAAGCCTGTTGTAGCTGTAGGCGTGTCAACCAGGCTCTGAGATTTATATTATGCATGTAGAGCTCCATACAGCAGGAGTTGCAAACAGGGCTATTTAAAAAAAGAAAATAAATAAGACGTCAATACCCTTTGAGAAAGCACGTACAAGAAAGAGAGGAATTCTGGATGATGGAAGGTTGACGCCGAGGAGCTTTCAAGTGGCCATTCTGTGACGACCACACATCCATTATCTTTACCGCGTATCCCCTGAGGGTCGCGGGGGTGTCTAGGTCACTATAGGGTATTGCATGGCTGACGTATAGAGACGAGCAACCATCCGCACTCGCGTTCACACTTTTGCCGTCTCCAGTCAACCTAAGAAGCATTTCTTCGGACTGTGGGAGGGAGCTCGTTGAGGAGCTCCGTGAGAAAATCCCACGCGGGCACATTCAAGCGCCGCACAGAAAGGCCTCATCCGGCTGCGGAGGAGCCTTATCACTGTGAGGCGTGTGAATCCTGCGTCCATCTGCATCTTCCAATTGCTGAGAGAGGGGGAAAAAAAAAGAAGTGAGTGGATACTGTACACAAGTATTGTTGGGGGGGGAAAAAGAAGTCATTTGTTATTTTGGCTAATTAGCAGACGAAGCATTAAAAGGGTCAGTGAAAAATGTTTCGAATTTAAAACTGTGTGATATAATAATAAGAAGAAAATTTCCAGTCCCCGGCCCAGATGATGATAAAGGAGGAGGGTTGGGCACCGGGCTGCAACCCCTGTGTCGTTAAAACGTCTCCTCGCGGATCTTCACGGCAGCTCGGACTATTTGCTAATAAGGCTCCTCGTATTTCCGCGCTCCCTGCCTCGTTGATTAATTTGTGACCGTGACCGTTTCGCTCACTCATACTCGCTCTCAAAAACATATGTTTGGCTTTCAGACCGTGGGGTCAAATTCCCCACCGACAAAAACTGCTTATGGATAGCGGTTAGTTTGTCACTCGGCGTACATGGGAGGAGTGGGAGAGATAATGGGGTTGAGTTTTTGCATTTGAATTCACGCAGGAGGAATGAATGCGCTTTGATGTGGTGTGTGTGTGTGTGTGTGTGTGTGTGTGTGTGGAAGCGGCTGTGCAGGAGAAAAATGTGCATGTAAAAAAGGATGGGAGAGGTTGGGAGTTGCAGTGATGGGGAGAGTGAAAAGCAGTGTAGGAAAATTGTGTAAAAAATTAATGTAGTTGTATAGGGAGGGATGGAAATGAAATTGGCATGGGGTACATAAAGGGACTTGACACGCCGGGTCTAAAGATATTTTACTTTAAGCAGTAGCCTCAGGCTTTTGAATTCCGCTCTTCGCCAAACTCAATATTGTCAGATTTAATGCAGTCAGTCCGGACATTTTTTCAGGAGTTTGCCTTTCACATATGACGAAGGAAGTCAGACACATTCACACCCAACAGGAACATTGACGGAATGTTTTTTGGTAGAGCAGGAATGTCATCAATATCACCCACTTTGAATATTTTCCAGCGATTTTCCGTCTGTACTGTCCCACGGTCTCCCTGTGACATTTTTTCTGAAACTTTACTAGAGGGCTGGCAGAAGAAAAAGTCCCGGAATAGGCCTGTTATGACATTTGCGTGCTCAAATACAGCTCCTATGAATTTCAGGACAATACTTGCATGTGTTTAAAAACACACAGGAAATACAACAGGTCATTCTTAAATGTGTCTAACTATTAGTCCCAAACGGTCCATGAACCAGGTTCCATCCAGTGGAGTACATGAGGATATATGTGGCACGGTGAGCCCTTCAATGCTCGGATGAAAACAGTGAGCCCTGAAAAACATCAAGGACATGAGGTGGATTCTGTCATTGTAAATCCGGCAGTCAACTACACACGGAGAGGGATATAAAAAGCAGGACAGCGACAAATTCAGTCAGAGTGCTTTTTTGGTCTTGGCAAAGTGACTGAAGAATTCTGTGTGCATTTTGTCTCTTCATGTGTGTGTGTGTGTGTGTGTGTGTGTGTGTGTGTGTTGTTTTGACAGTGTGTAAATATATGTCTTTGCTTGCCGAGCACACCGAGAAGCAGATTTGTGAGCCAAGCTTGAGCAGTTGCCTTCACAGTGGTGGTGAGATTGGAAGCGAGCGGTTTTCTGAGCCGGTGTGACTGATGGCGTCTGTTAGTAGCGGTCGGTCGGCTGCAGAGGGGACGTCTTGTACTGGCGGCAGGGTGAAACTGAGGCCTACGGAAACAATGCGGCCCTCGGAGAGTCTGCTGAAAATGACAGTGAAAAGCACTGTCAGTCTCTCCATTCACAGTCTCCTCAACCCTCTGACATTTTTCTCGCGTCCACCTCTCACTTATTATGATGCTCCTTCGCACTCCCTGCCTTCCATGTCTCCCTTCTTGTATCACCTCCTTAACGTCCTGTATCCCTGCTCCCACCATAGCTGAACTGCCTCTGTCACAAACAGGCAACTGTCTCCACTGTCCAGTTCACTGTCCAGTCCTACCTACAACTTCCTGTTTTACTCACTGGAAAGGTTTACAAAAACCTGTCCTAGTTTCATATTGATCCCGTTTCAACAACATATCAGAAATATTGTTGGTTTTGTGAAAGGTTGTTGTGCTTTGAGCCTCAGGGGCCAACGCAACAGGCCACAGAGCACAGGGCTTGAATAAATGTATCATGTCTTGTGCTTCAAGTCATCTTTGACTTTCAATATTGAACTAACCTTAACCAAGCCATGTGTGTGTTTGAACATGGTAAATAAAAATGCTGGTCATGCTTCAGTTGCTACAAGTGTGGATATTGTATTGCAATAGCAAATATTGAAGCACCTATGTAGACAGGGTTGTAGAGTTCAGAGAAAAACCAATGAGGAGTCATACCTATACTTACAATATAATATTTAAATACATAAGTTTAACTTTGACAATATTATTTTGTTGTTGATTAGAACACATACCACAAACAAAACAAAATACCCATAATGATGAAGCCCATGGGTAAAGACTGCAGAGCCTTGATCAATCCACCTGGACCCATCACTGACTTCAACATCAAAGAACCTATTTGGAAAGAAATTCAATCGGATGTCATGGATGCCAAGGACAGCTGTACACCTGGACACAGTGGGGGTGCCTCATCTGGTGTTTCATGAGATGGCCCAAGCTGTGGTAAACCTGGAGGCGGGATCTGGAGATGAGGCGATGTAGCCCAGAAACTGAGATCTGCAGAAGTTGTAGGTGGAGGAACTCTGTTTAGGACCATTTTTCTGCCCAGTGTTGAGGGAAATGAATGTTTCGATATAGTTGCCCCGACAACCTCCTGAAGAACCAGTACTTCCACTCCCCTGTGGAGAATGGGAGAATCCCAGGGGAGATCAGAGCCCACCGTCCACTGTCAAAGGGTTTGAGAGGAGGCTGAGCATTTTCCTCTGGTAGGTGGTTGGGGTCACCAAGAAGCCTGAGCAGCTTTGCAGTTTATTCTAGCAGAAGCGATCATTAACACCCTCAGCCATGGGTTTCAGGAAGCTCAGGTTGGCATTGAGGTGAGGAAGGAAGTGGAGGCAGGAGGCAGCGGACCAGGCTGAATCTCAACTGCGTTACAGACTGCTGATGATATACAGTATGTGGTAGTTGGCCGAGCAGGTTTAGGTAGCGTTCCAACGACACAGGCAAAGAGAGGCGCGGCCTAGTCAAGAGGTAAGTGATAGCTAGAGTCAATGAAGCTACATGCAAGCTAGATGGTTGGGATGTGGCAACAGGGTGTAAGACAGTTACAGGCAATGGACTGCAAGATGTCATGGTCCAAGGTGGGGAAGGCTGAACTGAACCACGTAAAATGGTAACATTTTGAAAGCAGGAGAACATCCCCATCCTCGACAGAACGCCCAACCAGGCTTCCTTAGAACAGCACAAAAATTGTCCGATGAGCCATAAACTAGCAGAGCAACTCAGGTTCCCCAAAGACATTTTTTAGAATACCCTTAGATCAGACATCATGCCGGTGTCAGAAAAATCCGTGCAGCTGTTGGTAATGTCGGAGCTTCAGATCCCCTAGGAGGAACAGATGCAGGAGGCCAGCGAGAGGAAAAAAGGGGAAACATGCAGAACTGATGGAGGAACAATTCCCCCCCCCCCAGTGCTGTCAGCTACACGGGCAACTCTTTCAGTCTTTGTTAAACTTGCGTAATGCCCCTCACTTGAGGTGTGCATCACCACATGTTTACCTGTCAAAATATTTTTGAGGGATCCTGATGAAGCGGAAGAATGGCAGTTATGGAAAACATCAAAACCATTTCCCATTGGGAAGCCAGTGCAGCTGGCGCCATAACGGAACACATGGCACATCCCCGCCTGCTAAAGATTTGCTTCAGTGGAGTATCTGACATCTCTGAAACTATTTCCTTAATTGATGTAGTTAAGTATGCACCCGCAGTCTCTGAATTCTAAATACCTCCAGTAATGTAGTGTAAAATTATTATACCGGCATCAAGAAACAGCCATAATTTGCAGCTGTCAGTTGCGCTGCATATTAATTGCTCAAATGTTCTGTTGTTTAGGAGCAGTTAAATGGAAAGGATTGCACTGCTTTGGCACCATAAACTGTTCATTACCTTACAGTTAAGTTGGCTGAATCCAGTATTGGTTCCCAACTTTTAATCGTTAAAACATCCCTGTGGTATAATTTAGTGTTATTCTGTCATAACTGGGGTTACGCTGGAAGTGTTGTAGAGGCTTCACATGGGCTTTTTAAACTCCACAAGTAACCCTGACATGTGCACTGCACATTTAAAAAGCCATAGTGTCAAGTCTCGAAATAGCTATGTGGACTTTATGCAATGACACTTTATTAATAGTATTTTAACCTTCAAAATAGCAGCTTTATCCTATAGACAACATGTCCAGGAAGGGAATGATGGAGATGGAGGGACTATTAAAAATGGGCTAAGCTTTTCTCTGCACTATTTCTAACAGGCTCAGGTCGTTCCCTCTGGGTACTCAGTGATTTGGAGTGTATCCCTGACCCTATGCTTCTACACAAAGGTGGACACACACACACACACACACACACACACACACACACACACACACACACACACAGTTCTTTACCCTGGAATTGCTGTGCACGTTGCTCTGGAACTAAATCACAGAGAATGTAGTTGTCGGTTTCACTGGCCCCCCACGAGGCCTGTGTCGCTGCTCGTGACGCACTGTTTGGTGCCAGGCTGAACATGATTATAGTCTTAAAAGACACATTAAAGATATTTAAGGGAACCATTTGAACATTTGATCATATTACATGAGTTCGCTCTACGGGGCCCTCTCACGCACATGATTAAATAACAAACCGAAAATATTTGTCTGAAATCAAATGAAAGGTCATTATGTACCATATATAGTCATGAAAGTGTATGCATGCATGCATGAATAATAAATGACTAGAGCACGGTAGCTGCGACTCACCAGCCCTGAAAGTATGTATGGTCTCTTTCTTCTCTTATCTTTAGGTTCACGTTCCCTCGGTGCAGTGATACAACTCAAACGTTTAGAATGTAGATTTGTGACATTCTTTTAACCCCTTTTAGAATGATCTCTAAACAATCTAATTAGAATAACATGTTAGGTATTAATTCAACCATGGTGTCATCAGTTATGTCAATAATAAGGGCATAAGGGATAAAGAAGCAGTGTTCTTTTCTGTAGATATGGGTATACACCATTATGGATCACATCTAAGTAAATCTTGGCAGAGGAACCTCACTTCCATCAGACTCCACTCACCATGGGTAATGGAGCCTCATTTAATATTTTTTTTTAAAAGACCATTTTGAGAAAACGATCCTTATTAAAGATGTTCTACGGCACCGTAAGCTGTTTGATCAAAGCAGTGGACATCAATGGCTTCTGGTAACTTTATTCCTCACACATGCATTACTTTTTTACCTCAAGTAAACACTTGCGGATAGAGGTGATGACACTCATCCCACCTGCTTTACAACAAAGGACACAATGCAGCAAAGTACAACTGCTGCTTGAGAAAGTTGAGAAACGTTTTCCGAACTAACAAAATTATTAGACATGAAGAGGAACACCTTCCCAAAATTGTAGTGATTTAAACTTTATGTTCTTTCCTCTTTTTCTATGACCAGAGGTTATTCCTATTCACCAGCATTAAAAATTGGAAATAACAATTCGGAAGACATTAGTTTAAACACTGTTCCTTTTTCTTGAGTAAATCGTTTTTTCATGCTCTCAAACGCCTTGGGAGTGAAAAGACTCTGAACACACAAACCATATTCAGCTAAATATCAGAACGAGGCTGACACTAAAATTAGCACTTATATTAACAACACGATTTATTTGACTCCTTTTTTCTTCTGAACTAACAGAACAAACTTGCTGTGCTGATGCTTATTTTATATGAATACATAATTGAACAATAAGCACGTATCAAATTATTATTTTTTACAGTTTATAACACTTTGTTCATTGTGTCACCGAGTTTTGTTCTGCAAGATTTCTTATGATTTTATAATAAATTACGTGATGGGATTTTACTTCCTTCAGAACACGAACCAAACATCTCACTTAAGGTTAAAAAAAACAATCGTGTTTGCAGTTTAGAGTAATTCAACCCGATCCAAGATGTGGGAAACTTGAACAGACCCAAGAAGAGAGAGATGGAGATCTATCAAAAAACCTAATTCAAGGTTAAATATATCTTAAATAAAACCAATATATGCTTTTGTTGTCTGACAATATATTTCTCCATATTATTAATTTGGATGTCCGGACATTCCACCTGTTTATCACTTCATTAATTATTGATAATTCATTTATCAAATAAAGATTAACGTCTCTGTTATGCATCCAAGAATATATATATTTATTCTCTTCCTATGGTTATGACAAACCACATGATCAGACATGGTACAGTGGGTGACCGCAGATCTATTCTGGTATTAGACATATTGATGCATAGACCCAAGACTGGCGGCAATAAGACTGCACCCAGCCCCGGGTCCTGGGTTGTGTCTCAATCACAAAGTCTGTCCATGATTACCAATAATCTAGACTGCAGAATCTGTGAACAGTGTTGTGTCCTCCTCATGTGGATATGAATGGCCTCTTTCCTCACCGTAATAGTCTGACAAGTCTTCCAACTCTCTGTGTCCCATGTCTTATAGAGACATGTTAACCACTTGAACTACAACATTCACACTGATGTGATTCTCACACTGATATTCATAGTGGATGTACACATGAAAAGCTGTGAATTATGTCCTTAATGGTCCTTCACATGAAACCCTTTGATTTACTGTACACGTTAAAGCCACTACAACGTTATCAGCGAGGTTAAAGCATTTATTTCATCCATCAACTCAACATGAGCATCTGATGAAATTATCACCGTAAATTAGCTACACCCCAGTACATTAGCTGGATTCTGACCTTTTCATGGGCGGCTGCACACAAACCCCCAAGATGCATCTGAAATAAATCCTTCCTCAGACAGCAGCCTTTAGCACGGATCTGTGCATGCGGATTATATCCAGGGTCGGGTGTCAGATGGGGTAACAACCTGCTGTCTTGAGTACAGTAGCTGGGACATACAGTAGCAATGTTTATGAAATTCAGTAAGATATACTGGAATCCACATCATTGCTCAAATAAATAAAGAAAGGTGCTGTTTTAAATGTCCACCACGTCCCTCTTCCAAATGTTAAAACAGAAGATGGAAATTACCTTCGTGAGTTAAACACTGAACATCAGTCATGATCAATAACAATCAATTCTCGCAACACAAGCAGGCCTAAAAGGGAAAGTTTGACATTTTAAATTCAAATGTTATTCTCTAATACAAGGGAATTGTAACTCTGGGGGAAAAAAAATATAACAAATCTGTTCATTCTCGTCCTTCAGCTTGCTGCATGGCTCGAATTGTCGATGTGTCCTGAGCTCCTAGCATGCAAGCAGGATGGTTTTTTGGCTGGCTCCGCCCGGTAGCGTCCACTCACAACATGGTAAATGAGGGTGTAATCAGATATTAGTTGTTGCAAGAGTAAAGAGTTGTCCAATAATTGCTCGGGGAAAAAAAGTTGTGTTTCATCAACACACATTGGTGTGTTCGTGGCCAAGGGTGTACAAAATGACGAAAACACAGTTGCAAACCAGTTAAGACTGAGTGAGATTTCAGCAGCAGAAAAGACCAGAAGAATAGCGCGATAGACTGATGGGGAGCGACAGATGGGAAACAAACGGGCTCTCCATCAGTGCTGCTCTGCACTGGTACATGCTCTTTGCGTGCGTGTGTGTTGAGAACATGGACACGGTCCCTGCATCATATGTAATCTGCAGCCAAATGTTGTACACCCACTGATAGTCTGCTGAATCGGTGGAGGAAACAGCAGAATGAATGCCGATTACAAATCTGGGAACTTCCAGTACCGTGGTTTGGATTTCGTTTTTTCCTGCTCAATTGGTGCAGTCTACAATTGCGCCTTTCCTCTTAAAGGAGACATACAATGCTTTTTTCCGTTGTTCCCTATCAGTCCGCGATAAAGGGAGCTCCTCTGCCCAACAGAAAACTACTCCTGTAACGGCTCGTCAGTAGTCGGACCGATACTTCCTTAAGATATGTGACGAACGTGCATAAGGCACTCCTAGCAGCTAGGTAAAGTGAGAGCGGAGGCCGATACTTCCTACAATGCGCTGGAGGCGGTTGACCAATCACAACAGAGTGGGCCAGCTGGCCAAACAGAGCAGACTGGGCTTTATCAAGAGGGGGCCCTTAAAAAAGCCCTAACCCTTAGAGAACAACCCACCGTTTTCCATCAGACAACCATGGCCTCGGACCTTGAATGAGCCGACCCAGTGTGAACTGGAGGTCGCGGTCCGGTGATGCTTACAGAACCACATCAATCTGGAAAAAAACGGGACGCAATTCTGTGGTTCCCCAACCAGACGCTCTCTGCACCTTTGAAATCCCGTCCATGAAGATCACATAATACATCAAGTTTTAATTGTAACGAGTTTGACCTTTTATTTTCTCAGTTTTCACAGTAGTGGTTTCGAGCCCCCGATGCAGATTAATTGAAGACATTACAAAGTGTTGAATCAGACGACCATGTTCGAAAGTGACACGATAAAAATGTTCTTCTTTATTCATAACATTGTCTGTCACTGTGTTTTTCCACAGTCTGAAACTGTGCTCCTGCATGTTCTGCTGCAGACTCGGCTCTCCTCCCTGCTGTGTTTGTCTCCCAGTGTTTTACGAAAATCCAATAAAAACAATTTATGGATACACACTGGCCCGTTTACAATTTGCACAAACAAATGATGATAGGTGCGAAATAATTAGTCCCTGCTTGTAAAATATTAACCTTTAAAAATCGTTCTCAGTTTAATTGATTGATTAATTGGGGTCACTGTGTAATGTGGAAAAGGGGACAATTCTGAAAGAAAGTGTTATTGCTTTTCTCCTGGAATAAAATTTGGTGCATTGATTTTTTTGTTTTTGTGCATAACAGGGCCGAAACGGACTAATACAAACTCAAATTCTGTCACGTTAAACCTGCCGTCCCAAGTGGAGGAGTTGAGGATACTGTCTTGAGTAAAGAGACCATGGCACCTACGGTATTGGGATGCACACTGGTCACTTCCTCGTGAAGGTCCACAAGGCCTCAGTGCATGTGGAGATTATAAAAAGAAAAAAATCTATAGAGCTCACTACTTTCATTATCTCAGTTCTGGTCTCTGTAGTTTAAGAGTATGCTCAGATTTGCAGGTTTGAAAATGATGTGTTGAATCCCTGGATGACATTGGAAACAATCAGTGGCACCGACATCAGTGACAAACAGTTTACCCGGGGCTTACAGTCCCGCGATTGGATACCACCCAAACGTTTCCCATGTTTCCCGTTGTCCAATGCCACTCCACAGCGTCTGCGATGATACAGTGGAATCTCTACTCGCATCACGCTGACTCAGCTTGAAAAACTATGAGCGAACACCATCGCCCACCGCGCGGTTCCGTCTGACAGATTATCACTGTGGCTGGGGGCTGATGAGTGAGCTGCCAGACCAAAAAAACGAGTAGTAACTTGTTTCGGAAAGTTATTGTAGCTAGTTGTTTGCTACCCGTCTCTGTTGCTGTGATGTTCTCCATTTTTAGTCTGGCAAGCCCTTTTCTCAACTGGTACGCATTCGTCCATAACGTGGCGGGAGCAGTTAATGAATGATGCCAGCTTAATCCAAAAACACCAAACTATACCTTTAAACGCTGTCAAACGATAACTGAGACATAGAGTCACAAAATGCAGACTGACGGTTTCTTTCATCACATCAAAATGGACTGTAAACCATTTCGGACACGCGGCACCATGCCATACAAAAGATCATTGTTCACAGTTGCTTTCACAACACTATTTGTTTCTTCCCTTTTTTTCCTTCTTTGAATGCAGCATGTACTTGCTAAATGGGACCCACACTTTTTTGAGAGCGTTAAGGAGCGGGCGGAAAGGAAACGGGACGCAAATGGTTGGTCGCGCATTTTTTTTTCCGAGCTTGACAAGCTTCCTTGAAAACAACCTTCGTGCCAAAGTTATGCTCACTCAACTGCAGCCGTGCACGGCTGGTTTGCTGACTTCCCTAAAACACATTTGTATATTTGATCCGGGATATATTGTCAGGCCCCCGCCGGCAGTATTTGTAGTTTGCGTTCTCTGCTGTCAGGGAAAGGTTGCTGAGATAGACAGTGCATTGGTGGGTTCAGACAAGCTTATGTAGGGGACAAGTCAAGATATTGACCCTTATTAGAGAGCTTTACTGAAGTACTGTGTACAGTCTGTACCGTGTACACACGCGCGCGCACACACACACACACACTCAGCCAGCGTCTGTGGCACATCCGTTCCTTAATCCAAATTTAGGTGCTCTATTTAGTCTTTGCTGAGGCTTGTCTATCGACGCACACTCTCGGTTTATCCTTTATCGTAAATTCTTTTTTAAGCAAGTATCCAAGTTCTCATTACACCGCTTTAACTGTCTCCTCAATACGACATCCTCGCAACCTCTTTCCAATAATGGCCGTTCGGGGATGTACATTACAGCCACAGTCTGCCTATCTGTTGTGTAAGGGCTCTCTGAGGTATTGAAATGTGCGTCTGAGCCTTGTCCAGGGGCCGCTGATGAAAATGCATGAGGGTGGCTTTGCCCTTCACTTATCAAACTTAGTACATTAGACTGTGTGCTGAATCACAGGGGTGCGAACTCAAGTGTTTATCAACTTTGGATTTAGTGCACCCACAGGAAGACATAGTTTGGCTCTGCCCTCACTGAAAGCACCCATTGTGATGGAGAGAGTGCCATTATGTTTTTTTTTTTAATTTGGTTAGTAAGGCTCTTTTGTCATACAAAGCCTTCCGAACCAAAAGTCTGAAGCACTCCATTCGGTATATTAAAAATGAACATGGTTTAACTGTGGAAGAAATGTTATGTGTGTGTGTGTATGTAAAGGGGTCTACCGCATCAGAGAGGACCCCGGGGGCAGGCTGCGCAAAGGTGCTCCTGAGACGGTCCCGCACATAATAGCAGGTTGTCAGCATACATGGGACACCACATCCAAATGGCAGGCATAGTGTACAGGAACATCTGCACTGGATATGTGCCGAGAAAGTCCCGCGGTCGGAATGGAAGTCTCCTCCTCAGGTGATTGAGAATGACCGGTAGGACTTCCAGATCCAGACCGGCTGACCGGCGATGGCTAACCAACCGGACGTCGCGTTGATCGACCAACAACAGGAAGAAGGCGCTGGCGGTAGATGGTGGCAATCCTGAGGGACAGCAGCGTCAGGTAGAAGGAACATGAGAAGGCTCAATAACCAAGGGCTGGACCAAGAGGAGCCAGAAAAGATGTGAGGAGTGAAAAGGCAACAGTGGCACCAGTGTTGATCGGAGCACTGATGGGCTGTGACCCACAGACCGGGAGAGTGGCTCCGGCCTACCCCCCGTGGTTTTAAATAAAAAAAGACATACCACTCTGCCATTAAATACACACACAGATACAGAGTTTGATTAGGAAATGTAATTCCTTATTTGCATTTCAACCAAAATCTCGAACAAATAAACAGAATAACGATAGAACTGTGTATGTTTCATAGCACTGGGGTTATAAATCACAGTATAATTTCTAGAGCTGCAACAGTTAATCGAATAATCGACTAAAGTCGTATTTGTTGGAAAAAATCCTGATTTCAGCTTCTTAAATGTGAATATTTGCTGGTTTCTTTGCTCCTCTACGCCAGTAAACTAAATACATTTGTTTATGTGGACAAAAACAAAGCATCATCTCTGGGGTTCGACATTTTTCACCATTTTATGACTTTGCATGGACCAAACAACTAATCGATTGATCGCGAAAAGAATCGACAGATTGAATCGATTAAGAAAATAACCGTTAGTTGCAGCCCTAATAATTTCCTCTGCGTGCGGGAGTGTCCCGATGATCTGGCGACCGTTACATCATCTGTGCCTTGCAACAAGCAGCGCAGAGGGGATGCATGGTCGAAATCAGCAGGGCGATTTGTGCCCAGCGTCATCCTTCCCCACTCTTCCTGAACTGCCTCCACCAGTTCACCACCAGTTCACCACCAGTTCACCAGCTGCGGTGGCTCAGTGGTCCAGTGACTCTCTCTCTCTCCCCCTCTCTCCCGCTCACGCAAAGCGGCTTATTGTGCTGTGATGACGCCCCATGTGACGCAGAACATGGAACGCCCGTCTGCAGACGGCCCACAGGACGCTCCCTGTGTCGGATTTAAAGTCACGGCTTACTGTGTTGTCGTCTCCCGTTTTTACCGGCCGACATGTTCGCTTTAAATAGGCCAGGGCCAATCCCTGATTCCGACAATATGAGCGATGAAAACGGAGACAACCACGTATAAGAAACAATAACGATGAGCACATCTCTATCCAAGCCCTCGACCAGTGACATTACACGTTTTGTCAACTAATGTCACAGACATAACCTGTACATTTTTTTTATTGGTGTCCAGTATTGTGTTGGGCAAGTTACTCAGGAAGGGTATAATAAGTCACTTATTACTCTTTCAAAAAGTAATTATATTACCTTACTTATTACTTGGTTTTAAAGGTAATTAGTTACTCATTATATTACTATAAGTAATTATATTACCTTACTTATTACTTAGTTTTAAAAGTTATTAGTTACTCATTATATTACTATAAGTAATTATATTACCTTATTTATTACTTAAAAGTAATTAGTTACATTACTCGTTATATTACTGTATTACTTTTGCGGGTTTCAGTCATGAGAGCAGCAATGAGGGTTTTACAGAACATCAAACGTCACATAACACCCAAGCTGATGTTGTGTCCGGCTTCTTGTTCTCGTTATTTCTGCATATTAAGCAAGGTCCCAATGTTCAGAAGTGAAACGATGAGTGTTCGTCATTGGCAGAAGCTTCTGAAACCTCTTATCTACGATATACCCAGCGACGAGCTTCTCCAGATCTCTGTCATCCTCCATCCTTCGTTTAGCTCTTTGACTAGTAGCCGTAGTGGACGTGACCTGTCCCGCGCATACTTTCCATCATATAAGAAAGCCTACGGGGAAAAGTAATAATATGACAGTAATATATTACTGAGTAATTAGTTACTGCCCAACACTGCCAGCATATAAATGTACAGTATATAATGTTTTTCTGTCCGTGGCTGTAAAGCCTGTAATATTTCCCTTTTCTCCCAATGCCTCTAAAGGTCTCTAAGAGGGATGACATACAGTAATACATCATACCATCGTGATAATGATCTCCAATTAGCTCGAGTCAATTCGGGGGTATTAAATGGTGGAAGGGGAAAAAGACCAGCCTTCCCCTCACGAGTGTGAAGCTGTCAAACCGCCGCGCTAAGCACTCTGACGTCTCTGAAGTAGGTTGAAAAGGCAGAGGCCGTGGTTCAAAAGTACAGGCGACTCCTAATGAGTCCCGGAGTTATGGCACCTTGTGTTTTTGTGAGTTTGACCCTTTTTTTTCAGGAGGGAAAAATGTCTTTTTCACTTTTACAGCTCCACTCGGGACAAATTGTTCCTCTCGTGTCACTGAACGCTCCTCGCAAAATCTGGAGCCAGGCATCACGGCAAAAAACAGCCTTGCTCCAGCAGAGAGTAAATATTTGTATTTTTCATATTCGTCATTTAAAACCCGTCGATAATTAAATTCAAAAGCAATTTAATCAACACTCCTATCGGGATTATAATCCTGTACGTGTTATTAATGGTAAGCTTATGTTTCTAGTGGCTTACGATGACGTGAGGATAATCTTTGTCGCCCAATTTCTGTGTACAAACTGGGGACAGGAACAATTACACTTAATTTCAATCTAGATAAAAACCGGTGTGTGCTGTTGCAGTGCGCTGTGGCGGAGTTGAGCGGCTTCTTATGTGTGCGGTCTCTGGAGGGGAAACAGCAGCACAAGAAAACAAAGTGATGGAGAGCTCTGCTGAAATGTCACGTTGACTGGAATTAATTTCCCCAGCTGCAGGCATTCAAAGAGCAGGATTACAAGCGCACTGATAACAATCGACAACTCAAACGGTCATATTTAAAACCCAACTGTGATGAAGCTACGGCGCTTACACTTCCCAGAGGTTGGAGATACAGTGAGAGAACCTCGTGTGCTTCTGAAAAGGGGGAACCCGTCACCTATCTGTGACCAATAACGCCCGGAGCATGATAAATTTTATGCTGAAAAGAAATGAACTGTTTATTTAACTAAGACTGGTGTCTATAATCTGTATTTTATAATAACAACAGATCAAATGACTAGAGACCTGTTGCCGCACCAAGTGACGATTGGTTTGTGAACTGTTGTTTTGAACCTTGAGTTTAGCTTCTCCCTCCCCAACAACTCCACACAAGAGGATCCTGTGACCTGTGACCTGTGACCTGTGACCTGTGACCTGTGTGTGTGCAGGAATGTCGATCACCACGGAGGGCACCTAACATTCTCCGTGGTCCTCGGTCAGAATTATCTGAGGGTGGTTGAGCGTCTCAACGAAACTCAGAAAACCTCACTGCTGCAAAAATTGCTGACAACAGCGCTGATGAGTGTACCTTCATTTAACACCTGTCCATCAGTCTCTTGATTTATGACAGAAAACGTACGGTTGGTTTAATATCTTCTCTTCGGCAAACTCAATTTGACACCTATTTGTCTTTCTTTCTTCTTCATGCAGCCGATGGAGGGGATAGTTAGTTCGGCCGGTGTGGACACTGAGGACACCCCGAGTAACCGCGGACCAACTCGAGTTCCCCCCTGTCCTCCTTCACTCTCAGTCGACTGTGGAGACGGAGACGGCTTCTTCAAGATCAACCAGAGAGAGAGAGTGTCAGCAACACGTTCCTGTATCTAAGCGCGAAGAAGGGCCCCCCACCCCCCCGAGGGGCGAACTACACCTTCGGATCAGCGGTACGCCTCTCTGCAAGAAGAGCTGTCTGGCTGAGCGGGGGGACTACTGCACAGGACAGCAGTAATATCACATATGGATATTTATTCATATTCATGTCTATTTGTGTTCCTTTTCTTTTAATGTTAACCGTTTTGTCATCCAAACATTTCATGTCTTTACCCCGTGTCTGCGGTCGAGAAGACACATACATCAATAAACCCAACATACACATGCCCAGTGTAACTGTACGGCTCGCGCTCATGATTAAATCACCGTATTTGTTGTTCAGTGTGCCTGATATACATCTCTTACAAATTGGCACGGAAGCCAATAAGTGTTGTCATTAGTTAACATGGAACAATAACAACTCCCCCCTTGAATCGCTCCTCCCCGCTCGCACACAAAGGCATCCCCTCCAGTGCGTCTGAATGAAGAAAAGTATGAAAACGCATTAATCTAATCAGTGCTGCGTTGTACGTAACTGGAATAGATGGGAAAGGGACAAAGGGACCGCCGAAGACTGGGAGAATCCATCTAGAGCATCACAAACACTTAATAAAGTCCTTGGCTGCTAAACAATTAATATGAGCCCACACTTTATTAAATATGCAATGAAGACTATTATGGCTAAGTAAAGGAAAATAACAGCCATTCTAGCGAGTATTTAAAATGTCTGGCTCCATTTGAGGCTCATTTATGGGACCTCTCCCATTAAGGCTACATTAATACTGCAGGCACAGCTGAAGGGCACTGGAAAGTACTCTTCTAAATATTAAAGATGGCTGTCCCCGGGAAAAATATGTTGTCAGCAGGCCTGAAGAATTAGGGCCATGTAAATTTCATCACATCCCCTCACTTGTGACAAAGCAGAGATCAAAATGTCACGGAGGACAAAGAAGCTCTCCATATCTGATTTAAACAAAGTCAGACACAGGATGATTATTTAATGACTCCCTGCATACACACGCGCGCACGCACGCACGCACACACACCGACAAGGGACCTCACGCACACTTTAGTCTGACTTGGCTTTTAACAAGGTAGGCGCTCATGTGAAACCAATCGCGACGCCATTGTACACTTTGCCTGACGTCCGACAACACGTCCTGGCTCGAGCCAACGTCCACTCCTCGCGCGGCGTGTAATTGCAAAAAAAAGAATAACCCACGTCTGCCGCGGAGGCAGCGGGCGTAATCAAAGGCCGGAACCTCGTTAATGAATCTGCGGCACTTGATTTCATCCACTCACTTGCGGTCGACGCGGACGGGCACTGGCGCCGCGGCCGTCAGGCGAGCGGAGGCGCGCTCGGCGCTGGCTCAAGGCTCACCATGTGGGAGTGCAGCGCATTAATAATGCAGTGTTGTTGCCATTAGGTTGGGATCGGGGTCAGATTTGAAGGGAAACATTTCTTCAATTGCTTTTTAAACCCCCCCCCCCCCCCGAAAAAGAGAATGTGACAGGTTATATAACAAATCAACGCGCTTTGTTCGTACATCCCACTCTACCTCCCGCTTTAATACTAAACATAAATATGCTGCGGTTTCTTATAAGCTGTTTCTTTGCGTCAGACACAAAAAGACTTGGACGTGTGATACATCAACGGATGAACAAGAAGCATTTCACTTATGCGGAATATATGGGGATTGGATGTGCGGAATGAAGCGTATTCATTCATCGCAGGTAAAACTTTAGTACCGGCCCTTTTTTGGATAACTATGACCTGGACGAATGCGAATCTCCGCAGGCTCTATTGTCCGATCGGTCAGTATGTGATTGTGAATGCGGAGATCAAAATGCCGGCTGCTCTCGCGCCGCATCGTATATATATCTGAGTGATGGCCTCGTCTAGATTTTCCTCAACACTAATACCTTGTGGGTAAAAACTCTGAATGTTGATTTTGGTGCGTGCCATGAATTCGAAAGTTAAGTTTCAAGCTCGGGTAGTTTTTGGACCGCTGTGCGTGTAGACATCAAAAGGATGTGGACATCAAAAGTTTTTGGTTTTTCTTGGTCATTTGCGTGCGCCCAACTCCTTTCAAGTTCACCAATGCTCTTTTCCTTTGGTCTGACATTATCGTTAAAATATAACGCGGACGTCATCATTATTCGAAACTTCATGTTCACCACTGCACCACTCATGGAAATGAATCGCAGGGACGGCAATAAGTAATGGCCGCGCAGTGTAATTGAATTTGATCATATTCATCTTCATCACATTAGAACTTTGCCCAGAGAACGAGGGAACGTGGAGTATCATCTTTCAATGTCAAACTGAAATTTCTTAAAAATAGGGGGTCCAATTTCACCCCTGCTGACATTTGAAACTCAAGACCCCCAATGGAATCAAAGGAAAATCTCTGCCCGGGGATTATGATGTTTAAAAGAGAGGGCAGCGCACGCTTGTTAAGTTGTTCAATTTTGTAACCTGGAAATCAGCAGATGAAATGAACAATGGATAACAATGATACGGTACATCTGGTCAGTGACAAAGTTCAAAATGCTCAAAGGATTAGCTATGGTTTGTCATGGGTCTTCACACGCCGTCTATTCTAGTCTCAGGTTAATTCCTTTTACTGCCTGTAAAATGTCCTCCCTTTGAATCCAATGATTTAACTTTGTCCACATCTCAGTGCAAACAACTGCTCATTCTTTCAGAAAAAATGAGGAGTAAGAAAAGGCCCTCGACATCGTAATAATAACTGAAAACGACAAATACACAGATTATTATCTCATCCAGTCGTTTCTTACTCTCAAGCATGCATGAGCAATGCAGGGGTATAGACTAATCATATAATCAATGACATTTCAACCTAAAATGCTAGATAATAATGAGATTAAGCAACATGCCCTGCCAGCACAGAGAGATTTGAATGGTATGAAAGAAATGAAATTGTTAATAGATCAACTGTTATGATCTGTAGTTTTCGTCGCCGTCTAAATCACAGGTAAACTAATATGATTATTATTGCTGTTGTACCAAACCACGTAATGGTGAAAGAAGATTATTAAACACGCCTGAACTGGAGTCTTTTGTAATGTGCACTAAAGACCTGCTCTCTGACTCACGGGCAGGGGGAGGAAAAACTGAGCTTCCGACAGGCTGGAAATATCTCCGGTCAAGGAAGAACAAAGAAATCAGGTTAAACACTTGACCGCTGTAAGGGGTAAATTTGAGGCAATCAGCGGGAGAGTGGATTATCAACTCGGTATCATGCCCCCGTCAGATAATGAAAAATATCATTAGAGGCAGTGTTAGTGCAGAAGATTTTTCTAATTTTCTAATCTGGGCATTGGGCGGTTGAAAAACCCCGGCCGCTCCTGTCCACATGTCAAAGTGTCCTTGGGAGAGGAACCTTCTGAACCCCTACGTTGTTCCGGATGTGCAGGCTGGCACCTTGCATGGGCAGATCTGTCGCCATCTGTAGCTGAGTTTTGTGTGTGTGTGTGTGTGTGTGTGTCAAAATTATTAAGCATTTTGTAACTGCTGCGGTATATAGGTCGCATATCGGTTCTGAAATCGGCAATCACATTATGTTTTGGCTTAGAAAAAAAACTGAAAATATTACTGAATGACTTAGGCTTTACATCCACACAAATATATTTTGGTTTTAAAATACATAACTTCTAATATTTTTTACACCTGGCATCCATATTACAGTGGAGTTTTTCGAGCCCCTAAAAAACAGAAATTTAGAACTTCTGCTGGCCCTTTTTATAATAGATCTTTTTTTTGGGGGGGGGGGGGGGGGTTGTTTGTTTTTTTACTGAGAACAGACTTTTAATAATTAAAAAAAAAGATAATTAATTGTGTTTGGTTAGCACAACAGCGTCGACTGATTTGGTTAACATGAAAAACCCGGTTGCCTTTGTTTCAAGCTACAAAAATGACTTAGTGTGAAACAGGAAACATTTTGATTATTTCGGACCACTACCAGAACTTTAATCCTGCAGAGCCTCCAAGGCTATCCTCCACCTGAAAAGCCAGCGAGTGTGTGGCACCTACAGCGAGGACAGACGAGGTTAGAGCAAAGCACTGCCATGCCAGATGATCGCCCGCCGCTCAACCTACATGGACGAGGGGTTTGAAATCGAAACAGAAATTACATCCCTGAGAAGGACGCTAAATGACCTGCCTCACTAGGATGGAGAGTGATAGGGATGCGACTGGTCATCAAAAGTTAGAATGTGAAAAACTAAAAGAGCTAAAAGGTCCTGGTGGCCTGAGCTGCAGCTCTGCTCCAGGCCACGTGTGAAGGTCCCTGCTCGAAAATGACATGCCCAAAATGAAAAGAGTATATCTCTGCAACTACAAGGTCTATGTGAATAATCTTGGTATCTATATAGAGGTAAGACTTCAGCAGAGTTGAACAATCAAGTATAGATGGAGTAATTGAAGATCGAACACACACACATAAATCAAAGTTTTCACGTCCGCCTGAAAAAAAAAAAAAAAAAATTCTGAGTGAATATCTCCTATGTAATAATGCAGATGAAGCCCATTCCTCTTGAAATCCATAGAACATCATCTGAACATAATCTGTGCCAATTTTCATGCTGATCAAGTGAATCAGGGCCAAGTTACAGGCTTTAGTAGGGACGTGGTCAGACGGACTCTGTTCCATGTGTGGTTTCTCACTGATTACATCTAATAGGACTGTTTTAATGAAGACGAGTGAGCATCTGTCTCTCCATAAACGATCTTTGTTGTGCGACGAAATGTCGTCAGACCTTCGAACAGACTCCAGGTAAAGTACAGGGGCGTGTATCTCAGCAGCGCATTGGTCAAGCTGGGTGATTGACACGTCTATAGAACCGTCAGAGCCAGTAGAATCGACGGACAGCATCACGGACACCATTCGCTATCTGTGAGGGGGCGAACCCACTGTGACGCGTTTTTCCCCCGACGCCATTTGACATGCGACTTCCGCATGTGTAGTCGGAGTAGGAGGAGCAGGCGTTGATTAACATCTTGAAATGACGAGCGGTCTTTGTGCTAAACCAACGGAATTGGATTTATGGATCAAGACACAACTTTTCCTGCAAATACTTCGACGGTAAGACATAATTCACGTGTGTCGCTGTGTTGATACGAACATTGATCAGCGGCTGGTGAGCTGAATGTTTGTCTGAGAGTCATAGAGGAAGGACAGTGTTTGAATCTGCAGAGGCTGGGCGTTAGCATGATATGTAGCTTGTGTTGTTAGCATGTCGGTAGCAGCGGCTATGGAGTCTGACATCGGTGATATACCATCATGTGAAGTTGTCGTGTTTATGTGATATTCTGACTCAGTTGCTTGGTGTTTTACTTGTGTTTCGTGTCGGTGAAGAGGGTTGACATCACGACAGCGGCGTGTAGCCGAGCGTCTCCTCGTTCTGTGCAGATGCCGCGTGGCTTCATAGCTTCATGTTTAGCATGTAGCATGTGTGATTCAAGATTTAATTTTTACACGTCACTTTTTGATACAAACTTTTTTTTTTTACTCTTCTTCGACTGCTTATTCGATGACAGTTGGTCGGAGAGTTATAATAAAAACACACGAATCAGTGAACTCTGAGCTTTCAGCTGATATGTAGCCTGTGTTGTTAGCTTGGAACATTTACATTTCTATTGTGCGTCATTGACAAACAATTTTAGTCGCGCACAATAATTTGAACACCCGCCACACGAAGGCCGGAGCCTCTTGCGATGACTTTTACGGAAATGTAAGAACATTGGAGGGTGGAGGGTCGAGCGATGTAGAGAGTGAGTGAAAAGAGGGAGCAGCGTTGGCAAAAAGAAATCAGTGCGTCAGAGACTCGTGATGCTATGAACTGATTGTTTTTTTTTTGTGTTAATTATCTTTTTTTTTTTTACATCGTAAAGCATAAAAGTCCCAGCTCCGCACAGCTCTGCGGGAAAGTGCCACATTACTGTTTTTTGAATGTGTGTGTGTGTGTGTGTGTCCCTCTCCCGCAGCAGAAGAAGTTGCACCACTAAAGATATAACAGGTCTAACATGGGCACAAAGTATAGCAAGAGTTTTCTCGTTCAGAACAGGTTAGTTCAGGTTAGTTCAGGTTTGGGAAATTTGTCAATTTGCTGCTTTTTACTTCACCAGTTTATTAAGAAGAAATGAGGAATTACACTAAAGCATTACTTAGAACTCGACTACTGCATTTTCACAGCTGGTTCCTGGAAAAACTTTGTCATGCTGTGGCTGTTGTTTGGTCCTGGCAGTAAGAAAATGTCAATTAATTAAAATATGACTTTTGATTTTTAATCAGTGTGGGCCTACCGCTTGAAGTCAGCTCAGCCCACCCTTGGCCAGACACAGAGATCTGCAGATCCTCATACATTCTTGACACACACACAAATACACACACACACACACACACACACACACACACACAGAGCAAAGAGAGAGGGGAGACAGAGACAGCCTGGTCCCGCCAGGGGCGGACCTAGACGCTGCACAGACGGCGGGGCCAAGCACTCTCAAAGGGCCCTTCTGATAATGCCATTTTGAAATTCAAAAAACTGTAAAAAATAGCTGATGTGCAATGTCCTATCCGATCCATTGAAACAAATTGTCACTTGTTGAGCCAAGGGCAAGTCGACAGCGTCAAAGAAAACATCACTGAATGTGGTGTACAAACTTTGTGAGACGAAAAAAAGAAAACAGGTTGCCAGCTGCGTTCAAAATGTTTCAGCGCCTTGGCCATCGCATCAGCACTCGAGTTGATTAATGACGCTTGAATCGATTAATGAACGGTTCAGCGCCACCGCCAGTAGACAGCCGACAGACAGGCGCCTTTCTTACAGGGGAAACACATAAAATCAGCACTACAAGGCCCACACAACAGATCATTTCTTAATTGTGGATCGTTCGCTCACCAATTGTCTCTTTTTGCGCCTGCTGTAGTTTATCCTGGTTAAAATCATTTGAACTTGTTAACCAACGTTGTACACTATGGTGCCTTAATCCTCCTCTCCTTCATGGTGGTGAACCTGCCAACCACTTTGTCCTTGTCGCTGTTTATGTCACGCTCGACACGGAGCAAAGTGAGCCTTTGGACAAGTCTGGCCTCATCCATGCACGAGCGCAATCATTTCCCAACGAGCCTCCGTTTGCCGACACGTCGTTCGCCACTGGCGCTGCTAAAAGGAAATAGTTTTGTGAACTCTGTGGAGATTCTGTGGTCAGACGTGGGTGCTAGAGCTGCAATAGTTAATCGATTATTCAATAAGTAATAGATTACTAAACTAATCGTCAAACTATTTTGATAATCGATTAATCGCTTCAAGTAGTTTTTATGGGAAATTTTTTTTTCTCTGATTTCAGCTTCTTAAATGTGAACATCTTCTGGGTTCTTTGCTCCTCTATGACAGTAAACTAAATATCTTTGGTGTGTAGACAAAACTAAAAATCATCTTAGGGTTTGAGAAACACAATCAACATTCTTTGCCATTTTATGACATTTAATGCACCAAACAAGTAATCTATTAATCGAGAAAATAATCAACGGATTAATCGGTTATGAAAATAATGGTTAGTTGCAGCCCTCTGTGTTGCGATCGAGGCAAAAAACAGAATACAATGTATGAAAATTGCGGAACTCATCCTCCAACTAGTTCTGGCTTGAAGTAGGCGAACCACAAGCCCCAGCATTTTTTTCTGACAATTTCTCTGAAGTCAGAAACTCGATTTCTTTATTTGCTCTAAAAACACTTTGAGGATGTTAAAATAAACCTCACCTTTTTGTTTTTTCTCTCTGACGACTTTGGCACGTCCTGGATTGGGTTGTCGTCTTGCTGGCCACCTTTTTTTTGTTACGGTGTGATCAGTTGTGTCAAAGCGCTTATCTGTGCAAAATAATCTGATCTGAGTGTCAGTGTTCACATCTTGCCACCTCTTTTTTGCAAATAATTAGGCAAATAAATAGATAATAGTTCAAAAAACGTAATTCCTCTTGCTACTTGGTGTCCATAGTAGATCTATTAGAGCTAAGGTGTCACAGCAAAACACTTTCTACTTTCTACCGGTAGTAGAAGCCGAGGCAGGTGTTGTCTCTGTGTGGTTTATCTCATTTACGCTTCCTCTGGTCTTGTGAAGATCCTGCCATATAGTTCAGTAACTTGCTTTCCCCTCGGTCGCTTGCCAGTCTTCTCCTGCGCTTTACCCCGGCTCATGTTTGGCAGACTCGAGCTTGCACTCTTCAGCGGCCTACAGTATTTCCCAGCAGTGTGTCCGCTCCTCGCCTGTCCTTCCTGTGGTCCGCCGACCTTCTCTTGTTCAGCTTCTGTCGCTCGTTTCCTAGAAAGGTGCCCTGCAAACTGCATCCAGTTTCTGAGAAGCTGCATAAAAAGTACAGCCGCTTAAATAACCATGAACTCAAATCAAAATGTCTGTAAAAACAGTTCTGACAAAAAATAAAAACCCACACGAAGATTGGATTTATCGCAGAGCTGCTTTGAATGTGGCGGCATTCATTTTTAGCTGTACCTTATAATAAGCTGGCAACTTGACGGCTGAGTGTATATTAATCATAACTCTCGTCATTTTAGGTCATTGTAATGAATGCAATAAGACAGCAAGGTCAGATGTTGGTGAAACCTAATGAATGTTAATTGGCTCGGATGACCTGAAGATTCTCGCCAGAATGACAAGGTCACACGTGGATGGGGTTCACTTTGATTAACATAGGCTTCAAAAATCTCCGGGCAAAAGTACCTTTGACATCGAAGCTGAACCAAAAGACCCTTCTTCATTCCATCAGATTATTACCAATTCTGTGAGGCATTGAAAAATAGATTATATGACCCTTCATAAGTGTAGGTTACGTATCTTGCTGTAAACGTAAAGAAAGTCCCCAACCCACTGAGCCAGATTGTGTTTTTCTTTCTTTCTTTTTCATTTGTCTGCTCTCAGCTTTCAGTGTTTGGAAAAAAACCCGAAACAAGTTAAAGTTACGAAATGAATTGATGTATTTAGTTGAATCGTTTGTGATTTGTTCAGAGTTCTGTTAGAAACCAGTTTATCAACCAAGGGAACATGCCATCACCGCAGTTTTACCTTTGCAACTGTCACATAATGGCGTAATCTGTCCAGAGGTGGAGAAAGTAATATGGCCACATATCTCAGGGGGTTTCAAAATACTGTTCCTCTGAAATCCCAGAATTGGACTGATTTCATGGCGCGTCACCCCAGATATGCCAATGGAGCGTGAAATTGAGTCACTCAATGTGAAAAACGAAGAAGAGAGAGAGAGAGAAAACTCTTTTCTCTTCCCATTTCTCTGCAGAGAGGAGCAGGGACTTTTTGCCAGTGTGCTGGCACTGCTGTGGTCTTTCATTTCCAAAGCAACCGAGTGCAACAGACCTGCACATTCCAGACAAAAACAGCCCATTTCACACAAAAGGCAGGGGATGATTTTTGCGGCTAATCAGCGAGTAGATTGTTGTGACAAATGTCGTTATTAGTGAAGCGCGTGGAGAAAGGATGCTTGCAGTCGATGGACGAATTTGGCTACGGAAGTACGATTTCTCTCACAGGTGTAAGGGAAAATGCCTTTTTTACGAGAATAAAAGGTGCTAATGAGCCACACGTTCAACATTCCTCTGCAAAAGCATCACAGCAAGGTGAAGCAGAGCGTATGATCTTGGCAGATTTTACACTGTACCGTTCTGGTACCTCCCACCGTTGCACCTTTTTCTCCACCTTTGCACCTACATGTGGGAGTGGGTCCCATGAGGCCCATTCATCTCTCTCTCTGTTAGTGTGTGTGTGTGTGCGTGCGTTTGTATCCCTCTCCCGCAGCAGAAGAAGTTCTGCTGCACCACTAACGATATAACAGGTCTAACAGGGGCACAAAGTATGGCAAGAGTTTTCTCGTGCAGAGCAGTTTAGTTTCGTGAAATTTGTCAAATGTCAAACTCAAAATTATTTTTGGGGAAGTTTTTCTTACTAGATTTGTGGAAGGCCTATTTGGATTTGTAGTCTTGTATGTGCTCAGACTCACGTTGCTTTTTACTTAAATGAAGAAATGAAATTAAACTAAAGCATTACTTAGAACTCGACTACTGCATTTTCATAGCTGGTTCCATAGAAAAACTTTGTCATGCTGTGACTGTTTTTTGGTGCTGGCAGTAAGAAAATGTCAATTGATTATGATATGACTCCTTATTTTATACATGTGTGGGCCTACTGCGTGAAATCAACACACTTTCATCTGTCAAAGTACAAGCACTTATCCAAATCATCAAGGCACAACAACATACAAAAATCTACTTATTGTGGCCTATAAAAATCACCATCATGTGACGACTATTTTTTTTCTATTGCCCACAGTGGTTCTAATGAGCAAGGAAAATATTAGTTAGAAATATGATATTGTTCCTTATGAGCTGGGTTAATAACATGCTTGGTAAACTGTAAATTCTTTATGAAATAAGCGAAATGATTTACTTGTATCTAATTTAAGACAAACGCATAGCACAGTTGCTGAGATGATAGAAGGCAGTTCACACAGTATGGAAGAGAGAGAGAAAAAAACAATGGCTCTAAGGACTCTCATCTTATCATCCATTGTCCCTCAGCCTCAGAGAAAACAGATGGTGTTAGTGCCTTTGAAGCTTATGAAAAGATGGCAAAAAGCAGAAGGACAGATACGTCAGTGAACACATAAAGCAGAGAACTGGCAATTGTTTTTGCGAGTGTATTTTTGGGTTTACTTTTGAAAAAGATTTGACAGTCTGAGCTTTTATTTCCAGGGCATGATGAGACGCTGACTTATTTAACAGAATAAACAAGATGGCACGTACAGATCAGACAAAATTAAGAGACAAAGGAAAATGGGGAATCGTTCATCTGGTACATGTGGTTTGGGGAGCACAATGTCCTGAAATGAACCATGCCATTAAAATGCCTGAATGAGTTTGGATAAAGATCCTTATATTAAACATGACTTTTTGTTCTGATATGACGGCACATTTTTCACATGCCGACTCACAATACGTTTAGTCAACACTGTGATCTTTGCATCTCTTTTTTTAGCTTGCTATTTAAAGGAAAGACCATAAACTAATATAAACAAGATCCAATTTAGAGCTGCAACTAACGATTATTTTCATAATCGATTAATCCGTCGATTATTTTCTCGATTAATCGTTTAGTTGTTTGGTCCATAAAATGTCATGTCCAAAATGTCAATTGTGTTTCTCAAACCCCAAGATCACGTTTTGTTTTTTCCACACACCAAAGATATTCAGTTTACTGTCATAGAGGAGCAAAGAAACCAGAAAATATTCACATTTAGGAAGCTGAAATCAGAGATTGGACATTTTCCTTCCAAAATAGTGCACACGAATTTTGCAGGGTTTACCTCAAAAAGCTATTATTAAGGTATAGCTTCTAAATATAAAGATTCCATGTAAAGACCCATAGAAAAAAGTGTAGTG
Source organism: Scophthalmus maximus (assembly GCF_022379125.1). NCBI lineage: Eukaryota > Metazoa > Chordata > Actinopteri > Pleuronectiformes > Scophthalmidae > Scophthalmus > Scophthalmus maximus. The sequence goes on from NC_061518.1 coordinate 5,895,671, forward strand.
AAAACAAATACATGGGTTTTCAATTTTTTCTCTTCAACTGGGTCTACTGCTTCTGGTATGAATGAATCTGGTGAGCGCTGAAGCCCCCAGATGGACCCTTAGGCAAATGGCCAGCACCTATATACCAACAAATATTTAGTTGTTCCGTCAATCCATTTGTATTTAGCAGGTTGCTAGTAGATTTTTTGCCCTCTTCGTTTGTCTTGGATTCTAACGGTATTGCTTCTTTTCAGTATTACAGATTGCGCCCTGAAAACTCTTTCTGTAAGATGCTGCCGCACAAAATGCTGCCCCCTCTTCTCTGTGACTGACAACAGTGAGACGTTCAGCCTCGCTGATGAGAGAGGCAGGGGAAAGTGAGAGCTTGAGTCGCTGCTCTGGAGAAGGACGGCGGGGTGTCATTTGGTTCTTCTGAGCAGCATCGAGTCGTCTTTGTCATCAAGAAGTGCCTGTGCGAGTGCATTTATCACAGCTGCCGTCTCTCACCTGAGTGATGTAGTCTGCACTACACAATTTGTGCGCAATTTCAACAAGGGGGGGGGGTCTCGGGCCATAGAGAAGAGCCGGTGAGGAATAACTGTTGTGACCAAGATGGGGTGGGGGGGGCAATGCGGTGCTCGATCAGTGAGCCATGAGATAAAAGTGATCCTTGACTGTCATTTCACCGTTCTGAAGATGGTAGTTCGAGGACCACCATCCCTGCTGCCCTTTTATACTGAAGGCCTCTATCATGTTGAAAATACGTATTCTTGTTGACTGAGCACACACAAGCAGATTTTAGTCTGTAGAGACACTGACACACTGTAGAATACAATAAAAAAGTATTGTTACAGAAGCAGCAGACAACTTCCGTGCCCTTAGCGTTTCCAAGTGGTAAAGACGCTGCAGTAGCAAGACGTATACTGAAGCTCCTACTTCGTTTTTCCTGGCTCCTATAGGGTTAAAGGGATAGTTCAGTTATTTTGAAGTTGGGTTGTATGAGTTACTTATGCATAGTTAATATGTTACCTTATGTAGATGGTGATCAGCGCTGTCATTTTAGGGAGTTTGGAGGAGAAGTGGAAGTAGCGAAAGTCACAGTCCCACTGTTGCAGAAGGGACCACCGAAAAACTTTTCCGCCACATTTTCAACGTTACCTAAAAATAAATATATATATATATATATATATATCGGTTCAATTTTACACTAAAGGATGTCTTTTTTTCTATTGGTTCAGTTTGCCGCCAGAAAGCATTTTAAGTTTCCTTTTTACGCTTAGAAGTTTGCACTTCTAAGCGTACTTAGGCCATGTATTACTGTGCAGGGAATCAGCGTATCACTCAGCAAATCAGATGTTCGAGTTACATGCTTTAGCATACAATTGAACAGGTTTTTTTTTTTTACGTGACGTTCAAAATTTGGCAAAAAAGAGGAGGTCCCTTCTGCAACAGTGGGACTGTGACTTTCGCTACTTCCACTTCTCCTCCATGACATCGCTGATCACCATCTCCATAAGGTTACATATTAGTAATGAGTACCTCATACAACCGCACTTCAAAATCACTGAACTATCCCTTTAACTTCTGGCAGCATTAGCATCATGGCTAACTCAATGCCAGCAGCCGGGCTGCTGTCCAAAGCAGACAACAACAAAAAAACAACAACATTTGAACAAAAAAAAAACATTTGAACAAATAACGTTGAATTAAATGTCCGGTAGCAGTAATAAGTATCGTAGAAGTGTGGAAACACCCCCACAGAAACCCCTCTTTACCACATCTTTCTCGTCATCACGGTGACCCTCACAGAATGGTCACAGACAACCTGGCATCTTCTGGCTGAGAAGGAAAAAAACATAAAAAGTGCAAAACCGTGAACGTTTAATTACTGTGTCATTTGGCAAAGGGATGATGATGATTAAGAAGATTAATGTCCCTCTGACTGGTTTATGTTTTATGGGGCATGTATAGTTTAGTTCCGGGGTGTTGATTATTGGCAAAACAACATACACATTTCTTTATTAGCATCTGCTCAAGTATGATGATTACCTATGAGTCATTGAACAATGAAAAATATAATATTTTTAATAACTTCACGAATGAAGTTTTCTTAATGCTAGGTTGTCTGTTGGCTAAAATGTTTGATGTTTTCACCTTGTCTGATAAGAGACTATACAAATTGTTCGCAAATATGCTCTTACACAACAAACTAAATGTCATTACCGTGCTTTCAAGAATAAGTATTATGTGTACAACACATGAATCTTAATGACACTCACAGTTTATTTTCTTTCCGACAGGCAGATGGTGTAAACGGGACATTTAGGCTTGTGCAAGTGGAGAGATGAAAAGCACTTGACCATGAATCTTCATTCTGGGCCAGTGTATTAACTTGACTTTAGACATTGTACACTGTCACCGTTTCATTATAACTATAGTGTATAGAAGTTCAGATCCGGCGACAGGGTTAAACATAATGAGATTCGCCTTCTGGATTTATTACAGCTGACACAAGTTTCTACTAGACACAGTTCTGTGACCTCCAGTTATAAATCCACTGAGAACGTCTTTGAAAGAACTGCACTTATATTTCAAACTGCACTGTTCTGCCTCATTCTCAGACCTTCACATATAATTCGACACCAAAGAAAACGGACATGACAGATCTTCTGTACGCGCACGATGCTGGTTTCTTGTCTGGGTCTCGTCTTCCTTCTGTTCAGACTCGGACGCCTTGATGAGCTGTTGCCAAGTGTTTGTGTTTGACACTGCTTTTAACCCCTGTGTCAACATATTCACTGTGTTTTGATTTCTGGACTAGTATTTAAGTAATTTCTCTCCACTTCCATTAAAAGAGTATTGATTTCTTAAGTAGTGAGGGCGTCTCTTCTTGTATGGTGGATTCATGGATTTATGTAGCTCGCAATTGTGCAGTTATTCAAATGACAGGGTTTTGTCATGAAAATGGGGGGACCAAATGAAAGCAACGGGAAATATAGTGATGAAGTCAGAAGGAAATTCAACTATCCACTGGTCTGGAGTTGCAGACTGAAAGACTGTTAGACATTTTATCAATGGTTGTTCGTCTGTCTGGAGCATTTAATGAAGTAAACAACTCATTCGATTGTTTCTAAGTTTGCTTGTTAAAACAGGGCCTGACGATAAAATCGGGTTGACCTTGTTCTTATGTACCTCCTTGTCCCTTTGTGGACTTATGACAATGTTGAAAATCTGTTTATGGTCAACAAGTTGTGTTAACTGATAAGATTTTTTAGATATGAATTCCAGAAGTGTCTAAGTTGTGCATTGATCAGTGTTTGAGTCTAAATAATAAGAGGACCTGTTCAATAATAAACTGTTCCTAGTAGGAACTGATCCCAGTGCTGTGGTGGTGAAAGAAATTTAGTTTGTTTGTTCGTTGGAACCATGTTTATAAAGATGGACGACGCATCTGCACTTCCTTTCGTTGTTCACAAATTAAACCAAAATATCCTGGATACGGTTGCTGCCGTCGCGCACTTTTTGACGTCATTTGTAGTTGTCTGCGCTTTAGCGATCGTGGTGTACTTATACAGTGATTCCGGATAAATGATTGCCGGTGGATTTATAAAATACATACAGGTATATCATAATAAATCACACCTTCCTCTCTTTTATTCTTTGATTACAGCTTTGCTCTTGAGGTGGGGGGAAAAAAATCAAGGTTTACACAATACAATACAATGTAAGCCAATCACAACAACGCAACACCATATTATCTGTAATGTATCTAAAATTTATTGCAAGTGGCTCTAATTAGTGATGAGCCTGTAGGTAAAACCCCCTGATTTTTTTTTCCCCCAGAGAGCCTTATCAGATGAGGGGAGCTCTTATCTGTGACTCTATTGATCGCTCTTTGCTCTAACAAAGGTGTATATGGAATGGCACTCAGGAACAGGAAGCGGGTGCTTGTATCTACAGAACCCATACCAATGTGTCATCTGTGCAGCACTGATGGTTATCTGTTTTCTCTCTCATACTGTTGTTATACAGTATATTACCCTTCCCCTCTTTGCCCGGCTTACAGAAATGGATATAGACCCGCAGGAAATTAGCCTGAATATGTAAAACGGCGACAAAGAAGCAGAGGAAATTCCGCATTGTAAAATTTTGGCATTTGAGAATGCTTTGCGGAATGGTTTAACTTTTGTGACTTACATCATCGTGCCTAATAAAGAAATTGTCCATCTCTTTCTGAATTAGGGATGACACATTCATTCTGTGAGTCTTAATCTCATAAGCGTATTACAGAGTATATGCCCTAAGCAATTATGCGTGATGAGAAAAGGATGTGTGTGTTGTGTCTTGTTACATTACAAATCTAATTCTTCACACCAATCATTTACATGTGACCTCACTTCGACCTACGGTATGTATCTTTTAGGTGTCACCATATCCAAGAATTAATGTCACCTCATGCCAGGACCAGTTGTTAAACTTATTACATTTTCAACTTCACGAACAAGTTTAGAAAACTTAATTTGTAGGTGTCAGGTCTCAGCAGACAGGTGTTTTCCGTGTGAAAAAGAGGACGTGCAAAATAAAGCATAAGGAAAGAGTTTATTCACGATTTCTTTGCTGCAGGAGGCATACACAAATGATCATCCTCATGCAGTACATCACTAGGTGTATCTTCCATTGGCAGGGGAATTCTGTGTTTTTAAGCTCAACGGCTGCCACACAAAAAGGGGTGGTTTATGTTGTGGCACAGTAAATAACATTTCAACTTAACAGCATCGCTTGTTTCAGTTTGATGAGGCATTTTCACGTGTGCGCCACTGATTTACCTCAATACCCCCTCCGAAAATTGCTGCAATGACCTGTTATATAAACTTCGCCAAATATTTTACACTAAATGAAGACATTCTTATTCAGATCTGTGAAGAATAAATTCCCCTTGATCTATTCTTTTAATGAACCCCGCTTCACAAGAATTAGCCATAATTTGCTTAGCCGTGCCTTGTGTGAACTCCTTCCAATTCGTTTGTTCAGTCAATCAAGACGTACATTTATCTCACTTGAGGAGAGCCAAGATCCCAGTGTTCACAAAGGCTCTCGGCCATCTTCTCTTTCTTAAATATCGTCAAGACACCTGCTATTGATCGAGCTCTCGCAGAGGTTAACTCAACCTCTTTAGGAATTCAGTGTGGATCAGCTCTTGTAGAATATAGACCAGGATTAGGTAGTTAAAATAACAAGCAGAGGGAAAAAATAAAAACAGATGGAGGAAGGGAAAGAAACTTTTCCGTTCTTTTTAACAGCCACTTTTGAGGGAAAACTTTAAGGAGACAATTATACCTTGACGTTGCGGAATTGTTTATCAGACTGATGTGAGATTTTGAACGCAGCCGAGCAAATCAAAACAATTATTTCCTCAGTCACGCCACACTTGACATGAAAATGCAGAAGGCATAGTCATTTCAGACCTTAGCCACCATAATTAATAATAGTCACTCTAAAACAGACGCTTAGGAGTACCCTGCCCCACAGGAGACAGGCATATGTAATTATTCTTCTTAATTAGTGGTCTGAAAGTGTATCTGATTAAGTTGTAAGACGCGCCTGTGACTAATTCAATTTGGACTGCAGTCTACAGCAGTTTGAGTGCATCAGGCCATTGACTGAACATAACAATTCCAGCTTTGCACCAAAGGATAAGACATTCGGGCGATTACGTCTCACCGGTGAGATACAAACTAGGTGATCAGACAGAGGGCCATGTTCATCACACCACAGTTGGTCAGCCAAATTACATTTTCCCATTTCTCAGATACAGCTCCAGATATTAGCTTGTTAACAGTGTCACCCTGCTGAGCTCCATTCAGACCTGCACATGGTCTCCACTGACACAACATGCTGCAGTTTAATCCTTTGATTATCCTTGAACTGATCCAATCCTTTGGTTTGAATTAGACCGAGTAAATAAAAAGGGTACAATGGTTTAATATTCTAAGGCTATAAGGAGACATTATATACATTTTGTTTCTTCGTGTCCTTTCAAGTGACCTTTTAAAATACTAAATGTAAAAGTAATGTTGTTGTTATTAATATTGCGGTCAAAATGGAGGATGAATGACAGACAGTCATTGACTAGATGGATATTTCTCTGTGTTGAAAACGGACCAACAATCCTCAAAATTTCATGATAAAATTCATCATCCATAATTTCCCTTTCGAATGCCACACAGCAATGTTTTATAATTTGATAATAATAGGACAACGTAATTGGTCTGGACCTCTGTTTTATGATAACACAAAAGCTAAAAAGCTAAGCTTTGGTTTGGATTAGGCACAAACCTGACTGTTTAAGTTTAGAGAACAGTTATGGTTGAGGTTGAAATATGTTTTTTGCTTTGGGACTCATGGGACCTCTGTTGTCTCGGTTCCAATTGTTTCTCCTCATATAAAGATGGACGACATGACAGCTCCCTAAAGTGAAGCAGTATCATCAGGATCTCCCCCTGGTGGCTGGTAGGCTGCAGTGCAGGTCATAACCCCCCCCCCTTCTATATTTCTAGTGTCAGTTTGTCTAGTGTGTTTGGTGTTAATGATGCTATAAATGTGGAGACATGTAATACATCTTTATATACATGGTTCCAATAATAAAGACATAGTCAACGTTTTGGCAATGATGAAGGTCATAGTTTTAATTGTTTGGAAGTTAATTGAATTTGATTTTACAATAGCTGTCCTCGAAAAATAAATCACCCTATTCAGTCAAACAGTTACTTGTCAATTCCATGAACCTAGTTTAACCAGTCTCGGTTGAGGCATTGTGAACTGTAAATCGACTGCATGAGAAATTAAAAGAAATTGCTCTTAAAGCTACAAGACAACAGCCGTGAATTCACTAAAGATTCTACGGCTGCATCCTGATGCCGGTTTGTCATTGGACCTGTCACCCGGACCCACGTTCACAGGCAGGGCAGCGTCGTTAAACAGCAGGGCTCGGGAGTCAGACGCAGATCCTGACAGTGTCGGTGGTGCGGAGCGAAGGGTCAAGCATCAACAAACTGCAACGACTGCTGCAACATGCCAGGCAGGGTGTTAAACGCGCACAGCGGTGAGAGTGAAGGTCTACCCCACGGAGAATCATAATCAAAGCACTGGGATAAGTAGGCCGACTCAGGTGGGCTCATCCTCATTACAAAGCCTCGTATGCAAAAAGGTAGAAGCTAGAGCACTATGATTCATAATGTTGACTAGAGTCATCATGAAATCGAGCACACATGAAAGGGCCCTAATGTCTACGTGCTGCCACCAACCCACTGTAGAACCACAAATTGAAATGTACAGCCCCATAAATAAAGCACAGAGGGCAGATGGTGTTAAATTACTGTGGGAGAGGATTTCACATCGGGTCAGCGTTTCCCGTTTGTTCTCGGAGACCTGCTGTCAAATGTGAGGCAAAAGTGATAGCGGTTGAAAAGCTAAACAGAATACCGCCGTGACTATTTAGATTGACAACAATGGTTCCTCCAGTGAGTCCCTGACATCGGCAGAACAGAGGTGACCTCTCCACTTTGACCATCATGAAGCACAACAACAGTCCTTCTTCAAAGCATTTCACCGGGAGGGGGGGGCGTACAAGGGATGTCATTATTTCTTTCATGAGCGATTTAAATCACGGTCAAACTCGCCAACACATCGTCAAAAGATGTTCGGCTTTTATCATTGTACTTATAAAGGGGCAGATCTGTGAGACACACAGTTCTCTGATGGAGTCTCAACAAGCGGAGGATGTGCGAACAAATCCTAATAATACCCGTACAAATATGCACTGCAATGCTCGAGTGACAAGTGATGAGGTGAGAATAAAACCTCTCCTACAGAACATGTAAAGTGTGACGCCCCCTCTTGTCAACCACTATTGCGCTTTGTTAATGTCTGTCATTACACTCTGTGTCTTCTACTATGTTTCTCTCGCATTGTTTTTCACTTTATCCATACATCTCTTTGAGTCAATTTCACATCTCAGGATTGACATACCTGCCAATACTTAATGTTCAGGTGTGAAAAACGCAGCTTCATTCAAGCAGATATGACCGCTTAAGGGGGCTAACAATCGACACGTTACCATTATGCTCATAATATCCTCCTCGCCCTTATGGCCGTTTATTCGTTGAGTGAGACTCCCCGGTAATCATCGTAAATCTTCGGCTTCTCCTATGGTCCTCATATATTCCTGAAGCGTTGTGTTAGCTTTTTCGCAATTAGCGGCACCAGATAACGCGTAATTGTGCAAATTATTTGGGCACCGTTCAAACTCGGAGGCTGCTTTAATTTTCCTCCTGTGAATATCTACGACTGCTGGAGTGTTTTGGCCTCCATTAACAATGAATAAACAGAAATGAAAAGAGACAATGAGCAAAGGCTTTTTCATGAAAGGTGATATCAACAGAGGCAGGGTTCATGCGAGTGCTTGACTGTAATGGAGATGGACTGCAGATAGCTTCAGGGGGCTGTGATTTTTATTGAAGCCATGGTGACACTCCAATATCACCTCTTCTTAGATATGAATTATTGCACCGTGGAGAGAAACTGGATGAGAAACATTTAAGATCTAGATGACAGCTTCACCAACTCCAACCAGTTGTTTATATATCCACACGTCCTCCAAGGAGTCTTTATTTTAGGCTCGTTGATTTCGTGATTTTCCACCCCAAGCAAATTGCTGGAACATATGCCAATGTCTTTGAGTGGGTGTTGGGTGTTTTCCCCGTCATTGTTAATTAACTAGGTGGTTGGCACCAGGCTTTGCCATGTGATCTTCCAGACGGACACCCTTTAGAGCCTAGCGCCCTTGTCCTCTCCATTCATTTAATGTGCTGAAATTCCACCATACCTCAGCTGCTCACAGAGGCTGCAGAGGTCAAGGGTTATGGACTCGATGAGAGGTTAAGCTCGCCATCTTTTTTAGCGAGGCATGTTGAGATAGGACAGACAGAAAAAGAAAAGAAAAAAAGGCTGTGGGCTGAATGTCGGAATAGACCATGTGACTGTGTGGAAAGCGCCACAAGGTCAAGTGTTGCTGCCTGCACTGTCCTTGTCAACACCTTTACAAGGAAGAAGGTTGTTTTTCATGCCGTCATGTTTGTTGATATATCGATTGCGTGTCTCCTCAGTAAGCTGCACACCGAGTGATAAATATGTAATTCAGTACTTAGCATGTCTGTTGACATATGATGGATACAAGTGTCAATCAGACAGTGACCAGTATCATAATAACTAGAGGTCAATGATTGACGACTAACAAGCAGCATTTATTTCTACAGCAACCGCGTTGGGGCACTAATGGAAACAAGGTGTTGTATTCGGAATTGAAAAATTCATAATGGACCATGTTGGATGTGAAAAGTATACATGTATATTATCTTCACCATCTTGAGTAAACGTGAGCTTTAGCATGTTGGATTCAAAGGCCATGAGGATTTTACTGCTGAATATAAATTTGACCCTACATTATCTCTGTAGGCTACGTTGACTTTCTGCCAAAGCTTTGTCAGTTCTTAACTGTACAACATGTTATACAAGACAGAATTTTTTTGTGTCTATGAATATTTCAGACTGTGAACTGCATTTCAACTCTGCTCTGAAAAAGTAAGTGGAGAAGAACAAGAATTATAAACACAAAGGTTCACTGAAGATATTTTTTTAAATAGCCTCAGGGATTATGCTAATATTATGACAGTCAATTTCATTCAATATTGTATCTTTAGCTCGTGATCAAAATTTTTCTCAAGAAACCGAGTTAGATGCTGCTCTGTATTAGTGCAGAGTAAATAAGATAAGAAAATAAGATCAACTCAACATTTTCTTGTGCCTGAAACATCAAACTTGTCTGAAGACGATCTGATTATCCCTTTCATGTCACAACTCTATCCTGTGCCGTGTTACCACAAAATGCATAATTCGATAAAGACCAGCGGGTGGCTGCTTGATGCTCTGTTCATTTCCTGTACATTTCCAATTAATACTAATGGGTTTGTAGGATTACCTTCCATTTCCATAAAATAAATGAAGGAGCACTGGGATATTACTCTCCTTGCTTTCAAGGTTCAATGTTTGTAAAGTGACCTTGGCTTTTCTTTGCCACACCTGGAGAGAGGGAGAGGAAATACAAAGAATGAAGCACTACGGAGTCACAGTCTTTATCTTTCACTCATCTGTCATTGACTGTTTCTCCTCCACCTCACTGGCAAGGCAAAAACAAGGCCTGTGGTTCTCCCGTTCCCTCGACAGGGGCCCTCGCTGACCCCCCAGCAGTAATTTTAGACTTCATGTCGGCTGTGCCAGAGAGTCAGCCCCAGCTAATTCAAGGTCATTCCAGTTTTTTTAATTATTTTATTGTGGAGAATAGAAGCCAACCTGGTCTCAGGCACTGTGCCATGTTGGAGATTGCATTATCCATCTTGAATGATTTTGCCTGTGTCTGTCATCAATATGCCTATTCTTCCGCCTCTGGTTTCAAATAAGTGAGTGTTAATGTCACACAGTGTGCTTGTTTTAGAAAACAATTAATTCACGCAAAAAGCTCCCCGTTGTATTTCAAATGTGTTTAAAAAAAAAATTGAAAAAAAATCCTGTAATGAGCAGGAGGAATAAAGCTCCTCGTGGCAAAGAGATCAGACAGACACGTGTGACACATGGGAATTGCACAAGTTGGACACTTCTTTCTCCCATGCTGACGAGCAAAATACCAGGCACTGTTATTGGACGGAAAAATAAAGTAAACATTTTTTTTTTCAAAAAAAGCATCTCCGACTGCCAGCAGGTATTTGGTGCTCGCAAACAACAGCGCCAGTTGTTCTTCATGTGTGCAGTCCTGTTCGACATTTACAGTAAATGTTGGAAAGAAGTCAAGATGCCTCTCATTGTCATGCTATGTCAGAGGAGTTAAAGCGCGACTGGGAAATGCGTTCGGACAGCTCTGGTGTTACTAACCATTCCAGGGGACATCATCCTTTTTTCGACCGACAGTGCGGTCAGAGGGTTCCTTCGCAAGGACTGACATCCACACAGAACCACGTCAGTGGTTATGAGCGACAGGTCACTTTTTTAACACTAACGTTTGCCACCGGCCCCATGCCGTGCTCCTGGTCTTGATCCAGTAGAGCAGAGCAGGCAGCACTTCACAAATGAAATGAAGTTTTGCCGACTGCAAACGTTGCACTCCCACTCCCAGTCCTGCTCTAATCAAAACTAAAAATTACATCATATTTATTTTACATGCACTTTGGCATCATATATATTTAAGACATGTTTTTTTTATTATAAATTATTAATCCTGCTTGGCAGTTTATGATGTTTATTTTTGCTGCAAGCGGAACATTTTTATCAAGTTTGTCTCTTACAGCAGACGATTTTATTTATCTATTTAAAATATAAAAATGTTGCCAGCCGAATGACTGATGCAGCCCTGTTGCTCTTTTAAAGCCGAGTGCTGTTCGACTTCACTCGCAACTTTTTCCGAGATCGATTTCCTCCTCCTCACTTCCACAGGATCACATCATTAGATTTGCCTGGTTAGGTGACACCTACACGTCACAATGGGTGATGGATGTTTTATATATGAAGACCAAATGAAACAGCCCCCACCGCCGCCGCTTCATCCCCTCCCCTCCCCCACTTCCGTTCACCCCCCCCCCCCCACACACACACACACACAATTCTGATGTTCCTCCTATCATCTTCTATCAGAGACGTGAGATAACCTCAGAGCCAATGACAAACTTTGACGAATGGCTTGTCTCCGAGCACCTGCAAGAAGATGGAACTGACAGCCTCCTTCACCTTTCCTCTTCCTCCGAGCCTTGGGCTGTGCCAAGCAGGTATAAGTGATATACTGTAGGACATGGCTGGGTGTAAGTCATGCTCCTTCCGTTTCCTCCAGATTGTGAGGGTCTCCATCTATCATTGTCAGTCACCTCCCTCTCTCTATGACTCTGCCACTCTCCCGCGCTCTGTCTGTCTCTTTACTCATTCACCCAAAGGTCACTCTTCCATTCTTCCATCCCCAATGTTTTCCCCCCGCTGCCACTGGAGCGGTCTGCAGATATCTATAGCACTGTGCAGATGGCTGGTAATCTGGCCCGGGGTCATTATGAATCCCAGCCAGGGCCCTGACCGACGGCTACTCTCCCCTTCTGTCAGTCCATCTCCACAAACATGGCCTTAAATGAGCCATTCATCTAAATATCCGGTCATTTTGCTTCTCTTGGCAAATAGAGCTCAGCTATTTTTGCCCGGAGAATCGGAATCTGTGCGCTTTTATTAAAACAGACTAAGATGGATATGCGCTTGAGTTGAGTTAACTGCACGGATGCGCGCACACACACACACACACACACACACACACACACACACACACACACACACACACTTTGTGAGCTAGTTTATCATAAGGTAAACTTTAAGCAGTGCAGTACTAAAACACTGAATGTTTAAGATTTTACAAGCCACCTGGCAAAACTGTTATGGAGTTTTCTCCTTTTTTAATATCATTCCTGATATATGGAACTGCCAAGCGCAAAAGGAACATTCTGAGTCATGTGAATAATTTATTTAAATTTTTAAATAAATCGTCAGATAACGTCAGATGTCATATAATTCCAAGCTCATGATTTGCCACGAGTCCTCAGCCCCTGCTCGGTGTCCCCTGTCTGTCTTTACAGTGCGTCTGCTTTTCATAATCTCAGCAGCCTCCATGAATCATTCACGCTGTTGCCTCCCGTTTTCCCCCTCCCCTCCTCATTATCCTGCCATGTGCCGTGTCCCCTCCGCCAACCTCGGCCTCTGTTTAATGTAGTCACCTGACCGCCTCCCGGAGTCTCCGCCCTCCTTCCCCTCTTAGTGTTCATCACCGCGTGACATTACTGACCTTCACTGGACATTGTTTCCATTAGTTTGACAAATCTGGTGCATCAAAAGCAGCTTTGTTGACATGCAGGTGCAAAATCACCTCTGAATGGATTCCCCGTAATGAAAATGCCAGAGGAAGTGATGGTGCTTTTTAGGGGTTGGCAATAAGGTTCAGTCAAGGGCCACTGCCTTCAGCCAAATTTAGACGCACCGACGCAGCTTTACTTTGTGTTTCTCCGACGACCGATTTTGCAAAAACTTGTTAAAACATGTATGTGGCTGGTCAACACGTGAGCGGCGCTATAATTTGTATTGGCGAGAACGTTTCTGTACCTCAATTGCTGTAGATGTATTCCTTGTTTACCGACATCACTGGGAGCGCACGCACTCGGCGGGAGTAGCGCACGAGATTGTAGTCAACCACTGCAATCAACCTGGATTTCCCAGCGTTTGTAAATCCTTGTCGACTCAATAAGAAAAATACCACTAATTTGAATCTCCTTGTTTGTATTTCATTTGCACATTCATCAAGTACTATGCAGAATGTTGGCGGACAATAGTTCAGTATCACTATAGACAATATATGACAATGGAGCACAGAATTGAGGAGGAAAGCATTTGAATGTGAAGGCGACACACCCGTGCATGCATTGCAAACCTTTTTTTTTAAACCACTGACCATCTTTGATAAACATCTGTTATCTCTGGCATGTACATGTTCCATTGAGAAACAGCAGCTATCGCTAAGTTACCTCCACAGAAAGAGAAACATGACCTGTGTGAAAAAACCAACAACAACCAGAAAAACGCCCTCAACAACAGTGTGCTCGTTGTAACGTAATACATTTGTAAAATCAGCATCTAAACTCTCTGCTCCGTCCTCAAAATGTACATGGCACTGTGTAAAAATTGATGCAAAATCTCCAATTGGAGGTGACTGCAGTGTAAACAAGCACAGCACTATTGATCAACCACACAGGAGCGCGAACAGAGGCTCCGTACGCCTACACACAACAACGCAACACATTTCTCACCCGAAGGCATCAGTCTGCTCTGATCGTCTGTCGCCGCTTCCAAGACCAAACCCCTGGACCCATGTCGTACACAGAATATTCATTAATCAGCCTTGGAACACAAAGTATCTGTGGCAAAGCCGTCTCACTTTAAAACTGACTTTTTTTAAGTGCTCTCTGGGCTAAAAGGCAGGTTCTGATCTTACCTATTGCATTTGCAATTCATGTAGTTTTAGGCGCAAGAACAGCTTTTCACATTCATCTCCTCAGAAGTTGTCAGTCGTGACGTTATTGCCATAGAAACCTGTCTTTATGGATTTTCTAATTTGTATTAATATGTGACTTTTTCTCATAACACATGAAGTGAGACGATACAGAGAAGAAGAAAAAAATGGAATTTTTAAAAAATGTTAACCAAAATTACAATGTTTTCATGCACCCTAACCAAACACTATGTGTTGCTTCAGCTTGTCAGTTAAAATCTTGAAGCTATACAGTTTTTTTTACATTGAACATTTTGTGGATCTATTCAGTGTTGCATCATTTTGTTTATCGGAAATGCAAACGATTTGGAATTTATTCATTCATTTGAGTTGTATATGAACGTATTTGATAGGAGACACAGTTGTTGTCTGTCTGAGAGATTGCAATGGTGGATCTCTGGAGGCAGCATGTCCTTCCCAATGCGGATGAGCAAGAATTAATGCCAGCCCAAGGAAATGGTATAGCCCCATGAACAGATGACTCAATGATAAGACACTTTATGTATTTCTCTGTGTGTGTGTTTGTGTATTTGTGTGCAGCCGCACTTTCTAATGGGACTATGAGATTACATTTTATTTAGTGTCTCATGGTTTGCTGCTGGTGCAGAATCACATCTTTAATTCTGCCCGGGCTTTAAGTAATTTTCTATTCTGTTAGTTTTCTTTAAACGGCCAGAAATCTAATTTGGCCGCTTTTAAAAAAAGAACTCTGATGCAGGGCTATACGCAGAGGACAATCTTCAGGTAAAATAAATAAAATGCTGTTCCACATGCGAGTTTCCTGATCTTTGTTAACCCGCAGATTTGTCAGCAGTAACTTCGCTGAAAGCTCTGGGCCTTTAGAAAACAGTTTGTTTGTGTTCCGTCAGGGAGACTGTGAAAGAGTGAAACGGTTTCCTACAGTTATTTTTTCTTTGATCCTTCGGGGCACTCTGTTTTTAAGGTTCGCATCTCCCAAGTGTCTTACAATATGTCCTTTTTTTCCGAGCCAGTGAAGAAGCTTTTCTCATGATCAGTCCTCAAACTGCAAAGGGCAAGGTTGCAACCCCTATATCCCATTGCCTATCTTTCCTCCAAGCGTGCAGTTGATCTTAACGCAGGAAGACAGTGCAGACCTCAGATCTGAGCCAGGATGTGCAGGCAAGCCTGCCCTTCTGCTGTGACCAACCATGGAACTTGATTTTCTTTGGGTGAGCGTGCTCCGACCATAGCCTCCAAAAACACATCGCAAATCTACTCTCGGGTTTCTTGAAGGACGGGGAACATTTGCTCTTTCACAATAGATGTGCTTCTCAAAACAGCAGTCAGCGGAACAACAGTGAAGTATGCCCTTTCCATGACAGAAGCCTCATCCATCATGAGGACAAGCATCCAAGTTTATTTCCACCCCACCACTTAGGTTTACGTGAGAAGATTGCACCTTGAAGTGGGTCTCTACCCTCTTACAAACCTTTACCAAATTTTATTGTTTCAAATTTTACAGCCACTGGATATCAGCCAGTGAGCCGTGTCATTCAAGCTGCACAGCGTTAACTGCTTGTTCATGTAGAATGTGGAATGCCTGCACTTTAAATTAATACATTGTGTTTAACCCCTCGTTAATGACATACATTAAGATCCTACAGATTTGAACTATGAACTATATCTTATCATGACAATAATCATGACTTTTTCACAGCCACACAGAACACATCAGCGTCACAGCTTTTCACATGTGTTGACAATTTTCACTGGCTGGTCATAATTTTCTTTTACAGCAATGCACTTTTTTTTTTCCTGCAACACAGTTTTTTTGGAAGGCTTGTGTTTTGTTTGCAACAATTGTCGTACTCAACAGGAGAAAACAAGAAAAAAAACCCACAAACAACAAAATTCTGAAAAAAGAAATTAGGATATACATCATGCTTCCTATTTTAGTCTGGACCACAGCACAGGCAATGTTCTGCCTGGCTAAACATGGCCTGGCGTAGACAGTTTTAAACCCAAATGCGATTTCCAAGAGGCGTTACCAACGGAAGGAGACCGGAATACGTCTGGACGCAATCCGATCGTGTTATAACGAGCGACAGCAACGACTCATATGACGTCGGTCGTGCGTCGCAAAAAAATGTCAACAGAATAGAGCAGAGAGGACATGGCCGTGACGATGAGTCCGCAATGTCTGTGAACGAGTGTAGCGTCACGTTGCCCGCGACAACATACCTGGGCTGCTCCGGTCCACCCCTCTGTTCGGCTGGAATGAGGATGGCATGTAGTGTGTGAGGGATTTTTTACGAGAAGGGCGGTGTTGTAGTGACCAAGGTTAGCGTGATGATGGAGGACGCCTGCACACATGGTTTTATTTCCTCCAACGCTGTCCAAGGACATTTACAACGGCATCGTGGCCAATAATGTTCTGTCCCCATCTCCTTTCCTTTTGCTAGGTGACAGTTTACAGGGACACAGTTTCTGAAATGATGACCATTTTGTAGGAATTTACCAACCAAACCACAAGGGCAAATGCAAAGGGTCATAAACTTCTTAAAAAGGCAAACAACTTGAGCCGGAAATATTTTCATCAAACTTCTATTTGGTTATTACGAACGTTTAAAGAACACCTTTGATGGCTCTTTCCAAAATGTGCATAATAACAGAGAGGAAAGAAAAAGGATCAGGTGTGCAGGTATATAGATAAAGTAATCTAGGTCACTCTACAAGGCCAGCAATTAACCATTACTTAACACCATATTACAAATTAAATGTGAGCAAAAAAATTGATATTGCAATATGTAAATGTGCACCATTAATCAAAAGTTTCTTACTGCCAACCAGGCGTTCTCCGTCTGGTTCTCGTTTGTGCGAGACGACGACTATGTACTTTGATGCATGAGTTTCAGGTTGGACTGATTGTTTTTCAAGTTACAATTTTAGCGTGTAAGCAATTGTGAAAGACTGGGATAAAAATAACATAGATTTCTACATGCCATTTTTGGACCATTTAGCGGGGATTCGGTTCCTCCGGCTGGATTCGCTGGGACAAAACCAGCCACAAAGCCTTTTCCACTACTAAGAGGCAAAGATAATTTTGTTTTATTATTTTCCAGTCCAGCAGTGAACTGGCTGTTTGCACGCACGCGAGTCTGGGGTGCATATGTCTATGATGTCCTCTGCTCTGCCCATGATAGCAGTAAAATACACAATGATGTTATTCTTCACAGGCGTGATCTTCAGGCGGAATCTGTGAAATGAGGATGCGACCGTAAGTCTACATGTACACACTCTCTCTCTCTCTCCCTTACACACACACACACACACACACACACACACACACACACACACACAACACTATCATCAACATCACACCTAATTTCTGTATGCTTTATAGCCTCGCAGCGAGTGTGTTTATCTATTCAGAGTGTGTGTGTTGCTGATAGATGACAACAACCGAGCTGAGAATGGTGATGAGGTTTTGTTCATGGCATAATGCAGAGCTAGGCATCAACAAATACAAGGGACCTGTCATTATCTAAAACACCGCATTTCCCCTGAGGTTCTCGGAAAAGGTACAGCACACTTGCACTTGCACACACACACACACACACACACACACACACACACACACACACACACACACACTCACACTCACACTCACACTCTCTCTCTCTCTCTCTCTCTTCCGCTACCTCTCTCACTCAAACGCTCCTTCATTACACACAATAATTCATTTTTTCGAAACAGTGATGCATTATTTGTTGCGTTATGCTGTGTTCTGAACGGAAGGAACGGTGCATGTCACATCTCCAGGGACCTTGTTTGTTATCTGTGTACATTGTTAGAGCCACACGTTCGTAAGGTTATTATAAGCTCAAAGGTTGTTTGCGTGAGTGTGAGTGTGAGTGAGTGTGCATTACTGTGTGCATGCTCATGTGTATCTAGATATACATGCCTGCTACGAGGGATATTTTTCACTCCGTGCAGAGTTTTCGGTTAAAATATGTTCTCTCGTCTTGATATGACAGCCGAAAAACAGCGCCCACTGAGAATGTTTAAGAACAAAATCTGACATGTCACATTAGGGTGATTGTTAAAAGTTCGCAGACCCGCTATTTTCTGTGCTTGCCTGTATATTGTTCTATTTAGGATCTGTTTTTCTCTTCCCCCCCCCCTCCCAACCCCACACCCTGCATCCCCTTCCCCTCGCTCCCTCTGTGATCCATATCATTGTTCCCCGGAGAGGGAAGAAAGGTGACAAACAAACCTATTTATCATCTGCAGGTTCTCCTGGCTAAACTGTTATCCGAGCTGAACTCTCGAAACTTTTCCCAGTGGCCTATTGTTTACGGCTGCATCCTCTAAATTTACACCCGCTGTTTGTTTTATGAAGTGTCCGTGGAGGGTAAGAAAGGTAGATAGAGGCCTGATGTCAGCATATTTCCCTGTCCTGCATCTATACTGTGATGTATGGTTGAACACAGCCCCTGTAAGGGCCCTCCTTCTACAATTTTTTACATGCCGCCATTGTTTTATACCACCTAAATTTAGACATACAGCATCATCATATTACTAAGCGCTCTGAGGAGGGCTCATTGTAAATGATTGGAGCTTATTCACAGGACCAAAGCGGAGGGAGTGGAGCTGGGTGATTTGGAGGGGGAGTGGAGCAGTGGGGAGAGACAAATCCTGGAGCCTTATACTATAATGGCTTCAGAGATAAACAGTGGCGTTATACAGAGTATGAACTCTGCCCATTGTCCAACGTCTGCATTCTCTTCTCAAGCTGCTTGGGAGCAGCTTTGACTCCGGATGAGGTCATTATCAGTAATTGTTCATTTTAATCAAGTTTTTGTTTCTTAGATGCACAAAAAAAAAAAGCTAATGCACATCATTTTCAGTAGTTTGTTTTCTGTCAATGCTTAATTCCCGACGCAGCGTCAACATAATAGTCGCTCAATGAAGAGTCGTGCAGGGGAGTCGCCATTTTTCGTCAGCGCAGCCGGGCTCATTGACAACCAAGCGGACATGTCTGTTTTGAACTTCGACCCGTACAATACACGCCGTCTGCGAGTCCTTTTTAATCAAAGTCCGAATTGTCACCGTGACAAATTGAATTAATTCCACTTTTGCTCCCTCTGAGTGACACGATTCCATTATGCTCACGGGCGGGCTGTCTGCAAATTGTATTATGACCTGATGTCTCCATGTGTGTTTCCAAAGCCTCCTTTGAAACTTGGGCAACAGTCTAACTGGAGGATTCATTGCAGTGGAGTATTGTTTATATCATCTCAACCATTCCAGCATACTGTTTAATAAAGAGTTAAGTGGTGAGGGAGGGGAAGGAAAATAAAATAAGAAAGAAAGGGAGGAGGAGGAAGAGAGTACCAAAGTTATCTCCCCTTATTATTTTTCATCTTTTGAATTGGCAAGTTGGCCAATTCCTTCCGACTGCTTTCTGTCAAGCCCCATTAAAAAAATATAACATCATAACACCTGAATATTAAATATTTTGCCTATATCCGCCACATATAATTTGGTTGTTATTGAGTTTTCACATTTAATTTCTTGTCAATTACTAATCAAGGATCTTAACTTGATGAAGATTATATGTATCATAGCGCTGTGTAGTGTTTGACAAAGCCTTTTTATTCAATGTTATATTTTTTTCTATTAGAGCTGCCATTGTAGTGCCGGATCAATGAATGACCTTATCCAGCAGAAGAATCGCCGTGTAGAGATATCTAAAAAATGTTGAAGAATTACAGATTTTTTTTCTTTCTGTCTTTTTTTCCTTCTTCCCATCTGTCCTTCATTCTTTTTCTCCTCCAAAACCACTGATGCACTTCATACCAAGCTCAAATATCTAAAATAGTAAATCTGACAGCTGTTATTACAATAAGTGCTCTTTATGAGATCTCTCCAGATGTCTTTCAGACATAGCAATCATAACACCACCTTCACAAATCCTCAACTTCTTAGTTTCGACAAATATGAATAATTGTTCCTTAAAGCCCCAGTGTGTAATTTTTGTACTTTTCCGGAGGCAAATTTGCAAACCGGACCAACTGAGCATCCGACAGCGGACATTTTATGGTGACGCACCGCTAATTCCATTTCCGGTTTCCCGCAGCGCAGGGAAATTCAATGCTAATGCGAAGTATTCTAGACCGTTTTCTGCAACCGTATTTAATGCTGCGTTCCATTATACATCGAAACCGCTCGGAACTCTGACCCCGGATGTCGGGCTGGTGATATTGTCGCAGTGGAACCGGAACGCAGCACAACACGACGTAGCATCTGGGGGTCACAGTTGCAAACTGCAACCAACTGAGCAACTGACAGGGGACACTTTCTGGTGGCACACCGCTGATTCCACTTCCGGTTTTGCCAGCGCCGAAAGTTCATGCAACGTATCCTGGACCGTTTTGTGCGACCGTATTCAACGCGACGTGGCAACCATGGAGACTCACACGGAGGTCGGGTCCACCTCATTTAACTATATTTAACTCATTCAAAGTTGACGAAAAAACATTGGTTCTTTGTTGCAGGTGATTATACTTATATGAACACAACGTTATGGACAATATATAACATTTCTGTGAATACGTTCATCTAAAAATTACACACTATAGCTTTAAGTATGTAACTTTAAGTTTATGTAAATTATAAAACAAAGACAGCATCGTATTCATACCTTTCTCTAAATCGCTATAGAAATGCTTTTGTTCCTCTACTTAATCTTCTAAACACTGAAACATGTTTGCATTGGTAGCATGTTGGGTTGTCATCTGGCCTCCATCTCACTCACTGCCCCGAGGCTCTTCACTGTAGTGATGCAGTGCCTGTCTTTGAAAAGGCTATTCTGCATATACAATTGCTTTGCTGGACATGTACCTTGTGGCAAGCTTTCTGCTGATGTAGTCGTACTGCAGACGCATGCAAGGGTTGCTCTATTCAAACAGGGTCAACATCTTCCCTACGGTGCTTTAATGTCTAGCTGTTGGGAATGGGGGAGAAAAATACACTAGTGTGTTTGTGTGTACAAATCCAGGGAAGGCATTGATTTGCCACTCATACAGTATTTTCACATAATGCAACGGCACAAAATTTTACTTACAGTTTAGGACATGGCTGAAAAATATGTACATGTCCCTCAAGTGTGTTAGTGCCAGTTGGTGTTGTAGGACCATGACCTTTTGCTGACAGGCTTGGAGAAAAAACATGTGTAGAGTCCCCAGCTGCTGCGACACAGTATGTCCAAGAGGCCTGCGTGAGGGCTATCTAGCCTTTGGGAACCAGCAGGGGGGGGCAGGGCAAGGGGGTCCAGATGTGTGAACACCCCCCCGAGCGATGCATCAACCACAGCCTTGGATGACATGACCTACCCTTGGGGCAGGACACTCGTTTGGTTCACTATACTGTACTACTGTGTATGGCTCTGTTCGTTGCTGAGCAGTCACACATGAGACACTGCAGAGGCCCTAATGGCACAAAGGATTTCCCAAAATGCAGCTGAAAACCTTGAGCTTAAATGGGGATGTGTCTGGATGCGAGAGAAGTGTGGGTTTCGAGGCAAAAGTTAGTTCATTGGCATAAAATACTCCCATTGACTATTTTGGGTCTCCTTTACCTTATGAACTACAGCACGCAGGATGCCATTAGAGAAGGAGATTGCTTTTTAAGTGCTTTCACTACAGAGTACACTGTTTAATCTGAGGAGATTTATGGAAAGAAATCACCCAAGTAAAAATTGTAGATGCCATTTATCAGGCGGAATGGAAATTACAGCCATAATTTTCACAACCGGACACAGATGAGACCTCATAACTACATAAACCCCCCTCGAGGTCCCTGGGCTCGTTTTTAATGATCCGTCTCTGTGTTAGTGTGACCTGGAGGACCGACTGGCCGACTAGCTATCCACAGGCCCCCCTAGGTCTGCTCGTTACCCAGCCCTCCCTTCAAAGTGTCACAACGTGAGAGGGACTAGTTTATGAACAGGAAGAAAGGCTGCCTGTGTGGCTGTGATTTAATCACGACAGAGATGGCACGACTGATAATTTTTCCTCTCCGTGTTTTTTTTCTTCTATACACCAATTGACAAATGTTGAATATTAGTTGTTTTCCCGTCCCATCATGTCTCCCTGGTGTGCCATCAGCAAGGTTAAGAGCGTAGGATGGAAGGTTACTACCTCTGTCGCAGCCAAGAGCAGTGTACTGCTCAAAGTATCAAGTGTCTGCATATTGGGAGTGTTTTTTGGAGGTTACGATAAGAATAACAGAGTGAGGATGATGGGTTCGGGGTGTGGCGGGACCAATACCTCTCTCCCCACCTCTCTGAAAGCCGTGGTGCCTTTGAGTCTCCTCCCTGATGAATAACCATGTCACACAAAAATGGATGTTTCAAGTAAAAGCACCCTGAAAATACAGTTTAGAACAGCACAGCGGATGAAATAGGCTGTAAAATGGACCATCCATCATATTGTCTAACAAAAAGTGACACATGGGGAAGGGGTTTAAGGCACTTTTCATTAGGCTTCAGCGGCACCGGCTATCCAGATCACAGGACTAAATAATGACCTCTGCACCAAAAGTGTTTTCCAACGAACAGGAGACAGAAGACATACTGTACTCCATACTCTCTCCATCTTGCTCTCTCTCTCTCTCTCTCTCTCTCACACACACACACACACACACACACACACACACACACACACACACACACACACACACACACACTATCGCTCTCCCTGCAGGAAATAAAATGCCATCTATTTTTTTTCTCTGCCTGTCTGCCCGTTCTTTATATAAATCCCTGCTCCCTGGCCAAAGACAGTGAATGATATAGATTGTTCTTGGAAATGTACAGCAGCACGGCCCTGGATGAGAATTTCCACAATAAGTGTCCTTGACTTGAAATCTATTGAGAGTGGTCGGTTCAAAAGATAAAATTATTTTAAGGGGGTCTGGCAAAGGCCTTACAGAAATACATTCAATACGTCCCACAGTGTACTGCGGGCAATCGAGCTGATTAAAGCATGGACTTGCAAGTGTGTTGCTGATGTATAATTGAACACCGTATTCAGTATCTTTTAGACTAGCTGGGTGTGACTGTACTGCAGTTTTGAGTTTATTGAATAGCTTCAACACCTTTATTTGTTCTTCAATGTGTCACCAGGTGACACATTGAAGAACAAACCAAAGTCTTGACAATCTCCTGCTTCGAATTTCATACGCGAAAGGCAAACTCTGGAAAATGTCCGGACCCACTTTTGCGGACATTTTCCGGGGTTCATGCCTGAAACTAGCTTGACTGATGTCTTGGACAACCGTGAGCAAACAGAACAGCTTCAGCGTACCTTGGCACTCCACAAGTCTCTGCACTCCATGCGATGGATGAACACTATTCCTCCAAAACATATTCCCTCATTTGGTGTTATGATGGTGGAGACTGTCCAACGCATTGGTCCAAAATCTCCCACAGATATTCAATTAGGTTCTTGTCTAGAGACTGTGAAAGCCACATAGCATATGGCTCACTTTTATGTCCGTACTCAGGAAACCCTTCAGTGGCCATTTCGTGGCCTATGGATGGGGAAATTGTCATCCCTGAAGAGACCAATCAGGATAGAAATGTTTCATCACGGGATAAACGTAACCACTCACAAAAACCTTCTATTGATTTGGATTAACTTTCCCCTCAAGTTGACTCAACCCGTGCCAGCAAAATATCCCCCACGACATAACAGAGCCACTAGACCCCCTCATGGTGGGCGTCAATCATTCGGGGCCTGCATTCTTTACCCACTTGTCAAGAATATGGTGACAAACCACCACTTTTTTCCCCCTGTTTCTCTGTAGACAAGTGACTATATGGTTTTTGCACCGCTGAACTCTCAAATGTACATTCATCTTTGTAATGACAGGTTTGTGCAATATCCCTCTCGACTCTAACTGTTGACGGGCAGTTCTTGTTGACACACTCTGATCACATCCTACATTGACATCATTCTCAGTCACCTTTGAAAGTGTTGCTCTTTTCCTTTTTTCCTTTCATAAAGCACTAACGCACAAAGCATCACGGTCATCAAATGTGCGCTGTTGACCACAATTTCGGAGCCTTTTCTGCGGATGTCTTTCCCATAGTTCTAAAATGTAGATGTCATTTCAGTTACTATTCCCATTGTAGCATTGGCCAATTTAGCAGTTTTTGTTACTGAATCTCCATCCACGTCTGTCAAAGTCACTTTGATCTTTTCCTCTTGCCACAGAATCAAAATCAACGTGTTCTGCTCTGCATTTTTATACATGTCAGAAGATCATGATTGGATTTGAATTGCTTATTTCTACCATGGAATCCACCTGTGTGGGAGCATCTGCGTTTATTTTGTTTCCCGACTCATTTATTCAGGTTTTTCTTTTTGTCGTCTGTCTGTATGCGCAGGTTAAACACATGAACCTCATTTGACAGCTTCAGCAGCTCCCCCTTTTCCACACCTAAGATGTTAAGTGAATAATTAAGCATAACCTTTTACCTCACTTGCATTAATTATACAAACAGGCATAATTAATTCTCCAGCTTCTACCTTTGTTTTTGAAGCTCATTCATTCTGAATTACCTTCAAAAATTGAGTAGCGTGAAGCCAGGGTCGTTTTTGGAAAAGTTCTTAACATGTATCCAACATTGAACACTTGTCTTGTGAAGATATATATTCTATGGAGGTTCACTATTAGCACTCATTGTATTTGTCGTACATCTATTGTTAATTACATCAGAGGATGTTCATCACTGCGAAAAAGAATATCAAAGAAGGTGAAATGAATGAAGCCACATCATGTCCAAAATCATTCCTCTTAATTAACAAATTCAGTGACTAAGACGGCAGCGTGGTAGACTTTTTGTCTGCCTTAGTTAAAAGGCTTTCAGGTACCTCCATTACTTAAAAATATATAATACAGAACAGTCATCAAAATCATGTATATTGAACTGAATATTTATTCTGATATTAACCCTTGTGACATTTGAAAATATGTCATTTATTTTTCCCATCGGCAAGGTCATAAAACTTTCATTTCTGTGAAACAAGAACTTGTCGTTGTCAAAGAGCAGTGGGAAATTTTTAGTCATTGATTTATGAAATAGAATAGACTAATTACACACTGGATAAATGAACCATGCAAGAAGCGGAACATTTGCATTTAGCTATGAAAAGAGACTGTGTGTGTGTGTGTGTGTGTGTGTGTGTGTGTGTGTGTGAGTGTGTGTGTGTGTGTGTGTGTGTGTGTGTGTGTGTGTGTGTGTGTGTGTGTGTGTGTGTGTGTGTGTGTGTGTGTGTGTGTGTGTGTGTGTGTGTGTGTGTGTGTGTGTGTGTGTGTGTGTGTGTGTGTGTGTGTGTGTGTGTGTGTGTGTGAGAGAGAGAGAATCTGTCTGTCTGTGGAGTGTGAGGGAATATGCATGCTACTTCTCGCATCCTCCTTGTCTTGCCCTGATCCATTTCAGGTCCATTGTATTGTCAGTTTGATTTATGTGGCACCACACTTGCATCTCCCTACAATGTCAACCCCATGAAAAATATGCAGCTGTTCATATAATGTGTGATGATATCAACGCTCTGATGAATGCCTTCAGTTCGATCTGCTTAAATAAGATGATCCCCATCCAACCCATAGTGCCAGCCATTAGCAAGCCACTCGGCATGCCCGGAATGTTAATAGGATTAGCATTAGCATTTCATTCAGGTCCCCCTACCTGTCTAACGTGAAGGCTTTGATCTGCTCACACGGAGAATGGATACTAGGCCTGTAACAAGGGACTAACACGTGTCTCTTTGCTCCTTTTGGTACTAGGTATAACAAGAGAGGAGGACAGGTGGAAATGTGTACAATTCGGATTAATTCATGCGAATTAGAAATGATAATCATGATGTGGGTGAAAAGGGGCTGAATAAAGGGTCAGTGGTGGTTGTTTCCATACAGTCATCCAGAGGAGACTTCATAGAGACAACCACCAACACACACACAAACACACACACACACACACACACACACACACACACACACAACCAAAGATATATTAACTCTATCCCTTCAAAGCAGTTTGCAGCTTAACATGGCAATGAGAAGTTGGCTTTGAAGTTTGGTGAGCATTCACATGGCCTCTGTGATAAAGCACACTCGCAGAGAGATGAGCATCAGCCACTGAAGAGCCTGACATTCATTTTCAAGTTTAAATATAGTTCATGTATTTATAGAGAGCAGAGAGGAGAAACGCCTTCACAGGTCCGACGCTGCTCAATTTGAATGACGGAGACTTTCACGATCTGTGCGCGGACCCTTGATGCTGCTCTGACCAGTGGCTGAGAAGATGCACCAGTCATGAGATTAACTGCAGCCCTCTGCCAATCTACTTAGCTGAAGAGAACTTGAATCCATCGAAAGTGGCTCCCGGGGGTTGTTAAGACAAACAGCTCGGAGCTGTTGAAACTTGTGCAGAGTCTCTCATCAGGCATTTTCCGGGCATTGGATGGCCTCCCTGGCACTTGTCTAAACAGGCCGGTGTGAGCAGGTCCAAGGTGAAGTTTTAGGTCACTTGTCAGTTGGAATGACAGTGGAGAATGGGATGGGGCCAAACTAGATGAGGCTAGTTGTCTGCGTGTACACAGGGCCACGTATGTTAAATGACAGCTAGTCACCCACTCAGCCTCAACAGTTTGCCTCAGCTGATGAAGGGAGAAGAAGAAGAGGAAAAATCTAAAGAATTTGGTACACAAGAGACGGGATGAATTAAATTCATATAAAAGTTATGGTCCAGAAACTGTACGGGTTATTACTAATCATGGGCTGTAATTTCAATAGACTAATTTGGACTAGATCAATTCGTGCAAAGAATTCTAAATGAGAGGAGAAGCTATTTCAAGGATAAGGCTGGTAATATTCTATATTTTGTCTTTATCAGCAAAACACCAAAACCAACAATTGATGACACTAACAAAACTGCCTGTGGAACTAATGTTATAACTTTTTCGACTGTGCTGTAGACCTCCATTCCCCCCCCCCCCCCCCCCAAAAAACAACTATTATAAGCACATTAATGACTCACGCTGCTATACTGTCTGACATGTCCCTTCATCACAACAAATGCGTGTTCATCTTGAATCAATCCCACATCCCCCCTGCTGCTGCAACGACTGAAAATAGTCCCCGACAAAATAATTCCTGCTTGAGTCGTTTGTGAAAATCTACAGTGGCCAGTTGTTTCAGGAAATTGTCTAGAAATGAAACAATATATTTGTGACTTACTTTCAAAACTTAATGTCTTATGTAAAAACCAAAAATACTTATTACCGTCAGCCTTATCCTTTAAGCAGATAACTGAACTGCTTGAAGTAGTAATTTCATTTCTGGCTATATCCTGATTCATGCCATATATCATTTAGGAATCTTACATTATGTACTATAATGATCAGTAATTTGAAGGTAAAAAAGCAGAGGTTAAGTTGTGTTGCCACCCCCAACATTCTTGCACTTGCCTTTCTCCCTTTTGACTTGTGCCATGCTCTTGAATGCATACTGTACGTCTATTTACACCCACACTCCATATATTACTCGCACAAATACACTAACTCGCTCTCGCTTTTGTCTCTCCGTCTCCCACACAGAGAACACACCTCGTATTCTCTCTCCCAGATCTCATGCCTGCTGATGAGGGTAAAAGGGGGCTGTGGAGTGGTAGAGGAGGAGGGGTTGATTTGACCTGCAGGTGTTTCCCCGTGAGCACCAAGACCTCTCCACAGGTCGATAATGCACACACTAATGGCTGTGAAGTGACTGGCCAGGAATGAGAAATAGCCCTCATCAGTTAGGGTAATGGTGTCCCTGGGCTCTCTCAGCCCATTCAAGGGGAATACTGTCAGATCTGTGGGCTTTCTGTGTGTACCTGCTCATGTTAATTACAGACAATCTTATGTTTCATCGGGCCAATCCCTTGGTCGTATATCATCCTTATGAGGGTAGCAGAAGAGAGTGAGGATTAATAAAATAAGGATAAACTCTTGAAAGTGAAGTGTGTAGAAAGGCACAATCACCATGTGTGTGACTTGTTTATTCATTGTAACATTGCATGCATAAGCTTTCAGGTTCCAAGTAAAAAAACAACAACTGGTGAGTTAGTTCCTTGCTCTAATGATGCATGATAGTGAAGATGAAATAGAAATTAAAAGCCAGGCACAACTTCACTCATCCTGTGTAAAACATTTTGTCTTTAAAGTCAACAAGTTCAATAACTTCAGCTTTGTTTGAATTCAGGAGTAAAAAATAAAAAGGTCATCCATTCCTTTAAACCTTTAAGACATTCCTGAAGTTTGAGTACCTGGTTATGTTTGTCTTAATATATCTGCGTGTCATCTGCATAGAATTCCATATTTATGTTGTGCTTTCTGATAATGTCTATATATAAGGTGAAAGATATCGGTCCTAATACATAACCCAGTGGAACTCCATTACTTACTTTTGTGTGCAGGATCAAGAGTCAATGTTAACATGAACAAACTGGAATATATCCGATGGGAATGATTTAAACCACTTTAGTACAGTCGACTGTCTGAGGCCATGAGAAGATGGTATCTTTCACTACCACTATTTCTGTGCTGTGATGTACTCTAAATCATGACTGCAAATCTTCAGACATACAATATGTGTGCAAATAATCACATAATTACTATGCTACAGCTTTTCCAAGGATTTTAGAAATGAACAGTAGGTTGTTTACACGTCTATTGTTGGCTAAAGCATCGGGGTCATGAGTCGACCTTATAAGTTTAGGTTTAATTATTGCAACCTTTAAGGCCAGTGGCATGTAGTCTGTTTATGAAGTTTTATCAGATAAATATGGAAGTCTTAATTAAACATTAACTGTAAACATGTGTTGTTAAAGACACAATCATTTGAAGATGTCACCAATGAGAACATCCAAGGTCATTGCCTTTGGTTTTTTCATTTCAATAATTCTTTTTATACATCTGAAGATCCTTATGGTCATTTGCCTGCTAAGCTTGGAATAGCCACAACAATGATTTCAACAGATTGGCTAACCTCCTTCACCTCCAGTTAGACACAGAGTTGGCAACAGGCAAGACAGCTTTATGATTCTAAAAATTGCATCACAGGTTGTGCGTCCTTGAGACTTTGTACATACAAGTCTCTGTATCTAAATATGTGCATGCATCACACATAATTTGGACTATTTTATCTATCGTTATAATTTATATACACAGTAGATATATATAGAAGGATATAGAAATATACGCATGAATATATTGGTAAAGATATATGCTGTATAATGTGTGTAGAAATTCACCCGCATGCAGCCCTGAGCACAGTTGGAGATTGAGGGGCTTGGTGAGTCATATAATTGAAAGAGTCAGCCTTGACAAGGCAAGCACATGGGCTGAAGGAATAGGAAGACTCTTCACTTTGCACAAAAGGAAAAACAGGAAATGGATTGTTCATATAACAAAAATGTTACAACAGTGAAACATTGTTTTGAAGTCCTATTTTTTTACTTTGACCTGAAGCTGGAGGGTAGTATGATAGTTTTTCATCAGCAACATACACACAGTTGCTGCAAATCACTGGTAAACATGCCATGTCATTCATCTGAAGAATTATTCTCAAATTATTTAAGTCAATAGATTAAAGTGTTAGAATGCTAACGGGCTCTGAAACACAGTGTAGTCAGTGTGTTACACTCATATCCTGATAGCCTTGAAACAAATGAGGGTTCAAATCAATACATTCATTTCTTTGGTTTAATTGCACTTCTTTAACTTGCATGAATTTAAGTAGATTTTGCTTGTTTAATTATGCCTAACCCTAAACATCCAATATGCACTTGAATTTAATTAGTGAGGAACAGTTAATTTTGTAAATGCGCATCCTCTTTAACACCAAAATTACATATTCAGATCACATGCCCCATGGGATTGAAGAACGATTAGTCAGTTGGTCATTCCTTCCTGTTAGCAACCTGCGGACAAACAAAACCATATGAAAAGAAGAACAATCCTGCTATGATGCTGCCATTTCTCCAACTCTTTCATTTTGCAAAGCATTTTTGAATATGGATCTGTGTCCGTTCACCCCACATGTCCTCCATAACTTTCCTCATTTGTATCTGTGTGATTTGGGTGTGCATGCGGGAGAAGGGGTGCCGCAGGGACCCTGAGCCTTTTCCAGAAAGGAACAACAAAGTGAAAAGAAATTCAAAACCATATGATGGAAGCGCTTCAATTACTAGTCTGTTTACCTTTATCAAAATGTGAGGGAGAGAGGTCAATTTCAAATCAAACAAATAAAATATTAACCAAGAACGTCCAAGAGTAAGAAAGTGCTGCTGGCACTCTTTTTGATGCCTGCTGAGTCAAAGCTGCTGAGGGAGTTGTTTTCAGGACTTGATAACCCAGTTTGCAAAGACAAAGTCAAGGAAGGAGAACTTGTCAATGTAAGAAATATTGTGTGTATGCATTCCCAGTGTTTGATGTGATACTGTGTGTTGATCAAAAAACGATCACTGTTGTCTGTTGCATGTCCTCAGTGGAGTGTCTAACGCAAAAGAGACCTGTTGTCTGACTTGATGGATGGATTTGGCAATTGTGTGTTCCATTATCAGAGCCCTGGCCATGTCATTTGGTTTGGAATTGGCATGTGGTGCATTGTGTGAACATGCATGTGGTTGAAGAGTTTTTTCACTTAATAGTTATATACCAAGTTAAGTTACACAAACACCTTTGCAGTAATGGTTTTGATGAATCCGTTAGCATTTAGCTGGTGAACATGTATGGAGCATGAGCAAATATTTCTCTCAGGAGATAAAAACAAGGCCAGAGGCTACGTAGAGAGTGAATATTAGACATTGAATATCATGTGGGCAAAAACATGTCTTCATATATTTGATAATGATGTTGCATATTTGCAAGATGTGTAAATGGATATGTTGTTTTTTTTATAGTGACGCTATGTCAATATTGTGTAACAGATTTTTCTGCTGCCCACTAGTGGCACATCATCAGTTAGTTATGCTTTAAGAAAAAGATTGTCCCTTTATACAACAGTTTAACATTGTATCAGTTAAATCTTAATGACTGTATTTATACATGTAACAATCACTAATGCAGAGCTTCAGTCATTTAATCTCATTCAAACCCATACAGCTATTTTCTTTGTAGACCTGCATTCACTATTTTACTGCTATTCAATTTTACACAATATACTGTAGTTTATAGAAAATTGTGTGTATGTGGGTGTGTATGTGAGGGAGACGGCTGGGAGTACTTGAGTGTATATACAATATGCAAGATTTAAGAATATGATTCCAAATGGAAAAATGCCAAAGACCGTGAACTGTTAAAGATAAAGGAAACTTCCTAGCCAGAAAAAATCAGCAATGAATTAGCTGGAGACTTGAGCAGAATGAAGGCCCAATATTTATTACAAATACAATGCAACACATACAAACTACCTCACAGAAACATTTAGTGCTATGGTCTATATTACAATCCAGAGGGCAGGAAGCAGTGCAGTCCATGCTACACTAGGACATCACTCACGTTACAGAGTCAGCTGAAAGGCAACAGAGCCCATCTCAGTTTTTAAAGATGGGTTTCCTGTTTTTGAAATCTTGATAACTTTCAAAAATAGGGGAAGCAGTGAATGAAGTTCATGGACTTTATTGTTATCTGGTATTGTCCTCTGCCTTCAAAGATACACTTGAGCCTTCAGCCCCCATTATTTGGCACAAAGCCACTTACTGTTGAAGTGCAGACTTTGATAGAAAAAGGTTCTCAGGCATTACCTGAAGTAACTCAATTTTTACAGCAGTGTGATTGATTGAGATGATAATACAGAACCATGACATGGTGTGATGGAAGATTTGATGACCTGACACAATAGCTAATGTATCCCCCCGTGTGTTCCCGGTAGAGCTTTATGTTCAAACAATTTCTAAACTGAGGAGAAAGGGTTACATTATCAGACGCACGACATGATCTTGTAAGTTATGCCACCTGTCCTAAGAAATACTTCTCAAAGTCAGTTTCTCTGTTTACATTCGCGCTCTATGAATGAATACACTTTCATTATTTCATACAAAGCCAACACAATATGATCCATTCTGCTGTGTCTAATCCTCATTTGAGTTTATTAGAAATACAGTCGTTTTCCGTCAGCTCAAAAGCAGTCCAATAATGGAGAATGATCAGCCAGACATACCCCACCATTTTTAGAGTGATACATCCATGAAATTGGATCCGCTTCTCACACTTTCATCCCAATCCATTATTAATATTCTATATCATCCTCACACATCCTGTACTGCATCCCTGTTTAGTGGCCTTGGAGGAAACATTTAGTATTTCATTAACCATGCAATTAAAGTGTGTTTTACCCTACAATAATAAAAATGTAAAAAAAAAAAAACTGTTTCAAAGACAAGACTTAAAGGCAGGATTCCCCCCTTTGAAAGCATAAATGTGTCCATAAAATTCAGTCATTACATATGGCCATTTGGTATTCATGTGTCAGTTTCTGTCTCTGAGGAGTTGCTGCCTTCTGCATGAACTCAATTCTCTGCTGCCATTAT
Source organism: Scophthalmus maximus (assembly GCF_022379125.1). Taxonomy (NCBI): domain Eukaryota; kingdom Metazoa; phylum Chordata; class Actinopteri; order Pleuronectiformes; family Scophthalmidae; genus Scophthalmus; species Scophthalmus maximus. The sequence goes on from NC_061518.1 coordinate 5,928,433, forward strand.
ATTATTATTATTATTATTTTCAATAGCCTTCCAGGTCTCAGCCATTTGACAGTTGCTATACTGAGTTGCATGAAACCACTTTTCATGGCCTGAATCATGATTCTTTAAACAGCAGCATTTATTGTTCTAAAGGTTGTTAGCTATAAATCAATAAGCTGTTACTGAAGCCAAATACACCCACACAAACCACTGTATACACCATTACAACCTTCTTTTAGGCACTTCATTAAATTATCTCTTTGTCATTCACAAGCCCTGGTTCTTTTTTGCAACTTGTTCTAAAGATTTTCGTTTTTCAATATCAGTAAATTATTGAAATGTTAATACCTCTTTACCCAGATAAACATTAGTAAACACCCACTTTGAACACACTGTTCTTGCTAATTTCACAAGTTGGTCACCGACAATATTGTAACAGTTATGGTTTTAATGACTTGGCTGATGTGCTATTGTAAAAAATTGACTTCCATTTTGAACTTTCTGAAAAGAACTATAAATTCATTACTTTCCTCACCTTTTACAGATAAGAACTAAGCTTATGTAACTTGTAGTAGTGTATCATCCACTCTACAGCCACCACTGCCCTATGGACATTTTGGTGTCTTTCAGCTCATTGATTTGGTTTTCATTCACAAACGCTTCACTGCATACACATAAAACAGAGCAAATCTATTACAATGCAATCAGAGTTTTAATAATTTATCATATTGATCGGTAAAACACTCATAGTTGTGCCTCCTAATCCATCTAAAAAATACAATCACAGAATAAAAGTTAAGGGCGTTTAATGAAAAGAATGTAATAAAATTGCGTGCTTCCATTATGAATAGACATGAAAGGCCCCAGTCTCCCATCACCATCCCTATTATTTACTTGGTGACTGAACAGACCAGGCAGCCAATTACAGGGCCCGTCAAACTGTCAATCATCGTGAAGCAATTCATAGAAATCAAACCGTAAACTGTCACACTGACATTATCAGGTGCTGAGGAGAGAGAAAAGAGGATTCTCAAGCATCAATTAAAGGAGCAGGATGTTGCTAAGGAGGAATACAATCAATGTTGACTCTGAAAATTGAGGAAGATGGAAATGAAAACTAACCTATAGCCCAATGACATTTCCCCTCACATGTTGACTGCTTTCCTTTCATTCTCCAGGTTATTCAGAAATGCAATAAAGTAGGTTAACATGAAATGTATCACCACTTTTTTTTTTTTACTCAACTTGAGAACGTAACGCCTGGTGACCGCATATATTAGTGCAATCGCAACAGCATTTTATCAAAGCTGCTATTAATGGGTGTCTTCATGTTCAACCCTGAAAAACGAACACTACCTTTTTTAAGTTTGTGGTGGAAACCATTACCAATGTCATTCATCTAGGGAGTAAACACAAGGATGGGGACAGCGCAAAACAAGGCAGCTTGGGATTGTTCCCAGAAATGAGGATGTGTGGTCACATATATCCTGGTTTGGTTCCTGGAAGAGCAGATAACCAAAACAAAAAAGCTTTGGTCAAAGATGACATATATGGAGAGATGATGAATGAAGAATACATGTGGAATTATAAACCCAGCTGTGGGAAGTTTGGTAAGGAGAATAACATGTCCAGCACCAGCAGCCACTTGGTTTTCTCTCTGTCTCTCTTCTAGTCTTCGATGTGTTTCTTTTCACATCATGCACATTGATCTGTCCATTTTCCCATGAGCTGTCGACGGTTCAGCCTCACACCTGCAGCACAGTGACTGCTTACCTCTATGTTTTTACTCTCTGGTCACAGATACTCTTGTTGCTTGGCTGTCATATCTACCTGACAGACATTTTTTTTGCCTCTGATCTATAGTAGACCTTTCATGCTCATATCAGTTTGTGATCCTGTCCATCTGTTGGCTGTTGGCTGTTGTCTGCGCTCGGATTCTTCAGGAATGGTAACATATCCATTTAAAGGTTGACAGGTGTACTTATAATTGCAGTCTTAGCTCTTTGCTGTCATTCACACATGTAGCAGTCAAACATCAGTCTGTGTCGCTTGCAGCGCTCCTTCAAAACTGTCCTGATCAAGCTTTGAATCAGACTCGAAATCGTTATTGCTTGTGTGCTTCTGACAGACAGCTGAGTTGAGTTACTTCAAGTATCAAGGATCAATGGCTGTGTTCTTTGAAACATCAGTGCAGCAATATTAAACCTCTCCCACTGTGTGTGGAAGAAACAATAAGAGAGTAAGAAGGTGGGGAAATGACTTTACTGGGAACATGTTTGCTTGGGGGGGGGGGATATGCATGTAAGTGTATGATTTTATGTGTGCATTTGTGAGTTCTGGTGTCACGGTCCTCTCCAGTGTACATACCCTGTTTACTTTGTTCTCTCCATCTTCCCCGTGCTGTGTTGGCTGTTTCTCAACTGGCAGCTTTCCAAAAAAAGAGCAGCTTCCAATATTAGTGTGGCCCACTTGTATGCACACACACACACACACACACACACACACACACACACACACACACACACACACACACGCACACACACACACATGCGCGCGCTCTTCGAAATGATCTTTAGACAATATTACTAAGTCTGGTAAAAGAAATTGGCTTGGACACAGTCAATCTCGAAAGTGTGCCTCTGCCAGTGAATGTTTTATCTTTCCTTTCCAAACTTTTTTGACTAAAGTGAAATAGATGTGGGGCTCCCGATTTCATAAGTACTATGAAATTTAATGCAAGGCAATTTAATACAAGGGCAAACCTGCCAGAGTTTGGATAATATCAGTACCCTGGTTGTGATGTTGATAAAAGGTCAGAATTTTTTTTTTTTTTTTTTAAACAGTCCACTTCAACAGTTCTACATTCAAGTGGCAACCCACTGTCACCCATTGGTTTGTGAACTGCCGTTTTGAAGCCTTGAAGATTTTGACCGTCACTTTTTGGTTGTTTGAAACTCGAAGTAAGAGGAGCTGGGGCTGGGCCAGACTGAGTGCTCATCTCCTGAAATTCCACCTACACCTGTGACCTGCACTTACTGAGCAGGTGTTAATCAAACGCTTCCAACACCCCCAATGCATGCGTGCTTTATGGTCATCATGCTGTCTCGCAGAAGACTTGAAACTGGACATTGAGACCATTAACTCCTCAGGAAAATGTTTACTGACCTCATTGTGAGTAGAGTCATTTTTTCATAGACTTCTATATAAAAACGGACTTCTTTTTGCAACCAGTGGAGTCGCCCTCTGCTGGTAATTTCAGAGATTAAAAGTTTTATGCCAGGTCTATAGTCTCAAAGCTTTGTCTTCCATTATCTACAGTCTACGGCTACTGTTTGCAATCTAATTACCTGCTGCACACTACCCTGAATATGTAAATATATAGCCCAAATTAGCCACAACTAAGTGGGGGTTACACATTTTCCCATTGTATGGCGACTAATGCAAGTCTATCAGTTGGATAACAAACGTGTATCATAAATGATAAAAACATTAACGGATACTGTCCCACGTGTTTCGGCCACAGTCGTCTTTGCTGCAGATGTGAGTTCGGATCCTGACTGATGTTCTGTTGTTCGGTTTCTCTTAAAGCTGAGGTGTCATGGCTGTTGAGGCAGGCACACTTCCTTCTATTTTCTGGTCTTTCCCAGTGCTTTCCCCTGGTGTTTTCCCCACATGAAGTTCAGCATCCACCTGTCACAACTGTATCTAATTAACGCCCATCCCTAGTGTATTTATGCCTTGTTTATGGCAAGACACGGGACGTTGGAAGTGGTGAAACATGTCAATACCAAACTTTTTGCATTCCAGCTACTATGTGGGGAAGGCACGGGTGCCCATTGCAGTTTGGGCTTCTAATGAACACCAGAAACTTAAGCAGAGATATTACTTTTACCCAATTAAAAGAGGACTTTGCAAAGCCAACTTTAAGAGTTTGTCAATGATGCCTGACCGCATTGTTCAGTCAGAAACTTGCTTTTTACAACAACAGAATGTTTCTAGCTGCATGTTTTAACCTTTTCCCTCAAATGGCTTGTAGTAGAGAAACTGTTTTTCGAGGAGCATGTTGGTGTATGTGTCCAACCAATCTGACCAGTGGCACCCCAGGCATATGAATACACAACATATGAGAATGGAATGGGACATCTACATCAGAAATCTCACCTTGCCATTCATCAGCATGTGGAAACAGGTTGGTAGATTAATGTTAAAGCTAAGCAAATACCGTTTATGTATACTGTACTTAGCATATATCTTACAGAATATGATAAATTGTGCTCCAGAAAAGCATTAAAATAAACATTAATTGTAAGGCAAAAAATATAACGTGCTTCCCCTATATCCAAAGCACTTGTCTTGCTGAAACAATAAGGAAATCTGCCAGCCACAATGTTTGACAAACTAATGTCCAATCCATTAATGCAGACAATCTTTTCCTCTTGCACAAGCCATGCCAAAACCTCCCTCAGTCCCTGTGCAATAGCCACTCCAGTGTGCTCTCAGGAGGGGAAAAATGCAGTTTGCAGACTTCTCATTGTTAAGTCACCAATGATGTAATCAACTGTACGGCTCAAATACGGCTCTGTTGTAGCAATACGTTCTGCTTTCTTTAGATCCTTTGGAATTCTTCCTTTCACTTTTGGTATACATAGCTCGCAGCACAGCTTTCGTGAGGCAATTGCAAGAGTGGATTATGTAACATTTGCAAAGAGTATTAATCATTTTCCGTTAAACCCCAGTTGTGTGTGGCATTGATGGGATCCCTGTCTTTTGCCAAGTAATAAGTGATGGCCTTTGTACTCTCCTTGTGCCTCTGGGAGTTTCACAGACACAGGCATACATTAAACAGTGTCTGTTCTGCTGTAATGGGAAGTAATGACAGGATGGTGTAGAAAGAACACGGAGACTAGTGTTCCTAGTTTTTATTCACCTAAATATCTAATGTTAAAGGTTCGCGTGTATGAACATTTTGTCCTACAATATTATAATTGTTCCCGCATCCATGTTGGTTAATTACCTGTGCACTTTAAACGACTGTACTACTCGCACTGCCGCAATATGAGCATGGGTAAATCCCTCTTAACAGGCTGTATTTGTTTGTTCTTTCCAAATCAGGACAAACCCACCGATACCCCACACAGCGGTGCCTATATTCTATATATATTTGAACAGCATCTTCAAAGTATGCAACTCTTTGAGGTTAGAGGGATTTGTCTGTTCCGATAGTGCCAGGGTTTCACTGTGCAACCTTCAACCGGTTTCACACTGTTTTCCCCTAATGGATCCCGCCGTGATCCCCTGTTGTGACACCAGCACAGCAAGAAATGGCCATGAACCTGAGTACACAAGAGCTGACCAGCCTTTGAGGACGCAGTATCAGCGATGAAAAGACATACGGGGCACACTCGACACAGCCTGACTCACCATGCACAGTAAGCACATAACACTCAACTGTCACCATGAAGAAAAGGGGAGGGGATGCACCAAACATACACAACAGTCCCTCAGAGCAACACAAGGATGAATATGCCTACGTGGTCTCTAGCTAAGGTTAGGAGGTAGAGGCAGGCTGCCCTACACTTCACTCAGATATAGCACTTCCATCAACCTGAGTCTATTGTTCCATATTATGCACCCAACCTAATTTGCCAGTGTTGACACAGGTGGGAGGCACACAGATGGGAGTAGTGACAACCCTTGTAGCCCTATCTCCCACCTGCCTGGCGCATTGGTAACATCCATGCCAGGAAAGACATCTGCGACACAGAATGCCACCCCATATAACCACTGTCACACCAAAGCAACAGGGCGAGCCCTTTTTCCCCAGAATGTCTAAATCCACCCATGAACCATGATTTTCACATAAGCATTGAAGATGGATGCCATCCAGTTCTCAAAATCATGTCAATGCTACTTTTTCTTTTACGTCTTTTACTACACAAGATAGTAATAGCTCAAGTTTGTAGTAAACCAAATCATATCTGATTCTAAAAGCATCTTTTGTAATTGCACTCTCATACATCAACGTCATATAAAGGGCGGCTGTGGCTCAGGAGGTAGAGACGGCCGTCCACTAACCAGAAGGTCAACAGGTTTACCCCAGCCCACTTGCCAAAGTGTCCTTGGGCAAGTGCCTCAGATGGCTCTCCCGGCAGTGTATGAATGTGACAGAAAATGCGTGGTAAAGAGCAGCTCTGTATGAATGTGTGTGTGTGTGTGTGTAAATGGGTGATTGTGACCGTGAACGTGCTTTGAGTGGTCGATAAGACTAGAAAAGTGCCATGTGAATACAGTCCATTTACCATATGGTGATAACAGAAGATGTAGTACCAGTGAACTCAAGGATTATCTTTGGCACAAATAATTCATAATTAGTATTAGTATCATGTTTAGTTTTCTTAATTTAGCTTTCTTCCCCTCATTTAATTTTTAAATTGACCCTTAAACCAATAAATGTTACACACGGTCATACAGTTAACACAACCAATGGATGGCTGGAAAGATTATATATTATATGATATATTAATGTAGGACTGTATTTTTTATATTTTTTTTAACCTTAAGTTCAAACTAAGGATATGCAATAAAGCATCTGGCTCCAATTATATTGGGCATGAAACATTGACAACCTAAGATATAGGTGGTACACTGGGACGTTATCGCCACAGCACCTTAAGCTGAAATGAATGAAATCCCTCGGTTGTGGCCTGAGGGCCTGAAAAACAATCTGGACCTCAGAGGTGACAAACCCATGGATAAATAATGTAAATACAAAGAGACAACCTGATATATTGAAGTTTCTTTTTGTTGTGTGAGGAGATTTTGAATGACGGTACCAGTGACGTTATAAGAAACGACCCTGAATAGAAAAGTCCACAACGCCAAAGTGGAGGCTCTATGAAAACATATCCTGCCTCTCCTCCCAATACTTTACGTTTACTTTATTGCACCTGAAATATGAAACATATCAATCCAATCATGATGTTGCACTGACGCAAGCACACAGCTCACCACAGTTTCAACTGATTTCAGTATCAGACATAAAACCTGGGTTTGCGGTTAATACAAAATCACATGCAGGTATATGCGCGTATCAGTTGAGCTCTGCCCGGATTTACAGAAGCATGGTTTTGCTTAAGTGCTCTGGAAAACTTACACATGTAAAAGTAAAACTGATGGAAACATACCATTTAAACCCTTTTTGGGGAAAAGTTACCAAGCATTTTGAGGTATTTTTATCACATTTTACTGGTGATTCCATAAATGCATTTTTTAAATTTCCTGTTGACCATTTAAAGTGCAGCTCCCTATTTGTTCATTTAGATAGGGGCCTAGTGGCAAAACTTGCCCGTAAGGACTTTGGCTTGAGCCTCTTTGAGTGTGCATCTTTTTGCAATGCACAATTTGTGAAACAGTGACACTTGACAGCAGCGTTGACTAACATTCTAAATAATGCATATAACCTTTATGGAATGATAATCAATCATGTATAATCAATTCTGTCCAACACAAAACCTCTCAACAACAACACACTACTGTTTAAATGAATATTTTATTTTCAAAAGTACAAGCAGTCTTTGTGTCAGTTAACTGCATGTGTTTACTCATTATGCCGGTGAAAAGTCACACATGTCTGCAGGGTCCAGAACCAGTACATCTACCTACAATTTTTCTATCGCCTAAGGACACATTTCACTCTATATTTGTAGCCCTTACATACATATAATCAAAAGCTTAACTTTTTCCAATTATTGATATGCAGGGGAAGGACTCACTCTTGATCTACAATGGCTGCCACATAGCTTTTGGCCAATGTACAGTAAATGTCCTTTCAGAGATTCATATATTTCAATGCACAAGTAAAAAGCTATAAAGTACACGAGTTGTCACAGTTATAATTGTGATAGATCTTCAGATTTCACAGTTCATACTACAAGATTGTTATTTTGATTTCCCACTCACCAACAAATTTTGCAACTTGCCCCCCAAAAAAGCCCCAGAGTGGAGCCAGATCAGTGAACGGTAGGGAGTCGCTATGTGTGAACTTTTCAAAGAGTCAATACATCGCATAGTCGGCAACATCTCCAGCCAGACAGAGACCAGGACGAGGTGAGATATTGTCATCTGTGAGCACAAGGGGACACCATGTTGTTTGACACCATCTTTATGAAATAGCGACATAAGAAAGTTCAAATTTAGTAAAGCTGTTGTCCTCAACCACAGTGCAAAACAGTCTGATCCAAACACATTTTCAACTTCAAATTCACCACTACACATAACCTTGTATGAGCCTCCTGTTATTTACAGCTGTCTTCATTAAAGCATAGCACGATTGCTTGATATTTTGTCAGTGTGCCACCGAATTAACTAATCATTAACCATGGCTTCATTAAAATAAACATTGCTATGCAAATTAAACTCCTAACTTTGTGACTGAGCTCGCACAGATTGGATATTTATCAACCAAACGGTTGAAAGACATACAGTATGTTTCACCTTCTGTCGGGTGGGCGGATAAATCCAGCATTTACTTAATAATTCTTCATACAGACATAGATTATCAAAAACGTTGAGCTTTCTATGATTAGCTATAAGAGAAACTATGCCCCAACACAATTTATTGTAAACATTCAAAAGTGGCTTGGACATCAAGAAGAATCCTGCTGTGCTGGTTGTATCCAGTCCTTGAATATTAAGGCTCATCATTAGGAGATAGCTGAACAACATAATCCATCGTGCTGAGTCTAATCAACCTCCCCTCTCCCTTCTTTTCCTAAGACGTTCCCCAACGACACCTTCAAAAGGCACAGGTTCAAACAAGAAAGGACGCACCATTCCACAGCAGTTTATTAGCGCCAAAGATCCCATTCATACATCAATTCTAGGAGTCACCTTCAATACTTCAAAAAATTCTCTAGTGAAAATGATTCTGTGCTGAACTTAAAAAAAGAAGAAAAATAACACTAAAGACTTTAGAATAACAAATGAATCATCGATCTCGATAAATTGACTTTCAAGTAAATTTTTCTCCAAGTAATTATACTAGAACACTTATTATTATACTGACTTGCCAAATAGGGATCTGGCTTAGCTGGGGAGATACGATTCAGATGAATCCTGTTAAACAGCTGTCTTTTATTCCTTCAGCCTGAGGCGGTTTTGGATGCCAGGTCACGTGGCCTTTACCAAATTTTTTGTAATGTAACACATTGAAAAGCAATGACAGTTCAAGTTTAAATATTTATTTATTGTCAGTGTGACTGATTTTACTGCTCAAGACTAGCATGCAGGCTAAATAATTCATGCTCTTACTTTGCAGGCTGCAGCTCGCACAGACTAATAACACTGGCCTTGCTTATAGTGTAATGACAGATGCTTTTCATTCTTTTACTTAGGCCTTTTTTCAGTTTTTTTCTGCAGTTTGGACGCAGCAGATTTAGACGTTTTTCGAATCTCCAAATGATATCTCAACCTAAAGAGAAGTAAAATAAATAAACGTATGAAAAAAACTAAATGCATTGATGTAATACTGTTATTTGCAGTGTTCATGAGCTGCCTGCATGCCATTGTAAAAAAAAAAATCCCATTATGACGGTGTTTTAATGACAGTGTTCAAGTATGTGTGGGAAGCTCTCTGTCATAAAACATCAGTGCACAGGGATCAAACTATGAGGACATAAACAAAACAAATTTATCATTGGGGAGAGTTAAGAAAACATTACGCAAAAGTCTGCTGAATAAATTAACTTTGACTAATAATTAGCAAATTAATAACAGCAGCTGGTAGCAAGTGAAGCTACCACTTTATCTCATCTTTAACTTAATATGAAATATACTATGCTCTTTAGCACTGTTAGTCTTTCATGATTTTCAGGAACTAACAATAAAAAATAAAAAAAAGTAGGTAGACATGTCTCCAGGATGCACAGAAAGAAAACAATGGAACGTCTTTGGAGAGAGTAGGGACAAAATGATTTAATGTTCAGACAAACGGTAGCTTTCTGGGCCCCCAAGAAAAAAAGAAAACTGACAGTGAGATATGTTGCCTAGGGTGGGCTACTTGCTACCTGGAAAAAAAAAATACAGTTAACAAAGATGAGCTTTAGGCTAAAGCCTCAAAATCTGAGGCTACCAAACTCAGTCTGTACAAGCTTCTGTTGAAGAAAAGTCTCTTAAGACACCAATAACACCCAGTTCCTCATAAATACTGGAATAGATGCCTTTCCATTTTTCCCCATGACCATGAACAGGCACATTTTGGTTTAAGCAATAGATTGATATAAATTATTAATACATTCGGACATATGATAAGCTCTATGCTCTCTGCTTTCTTTGGTTTCTGTTTAGGTTTCTGTTTCTGCAAGTATTCATCTTACATCTGTAGCAGCTTCACTATGAAGTTGTCAAACACCGTGTTGCCTTGTAATGTTGTTCTGCGGTCGAATCTGATTCCGCCCTCGCTGGTTTCCGAAAGTACTCACTTGTAGGGATAAGACCCTATTTTCAAACTGATCAGACCAAATAAAAACTTTACTTGAACAGTCATAATGGAGAAAAAGATTCTTATGCAATAACTGCTCATTTGAGAGAGAGTGTGTGGCAATACAACGCGACACCGTGGGTGTCTCTTATCCAGACGTTTAATTAGTGGAATTTATGACATGTTGAGAGAACTGTGACACAAAACCTTAGTGAGAAAGTTTATATAGATTATCCAGTGAAAATCCAGTAGTTCCTTATTATACTGTAGATGAATTCCCTCAGCAATCAATGAAATATTGCTCCACCGTGCTGGTCAGCCTCAAGAGAGGTCTCTGTTTTATGTCCACTTATGGCTGCGTTCTCTCATGCCTCCAGTGAAACATCAGAAAGGCTTTGAGTTGTAGCTGACCATAAACTATGGTTGGTTTCTTGGCACAAGGGAGGTGCCGCCTTCCCTTAGAGGGACAAGTTTGACAGCCGTCGACTCTGACTGAAACTGCATTATGTCAATGATATAAACTGCATTTGTTGATTTAAATACCTTCTACAACCCAAAGAGTCAGTACATTTGACAATCCGCATGATCCATTTCTTTTTTTCAAAATGCTGACGATATAGGATGCAGGAATGAAAAGGTAAATAAACTGAGGTGATGCTATTTGCAGTATTTCGCACAAATACAGCTATTAAGAGGATGGGGCATTTTTTTTAATATACACACTGTTTGACGGACAAAATCCAAATGTCACACAATAATCAGGTTTCGGGCGTGTATTTACCAAACAGTGATGTCTTTCAGTAATCTCACTGTCCACTCTCATATTCTGGATCGTATTGATTTTGAGTCTTACATATACAGATGGATTTGAGTCGTTCCTCCCCAGTCAATTACATTGCATTAGTTTTACAGTTAGCTTTCGGAACCTCCACTGTTTCCTGGATGTTTTGGCCAATCAGAAGGAGAGGCCTGATCTAATAAATCCTGTTTGAGTCACAGGCTCAAATGAGGGGTTGCATAAGAGGCAGTTTGAGAAAGCTAAGCTCCACTCAAGGTGTTCCAGCATAGAAGAAAGAAATGAAAAGCTGAAAAATAAGCATAAGAGGTCCCTTTAAAAAACAACTAGTCAGTTGATCTTTCCCCTTTGTTGCCAACCTGCTGACAAACAAAATCACATGAATACAATAAGGACTTAGAGAATATACATTTTTCGTTTTCACTTTCAAAATTCTTCTGTGTGCGAATATTAGATGAGTGGAAAATTAATTTTATGTTATTTGGAATCATCATTATTATATTGTATGTTATTAGATACGAAAAAACAACAACAACAACAACAACATATCAGCATTACAGTCTATATCGGCGTGCTTTCTTAATGTTCAAAAACCCATTTCAGTCGACCGCTGGACGTGTCGTATTGGGCCTTGCTGACACTGATTAGCCAATTGCAATGCAAGCTGGGAAGTGCTGGATGACTTGGAGCCTGACTTAGTTAAATGTATGTATGTTCATATGTACCTGAAAACGAGGATGGATAAGCTGTTACTGTTATCGACTGTTTCTGTTGTCAGTCTCATAAGATTTGAGTAAATTCAATCTAATACACTGTTTGCACATGCCCAAGATCATGCACAATAAGGCTGCAGCGTTACTGAGAAAGACAAATAATTACCAGAAAAACGTGTAGCATTAAATAAGAATAAATAAACTCTGCGTTCTGGAGCATCTCAAAACTAAAGGGAGACGTGTTCTACTGCACAAGACTCCCTGAAAAAGTTAGGCTGAAAACAAGTTTAACAACAGCAGAGGAAGTTTGAGATGATGGATAGGCAGCGTAGATAATATTCCGTAAGCTGTCTTTTTTTTCTTTCCAGAAACAATATACCTTCCTCAAAACAATATAAACGATTTCTAATATACGATAATGAGAGCGAGCTCTGGAGCACCAGAGGACAGTTATTTGGATTTTAATACGATCTGAAGTAGGTCAGCCACTGCCTTGTAGGTCAGATTTAATCAGTCAAAACTCAGCTTTTCATAAAATAGAGCATAACGCAATTTTTAAATTTAAACTTCTACTCATCAGGCCCTAGTCAATTATTTGCCTTTATCCATATCCTCTATCTAAGTTATACGGCATTGGCTTATTTGAATTTCATAACCAAACACTAATATTCTCCCTCATATAAGATCCCCAGAATATTATGTAAAAGGCTCCAGGGATCACATTGCAGTTTGAGCTGCTTTCCTTGAAGTGGCAGGAATCTTGGAAGGTGCTAATTTTCTTTCCCCCAGAGGTGAAGAGGCCAGCAATCCTTTACCTTCATTATACAGCAGATACAATGATGGACTCTTTGTCTTAGAGGCACGTCATTTAACCTCCTCTTACCCCAGCCACACAGTTTGTCACTGTACAGTCATGCCATGGCGACGCCAGAGGAGAACTAGGGGGATGAAAGTCATATGAAAGGCAACGGACAGAAAGGAATTAAGATGGCAGTTTAAGAGGAATTTCCTACAATGGAGCTTATGATTAGAATGCATTATAATGCACATGGCCACTAGGGACTTAATGACATGGAAAATACATGAGAAGATGATGAAGATAAAATGGCATTGAACAAAAAAATAAGAAAAAAGAGAAATTGTCTCTCCCTGGCTCATGATGACACAAATATATGGAAATTCAGCTTGAATAATAATAATAAACATAATGATAACAAGCTTTGAGTATCGTTTGAACACAAATTTGCACACTAAAATGAAAATGGTTGACTTCCTGTTGGTCGGAGGTAATAGTGACCTTTTATTTTTTTGGAGGTGATACACCTACCTACCAAATTTCGTTTATCTTCATCAAATGTAAAGCAAGGTGGGAATGTGGTAAGGGGCTTTATTGAGTTATTTTGACACGCCCATGCCCGAGATCCCTAAAACTTCAAATTTATCAAAATTTTCACTGGTTCTGATGCATGTGCAAATAATTCTTGTGAAGGTCAGAGAACGTTAAGTGCCTCAAATTACCGATCCATTTGCGGAATAATAATAATAATAATTCACTCAATCCTCGCTTTGACTTTGTCAGTGGAGCTGGGGCCCTAATAATAATAAAACATTACTTAAGCTGGGGAACAGCCCATCACAGAATTTGATCCGGTCCACAATTCCAATAAAACTAAAGAAAAGTACATACAGATTGATGTCCTGGCCAGAAGAAATGGACAAAGAATATATATATATAAATTTATATATATGGCTGCTGTATGCAGGGACAAACTCACAGTGATGAAACAGGGCCAATCCCCAGCATCATTACAGCTGGAAACATAGCTAATCTGGATGAGTTTCAAGGACAAATGCTCTTAGATTAAGTTAACGATGCAATGCTGAGGAGAATGTATTTGTTTCGGTGCATTAAACCATAGACTAAAGTTGAACGACATGACAGCGCCAAAAAATGAATCCAAAACATCTTGATGGTGATGATGCTGGTGGTTGGGTCGGTCACAGCAGATGGGACAGGGGCCAAACTAGGACAAAATTTAATATTCTGTCTTGTTAGGTATAGGCCTTATGTTCTTTCAGTAGTTCTGATACTTTTGGTATTAATTTGTTATCTAATATTACAAACAATATGGTTGACAGTAAAGACAGGCTTGCAATTGGTCTCACATATGTTTCGATGTTGCCTCAATTCCTCTGCTTCAGGGGGTTTTGGCCTCATCTTTGCACAGTGGGAGGAAGTGGATATGCGTGTTCAATCTTCAGTCACAGTCTACTTATTAAACATGCATCTATGCATCAGAACTATCTTGAACTTAGCATGGTTTGTGTGTAAAGAAGTTCCAAACATTTTCCTCAAAAATGCATTTAAATGTAAGTGTACAAACTTTTATGAACAAATTTTTACGAACACACAATAAAGAATAACTACTACTAACTACTAAGACCTACAAAATTACAGGTGAATCCAACACACTGGCATAGTCCTGACAGAAATGAACATTGTAAGGGGAGGATGTATTGCAGGAACTTTTTATTGCGAATCCTTTTATATTTTCTGGTGACTTTCTGATTGAGTCATATTGCAATCTCGTTGCTTCTTCCAGACAAATTTGTTAAAATCATTTGGATTAAATTGCATTTAAAGTAGTTCACTGATGTTTGCCGAAAATGCTCAGTCTTGGTCAGGACTAAAATTAGATAAAAATGTCAAGGGTGCATCGGGATTAACATTTGATAGAAATACTTCACCATTTGGGTACCACTAAACCACTACAGAAGAATAATAAATCATTGGAAAGCCACATTTTTCTTTTCATTTGCCTCATTTAATTGAATTTGATTCGTTTACTAATAAAAGGAAGGTTAAATCCTTCAAGAAATGTGGACATATTTCAACCTTTGTTTGAATTTCTGGTCTTTTGACCTTTTTTAAATTGAAGATATTAATTTCATTATTTTATGATTCCACAGGGACGCACAGAGTGCAGCTTTTTGCACTTTTAGCTTAATCATACCACTTCATTGTTTCAATCAGAAATTCAACAGTGTGCCACAGATAGAGCATTGAAAGAGTTGTGATCCCAAATTTTAACAGAGTTGAATAAAATGACTGCAGTGGGACCTAATACTTTTCATTTGCATATGCATGATGAAATCCATTTACAATTGAATGTATTTGTCTTGTATCTTTTTCATGAATTCCGTTGTGGGCTATTAGAAACATTCCAAAATGACACAGAACAGAGGAAAATACAAGGAGAGAGAAAATATAAGAGCATCTTTGCTCTCACTGCATGGTGTATTTTTAAACCTTTGGGTTGTCATTTGGATTGTACATCTAGACATTCTGAGATTTTCGAAAAGGTCAGTATCAGCAACAAGCAATTATCAGTGCGCTCAGTCAGTGAGAGTAGATGTGAGAGAATGAACACATTAATCATTGTTATCATGACTGGTTCTAGTATCAGTCCACTACAGTATGTGGGCTGCATTAATGTGAGTGGGACCGTGCATGCGTTTGTAAAAGGGCTGCGAAATGTATTAAATGTCCAGGTCCACGATAGAAGAGGTACATCTTTGTAGGTGTGCATTAGCAGGTTCTTCCTTTATCACCAAACTGTGTGAGCGAAGGAGGGAGAGGGGGGCGAGAGAGAGGGGGCTGGGGTCATATGGAGAAAAGAAACTGTTGGATTATTTACAATGATAAAGATGATGCAAGAAGATGAGTTGTAAATCACTGCGGAAGAAAAAACACTCTTGCCGAGGACCTCAACCCACTCAACTCACATCCTGAAACATGAGACGACTGGAATGGGATCAGTATTTACACAAAAGAGTTGAGGAGATGCCGGAGGCCATGCTTTTAAAGAGAAACCAAAGTGTTGTCAGAAGTCATTCCAGACAGGCGGGTTGCTTTGATATTTAATTTTCTGAGTTTCTTTATCTTGCTATCATCATTCTTCCCTGAGGATTTTTACATAAAATTTTAAGTCTGACAAAAGATAGTTGTTTATTATTATTGTTATTTTATTTGTTTCCCTAAGATGTCTTGAATGTGGTCACATATCAACAACTTGAGCCACTCAATTGTATAATTCACTAGGCCTTACCAGACCTAAACCTAAAAAAATCTAAATTATCAAATCAATGGAAAGTTAATAATTTAGAGCCAGGTGTAGTATTTCTCATTCATTACTTACAATCCAGCCATGATAACCTTATTAGTCTTATAAGAGCACGATGAAGCATTTCTGACTGACTATTTAGCAGCAACACGTAATGTTTGGATGCAAAAAGTCGGGTCTGTAGCCTCCCCTGAGTTTTGGTCTGCATATTTTATAACCCCAATCATGAAATAAAATTGACGAGGGGCAATGACTAAATTAAAAAGAAACCCCTCTAATATAGCCACCGTGTGGGTTCTTATAATTAACTTATTAAGGAGAAACGATGGACAACAAAACCACTTTGGAGAATTAAGTTAACGTTTGATTTAGAAAAACATGTAAACCTCTGAAAAACGCACCTACGTATTGAAAGAGAGCAACAAAGAATGAAAATCATGTTTATTCATGCACGAGGAAGTGCATGTGTAGAAGGAAAAGTTCCTTTTCAACCAATTCACTGAAATAAATGAATGCTCACAGTGAACTCTGACAGTCACTTTTTCCCCAACAGGAGCAGAAAACGTAAAAAAAAATAGCAGCAGCATTTAAACACATACACACACAAAATGATCAATGCAACAAATGATAATAGGTTTATATTACATAACCATAAGGTGTATCACATAGGTCCATTGTATGAAAAGCATGGGCATGAATAAATTAATGACCGGGGGAATATCATCTAGCTCCGTCAGTCCCAGGGTCCTGGTTTTTGTGCATGTTGGGGTCACTGTCACGCGGTCACTCGGCTTACAGCACCACTGTTACCATTATCAGCACACCTGAATTTTATCTGCATTAATGAGCCAAATTGTCTGCACGAAATAAAATTGATTTGTCAGATTTTTTAAAACTTTAAAACTGGTTTCCATGAGAACATGAGATACCTGGGGCAACTCAGTCAATGTGAGTCAAGGGACAGAGACCATAGAAGGTGCAATGTAAATTAGTACGTTGAAATGTGAAGCATAGACCACACATTTACACACACTCACAAAAAGAAACATCAGAACACTTTAATTATAAAAAAAACACATACAGATACATATTTTACATAGTATCTTGAGTCCATCTGCCAAATTCTTCATCTGGGATACGTCAATGAGACAAAACATATCCAGAATCAGAATCATCAGAAGATGGGAGGAAAGTAAAGAATATTTATACACTGTATGCGGTGACTGCTCCAATATTTCTTATAATGTTTGCATGGTAAATCATGGTAACATGAAAAAAATATATGAAAGATTGGCTATTTTAAAGCAACTTATCATCCACTTCAGTGTTTTCTAACCTCGGTTTTGGCACATAGAATAAAAATTAAAAATGAAGACAGAAATTCCAGCAAGCAGCCCAGAATAGGAAAAGAACAACTCACAGGGAGATTATTTGCATTAAAAAAATCTTTCAGTGGCATAAATTTGTATTGAATAACTCACACAGCCTAAGTAGATTAATCAAGCAGCCCTGATGGCCTAGCTCGCCGTGGCCTCCGATACAATTCCAACATTTATTATGTCATTAAAATGTATTTGCTCAGGGGGAAGGTCACTCCTTTTTAAAATTCTTCAGGAGGGGTCATGAATGGCCCTTAGTTAAGGTACGGTCATCAAAATTTAATCAGGTCTCAGTTCCTGCAGGTATTGCAAACATTTTATTAACTACCCCATACCCGTCAGGTGTTTTGTAAATCACCAGATAACAGCGAGTAGCTTCAGGATGCTGTGAGGTTTCCTATTTGAGCCATATGTTCTTTCTGTATCTGTTGCGAAGGGAGAGTCCTGCTTCCTGTAAACCGCTCATATCCGTGAACCCATTGCAGAGCTGTGCCGTTGTAATGAGCACGCCGTCACCAGGACAAATGAGAGCGCTGCTCGTTCATCCAGATGCTTAAAATGACAAGCAACTCTTTTGCAGCCTTGTGAATAATGACTCTCCGTATGCAAAGATGGAAGTCGAATGGTATTGTTACACTGCTACCGGAGGCTGCGTGGGGGTGGATGGCTGGGTGCAAAAGTTGTGAAGCTCTGACTCTGGAAAGAGTGGTTTTGTGTTCTTGTCTAATGAAGCGCGGACAGTCATAATTTGCCATACGTGATTTTTCTCCAACCTGTTATTTGCTAATTTTGTGACGGCAGGCGGAGCAATGTAGGTTCAGTGTTTTTGTTTTTTTTCAACTGAAAGCAGATTCAACCAAACCGTGGCTGAAAACGATGAGTAAAAAAAGTTAAACTGCAGGTCGTAAAATTAAAACAATGAGCTGAAAGATGCAAGAATATTGTGGGCTACTGAGGAAAACAGTATTGTGGTGATAATTCTCTATGGGGGTCATTACAGCGAGTGAACCCTTTCATATTCCTCAAAGTCTTTTGAGCCATTGTTATCATAAAATATTGATCAGCACAGTTTCAACCGATCCTTACCAATATGATGACAGGTGAGAGAATGAGTCATTTTGCCACAATGCCATATAGTCCACAATGTAAATTTGATGATATTAACTAATGGTTTAAGATTACACGGATTACATGACATCCTTATCTAAGTTTGTAGAATGTTATTACAGATACTGTCTGTATCTACCTGTACAAACATGTACATACAGATATTGAGGCTTGTAATTACTTGAGCCTGAGAATGGTGAGTCACAAAATTGACTTAAGGAGACAACATATAAACAGCTCAAAGCAAGAACTGTTGTGTTGCTGATCAGAGTAAATAATAACTGTTTGAGGCTTGGGTTCACTTTTGTACGCCTTTGCTCGAGTCTAATTGGGTTAATTTATCTTGCTGCAGATCCAGGGCATACTGTAATAAGATTAAACATTATCAATGGAGGAGGACCTTTTCCAGCCCATCAGATTTACACCCCCGTCCCTGGGATCTGTTTATTTTCAATTAGGTCTGAAAAGGAGGACTGTTCTGGCAGAGTGCAGGGGAGGAACTGCACCTCTCCGAAAGTCTGCCATGGCCTGCTGCTCAGGTTCAAACCCTTTTCATCTTCTGCGGCATCTCCTTCTCCCGAGGTTATTCGTTTTTATTCATGTTGAAAATTGGGCCACCGTGTGACGGTTTTGCAAAATGTATTGGACAATGCTGGGCGGGAAATTTTGCGCAGATTCATGTCTGTCTTTCTTTGACATAGAGGAAAAAGGCCTTTTTTGGACAATTCCCAGGGAATGATACATGGATTTCGATGCAGTTTGCTGAGGCTTGACTGTTGGCCCTTGGTTGAGCTATGCACTCTACATAATGCCTTTCTAGTTGTTATTAACTTGGTCATATTTGGCTCTTATTATGAAAGTTTGACTGAGCCCAACACCTGGGCAATTTTAAGGCAAAGTTGGGATTAGAGAGATCTGTAAAAAGCCACCCATATAAATAAATGTTACCATCATCAGGTTTCACTCCTCTGGTCAAGGACAAACGCACCTGACTTGCTTCTGACTGAACTGGAAACCACGTGAGCTGCCAAAATCAGTTTCTGGGTGTATTTGAGTAATAGGCCATGCCGTTGAGTCGTGCCCCAGTATTGATGGCGACTCATGCTTCATTTTATAATATCTATCACGCTGATGGTGATGTGATACTTGTCCATAGGTTTCAGAAGAGACCATATTTTACTGATGTGTCCAGTAAAATGTTTAAAATGTGTTTCTGACTGGACCTGATCAGTTCTCAGTGATTGATCTCCAGACCTACATCTTGTTGCAGAAACTAATCTCGGAAAGTGCGCTCTGGCTTTTTTCAAGGGTATCATTGCAGTAACTTAGCAACCTAACAAATTCACTTCATGGTGATGTTTTAGTATTTTAGTAAAGCTGGTTTTCTTCGGGGCCACTTGCTGCTGTACAGGTCACATTTTTTGCATGCGGTTTTCTTTTTTCTCTCATTTCAAAATGACTATCTTAGAGGTCCAAGATATCTTTATGAATTGTGTCTGGGTGGCCTGCACTGCCGCCAGAAGAACTAACTGACCTCATGGCAAGCATTGTAGGCAATTTCAATGGTTGAGCCCTTTGGTTGCAGAGCTATGAGGATGTTTCAGAAACATCTGGGGCTAAGTCCTGCCCAGAAATTGGTGGGTGTCCACCTGTTATTTCAGAGTAAGCTGAATACAAGAAACAGGACACTGGACACAATAAAAATGAGTGCCGTCTCATGCAACTTTGTTATTTTATGTATTTTCAGCAGCAAGAGTAAAACCCTAAAACAAAAAAACAAAACAACCCTTGACGAAGCAGTCGTATGATTCCAGTGTTTTTGGTCGGTTTTGAAAATTGACTGACACAGGTCAAACAAGTGGCAACCCGCCGTGACGTCCCCCATTGGTTTGTGAACAGACATTTTGAAGCCTTTTGGGTTTGGCATTTTGGCCAGTGCCATCTTTTTAAACTACACTACTACACCTGCGGCCTACGGTACTAGCTGTAAATCACACAGTATCCCCGCCCAAGTGTACACTGTGCTCTATCGTCTATTTCACTCTAAGTGGGCCCATAATTTACAAAATCAACATCATGCTGAAATGAGTAAGACTTGAAACTAGAGACGGAGACCATAAACTCCTCAGGAAAATGTTTAGTGACGTTATAAATCAAGTGAGATGTGGAGTCATACTCTCATAGGCTTCTGTAGAAACTGACTTGTTTTTTTGCAACCAGTGAAGTCGTCCTCTGCTGGTCATTCCAGGGAGTACAGGTTTCAGGCACCTGCACATTGGCTTCACTTTCAGGCCTTGATGACCACGTCCATTTTTGTGTACAGTCTATGATAGGAATGGTCCTTTTGTTTGGCAACCAGCGGGGTCGCCCTCTGCTGATAATGTGAGAGTAAAGGTTTTATGCAACGTCTATGTCTTTTTCTTCCATTGTGCGACAGTGGCTCTGTTTGAAATGTGATAAGTTTGAAATTTGTTCCGACCATCTCATACTTTCCTCTTCTTCACCTCTCTCTCTCTTGGTGTCTCACCTGTCTGTCTCACTCATCTTCTCTGCTCCCTCCTCCTCTCCTCTTCTTTTCTCTTCTCCTATTTCTGTTCTGGTCATAAAAAGGATGCTATCAGACTATACTTACCAAAAGATAGCAAAATCTCTCATCTTTTCTGTGATGATTGTCCATAGACGTCTATGAATGAATCAATTTATTTTATGCCTTGGCTTTACCAGTCATTTGAACACACCAAGCAGTTTTAGATGATAGAAAAGCAAACTGTTAACTAGTCATATTTCGCTTATCATCACGTGACACAACAACACCGTTGGATGGCAGCTACAGGCCAGTATTCGATGCAACAACAGATGTACATTCATCAGCATTTTATTGCTATTTATTACTACTGCAGTGTAATCAGTGGATTCGGATAACATCTGTCTGCCATAACATCGTTTGACTTCATCCCTTCCTTTGTTGTGCTCTTGTTAATATTGCCGGTCCACGTCTTTGCTTTAGAATCCATCGCATCCGATGATATAGCTTTTATCGCATGTAAATGTTGTGCTTTGGAAGCACTTGTTTTTCATAAATGGAGTGCCTCGTGGCAAAAAAATCATTTTTGAATGACTGAGCCAGACTGGCTGTTAGCGAGGGAGCCCTCTTCCTCACCAACCTCTCACGTCCTGACTCATCTGCTGCTACAGCAACAGGGGATGACTTCTTCCTCCACCTCCTAGAGCTCTGCCTGCGCCTCGTTGCCTCCGTCCTTTTTTATTTTTGAAGATGCTCCTTATACCCATAGCCTTCAAGTGTTGCCTCGGTGAATAAACCCACTGGGCTACCACCAGATGCCAACAATAACAAGTAACTGGTGTGTCTCACACACACACACACACACACACACACACACACACACACACACACACACACACACACACACACACACACACACACACATACACACACACGCAATTGAATTTGTACATGCACTTGCAACTGAATCCAAAAGAAGGAGGAAATCATTGAAAGCATGATCCTTGGCCTGCTCAACTTCTATTGATTTGCTCCTGAGATGAGGGCAAGGTGAAGGACACAGCCATCAAATGGATGTGAGGAAGAGGTGGAGGAGATGATGAGAGATGGGGTGCAGTTGCAAGGGGGAGAGGGGAGAGCATCTGCAGGAGATTGACAAAAAGAATTGGACAGAAAAGTATTTAAATACTATGAGAGGAAATGTGTAGGAAGATATTCAGGTTGAACTGAAAGCAGAAAGCATATCGGTATAGTATAAATCACAGATGTAGCGTGAGAGGGCAAGGAATACTGTAACAGTCTTTCCAGATTATAAATAATAATGTCTCTTAACTTAAATCTCAAAACACACACACGCATCGACCTCTGCAGTATGTCCACACCAACAAAAGTGTGTTTTATTGATGCTAAAAGCTCATGTCAACAATCCAAAATGTCAGGGCATCAGTGAAAATATATCACAGAGAGGAAGCAGTCATCTTCAGCCTCCACACTGACAATAAATCTGAGGTTGAGAGGGCCTTGTAGGATATGTGGGGGAAAAAAAACTCGTTCTCACTGATGAGAAAGGTACGTGACGCCAAAGGACACTCCATCTAAAAACGGGAGTCTGTCGGCGCAGAAATGGAAGGGGATGGAGCAGCGAGGGGAAGGGGCTGGGGGGGAGATGAGCGGCAGATATGCAAAGGACGGCCGATAAGCAGTCGTCTCCGCAGCTCATTCATATTCTCCGAGCCTGTCAACAGGACACCTTGTCGAATACAGTTGATCCCAAGGAGGGGATTAAACCGGCAGGGAGGTGGACAATTGACAAACGGCACAACGGTGTAAAGAGGAGAAAATTGGGGAAAAAAAGAGCTGTTGAAGGAGAAATAACAGCTGCTGTTGCAGACGGCGGCAGAGCTGAAAAAATCAGCTGGAAGATGGATTTCTGTTGGCCTAGAGTTCTGCGCGTCACCCCCACCCTCACCTGACCCTCGTATGTCTCACCATTTTACTTGCCTGGTTGCGACTCGAGCCATTTCTATTGTGGCTGAATTTCCTTTATTTATTTTTTTGCTCAGCATCAGAGCATCAGACTAAATGTGTCAAATACAAACTGGAAACTGAAAATCCATTATTTTTTTTTATCTGTCTGTTCGAACCTAGATGTGTGTCAATCTACTCAAAATCTGCAATACGCAAAAAACACAATAACCTGCAATATGCTTGCTGACGACAATTTTTTTTTTACATTAGCCTGCTACATATCAATGAGTAACAGTTATATTGAAAAAGTAAATGTGGAATTGCTTTTTAGATTAATTTCCACATATTTACATCTGCAATTAAAATGAATGCATTTCATTTTATTCATAGTTCATCAAAACATGTCTACACTGAAGTCCTAACATTACATACCTCTAACACAGATTACATAAAAAAAAGTGACAGACATAAAAAAGAGATGATATAAATTACAAGATTGATTAAAATAATAACAAGATTTAGCATTATTATTTATATATAAATGCATTATACTGTATATGTGGGCTTTTCAATTAGGCCTATTGACATATAGTCCAAGTTTCTATGCTTTTCTGATCAGAAAACGATGGTATCTACTACAACATTCTCATTGAAGCCACATCTCATTTTATGAATCCTAGCAAAAGACCAGGGGAGTGAAGTCCATGAATTACAAGACTCAAAACTGCTCAAAAGCATTTGGTTTTCAGAAGCTGATCCGATGCGTTGGAACCGTTTTGCAGCAGCCATGCCACTGTAAGCTCCCCTGGCACACAACGATGTGTAATTTGTAATTACAAGGATTGATTAAAATGACCTCACTGGGTTACAATTCATATAAAAAATAAAAAAAAAATCTAATTATTAGATTGTTGAGGCCTTCAGCTGACAGACTGCGACTCTGCAATGCATTTGTATGGGGTGAAAAAGAGGCGCGCAGCCGTCTCCTTCCAGGGGTCAGATGTTATGAATACACTGTCAGGAGGAAACCATCATCGTTCCTCTGCATCGCCACAGCCAGCTTCGCTGCAGTTCGCAAGCATGCTACTTCCCATACAAATAATTTTTTTTTACCTCCATCTCCCATAGCCATTATTCTGTCACATGTTTGGTTTTTTTTGACTTTGGAGGGCCTGTCACTGGTTGACATCACATCCGTCAGCACTCATCAATAACTCGCAGAAATGTCCCCCTCGTTCGCTTTTAATCAGAACCTGCAGTGACGCCGCCCAATTTGTCTCTCAGCTTGTTTCGACATACTCTTGGCTTGTCCCGACGAGCTGGCGTGGTGTGAATTATGTAACGGACCCCCATTTTGAGAGCTGCGATAACTAATATGCATACATCAAAATTCATATCTCTTGCGGGGCCCTAAATTATTTGTGTGGCGCTTTTGCAGCGCAAATTAAGTTTCACAAAGATGTGTGTTTTGCTCCGTGGCTCCATCTATCTTAGTCGCCAGCAGTAATTAGATTATCACTCAGCTGATGAGCCCCCATCAGTCGGCCACCCACTTACTGAACTATACAGTGTGTGTGTAAAGATGGACACGCACGCACTCTGACTTTTCGTTGAACAGGAAAAAGCGTCTCCAGTGTCTGGAGCAACATTTGCGCTCTCCCATACGCCCCTCCGGAAGATTCCAGGAAAATGTCTCGACTTCAATGCATGTCTGAAAGTAGCTTTAGAGGAGCCTTTGACTGTACGGAGTAAAGTATCCAGAGTCTACATAGTCTTCCTTCATACAAAAATATGAAGGAAAGATGTACAGTATGGGAAGCACAAAACAAATATATGGAACTATTAAGTTATTGATGATGGGTAATTATTGATGAGTCATTGTGTTTACACCAGTTTGGCCTACCTTCAAAACCAGGTAAAAAAAACCTTCCTTGCTGTTTCACATTACCAATAATGTAGAGCTTCATAACTGGACTAAATTGAAGTTTCGAAGCCGACAACATGGAACTTCCTTTGGCTGCCATCAGTTTTAGTAATTACTCCGCACGGTGACGAATTGTTCCAAATATTGAAGCCAAAAGTTTTTCTTTGTCACCCCCTGAAACGTCAGTTTTTCTTTCTTATTTCAAAACATCCTGAAGACAAAGAATGGGTCCCCTGTGAGGGACGATGAACAGTGGCGACGTAGCGAGAAAAATCTGTGGTGGAGAGGCCAGTGTCCCAAGATAAAACTTTGCAGAAAGGAAAAGAAAAAGAGCACTCGATATCAAGAAACCCCTAATCTAATCTTGTTTGGAAGCGAGGGAAGCGCAGGGACTGGACCACGTCCCTTTTGTCAAGACGTGGGGTCTGGTGCTGTGTATGGAACTTATGCAGGACGTCATCCCGGTTTCACAGCTGGCTTCCAGCACAATTCATCTTCAAATATTGGACAATCCATCTTGCCTTTTCATGCTATTCTGAAAAAAAAAAAACGTTTGTGTGTGTGTTTGGGGCGTGGGGCGGGGGGAGATTAGAAAGAAGATATCTACATCTCTGCCTACCCCTATCCAAACCATTAATCAAAGATTCATTTTCCCCTTCATCGCCAGGACTGTTAATTCCTTTAGGAGATGAGAGCATTACCACATCCTTACCTCTGTAAGCTCTTCATTTTTCTTTTTTGCAGATTTAAAACGGCACAGTGTCAAAGCTCACAACAGACCGGCAGCTCCACTTTGTTCTAGAAAAGCATTAGTCTCTTAATCTCCCCTTCTTTGTGTAGCAACAGGAGTGGTGCAACTAAGCCACAACCGCTCGCAAGTTGAGATTGTGCATAAATCAAATCCGCTCAAGCAGCTTAGAGTCGTGGCAAGATTGCCGCCAATGCCATATCTGAGCGAGTCCACGCCCGCTTCGTTTATCAAGCGCACGTCCCATCAACGATCCAGCTTTTTAAATTTTTTTTTATAGATATAGTGTGCTCTGGCTCCTGCAGGTTTTTTGCGAGCCTTGTTATTGTTATTCAAAGAAATTCAGGCAGGTCACTTGAAATTCACGTTTTTCCTACCATGTTCACATTTTGACCTGTGATGTAACAGGAAATAGGAAGTTGATTGCTGTCTTCCTCTCTGAAGCCTGCAGCTCGGTGCGCCCGCGATGACCACAGACTGTAAGTTTGTGATGACACATAAGTAATGTTTAAGTGGGTCATTGCCTTTTAATAGTTTGTTTTACAATACAAGACGCCAGTTTCTCTTTTTTATTTTGCTGTTTATTTTTGGTATCGCAGTTTTCACTCTGTCTATTTGAACGCCTTTTGAATTAAAGTTCATGAACGACAACTACTTTCCTGAGTCGTCAGTGGAGGAGTTATCTATCTGCGTAGTCAAGTCAAGTCAAGTCAAGTCAACTTTACTGTTAATTCCTGCAATATTGTTCCAGACATACAGAGGAATTGAAAAACCGTTCATCTCTGACCCACGGGGCAAGAGTAGAAAAACAAAAAAACAAACAGAAACTAAGATAAGTTATACATATACAAAAAGTAAATTCTAAATAGTGCAAAAGTGAGAGTAAGGCAAAACCACCCAGGATAGAAAAGCTAAAGAAGTTGAAAATGTGCAATAGAAAGCAAATACTGTACAGTATGTGTAATATACAGGAAACTCAATAAATAGAATGAATTGAAAATGTGCAATATAAAGGATATGGAGTGCGGATGTAATAAATGTGGAGGGCACTGATGAAAGTGACAAGTGTTCCTCAGAGTCTATGTAAAGTGACCGGTGCAGTTCCTGATGGGGGGGTCAGAGTTCTTGGGCCCAGAGGGGAGGGGAGGGAGGGAGGGAGGGAGGGGAGCAACCTCACTGTAGCTGGAGTAAATTCCATAAACATACCCGTGTGGTTTCTACCATGCATGCGGCCTGTTAATAGCAGCGCAATTCCGTGTACCAAACCAATAATTGCCAATAGGATTACAGCGCGCGTGGGTTGGGGAGCACCTTGAAATTGATTGTGTTCGTCCCAAACTCTGACATTAGTCTGTTGACATGTCGCCGCTGCGCACAAGGACAATTATTTCTATTGGCCGTGCACGTATGGGGTAGTTAGTCAGCCAATTAGAAGCGGGCGCGCCACCGTCCCAGATCTTGAAGGATAATAGAGGCGGTAATTATGATGTGTTCATTTTAATGGGGTTTTATTGACAAGCACGGTAAGCTCAGCCTTTCGCCCCCAATCGTGGCTGTTTGTGAAAACAGCTTTGCAACTCAATTAGAGCCGACATTGTACTTGACTCCGCAACAACAGATACAGGTAACGGTCGCGCGCGCGGGGGGGGGGGCAACGCATTTGTTTTAATATTAATCATAAAGGGGGCAGATAAAAGAATGTTAACAGAACTGCAGTTTCACCATATGCGCACAAATAAGCTTAACAAACACAAGGGCTCTTGAGGTTGAACATTTTAGTTTCCCAGCGCGGTTTCCCTTTGTTCGTACAATATTCATTATATCCATGTAATTATTTCACTTTGATTAATTAATGTGCCGTGAATGCTTTCACTCAACAGAAGAGAATTTTTTTCGAGGCCAAGGGGGTCGCCGTCGTGTTGAATTCTTTTGAAAAAAAAACAACAACAAAAAAAAAAAGAATCCCTTTGAGCGGCCCGCGAGGTGAAAGTACTACGCACGGGACAAAACGCACAACAAAGCCGACGCGCGCAGTTTCCCTGCCTTTTCACTTCCCTCCTCCTACTCTTGTTCATGCTCCCTATTAACCTCTTTATGTGCCGTATGATCGTGTTGACGCTCCCTCTTCATCACGAACCTCACGCTGAACGGTATTTCGTTAAAATCCCTTTTTGTATCACACTTTTACATCCTCTCGTTCCCGTCCCCTTCTTGTCCTTTGTATCTTTTTATATTCATTACTTCGGCTTTTATATTCCTCGCTTCTTTCTCTCTGCTTCCCTCTTTTTTTTAGTCCCCCCTCCCCTCCTCCTCCCTTGAGACCTTAAGGTCATGGTCAGCCATTTATAACCATGTGCTTTAGATGCTGTTGAGCCTTATCTCTGCATGCTTTATGAATGCTTCATGACTGATGGCGTGAAGCCTCCGTTCCAGGTGCTGCAAACAGACAACAGTGCTCTCCGTCTCTCCCCCCGTCGGCTGGTGTGTCTCTCACTCTCTCTCTCTGGACGGTACTTGTTGTTCTACGGCTCTCGCGCATCCAACCCCCTCCTCTCAGTGCACAGCGCCACAGCCGAGACTCTGACAAATAGAGATGGGGGGCGGCCAATCACAGGATTCGGCTATGGCCCCCATCCCGCGGATGCCGCTCCCTGTCGAAGGACGCTGACGTCACTCGTAGGAACCGGAGCATGGTGCAACGGCTGTGTCAATGTCACCTTATGTTCTGCTTAGCTGTTAGCACAGTGTGCCGGGCGCCGCGGCCCCTGTCGTCGCTGGCCTGGCAGCCTTGAGTGCAGCAAGGTTGAGGCAGCAGAGTGAGTGACAAGTCGTCCTAAACTGCCACTTTAAAACCTGCTGTGGCTAATGATGTGTATCTAAAAGCGGCATGAGCATGCGAGTTTATTGTGTGTGTGTGTGTGTGCGTGCACGTGACGAGTGCCTGTGCACCATTACATCTGTGGGTGGCGTTTTTAATGTGCTTTCACTTAGTTTGGCAATAAAGACATTGTCCATTAACCTCCTAATATAAATTTAATCTATTTTAACCCTTTGGTAAAGGTCAGAGCACAAAAATAAATAGAATAATGGCCAAGTAATGTTGTTTAGCATGAATTTTTTCTTCCATTCCATGAGCATGCCATCCGTTTATATATTTAAATTAGATGACATGTTCACAGTGAACAAACAGCGATCTTTAGCCTGAAGGAGATGTGTGTTTAGATAAAGTTATTGTATAATGATTTAAATGTATTTGATTGACTGTAGTGGCCTAAACAGTGAAATATCTTTTAACTATATGTTGACTTTCTTCTGTTCTGTTACCAACTCATCTCCAGAGGAGACGCAAAGACTCATTTTTGTTTAGTAATGAGTGTTTTTGAGCATATATATCTGTCTTTTTCTTTTTTTTTTAACTGTTTTACATTATTCTGTAAGCGTTTCCTGTTTACTAAACCTGTTGCTGCGAAAACAAAAGCCTAAAGTTTGCTGCCTTATTGGGTTTTTTTTTTTATTATCAGGGCCACACTCCACATCAAAACAATACCAATCTCTTCTCCTGGAAAGCAACGACAGATGATAGGCGGTGTGTCACAGTGAGTCTGTGTTTTCGAGCGTATGTGTGCGTGCGTGCGTGCGTGCGTGCGTGCGTGCGTGCGTGCGTGCGTGCGAGAGAGCGAGAGAGAGAGAGAGAGAGAAATAGAGAGAGAGAAATAGAGAGACGTGGGGGATGCACATGCACGTGCGAGGGGATGTGGTGGGAATTCTAAATAACAGTAGTGAAAAGCCCTCCAGCCACTGTCAAAATTATCTTCTGAAGCAAGTCCCTGTGGCGGCGCTCGGCTCTGTCGAGAGCCTGCGGTTTGGGCTCACAGTCGTGGCGGCTCTGCGTGCCGCCTGGACAAACCACCGCTCTCGGGGTCTCACCACCAGCTTACTTAGACCTTAACTCATGCCAGACGTGATCAATACAAAACAAATAAGCGGATCAACCGTCGTGACGTCAAAGTTAACAAATCAGTTGTGTCGGGCGCAGGTACGAGGCCACTTTCTCTCCCGTCTCTTTCTATTTCTGCGTTGCCGAGCCCAGTTGCCAGGATACCACCACTGTAATGCACGGCCCTAATTGTTTTGACTGAGTAACAAGCTGTTTAATAAAGGCACCTTGTATGATGTTGTGATTCAGGTCATGCATGAGCTCAGTGGACTCATTTGAGGAGGGGCTCTTTAGGACTGGAGTTTGGTTTCTGTATTCCTAAGTGAAAAACAGTAACAAATAAACATGCACATTAATGACGTTCGATGATCTTTTAAAACCCAACACTGTAGAACACCGTTGCCAAGTGTGAAAAGTGACAATTTCATTTTAATAAAAGGAACCAATTTTCTTTTCTTTCTTTCTTTTTTGAATTTGCTGTAATGGAATATGCCTCTGAAACAAGGACGGCGTCTCAGCGCGGAGCACCACATGCAGAGGGTGTTGAGGGTAGGTGTGTATGTGAACAGCTACCAGTGCTGTACCAGTCAGCTGCTGTGCGCCAACAACAATGGCAATGCGCCAAAAGCAAAATTACGCCAGCGTTTAGCTTTGATACCCCCGTGGACCCTTGGTGCTGCTGCGTTTTTTTGAGGTATCTTCCACCTCGGCCCACTTTCCAATTAAAATACCATGCTCTGTCCAAAAAAACCCTGTAAAAGGTTCACACCTGCCGTACAGTGAACTTCCCGGAAGCAATAAAAAAAACTAATAAATCTATTCCACTCTCTAGGCTCCTAGGAAACATATCTATCAGATTGATTCTATCGGGGGAGTTTCCAACAGTTACTCTTAAAAGGATAGTTCAGTGATTTTTTCGAAGTGGGGTTGTATGAGTTACTTATGCATAGTTAATATGTGACCTTATGGAGAAGGTGATCAGCGATGTCATTTTACTGAGGAGAAGCTGAGTCCCACTGTTGCAGAGGGGACCACCGAAAAAAGTTACCTAAAAAAAATATATATATATATGTTCAATTGTACAATGAAGGAGGTATTTTTTTCACTGGTTCAGTTTGCCGCCAGAAAGCCGTTTTAAGTTTGCACTTTTTTTTCAAGCGTACTTCGGC
The DNA here is from genome assembly GCF_022379125.1 of Scophthalmus maximus. NCBI lineage: Eukaryota > Metazoa > Chordata > Actinopteri > Pleuronectiformes > Scophthalmidae > Scophthalmus > Scophthalmus maximus. Next base: position 5,959,278 of record NC_061518.1, read on the forward strand.
CATGTATTACTGCGCCAACTCGTCCCTGCAGAGTATCACTGTGCAAATCAGCTGTTCGATACAGAGCTACCGCGGCGGGTTTATATATATTCTTTTTTAGGTAACACTTAAAAATGTTGGGGAAAGGGAGTTTTATTCGGTGGTGCCCTCTGCAACAGTGGGGCTCAGACTTTCGCTACTTCCACTTCTCCTCCAAACTCCTTGAAAATGACATCGCTGATCACCATCTCCATAGCGTGACATATGAACTGTGCATAAGTAACTCATACAACCCCACGTCAAAATCCCTGAACCATCCCTTTAAGAATCATTCAGATGTATGCTTGTGAGAGTGATGATTTTTGCACAAAGCATTGCTTTGCTGTAAATCTACATCGCAGTACACTGTGTGAATGCAGGACATGGAGTATAGTTCATTAAACTGCTCCATGGCTCTGATTGCTGCGGGCGACCTAAAGACAGTCACCGAAGAGATTTTGAAGCAAATCTGTGCATGTTGTGCCGACGATGTTTCCTATTTATATTTGTCAGTTGGTTTGAGGGGGAGGGTGGGGGGCAGTGTAAGTCCTGCATGCAAATGACCATAGATGCCTCCACCCGGGCTCCACGGGGATGCTAATGTGAGTGCCGAGCTTTCGCTGGAATGTAACCCAACACTCGGGCAGAGTGCACACAAACATGAACTTATACCCGAGGAGGTGAGTGCTGTCATTCAGATGCATACGGGCCAATCAGCACGTGGCAGGATTACCACCTTTGCCCTCCCGACGTCAGGTCTCCTGCGTCCACGGTAGCTTTTGGGAAACTGTATCCGATTTCTCATTGGACTGTGAAAGACAGCTTGTGTGTATTCCTCACACGTTTGCATATTGCAGTTTAAATTAGTGAGCTGTGTACGCTGGAGGTCCACTGCCATTCCCTTTACTCCATTCTTTTAATGGGAGAGACTTCTGTGATGATGAGTCGGATATGAATCAAGAAATATCAGGCATAGCTCAATAAACATGCTTTGCATTGATGTAGATAGCTGCAATGCAACAAGTATTTACTTGTTGGAATACATTACTTGTCTAATTAGCCAAATATTCATGAAGGGGAATGTCATTTTAATGTTTGTGTATTCCTTAATTTTTCACAAAACTCATTTAATGGTAATCATTGCTGCTAGTAATGGCTGTGATGACTTAGATTTCCCACAGACGAGTGCGATTTTAGATTCCTGAAATGTTCGGCTGCGAACGCCCGTGACAGGCAGCTTTTGCAGCCGTAGCTTATTCAACCCGGGACAGAATGCTTTGGTATTAGATAGACTCTGAGGATTACATTTTTGTGTCATAATTCTCAGTGTCATTTCTGTCTAATAAAATGTGTCCACCCACAGTGAGTCTCATTACATGGACTGTGACCGCCCTTGCGAGTCAGACATCACATTTGCTTTTCTCTTTTTAAATCCAAATTTCTCCAGCATGCTGATGGCGAGCTCAAATGATTGCCAAACTAAAAATGAATTTTTCGGATTTTGTTGATCATTAAATAGAATCCTATCACTGGAGAATCGAGGAGCAGCAGGTGTACCCCAATGTTGGTACATTTCTGGGAAATCTTACTCTGTGTGTGTGTGTGTGTGTGTGCTGTTGTGAACATCTCAAAAGACCAATAAAGAAACAAAGAATGTATCTTATGTAATCAGCTGTCCAACTGGCTATTTTATTCAAAGTAAGCACTGGGGCATTTCTGTGCTCAAACTCCACTTTCTTTCTTTTTTCATACAGGCTTTATCCTGTGTCAGACTATCTGACCATGGATCATAAGCATTAAAGAAGTGAACGTTAAGCCCCAAATTATGACCAATAAAATGAATCAATGTCACAAGGGGGGGGACTGAAGTAATAACCCAAACTGGCAATTTGACTTATTCCTATAGGCCACCGTGTTCATGCAAACCCCCAGACTGCTGATGTTGTTGGTTACCAGACTAGCTGTTAATTTTGGCCACTGTCTTAATCTGGGAGGAAAGTTATCGGTATATTTCCCAATATATTCTGAATTTCCTATGATAATAAACTGTTTGGTTCGCTCTTCTACCAAACAAAATCAGTGCTATGGCATCAATTTGAATGTGTTACTTGCAAAATCTCATATTCATAAATAAAATATTTCCTCTTATAAACTCTCCCCTTATTCATTTTTTAAAATTAAATCCAACTTTACATCACATCCACCCTATAATCTAGAAACTAGGACGGTAAATAAAACCTTTAGTTGAAGTGAGCTTTGTAACATTTTTGTTGAATTCACATGAATAGCATTTCATTTAACTAGTCCTTTTAAAGAATCTGGGTATTTTTTGGTAAATAAAAAAATGAAAAGATTCTCTCTTGCTTCCTTCTGTTCCATTTCCTAAAACAATGACCTGGACAAATTATGTAGAAATTCTCAATAAGCCGAGTATTGACTTAATTCTACTCTCTGAAAATCACCAGGGAGTATTTTATGTGTCAAACCGGCAATTGGAAAGCACTGCAGCCCATGAGGCAAGTCTTTTTTTTAAGTTCAGCGTCCCTGGTAAGAAAAAGGACAAAGCAAAAATGGTCACAAGTACAAAAAAAAAAAAAAAATGAATCACTAACCAACACACACACTGAACTTAATAACACCTGGACTTCTTTTTAAAAGCAAATGACAATCCACCAGAGGCCGGGTTGGGCTGAGAGGCCATCGTTGCAGCAGAGCTCCTCTGCTTTTTTGGCAGATAGAGAGACAGAGAGACGAGGATTACTGCCATCCGAACACCTGGACTCTCATCGGGAGAAGAGAAGCTATAAATCAGCCCAAGCCCCCGTTTTACTCTGCACACTTGTTTTCATCCCTATCATACGCGCCCATTCAGCCGAGATTGGGTTATTGGGTTTGCACTTGTGTTGAACCTCTGAAGTGTGGACTAGTAAAAGAGAGTGTGCGTTCTATTTTCTCCTGTCGTGAACACGCCGCATGCTCAGAAATTGTGGTAAATAATAGTGGTTCACGCACCATAAACCTAAATCACCTCATATGGCGGCTGGATAGGGTTGGGGCTAAACTCGGCGAGGGGGAGGGGGGTTAGTGGTTAGTGCCGTCGACTCAGAGCAAGAGAAGTTCTGGATTGGCATTTCTGTGTGGAGTTTGCATTCTCATAGGAATACTCCGGCTTCCTCCCACAGTCCAAAGACGTGCAGATTGGGGGTACGGTCAATTGGAAACTCCAAATTGGCCGCGGGTGGGAATGTGAGAGTGAACGGTTCGTTTGTCTCTGTGTGTTGGCCCTGCGACACGTTTGGCGACCTGTCCAGGGTGAGTACCCCGCCTCTCGCCCAATGTCCGCTGGGATTTGCTCCAGCCTCCCCCCATGACCTTAAATGGACAAAGCGGTATAGATAATGGATGGATGGACAGTTGTGAAAACCTGTGTATATGGAGTTTGCACTGTATGGTTATAATGATATCATCCTGGCACCAACCTGAAGGTTTACCGTGATTTGCTATCGAGGCCATCTGTGCAGAGTATTTCTGGATTCGTGCTCATGCGGTACCTCTGATTCAAGCAGCGGGAAACGTTCACGCTAAAACCCAGATCATCACCTGTATCGAGTCAATAGATAGAAAGATATGGGCATATGACCCAACTTTTTCTTCCCCATGTAGGCGCTGTTTATAAAATCAAGCCCAATTTTCTCTTATGTTTAGGTTTGCTAGTCTTGTTTCAGGAGTATTAATCTGAAAAGCCATGAATACCCAAGACTTGTAGCCAGACACTCTGAAGGACTGACTCACGCTAATGGGAAGTGCCCTTTAATGGGAAGTGCTGGTGATTGTGTGTGGTAGTTTAAAGAAAGCCATAAGTGGATTGAAAAGTCAAGGGGTCCGCACGTGTTCCCCTCCATGGGCTTTGTTCTGCAATACCGCAGTGGCGCACAGTCGTCACGCTGCCGCTTGAGCGTAACGCTCCAACATCAAGGAGGAGACTTACTTTCTGCCTCTTTTGCGAGAAGACCCGGGGAAACATAGACGCCGCAGAAGGAGGGTTGAGAGGATGGTGCTGTCGGGGGATAATGTGTGTTTTTCGGTTGCTAAGGAACTGTCTGGCAGACCATCAGAATAGACAGAAGCAGAGAAAAAGATCAACATAAAAAAAAAACTTCTAGGATTTTTGCAAGTCAACAAGGAGTCCTTTAAAATGCTCTACAGGAGTGTGGTTGAACATGAGAAGGGAGTGAAAATATGTTCTCTTACTCTGAGTTTTATTCAAATTCTGAGTCACAAAAACATGACAAAATAGACAACAAACCTTCTTTTTAGGTGGAAAAAAAGTATAACGAACAACGTGCACGATGCGATGACTATAAAAAATTTTAAAAATTACAATTATTTGCAAACAAACCAAACTACTAACAATTTTATTCATCCAATTCTTTTCTCTTGAAATAATACTTACGGTGCAGACGATTGATCATCAGGACCACGTCTCTCGTGAAAATCTACCCACCATTTTGAAGTGGATGTTATTGTTTTCTGTCCCCTCCTCGATCTGTCATCGTCTGTGTTCTAACTTCAAGAAGTGAAAAGGAAAACCGCTGACAAAAAAAAACTTAAAACGCGGAACACGTCAGTCGGAGCAGAGATCACTGAAACCACCCTGTTAGAATAGAGGAAATTGTGTGGAAATTGTGTTTGCAAAACACTATACAATTTCTGTTTTGTCCTTAAAAGTCCTTTGTCCTTTTACTTTGTGCTGAAAAAAATTGCTGCTCTGCCGCCATTGCTATACTATTGCTATCCTCCGAACTGTGCTGTTGCAAATTTTTAGGGGGCACACATCCACAAAGGACCCCACAAAAATCCCCGGTAGGATTGTTTTCGTGAAGAAAAAAAAAATGGTGACTCAAAATAAGAATCTTATAAGAAACCGAGGATAGAAAGCTGCTGCACCGTTGCTACGGTATATGCACAAGAGCGGTGCTAATGCTTATGTTAAAGTCTTGCTGATAATTGGGGGTTAAACCTTCAGAACTTGAGGTCATTCTTACGTTTAGGTCTCGTTGCACTGAGCCGTTTAGGAAACCGCGTGCCCCTTTTTTTTCCGCCTCCAATTTTCAGTTGATGCAATATTAATTAGCAGCTTACTTTATTAATTCCATTTCATCATCAATATTCATCACAACTCCAATCTGTACTAAACATGGAACAGAATCTCAACAAGCCCGAGTGCTCTATGTTTTCCATGGCGGCTTAATGAAAGTTTTATACAATTTTAATGCAGATCGGCTTCCGACACGTTTTCACTGTTGTATTGAACTGTTTGTGTGATTCTATGTCTCTTATGTCTTTTTATATTGTTTGAGCCACAAGCCGAAGGCAATTTTCTGTCACTATGTGATAAGACATTTATGTTTTTTGAATTTGAATTTTAAAAAAAACTAAAACATTCTTGCCCATTAACCTATCCTGACCTCCCCTTTGAGAAGTTTTGTGGGGTTAAAACAATGTGACGCCTCTTACGCTGTTTCTCCTAAGAGAGAAGAATCATTATTATCATGATTACAAGACGTAATTTGTATATTTTGGCAAAAATAAGGAAGCACAGAGCCATATGTGGCATACGGGAATGCAGTAAGACAGTTTTCCTGTCTGAACTTATGCAAAGCTCCATATCTATGTTAAGCAACAGTTTGAGACGATGCTCTGCATGGTACATCTCTGACTGGAACTTCCCCGCTGGTGAAAAGCAGCCAGGCCAGTCTCGATGTCAACATCAGCACCATGGAGAGAACTACAGCATGATGTCACTGTAAACCACCCAGAGCAAATGGCACAAGATGAAGAGAATAACGAAACATTTGACAAACAGATAAATAAGTAACCAGAGTCAATTATAAGTCTGCAACTAATGATTATTTTCATTATCGATTAGTTGTTTGCCCCATTAAAATGTCATCATATTGTGAAAAATTAAGATCGGGTTTTCCAAACCCCGAGTTGGTGTTTTGCTTTTGTCCTCACACCAAACATATTTAGTTTACCGTCATAGAGGAGCAAAGAAACCAGAACATGTTCAATTAAATATCCATTTAAGGTGAAGCTGAAATCATGTAATTCTGACATTTTTTTCATAAAAAACACTTAAACTGATTAATCGATTATCCAAATAGTTGGCGATTAAATTAGTAGTTGATTACTAATCGATAAATCGATTAACTGTTGCACCTCTAATACATATTCAAGGCAGAAACTATAGCACAATGCATTTTGTGTTTGTTTCCATGTGGGTCTGTTTCAGGCTTCCTTCTTTCCCATGTCCTACTGTACAGCAGAAGACTACAATTACACGAAGTGTCCATAAATTACTATGTTTACTCTCTGTTCTAGCCTGACCTTCACAACGGGGACGAATGGTGGCCAAAAAAACAAAGGGTGCAGTGAAAAAAAAGACTGTTTAAGCGCATTTTATTTATCAAGTCAAGTCAAGTCAAGTTTATTTATGTGGCGCCTTAAAAGAAATAACAGGAGCTGGGCCAAAAGCGCTTTGCCATCATGGTTCAGGAACAACAACAGAGGTATGGATAAGAGGAAAATAAAAATTAAAAAAACAACGTAGAAGATAAGACATAGAAGATGAGATAAGAATAAACAAGATAAATTAATGACAGAATCATGAGACAGAGTCAGGCTGAATTAAAGGCAAGATTGAGATTAGGAAAGGAGTCGTTGTGAGGATGAAGAATGTGGGATCAGGAGATAATATTACTTTCACTGTAACAAATGTATATCAAAGATGAGCAAATTCAGTAACATAAACTTAAAATTAAACATACATTCGACTCAATATCCTATGAATTTGATCGTATTTGGCGTTAAATTGAGTCTGAATTTAGTGCAGGACATTTAGGACTTGATGCGGGGAGCAGCGGATACTCATAGAGAGATGATCAAATAGATTCGGTCAGAACCTTCCACCTCCTCTTCATCATCCATCTTAGCTCAGTAAAACAGTACAGATTATCATTATCAAGCTATCCAGACTCAGAACAACCACCGACACGATGGAGACCGGTCGATGACAACAACACCGTCTCCACTGTGCCTAATACATTGTTTGACCTTTACCGTCATTTTGCAGGGACATATTTTAAAAGTGCCACCTACAATTTTCCAACTACTGGCCTCGTTAAAAATCATATGTTACACATACCTTTTCAACAGTCTTATACCGGGACTCGAAATTTGCACTAAAAACTGTTCCCAGTGAAAATGCTGCTATTATGTTGAAAAAAAATACTGAGCTTTCAGAATTTGACGTGAAGCCTACATTAATAACGAGACCGTTGTTTGGCTGAGTTAATTCTTCAAACAGTTCATTGTGCAATTAAACATGGATGCCGCTAAACCAAATACTCCTCGGACTGATTTAATATTTACCTTACTGGACTTCTGTCTTCTGCTTCCAGTCCCGTTCTCACAGATATACAACCGAGTCATAATTGGATTTGATTCCCATTTTAGACACGGAAACAAACCACCATGACGTACCACGCGGGGACGGGAACACCGCGGTATGTGCACAGTGACAGGTTAGTTATGCGCGTCAATATCTTTGATTTAGACGGCTCGGAGATGGGTTCGTGACTTTCATAAGCAGGGCCCATTAATGGTCTCTAAATGCCCCGGAAATGAGCCAATGTATTATGTGCAACACGATGCACTGACGCTTTTCTAACAGGTAAAGAGTCACTTTAAAAAAAAAGGGACCCATTTAGAGTTAATTACGTGAAGATGCTGGTGAAGTGAATTCATAATTTACTTGACATTCTGAATCTTTTTATTCCCTGTTAATTAGCCCTAGATTGAGATGTCTGTTAATCAGAGCACTTGATCTGCATGGCACGATGATGACAGTGTCTCAGAGTACACAACTCAATGTCCCTTGCAAGACAGGCAGACAAGACAGGCAGGCAGGCAGGCAGGCAGACAGACAGACAGACAGGCAGACAGACACACAGATAGACAGATATTTTGATAGATAGATAGACAGACAGACAGACAGACAGATAGTTAGATAGATAGATAGATAGATAGATAGACAGATAGACAGACAGATAGATAGATAGATAGATAGACAGACAGACAGACAGACAGACACACAGATAGACAGATAGATAGATAGATAGATAGATAGACAGACAGACACACAGATAGACAGATAGATAGATAGATAGATAGATAGACAGATAGATAGCTAGATAGATAGATAGACAGACAGACAGACAGACACACAGATAGACAGATAGATAGATAGATAGATAGATAGACAGACAGACACACAGATAGATAGCTAGATAGATAGATAGATAGATAGATGTGTCTTCATGTAGTGGGACAGAAAGGTCCATCTGAACTTGCCACTAGATGGTGCTAATGTGTTTCCCTCCCTATTCCTAACAGCAGATTGACATCTGCATGTCTGTCTAAACCATTCAAAGTTAAACACACACACACACACACACACACACACACAATTTACATAGTCTCATACCATAGAAAATACATTAGTAAGGCTTTACATTAGCTGAGTTCAGCGTCTGCCAGGAAGGGTGAGTGGTTGCCACGGACAACTAGACATTATTTGGTGTGAAGTTTCAATTTACACAATTGCTGAGGACTGTGGCGGTGTAGAAAACAACCCCATGATGCGAGCGGCGTGTATTGAACACAACGTGTGGCGCGGTCCTCGGTTTATTCATCCGATGGGAGTGCAACGCAGCGCCGGCTCCAACAGCAAATAACGCACGGTAAATAACCCCGATGACTGTGGGGAATGTGGTGAACGCAGGCGGCCTCGGCCCGTGCCACTTTGCATGTTAAACATCATTGTGAGCAACACCTGTAGCCACCTCAGAGTCGGGAGGCTGTCTCCTGCTGTTGTGTACATCTGCTGATGAAGGATAGAGTCTACAAAGACGTGCGGCAGCTCCGAGGGAGTCAGGTGCTGCACTCCCAGTTCGGCGTGATGCGCATCTGAGCGCGGGCACGGCCCCGCTCTGTGGGGATGGGTTGGGAGTCTTTGTTTTGCATTCAACCCCCTTTGATATCTCCTAGTAGGAAGGTGTTGGCGGCGGCGGCGGTGGTGGGGGGACGGCGTGTGTTTGCAATGTAGAAGACACTTGCAGAGGTGAGAGCCAAAGAGGGAGCAGAGAGGAGACGAGGAGGGTGGCGGCTGGGAGGTTGATAGGAAGCAAAAAGTTTAGCTCCCGCTTCACCTGAGCGCGAAGCCTCTGTGGATTACTCCCTGCATGCTGTTATTTATATACTGCTCCTTGAATTACAAACAGTGGAGGGCGGCATTATGGAGCATCCCGTGGCCTGCATCATAGTTATTATATGTTTCCCTTCGATCTACGGTACCTATCATTTATATTGTCATGATGTTGTGAATGAATCAGATCCCACGGACTACAAGACTCAAAAGCTGCTGGAATCCCCCCCAATCTTTATATTAAGATTGGATCAATTTACTGTGTAATGTAAAAGGAGTTGTTTGTATTGATGAACCCACAAAAAAATGCTCACCATCGACTTTACTGTTCAGTACAGCTGCATTCATTGATAAAAGACATTACCATCATTGGTATGGATGTGGGGGAAAAGAAAACTCCAAATTCCTGACAAAAAAAACTTGAATATCACATGGTAATGAGATTTTGTGCATCCGGAAACAACAATGCAGTGGTCAGTTGCAAAGGTGACGCTGGTTACACGAAATTCTAATAGTATCCCGTAATGTTCTGCAACCTCTATCTCCTTGAACTCCAGGACCACCTCACCTTCGCCGGCTCGACTCGCTGCCGTTCCGTGCTCGTCACACAATGCACCTCGCCATAACGCCCCCCCCACCTCGCCAGTCTGCTCCCCAGCTCACTTCCCCCCCGCCGACCGCCCAGTCATCCAGCCCCGCTCGCAGCTCAGCTTCCTTTTGGCTCCGTCCCGCGAACCGCCACTCCCTCTTTGCCCTCAGCCCTTCGCCTGCCAGATCCGTCGCATCCCCAATAAATCTTCACTTTATCACTGGGACCCGTGGCGTGTATATTTAGGTTCGCCCATCCAAAACATAACATATCCTGGGCTAAAATCACAAGTATTTCCTCCATGTTAAATCATCCACAGTTCCATGACGAAAAAACAGCCACTTTTTTTTCTTGTCAATTTATGACTTTAATTCTGCGTTTTATTCCTCAGCATATTACCCTCTTCCCCACAGCTCAGTACAAGTCGCCGGCTTCGTTTTCAGATGCAGGTCACAGGTGGGCTCTGATAAATCCTCTTCTGTGTGCAACCCCGCGTTTTCTGGCTGACCGGCTCGTAAACACGGTGAAGTATTATTCCCCGCGCAAGAGCGAAGACGACCACTAAACACACAACTCCAAACGAATGCTAATGTTTCGGCGTAAAGTATTTGCCAGGGGCTCGTAAGTCATTACCTCGCATCTCGCGCCACTGCTTTAATGTTAAGATCTGTTGCTTAGATTGGCATGTTTAATCTTTAAGTTTACATGAATGGAATCCTTACCCATATAGACCTGTGGTATAAAGGTGAATACTTCCTGAGGGTGAAGGGAGGATCCAGTCGTTTAGCTGTGTATATACATAATCGACTTCTTCCTGATTCGTCCGGAGAGCACAGCCGCTTGATGTGTTGAGGGAACCCAGCTGAGTGTCTCTGAATTAATCACCATACAAGAAGGAGAAGAAGAAGAAGAAAAAAGAAAAGAAAAAGATGTCTCAAAATGTTCCCCAGGTCTGGAAAGCCGGTCACAGCGGTGCCACGCTGCCGTGTCACTCCCGTCACCTTCAATGGGCGGGAGAAGGCTCCGTGTGGGCCCCTGTCTGTCTGCGCGTCTCCTCCTTGACATGCGAGCCGACCGCCGCAGTGACTGTGGACCAGATGGACCTTGATGTGGACGGCTTGATCAAGTGCAGCGTTATCGGACCACCCACTCTGACTGACATAAGCTCCGAGGGCTAAGCGCATTAGGAGGCAGGGGGTCCGAGGGGGCCGCGGAGACACTTCAGAGTAATAAACTCATCAGGAGAGAGACAGATACACCTGTTCCGCAACGGGGCGACGGAGACAGAGGGCACCGACAGGGAAGGAGACGAGGGAGACAGAGGGAGGAGGCGGTTGGTGTGGTGCACGGAGGGAAATAAAGGTGATAGCGGCTGAAGGGGGGGGGGGGGGGGAAGATAAAGAGGACAGAGACGCTCTGAGACTGCAACCGTCCCCAGGGTAAGACTCGCCTTGGACAAGACAAAGTGAACTGGCCGAGTTCAGTCCAAGTGAAACCAAACACCAAAGAGGAAATCTCATAGTCTCGTGAAATAGGACCAAAAAAAAAAAAAAGAGTCAATTTTAGGATTCATTTCGATTAGTTGATTGACATCAGACATGACAGAGAGTCATTATGTATGAATCTCTGAGACAAGACCTTATATATTATGTCAAAATATGAGACAGGTGAATGGCGTTCAAATCCAAATCTTACCGTCGCCTTGACAAGACATGGAGTCGCTAACACAGACAGGCAGCAGTGAGCGAAGACTATAAAGTCCAGATAAGGTGAGATGAAATGTGAAGTAGTGTGCGAGATGGAAATCCGTCCCCCTCCACATACAGTAAGCCCGATGTAAGACAAATATAGACACTCTACTAGGTCACCTATATAAAAATTGGTGGGTAATTTTCAACAATTCTACAACACTTGTTCTTTCCGCTTTTCTAGAAATAATGCAGTGACCCATTATGATTCTATCTCCTCTGCAGAAAATCACTTGACCTATTTTGATGCAAAGTAGTCCACGTTCTTATTTCTGTCTTTTATCAAATAAACGAATTAATTAGATAGAGCAGAAGAGCAAGTTTGGACATAGTATTTAGCTTTATAGTATAGACGCTGCATGGAAGAGTCAACCGGCCGACCGGTACTATCCTGAAGCATCATCGTTCCTAATTATCTTTTACGTTTGACTTGGTGGTTGAGTGATGCCGTAAACAAGATTTTGTGCCGCATCATATGTGAAAAGGCATATATTTTTGACAAGGTCCTGGTCCTCAAAATTGGTAATTTTATTAAAGTGGATGGATAGTAAGTGATGAAGTGATGAAAAAGCTATTATTCTCACGGGGGGGGGGGCTCCTCTGTCACTTAAACCTTAATGCTGCCTAAAAAACACTTCTGATTGCCTGTCTGTGTGTAGCAAGCATTGTGCACACACTTATGTAGGTGATTAATATCTTGATCTTCTTTCTGCCTCAATCAATGCACCATCGATTCACATCATCACACCCTGTTTTAAGACTAGAAATCCCAAGTGTATTTGCAGCTCGTATTTAATTAAATTATTGCGATAAACAATATTATCGTCATTTTAAGACCATTTTTTGATAGTGAATCACGTGAGATTGGTTGTTGCGTCCTACCTGATTTGTGTTGCTGCTGAGAGAAATGTTGTCCAAAGTTTAGACTTTTTAGACAGTTTGAAGACATGGTGCCTTTTAGAAAAATATTAAGAAATCCATATTTTCTGACATTTCAAAGACCAAACCAGTGATTTATGAATCATATGATGAGAACAGATGAGAGGACAGAAGCAGTGAGACTTTGCTGGAATGTTGTTGACATTCATTCTTATGTCAACCAACACGCATGTAGACACAACGGCTGTTATTGAGGTCAATAAAAATGATTGTTGATTCATGTATAGTACGATAAGTCGATAACGTAATTGCGCCACTTTGCTCCAGATTTGAGCTTGGGCCCAAAGTGTTTTGGAACTTTCTTTGGTGTTAGACTTATATTTAAAAGCTCTCCTATCAAGGGGAGGTGTTGGGCTCACCACCTCGTCTCAGCATGCAGGTGAGAGGAGAGGTAATTATTTGCACTTCATCGTGGAAAAAAAAGACATTCTTTTAGGCATAATCATTGCCATGCCTCTCGTTACTTCGCCAATTTCCTGTGTCCAGTCTCGGGTGGACGGACGTGATTTGGCTCTTAATGAGCACTAGGTGATGCTAAGAAGCTATAGGAGATGTTTGTAATTCATCTCTTGCTCATGTTCTATCAGAGGAGAAGAGTCTTTCACTAAGAGCATCCCGATAGCACTAATGTATGCATCCGACTCAACGAGTCCTATTTAAGGCATCTAGAAGTAGAAGCATTCCATACAATATTGCTTGTGGAAAAACCATCCCTAACAATATTAAAGCTACATTGTGTGATATTTAGAAGAACCTATTCACAGAAATGTAATATATTGTCCATAACTCTTTGTTTTTATATGTATAATCACCTGCAACAAAGAACCAATGTTTTTTCGTCAACTTTGAATGAATTAAATATAGTTACATGAGGTGGACCCGACCTCCGTGTAAATCGGCATGTTTGCTAGGTCGTGTTGTGCCCTGTTCTGGTTCTACTGCGACTCGGGAGGTCGGACAAAAATCACCACGCCGTCTTCCATGGTCCGAGTTCTGAGGTGTAATGGAACGCAGCATGAAATGCGGTTGAAGCATGAAATGCGATTGCAGCAAACGGTCCGGAATACGTTGCATTCCCCTCGAATTTCCAGCGCTGCGGGAAACGGGAAAAGGAATTGGCTGTGCGCCACAATAAAGTGTCCCCTGTCGGATGCTCAGTTGGTTGCGGTTTGCAACTTTACTGCCAGATGCCGCCAGAAAAGTAGAAAAATTATTATTGATTTGACCAGAGTGGTTTGAACCAAATTACTTCTCTGTGCAATCTTCCCCCAAAATCCGTTTAGTGAGGCTTTGGAGACGTGCCTCTTGGCTGGATTTGCCTAAATTTTTTCAGGGTTTAATCGGATGCCCTGATGCAAATCATACTCCCTGATATATTTCTCTCTACTCTCCTCATCGACGGCCTCAGGGGGTTAGCCTGAAGCTTCCTGCTTACCTTTTAGAAAGGTGTGTATGTAGTCAACAAAGATGGTGTTCCTATGCTTCTGTGATTTTGGCCACAGTGTACCCCAACTGTATGGCTTTGTGTAACTCAGCGGTCACCCAGACTCCTGTCAAAGCTCTGGCTTCCTCATCATGAGGACAAGAACCATTCTGATGATTGATCTCGGCGCAGGTATGACAGAGGGTAAAGTTTGAGATGTTTCATAAGGTAAAACGGGGAAAAACAGACCACGAGGTGGGTAGACGACGGCCCTGATCAGCCCAAATCACTTTTGGGGATCCTCAAAATCCTTATGGATGATGGTAGGATGACCTAATGAGTAAGAACACTTGGCGTTTCATTGGGCGCTGCCGTGTACCTTAACCTCATGGCACTTGTTCTACCTCCATAAAGGGCCGAGCGAGGAGAGAGAGGTTCGGGAGGATCATATTTCTTCATAAACTCTTTCACCCCGGGTGTGTTTTTTTCATTTCTGTCCAATCGTGCTCTCTCATCACTTCTGTACGGAGACTGTGAGCAGACCTCATCTGATGCAATCAGAGCGTGTTGGATAAAAGTGTTATCAGATAGGGTAGGTGTTCACCCTCCCCATTGCCAAATGTTTCAAAATCGTAAAAGAATATAGCTTGGTTGTGATGTTCTTCTAGCTTCAGAGCTTGGATGTAACACTGGTGTTGGTCAAAGTCGTGAGGTTGATAGACCCCAAAGATTCTACATCTTTCACGAATACACTTGTGATCTGTACAAGCAGAGAAAAGCTTTTTACACTTAGGGCATTTGTGAAACTGCTCGCAGGTACTGAGGTTCGAATTAGTCAAAGGTCTAGATTTTTTGTGTTTAACATAACACACGTGTGTACGACATGTCCTGTTGCAGTCCGAACAGTACACAGATTCAGTATACCTCGCTGTGCTCGTAGCTTTGTAACAGTAATTGCAAACATGCTTGACCCCCAAAAATCCTTTGAGATTTTTTATCCCGTAGTAATGGTTTTAAAACAAGAATAGAAACGGGGTTACGAGACTTGGGGTAGACTGTTTCAAATGGTCAGAGAGCACAGACATCAGAGCCTCTGCAAAACACCACAATTTTACGCTTTACTATCTGTTCAAATTTGTTGACCCCGCTGACGGCTACAGGCGTATGATCGCTCAGACCCACAAGATGTTGCAACTCTCTTCCCCGTTCTAAGGCCTGTCTATCGGTGAGATCAGGGTTGATAAGCTGAGCAAAGCTGATGACGAAGCAGAGCTGATTATTTTTGTTGTGTACCATGTACAGGTGTCGTTGTTTCTTATTTAAGATTTCACAGTCTAGCACTTTATTTATCTTTCGTTTACCACCGCCTCGAGGGTTTCGCAACACTTGAACGACAAATTCTAGATGGGAGTCCTCGTCAATGCGACCGTTAGATTGTATACCCTTTCTAGTAAACCTTCAAAAGCTGTTCGGAGATCAACACCCCTCTCAGTGACTTGATGGATAGTGGTTCTTGCACATTTTCAGCAATTATGTCAACCTGTACGATGTCATTAGGTCTAACCTCAGGTCTGACTCTCTCGGCTAAACCTGTAAAATGTCTCAAAACCTCTCGATAAAATTGTGCAAGATCTGGTACATTTCCGAGGGGAGGCATGGTGAAGACTTGACGGAATTCCAAATTGCCAAAGAGATCACGTCTTTGTGACGTGATGTCATCGTTCTGATTTTGAGGTAAATGATTTTGAGGAGAACGATTTCGGTGAACCTGATGTAGAGCATCTTCTAGAGGGTGAAAGTAGTTTACATCGGGAGGGTCAGGGCGATTGTCAAGAGAATCTGGGTTATTATTAGTATTAAATCCTTCTACAGCTTGAAGTAGCTGGACCTGAATTATACCAAGCTGGTCAGGGTCCCCATCTAATTCATCTATAGCAGGTGTCTCAAACTGATCAGGGTCCATGTTGTTGGTTTGTGTGTGAGTGTGTGTGTGTGTGCTCTGAAAACTGCTGCAAATGCCGAGCGGACGGTACTCCAGATCTCACGTTATTACGTCACAAACACCTGTCGACCATCATTCAAATTTTGACACAAAGTGGGCCTTATACTCTTTGAGGAAGAATCAGTCCCACAGTGAAAACCGATCAGAAAGTATATTTCCTGAAAGGTGCAAACAGTGAACATTTGGTCGATACAAACGCACGTGAGCAAGCCAACAGAAACAGGCATGCGAACAGATGCAGGTTGTGCTTGACCGTTCAACACATCCATCCTTTCCAATAAACTCTATAAAAGACGCATTCATTACCTGCAGCCCTTCTAAGAGAAGTCAACTTAGAGGGGCATTTTTAAAAAGACAAATAGACATAGACAGTATAGACAGATTCCCGCTGCTCAAACTCGAAATCACGATCATGCTCATTGTTACTTATCTCTGTTAAAACTTCCAGACAGTGAACCGGGATAAACTTGTATTGATTGAACGGGCCAATGCCTTAACTGACTCGGCTTTTCAACCATCCTCCTGCCTCCGTTGTTTAAAGGACGTATAGATTTTAAATATTAAAATGGCAGCCAACAACTTTTTTCTATTAAAAAGATAGTGATGGCGTCCCGAGCAGCAAATGAAGTCACACCTCAGGGCGTGATGTGATCCAATCTTCTCTGTTCTTTGTTTTGGTAAATGGGTCTGGGACTCTGGGCGCACGCTGATGCATGCGAATGTTGTGAAACCGTTAGCCCTCCCCGCGCTCACGAAGCACGATGGCTCCTGCTCCAACTGGCAGGGATGTGTATGACACCTGGGTGGACACTATTTTCAGCGCTGAGAGTGAGCTGTATTCTGGGCTGCAAGCCTGAGCGCAGCCCTGAAACGTGTAGAAAACTTAAGCTGCTTTCAGGCATGCACTGAAGTCCCCACATTTCACTGAATATGTGAGAATGCAAATCTTTGCAGAAAATGTCCAAGCGAGCCCATTTGAGAATACAGGAGTTTCAACCCGTGAATGAGACGGGACAGATGCATTTTATTTGCCGTCGCGGCAGTTAGCTGCATTGTTTTTTTGATTCACCTGGGTAACTGTGTGAAGTTGTGCTTCTGGCTTGAGGTTAGGGGCTGCTTTCCTTAGGCCTTGCTGAGAACATGAAGGAAGGGGCAGTTGTAGTCGGGACGGGAGGCCGGAGGTGTGGCCGACTAATCGTTTGTTTTACTGATCCTATAGTGCAACTTCCAACAGCAGTGAATATCATGTAACTTTGGAATGGGAACTGGACACAACTCTGCCGCGGTGAACAGGCATCTACATTAAGAATAGATGTTCTTACTTAATATCATTGAGACTGAAATTATATTAAGATTTAAGATCTCTGTGTGACTCTCGTGTCTCATATCCCATCCCCCATTGTTCGCACAGCTTCCACCGTGGCCATCGGGTGCAACCCCACGGATGCCTTTGAGGAGATGGCTGTCTTAAAATGAGCATCCTTATCCACACGTCTAGATTTGTGGTGTTCTTTTTCTGTGATGGCAGACTTTTCTCAACACTTTATTCAAAGTACTTCAATTGAAGCATACTGAAACCTTAGTTCACTATTGAAAAACTGTATAAAAACATCAACAACAACAACATGGCATTAAGAAAAATAACAAGAGAAGACAGCCCAATTAGCAAGCCCTGAAGAGCATGTGTGTGAAGAGACAACCTGAATTAAAACTAGTTGTAAGCTTTATCTTATTATATCGAGTGTCATTCTTTGCACATTAAAGTGTGGGATCTTCAGTATCTCCGAGACCTATATCACACTTTAAATATGGGGTCAAATGTGGGTTGAACCAGCTTACAGTAAAGAGTAAAGGGTGTCAAATACAAGTCACCTGTGGGAAAGAGAAAATAATAACGTACGCTGCCGCGTGCATCATGTACATGTGATGCAACTGATGTAAAGTACAGAACGCCGGGTGTCTTTCAAGAATGAAAGAGACGTGTCTCCTTAAAAACAGCATCACTACTACAGTCTCAGCCTTCACACCATCATAGGCAAAGACGAAGAGCTACTCAAGCGGCGTTGGAAGCCATCTTCTCTCTACCACTGAACCACAGCAAAGTGAAGTGAAACAGTGAGTCGCTACAGCCCCCTCTCTCCCTCTCCGACCCGGGAACAGCGGAAGAGTGCAAAGAAGACGAGGCACAGATTCGTATGCTGACACGGGGGGGGGGGGGGGATTACGTGGGAGAATAAACAACGGGCAGGTAAAATGTAACGGTTAAAAGAGTTGACAGTTTGCAGCTGGAAGAGCTCTCCATGTGTAAAAGTTGTTTGACACAGGGGGTGGAGGGGAAAAACAGCTCACTCTCAGACTTCCATCTTCGTGGCTTACGTTTCTTTACGGTGGAGGAGTGTTACATCTGTTATTACTCGTGGGAGAGAAGTAGCGAAACCAACGAGTGTGAGAGAAGGAGGAGAAATAGAATCCCAAATGGGTTAAATAGTGTAGACGGGGAGAGGCCTTCTCCCTCTTATTACCACCTGAAGAAAAGGCCATTGCCATTAGATTGAAATTTAATTTACGAAATAGTGTTTTAATGCAGCTGTTCACCAGCAGCCCATTCCGAAATGCGCTTTCTGTCGGTGCACTTCCTGAGGGCCATTTAATTGGGCTAATGAAGAAAGCTGCTAATGGCTGGGTTTATCTCTGGCAGCGCTGGTGACATTTCATCAGGGCAGGTGATTTCCCCGGCATTGTTTAAGCTCAGTGTGTAGCATTTCATATATGGAGAGCATGGGGGGGGGGGCATTTTATTTGGACAAATTATTTAAAAAAAACTGGTGGAATCAATGTGGTCCTGAGGAAATGGATAATTCAGCTTCACACAGAAGCAGACTGAATTATTGTCTAATTATTTTTCCAGACATGCTGCTAATCACATTCGGAGAAAAAAAAAAAAAACTTTAAAAAGAAAGAAATCCGTCTTATTGCTACTCAGCAATTTGTCTTTAGATTTACAATTCAGAGAACTGCTGCAAAACACTGAAGACAGAGGACGGCATACGCAGTGGAAAAAAAATACGCATCACATTTGAATAGATGTAAACACGTACACGCACACACACACGCACACACATACGTTATGCAGATAGAAACAGTGGCGTGACATTTACCTTCATCAGTTATCAACATCTTGACATTACTACATCAAACCTGCTGTATCATAATGAGCCTCGGTCGCCATCCGACTAACGAATGATTCTGACACGCTTGTCATTCCCCCCGTCAGAGAAAGGTCAGGGGCAAAGTCACAGAGATTGGGACCCATGTTTATACATGGATGGACTATGAGATTAAACTGAACAAAGCTGACATGTTGAAATAGCAATACCACATGAAGGGCGCAAAACTGCAGCTCTGTGACAAAGTAACAGTCGAGTCAAAGAGGGGCCATGATCTCATATTCATGAGCTAAATCATACAAATGGTTGGTGACTCTGTGGCTCGGTAATTAGCTATATTGTTATACAGCAAGATGTCCAGTGTTTTCCCTGCTCACTATTCCTCTGTTAACTGTGTGGTGTATATGAAATGCAAGAAAATGGCAAAACACCCATCACAGTTTCCTTAAATCTGAGGCAATGTCTTCATATTATTTTTTTGGAACGAAACAGAATTTTTCATCACATAAGAGAAAAAAGAAAGGCAGCAAATCCTCGCCACGAAGGAACTACAAATGGGCCACGTTTGATTCCTTTTTTTGGTGTAAAAGATGTCTGTAATTATTTATTTTTTTGTCTTTTGTATTTGAGCATTTCCGTACTCTCTTCATTCATGTAGGCTGCTTTTTGACACTGTCACTTACTGTTTGGCTGCCAATGAAAATGGCTGCTGATCCCCCCCGGGATCAATAGAGTCATTAATCAATCTATCGTAATCAATTCATACGAATTGTTGCGAAAGTATTTCCTGTCCATCTGCTGATCATATCAGCTTGACTCCACCCAGGGCTGTCGGGGGGGCAGCTCTATAGAACCGGATTTAAACAGACAATTTTGGAAAGACGTTGTCAAACTGTAATTTTCATAGTGTAGGTCTACTGCAATGCTAGAAAAAAAAGATAAGGCAGGATCTCGTTGTCACACCAAGTACCTGCATGCTGCTATTATCAATTCAGAGAACTATCTCCACCATATAATTCCTCCTCCTTCAACACTTTTAATTGGATACAAACTATTTAACACAATTCCTGCTGCATTTCAGGTGGAACAACAGACGGGCATGATAATGGATTTGTTTTTTTAGTTGTTTACCATGAAACACTGAAGGATGTACGGGAGAGTATTAGGGCCAGGCATATAAAAAATGTATTAATGAGGGGTAAGATTTTATTTATTCATTCAACATTTCGACAATAAAGGCGAGACGTCGAGAATAAAGGTGAAATAGCCCTAAACGACCATGTTGTGGTACCAGTTCATCTAGCTGTCATACATCCACGTTAACTAATGTTAGCAAAGCTACGCTAGCTCTGGTAACTGCACGCCTCTCAAAATTCATTAACGGTTGTTTGCAATTGAACGTTGTCGTTCCGGGACACTTGACGTTGACGTTCATGTGCAAACACCCGTTGTCCCCGCATTGTTTCTTCCAGATTCAGCCTGTCAATAATGATATCGCAGCTTTACAACTTGGTTAGCAGCTAGCGTAGGCTTAGCAAACTGGTTAGCAAAACATCAATTTCCTGTTCTTTGGTGCTGCTGAAAAGTGCTTCCTGGTCACAATTTTCGACTTCATTCTGGATGTAGTATTTCAACTTTATTCTCGACATTCGACTTTATTGTCGACATAGTATTTCAACTTTATTGTCGACATTTTGACTTTATTGTCGACATTTTAACTTTATTCTCGACATTTTGACTTTATTCTCGAAAAAGAATTTCAACTTTATTATGAAAAAGGTATTTCAACTTCATCATGGAAAAAGTATTTCAACTTTATTCTCGACAGTTTGACTTAATTCTCGACATTTTGACTTCATTCTCGATATGGTATTTCACTGTATTCTCGACATTTCGAGGTTATTCTCGGCAAAGTACTCAACTTTATTCTCGAAAAAGTACTCAACTTTATTCTCGACATTTCAACTTTATTCTCGACAATTGGAAGTTATTCTCGAAAAAGTATTTCAACTTCATTGCATTCCTGAAATGTTAAAAAAAAATCTCCCCCCTCATTTTCTTCTGCTACTTATGACTTGCCCTCTCACTCTTCCGTAAGGATGAGTTCAAGTACAAGCCCGTAAAGCACAATATAAATGAGTCTGTTTGGTGCATTAGAAAAACAAACACGGTCCAAATCATGATGCGCACAAATTGTCAAACATAGATATGAAGTAGACTCTGTTTGTTCTGAATGCACGGTGGAGAACACACACACGAACACACACACACACACACACACACACACACACACACACACACACAGAATTCAGTTCATCGGAATAAATCCGTTTAAGTTGACTCTAAACTCCTTGTATTTGTCTGTCTGCCTTTTTGATAAATGACTAAACCGACATTTCGAGCCACTTCAGCCTTGAACCCCCCCCCCCCCTTGGCGACCGCATTCAACGCACGGTTTCCGTTTTTTGTAAACAACAATGAAGTGTGATATTTGAATTGGGAAAAAAAAAAAAAAAAGGAAAAGGAAAAGAAAATGAGACGCGCCACCACCAGGGCTGAAACCAATCAGTTCCCCGGCTGCGTCCGAACGCGTCTTTTGAATCCCGCCCCCCTCCCTCCTCCTCCTCCTCCCCCCTCCCTCCTCCTCCTCCTCTTCGCGCCCATTGGCTGCCGGCGGAGCGGCGACGATGTTTAATGCGCCACGCGCTGTCCGGAGTTCAGTCAGTGAGAGGAAGCGCTCGATGTGCTCGCGGCTGCGCGGACGTGCGGGACGTACTGAACGGCGAGCGCTCGCGTGTGCGTAATTCAAGGGAGCGGGAGAAGCCCCCGTTTGTGACAGGCGCGGTGCTGACCTCGTCCTCCACGTCCTCCTCGTCCTCCTCGTCCTCCGTCTCTGTGTCTCTGTGTGGACTTTTGACGGGGACGTTGGACAGGGACAAACAAATGCCACTCGGCGGTGTTTGGCACTGGTTGGCCTTTTTTAAACATCCACTTTGGACCTAACGCACAACGCATGTTGGATTCTTCTCCTCCTCCTCCTCCTTCTTCTTCTTCTTCTTCTCCTCCTCCTCCTCCTCCTTCGTTCCCCCTCAGCACCTCTCTCACCTCACAGAGTGTTTTTCCAAACAGTTCTCCTTCCTGGAGAGCGGTGACTCACTGCAGGCAGCAGGCGAGAGCCGTCGCATCCTAATCAGACAGCGGAGAGGACTTCAGCTCATTGACATTACAGTCATACTTTTCTGGAGCATTTCTCCCCCCATCCCATCCCATCCTCCCCCCTCCCCTCCCCTCCCCTCCCCGCGCCGCGCCGCACTGTAGCCTGCGTGTGCGTCCGGAGCTTGTGGATTTCCTTTTCTTTTTCCTCCTCCTGCACACACAGGAGGGACAGGGAGGGAGGACGGAAGGACGTCGAAGCGGCCGAGGGGATGAAACTCCCTGAACCTCACTGGAAGTGACCGTTTCGATTCGATTCCCATTCATATGCTTTTGGACTATTACGCCGGGTCGCTTCGGGTAAGTTCAAGTTCTGTTTCTTCTGGGTTTTCCTTTTGCGTAATTCAACCCATCTGCGATCCCGCCGTCCATATCTGTTGCTCCTTTGCCCCGCACCGGGGTTCTGATTTATTCCCTGTTATTTCCCCACCGATCCCCGGTGTCCGCGCGGATGCAACAGCTTCTTCCCAGCGCCGTCGGATGTCGCGCAGGCAGAGAGAGAGAGAGAGCCGGAGAGCATCAGTGGGGGGAATTACACGCCTGTGCCGGGAGGCTGGCAGCTCATTTCTTTTCTTTTTCACGAGGCTCATTCGAAATATCCGGATTATGCGGATTTGTTAATGCTCCTAAGAGGCTCATTCTATTCACACTGATTTTTTTTTATTTTATATATATATAAAAAAAGCCTCCACAATGGGCCGTCAATGAAACGCCTGCAGTGTTGCCGGGTTATTAAAGTTGCCATATTGCAGTTCCAGTCGGGCAGCATTCACATGTGTGAGTGGGCCATTATTAAGGTCCGGGTCAGGTCGTGCATTGCAGATTTGGATGTGGATTGAAAAAATGCATTCTTGTTGTTAATAATGATGCATGTGGTGAAAAAGAAGCTGCAAGGGGAATCATTATTTCCCTGTGTATCAGGGCTGCGCCCGGTGTCTTCCCAAGGTTAACTAATTGACAAGCTTCTTCCATAATTGTAGAGATGAATTACACATGAGCCCTGTGTCATTTTTGGCTCACCGGTGGATCTGATTTCTCCCCGGTAGAATGGCTCACGTAGCTTAGTTTTCATTTGGGTGACTAATCGACAGGTATACACATTTTTAACAATTTCCTTTTTTTTCTGTTTTTTCCTCTTAGGTGGTATGATTGAACACTTACAATGACTATTCTGTTTGGAGACTGGATCGCGATCACTGCTCAGATGCGTCTGGGCGCTCAGCTGAATATAAATTAGGTGTTCAGCACCACAGATTGCTCTAGGAGGCAGAGGAAGAGAGAGAGACAGAGCAAAGACAATCCACAAAGACAAATGCCAAGGTCTCACGTGATGAACAGAACTCTTTTCTTGGTCCCGGATCACGGAAATACTAAATTTGAACAAAATATCAACAGGTCAAAGGGAGCTTAAACACAGCGCACCTTACGCTATCGGAGCCTTCACAGAGTAGGGATGTATCTATCCATTTTCTTTTTCCTCCTCTTATGGGCTCAAGCCCTGACATTGAAAAACTTGAATTACTCTGTGCCGGAGGAAAAGGGTCCGGGGACAGTGATTGGGAACATTGCCAAAGATGCCAGACTCGGACTTGAACAGACTGGACAGGCGGGACAGGGTAAGAAAGCCAACTTCAGGGTGCTGGAGAACTCAGCCCCGCATCTCATCGACGTGGACCCCCAAAGCGGACTGCTGTACACAAAGCTGCGCATCGACAGAGAAACATTGTGTAAGAGAAACCCCAAGTGCCAGCTTTCCATGGAGGTGTTTGCCAATGACAAAGAGATCTGCATGATCAAAATAGATATTCAGGATATTAATGACAACTCACCCGCTTTCCCCTCCGATCAGATTGATATTGACATTTCAGAAAATGCTTTGCCAGGGACACGCTTTCCCCTGACCAGCGCACATGACCCAGATGCAGGAGAAAACGGGCTGAAAACCTATCAAATAACCCGCGATGACTACAATCTCTTTTCCCTGGAGGTAAAATCCCGTGGGGATGGGACAAAATTTCCAGAATTAGTTATCCAGCGACCATTGGACAGAGAAGTACGAAGCCATCACACCCTAATTTTGTCAGCCACCGACGGGGGCGAATATCCTAGGTCAGGTACCATGCAGATAAATGTTAAAGTCATTGATTCAAATGATAACAGCCCTGTGTTTGATCAGCCCTCATATGTTGTGGAAATTCCTGAAAATTCACCTCTTGGTAAAGTCCTTATCGATTTAAATGCCACTGATCCTGATGAGGGCAACAATGGACAAGTAGTCTATTCTTTTAGTGGCTATGCCCCGGAGAGAATCCGGGAGCTCTTCTCCATAGATTCCAGAACAGGGGTCATAAAGATTCAGGGTGAAATTGACTTCGAAGAGATCCCAGTTATAGAGATTGACGTCCAGGCAAAGGATCTAGGTCCCAATCCAATCCCAGGCCATTGTAAAGTCACTGTTAAAGTGCTTGACAGGAACGATAACTGGCCATCTATAGGCTTTGTGTCTGTGAGACAGGGAGCCATCAGCGAGGCAGCACCTCCAGGCACTGTCATTGCACTGGTCCGTGTCACAGACAAAGACTCGGGCAGGAATGGCCAGCTTCAGTGCAGAGTGCTCGGTAATGTCCCGTTTAAACTTGAGGAGAACTATGATAACTTCTACACAGTGGTGACAGACCGGCCCTTGGACAGAGAGATGCAGGATGAGTACAATGTCAGCATTGTTGCCAAAGACAATGGCCTTCCTCCTCTAAACTCTACAAAATCATTCACTGTAAAGATTCTGGATGAGAATGACAACGTCCCTCGCTTTACCAAGCCGGTTTACCTTCTTCAGATACCTGAGAACAACATCCCTGGAGAGTACCTAGGTTCAGTTCTGGCACATGACCCAGACCTTGGCCAGAATGGCACAGTGTACTACAGCATCATGAACTCCAATGTGAGCGGTGGTGATGTCAACACCTATGTTAATGTGAATGCTGCCAATGGAGCCATCTACGCTGTGAGATCTTTTAACTATGAGCAGATTAAGTATTTTGACTTCAAGGTTCTTGCTCGAGATGCAGGATCTCCACACCTGGAGAGCAACGCCACAGTGCGCATCAGTGTGCTGGATGTCAATGACAACATCCCTGTCATAGTTCTGCCTCTCCTCCAAAACGACACAGCTGAAATCCATGTGCCGCGCAATGTCGGTGTCGGCTACATCGTCACCACAGTGAGGGCAGTGGATAATGACTATGGTGAGAGTGGGAGGCTCACTTATGAGATCTCAGATGGCAATGAGGAGCGCCTCTTTGAGATCGATTCAGTGACTGGGGAGGTGCGAACAGCCCATCCATTTTGGGATGACGTGAGCCCCATTGTGGAGCTGATCATCCGAGTGTCGGACCATGGCAAGCCAACTCTCACTGCTGCCGCCAGACTCATCGTCAAGGCGTCCAACGGACGTCCTCCTGACGGACTCCCACGCACAAAGGACAATCAGAATTGGGACATGTCCCTGCCTCTCATTGTCACTCTAAGTATTGTATCCATAATGCTTCTGGCTGCCATGGTGACCATAGCAATCAAGTGCAAGCGGGAAAACAAGGAGATCCGTACCTATAATTGTCGCATTGCAGAGTACTCGCACCCTCAGCTGGGGAAAGGCAAGAAGAAGAAGATTAACAAGAACGACATCATGCTGGTGCAGAGCGAGGTGGAGGAGCGGGATGCCATGAATGTGATGAATGTGGTAAGCAGCCCTTCCTTGGCCACCTCTCCCATGTACTTTGACTACCAGACACGCCTGCCACTCAGCTCACCACGGTCAGAGGTCATGTACCTCAAGCCCACTGCCAATAACCTCAGCGTGCCCCAAGGCCACGTGGGATGCCACACCAGCTTCACAGGCCCAGTCACCAGCACTACAGACACACCTACTAACCGCATGTCCATCATACAGGTAAGAGAAATTGCAGTGTTCTCCTTCACCGTTTTCACCGTCACAACCTTCAGAAAGCTCCCATTTCCTATATCAACATTTGCTCCCCCCTCCCCCCTTTTTAATGAAAGAAAAAGAAGACAAGGACAGTCAGAGGCAGAGAAGCCCAGGAGAACTGAGAAAAAAGAGGAAGGGAGGGCTGGGCATTAGAGGGATTAAACACTCATTCTGCTGCTCTCATAGAACACAGCCAGTGACATCAACACAAATCAGTTGTGTTTGAAATATGTCACGACAGGCTTTTGAAATCATTTTTTTCATAAATCACTCAATCTCTGTCATTTAATTCCTGTGGAAGAAAGAGTTTAGCCTGTGGCTGAGTTTTAAGCAGTTCCATTTCGAACTACCCAATTATCCCACAGACATTTGCATGTTCTCTTCCAATAACTAGGTTGTCTTTGAGAATATCCTTCTCTGTATTTTATATTAAAATACATGTAGTAGTTATAGCTATAATCTCATATCATGAGAATAACATTGCAGTGACAGATGCTGTTTTTGCTTTTTCAAGCCACTTTTTTAAACATCACATCAGCCATAGTATTCTAGAATAGTTTTTAGAGGCTAATTCTAAACGATTTGAATTCCTAGAGATTAGCAGATCCTACTTATTTTCACGGCTACTTCATACCCCCTTTGCGAGAAGTGCTTGGCTGTTAAAGTCTCTATAGTGATAACTTCTCTGTGTCTTTGGCCTTAAGCTCATTAAAAGTCTGTCGTGTCAGACGAGGATTAAGGCCTGCTTAAGACGGTGGTATGTAACAGAATAATGGGCAGTTGCAGTAAACTGCAGTGAACTATTTTTCTGATGTTTACCTATTGTTAACAAATAAAATACATTTCTAATGTAATTTGATAGAAGCAATAGATGCATGGGGAAGTTTATTATTATTATTACTCTTTGCCAATTGCCCTTTACTATTTGGCATGATTTGAGGATTCTTTCACTTGAATCTGGATGGACCCCAACTATTAGTCTCTCTCGTCTTTGCTTTCCTATTTGCGCTGGATGTGATGATGACTGTGATCAGATGTGAAGTGTTCCCACCAGGGAGGAAGGCCACTGTCTGTTGTTCCCACTCTCAGTCCCAGCCCCGTTTCCATTATGAGCCAGCTGCAGAGGGCAAGGGTCACCACAGAGACCGTTAAGGCTTCCTAATCAGAGGGACAGAATAATTGCGGGTCCATTATGCAGACTGTTCCTCTGCTAATGTAGTGATGATAAATTAGACTGTGTGAGGGCTCTTGCACACCCATTTTCTGCACTTCCTTTTCTCTCCCCCTTCAGACTGTCAAAGGTAAAGCAGCAGCACATTCCTTAGTGTCTTGTTTACAGAAGGTCCCCTCGACGCATCAGGCGTACTGGGTGCTCTATTGTATTATTCAACAGAAACCTGTGTAGAGGGAGATGGCCTGGGGCATTAAGTTTCTTCAGAAGCTGAACAAAAGCATATCACTTTCCTCCCTCGTCCCTGCCTCTGCCTCCTATCTCCATTCGTGTGGACAGTAGGTAACCTGAGTCAGAGGAGAGCTGCTATGGGAAAAATGTCAGGAAACAAAGACAGAATTCCCCTTCCATCGATCCCAAGGCCTCTCAGCCCATCTGTCACTACAGTTGCCATGGGCAGAGAGGTTGAATGGGAAAAATAAATAAAGAGATGGATAATGCAGGAGAGCATATTGCCAGCTCATTCACTTTCAGAAGGGTACCTTAGTGCCGCTGTCTTCATCTGTGCCCAGTAGTGCTACTGTGGCGGCCTGCAACTCCCATTCTCTCCCCACACTGCTGCTGGCCTCTAATGATGTTTTATAGTGGTGCACTGGCAGACACACTGGGCTTGGTCTCTAGCTGGGAGAATGGAATAATATGAACATATCAGCAGAGCTCTGCCGGCCTTATCATTGTCACCGCCGTGCCAGCACCCGGCCCATTTGTAAAGAGAAGTCCTAGGATAAGGGAATTCCTAGGATAAGGAGATGGATGATACGTAATGATGCCTAATTCCGCTTAAGGCGTCGAAGGGAATTACTTAGTGTGGAATCAAGGTTAAAACCAATCTGCTGCAAAATTCCTAAATGCTCAGGAAGAAAGGATTTCAGTAATTCACTCCAAAGAGTGAGCATGCGCCCATTCTGTCTTGAATACATTTTAGGATTTTGTCTCGCATAATGTTCAGCTTCAGCAGCTGTGCCACTGTGTGTGTGGCCCACTGAGTTTATAAATCTCCCCGCCACTTTCTCGCCGCCTGCTCGAGAAGCTGCCCTCATTGTTACCAAACATTGAAAGACTCCTGTTCATTACTTTAAATGGCCCGTGAATTATCATTTTGATTTGTTTTGATAAGTTTTGAGTGTTCTAATTTGATTCACCGTCAAACTCTAATTAACAGAACAGAATCCTGTCTCGGCGAGACACCATCCATGTTAATAAGGTGCAGGTGGTTACAGAGGCACATGGGATTCTGAAAGGCTATAATAGCTGCCTTTAGGTGGCGGCATTCTGCCTTGTGTGCGGTGTCATTGAGATGCTGGTGTCAAGGAGAAAAGGGGCCCTACAGTCTCTGCTGACTTGACATTGTCACTTGATAAGGAGAATCCCACTGCTGTAAATGAAAAATGTCCGTCATAAATGCATAACAAACACTTGGAATACAGAGTATTGTTTCGGTTGTTTTGAATGACAACCAGTGAATTCACCAGGCAAGCGCTGAAACCATGATATTTTCAAATGCGCACACAGTTTCCCCGCATATGAATTTGAAAAACCTGGCAGATTTGTCTTGTTAGAATTTACATCAAACAAAGGTCTTTGAATGGTTTCTCATAAATGACTGGCAGCCTTAAAACCTATTGAAGGAATTTAAAGGATGCTGGGGGGGGGGGAAGCAGCTAAGAGGTATGACTGTGATCATTCAGCGTGTGTACAATATCGGAGATACAATTTTCACTCTTTAGATCTCTTTAGGTTGAGCATATGCATGCCAACAATGTAGCCGGAGCAGATGTTGAAAATGGATGCTTCCAGGAATGGTCTTACTCTGCATAATTTAGGGAGATTGTGGGAGTGTGTGTGTGTGTGTCTGTGTGGGTGTAACGTCATTGTGTATTCCAGGCATGTGATTTAAGCCTTTAGCTGGCAGGCTCCGTGACAGAGCCCCACTCCTTTTATGAGCGTGACAATCTTGCCATTTGTCCGAACCTTGAAACACCCTTCCTCCAACAAACACGTAGACACGCTCGTGCACGCAAAACGCCTCAGCCACGCGGATGCATATGTGACCGTGCATGGGCTGTTTTGAAGGATTCCACTGAAAAAAAAGGCTTATCAAAGCCCACGCTGAATATTGTATTGAAATTGCTCCCACACTTCAGTGACCGCTGAGGCGATGATTAGAAAAGCACTCTTTATTTCATTTCTCTCCCCTCTCCCTTCATCTTTAGATAACGTTTCTCCGGAGCATTCTTTGGAATGAGTTTGGTAAACCTGTGCGTCCTGAAGCCCGCTCGCTGACGGGATTGAGCAGGTCGGCAGCTACGCGCGCAAACAGTCATTTTTTTTTAGGAATGAGAGACGGTTCAAGAAGCCATTCGTAATTTATGTACTTTTGTCCCTCAGTTGAGATCTTCTGGGCCACTAGGCCGGATTTGTTTTATTTGAGCTTGCCAGTACATAAAAAAGCATAATCAGCCCGCCTTAGGGTATATCTTCACATTTCCTCAAATAAACCTGCTGCCACTGTACATAACACTACACGCGGAATTTCTGAATTATTAATAGGCAGTTTCATTTTTCTTCATCTCCCCCGAGCGAGTGTGATGGGTACAACTGAGAGGAAGTGAAGTCGGACCACAGAATGTTGCTCAGGGGAACGACAGTAAATTAGCTTATCTTTGTGTAAGCAAAACATGGGCATTTTGTAATTGAATGTTTCCTTTATTAGCTGCCATTACCGGCATTGTTGCCGTGGTCTTTGCAGGAGTACCTGTTTCGGCACCGACGTGTGTCGGGTTTCTTCTGAAGCTTGTCGCGGCAGTGTAACACACAGCACAAAACAGCACGCTATATTTGCAACTTCTTTCATTAATAAATCATAATGTTTAACAAATCAGTGGAAAGCGGAAGATGTCACGACGAACATCAGAGGTCTCTGAACATGAGGGAGGAGGAGGGCCACACCATAGGGTAAGTGGGAAACCGAGGCAGCGTAGGGAAAAGTAAAAATTACTGTACTAATCTCTCAAATAGCCTTTTCTTCTCCACTCTCATTGCCTTAGTTGCAATGAAATGTTCAAGATTTGAGAAAGACTGAGGAAATCTGCTGCGGTAGTAACACACCAACATCTTCAAACCGTCTCAGGCTGAAAACAGTTTTCTCCTGATTCATTGTCCGTGACACAGTCTTCAAAGATTTTGCGCAGTTAATAGTTCGTGTGCAAACACACGGCGTATTAGCCAGATAAAATAGTTTTCGATTGGAGGCAGCTGTGGAAGTCAATGTTTTATTTATTGGAAATTCTGAAGAAAATCCCTCTGTCACCCTGCTAAATAATTGAATATAAATGCGGGGCCCCTGACCATGTCCACGAGTAGAGACAACCCCCCCTGTAATTTACAACAACTCCATTAGAGTCCAAGTTAGAAACAGACGTAGATAATCGTACATAGATGGATAATAGCGAGACTGAAGCCAATAATGTATGTATGCTCTTGTCTTCCTGGTCAGCCACCGGAAATTCTTCCACCCAACTGTTGTGCATTCATGCGGACACGGCCCTTAACTGTGCAGCGCCGAACAAAGGAATTTTGTTTTTTCCGCCAGTTTGGAGAAAAGAGGCAGGATATGAGAACACAAGTTAACCTCTGTGATGGCCAGATTGGCCGGACACATTAAACCAATTTGCCTGGTTGAATAGGAAGCAGACTATTGGAGATGACAGGGGCACGATAAAAATGACTGTGGATTGTTCAGTCTTGACGTGTGTGTGTGTGCGTGTGCGTGTGTCTGTGTTAGAAAGAGAGAGAGAGAGACAGATAGAAGGGAAGTAGACTGTCAGGTCTCCTCTGCCTAATTTTCCGACACCAAAGTATCTTGTCATTTTCTCATGTCATTCCGATGAGTAGCAAGTGCCGTTGTTTAGCTTCCGTAGACAGACGGGCATTTTTTAAGTGGTTTCAGATCAATTCCTATCAGACCTAGTCATTAACTTTTCAATGTTATTTTAATACGGCACGACGGCAATCCTGTCGTTTGCTGTTGTTGTTGCCGTCAGTGTTTTGTCGTTTCTGTTTTCTTGTGCGAGGGTGCGTCATGCTTCCCTGACCTTGTTGATGCTGCGAGGTTGCACATCTTTGCAAAGACACAGATGGATCTGAATATGCTCAAACTGACAATGTAATTCGTTCCCGTTTCAATATCAACCAATACACGCTGTTTCACACAGGAAGAGGAGATTGTGACAAAAAAATATATATCCGTGCATGCCCCCCAGTGGATTCTGAAGCCGACGGTATTGCGTTCCGAAAACCCTTGGCACAGGGAGCCAACCTAACATCAGCAGAGGTCACGAAAACAAGATAACAAAACATAACCTTCACAATGGAGGAATCCAAGAATCAGCTGCCATGTGTCAGCGTGAGCGCGTACGTGCACAGGCACACGAGCACCTGTGCTGCCTCCGACTGTGCGCCGAAGCACCAGCCTCGCTGGTTCCCCTTCAGATTGCACCGGGCCTCCCTGAAGGGGCCGTCTGCCCCCCCGAGGGCTCTTAGAGCCCTCCTGGGGTCTTTGGACTAAACGCTCTGAGCAGCGGGGCGCTGGAGCCGCGGCGATGGACGGGGTATAGATAGGAGTGACCTCACAGTGTTGTGCACCGAGACGCGCCGCGACAGGCGGCGACGCGGGCTTCGCCGGCGCATTCTATTGAACCGCCCGCAGCTGGGTCCCCCGCGCTGTAAATCAAACGCTTTCAAAGTCAAACAAAGTGGGAAGTCGCGCCGCTGTGCCTTGGCACCGGTCCAACCCGAGGGAGCTTTTCATTTCTGCCACATCTTCCTTCACCGTGCCCCCCAGGCATGTGCCGTGGTAACAACACGCGGGCCTCAAAGAGTGAGTTATGTGAAGCCGCTCTCACCTTCTATCTCATTAGTATAAGAGAAATGATTTATCCCTCGCTCCCCGAACTTTTCTCTCTCTCCCTCTCTCTCTCTCTCTCTCTCTCTCTCTCCGTGTCCTTGCCTTGCTACGGTTCAGCACTTCTTCACCTTCGTCAGTGATGTGATTAATCGATCGGAGGGGACATACCCCCGTATGCCATCGCGTCGGCTCTAAGTCCACCTAACTGCATGTCCAAACAAGCTGCTTTTAAAAGGGGGATTCTCGTCCCTTCCTCTTCCGGCCCACTGGAGAATATTGCGGTCGCCCGGTCTGGAAAGGGACAATTTGCTCTCTCAATTTGAGGAGTGTTTTTCAGCACAGTGTGAAAAATCCTGCCGGGGATGTTTGTGTGTTTGCAGTAATGCGTGTGTCTGAGGAAAAAGCCCACTGCTCCACCGGGAGAGGTCCCGCCGTCTCCTCCGTTCCCCCGTTTGTACTGTATCTGTAGCACAGTTTGAAATCTGACTCCCTTGTCTAAAGCCCTGTGTGTGTCTGAGGGGAATTGACAGCCACTGTGTTTTGCAGCGGCTCTCGTGTGTTTGTGGCAACAGAGGCGGATGAGTCTGCACTCTCCGATGCTGTTGCCTAAACAAAAGGGCTCGCTAAGTGGCGGGCACGCAAGATTTGTCGTCAAACGGCTGACTGTGTCTGTTGTTTGCGTTGGGGGCGATCCCCCGAGCGCCGGTGGCATATTGAAAACGCTATATTTGGGCCGCCCTCATCATTTCTCTATTTGGCGATGCAGATGTACTCAATTGGTCGCTCGCCGGCTTCATGTTATTCTCGGGGAGAAATCTTATTGGGGCCCTTTAACATTCAGATCAATCGCTTGGTTTGCTTAGTTTCGATTTTTGCTCCGTTTGATAGTGAAATATTGTATTTCATTATCTATCACTCTGAGCATTGCTTAGTGTAAAAAGAAAAAAAAGACGAAAGAAAAATGAAGCGCAGTATTCGCTCTCTCTCTCTCTACCTCACGTCCCCCAACTGGACCGTCTTCGTTTCTTTTGGATTCCCCCTCTCTTTTCCCTCTGCTCTTGTCATCTCAGATAAGCGTTGCAATTGCTCATGCTACAGACGGCCCGAGCCAAATTCATAATGATGAGATTATCTTGTCAACAGTACAGAGTGTATACGTCTGCCGTATTGATCCGTGCACAGTTTTAATAAATGAAGTACCGCGATGGAAGCCCCGGCTCGGTGATAACTCCGCACAGATCTGGCTATTTATACACTCTCAACACTGCAGAGATGATGAATGCAACTTGTGTATGCTGCCCTTCTCCTCTCTTATCCCTTCCCCTGCTGTCTCCTCCTCTCCTCTCATCTCCTCTCATCTCCTCTCCTCTCTCCATATTTCCAGATTGATAGGGGGTAACACGGCCCCTCTCCCCACACACGCTGTCGGAAGCGCGTCCTCTTTCAGGTCACGTCGACATGCTGAGTCGTTGTAGAGACATGGGTGCTGCTGTGGGAGGAACCAATCAGATAGACTACAGGGGAGACCGGGGGGGAGACGAGGACGGGAAGCGGGCAGCGGGCGAAGCACATTACAAGCACCAGAGCCCGGAACTGTCTCTGTGTGTGTGTGTGTGTGTGTGTGTGTGTGTGTGTGTGTGTGTGTGTGTGTGTGTGTGTGTGTGTGTGTGTGTGTGTGTGTGTGTGTGTGTGTGTGTGTGTGTGTGTGTGTGTGTGTGTGTGTGTGTGTGTGTGTGCGTCATTAACTGACTGCGGTTTGAAAGGGAGTTTATCTATGCATTTGAAGAGAAGGTCAGCGGGGTTTAGCGCTTGAGATTATGTGTGATTGTTTCTTCCGTGGGCCAGCTGATTAATGCGAAGGCTGGCCTGACAGATTCTTAATGCACCGTAGACACACTTAAAAGAGTCTGAGAGGAACTGGCGTCCAACGCTTTGACAACTGAGCATTATCCCGAAGCCTTTTTTCTTTCTGCGCGGACAGTATCCTTCCTGTCTTCCATTCCGCCTATTCCCGTTGCCTCCTTCGGTTCAGATACCTCATCGCCCCTCACCCGATACACATACAGTAGATAGGTCACCTTGAAGGGAAACTATACATAGTCCATCTGCTCTGTGTTTGCCTTTGTGTGTGTGTGTGTGTGTGTGTGTGTGTGTGTGTGTGTGTGTGTGTGTGTGTGTGTGTGTGTGTGTGTGTGTGTGTGTGTGTGTGTGTGTGTGTGTGTGTTTGTAGAGTGACAGCGAGGGAGAACCCAGGTGCGTGTGTGTGCACTTGTGCATGTATTGATATTAGATATATGTGCGTGTGTGGGTACGTGTGTGTTTTTATATATCTCCGCCCGGCCTTGGCTCGGGGCTTTGGGGAAATATCTCAAATCTTTTCATCTGCGGAACAGCTCTTCCTACATCTATTCAAACAGAATAATTTTGTTCTTTAATGTTTTTTGTTGACAGGCTCTCTGAGCGTCTGTCTTTTTAACACGCACACTAGGCAACATTATGTGCTCGGTTCGTTTTTCGGCGATCAGTCACGAAACGCGTGTTTTCTCTAGTCAAAATCGATACTTGAACTGGATATGAGGGTTTCATGATAACATTTTGAAAGCACAGTAAACATCTGTGCCTTTTCGTCATCTGAAAACGAGTTGACTGCATTGCATTTAATATAGTGACGGCTTCAAAGACGTACGTGACATGCTGGGTTGGTAAATGATGATGAATCGCATTGAGATATCGCCCCACACTCGTAGTTTATTTTATGAATGAGTTTTTTGCATCGCAGTTTATTTTTGTCGCTTTGTTTCCATTCTGAGGTCATTTCCTTCCCATTTGGACAAATCCCATCAATCGGAAGAATGAAAGCATCGTAGCTTTCTCACGGAGGAGAATGTTCTTTCTGTAAACTTAATTTGGGAAGTGCGCTTATTTGCTTTCTGGCTGAAATTGTAAGATGAGAAGATTGATGCCACTCTCCATTAATCTGGACAGCGTCTGGAAACCGCTGCGTCTCAAAGTAACACAATGGAAAACAAAATCAGCACCTTGTGCCTATTTTAACATGTTAAATAACGGCATGATTTGGTTGAATGGCGAGTTTTGTGTCCAAACATTCCTGGCTAAGGAGCAGGGAGGGTCATGTTTAGTGTGCAGACCCAAGAGTGGTAACGTGTGAGGGTTGGCGATCAGAGCGAAATCCTGGTACAATCTTCTTAACACATAATCATGATCCGCTATCTGATCTTTTGATCTTTCTTCCCCATTTAAAAAAATGCGCAAATCCACACTTGACCAAGTATTTGCAGCATTAAAAAAACACAATATTGTTTTATACTTTTAAGTCTTTATATCCCATGATGTCCATAGCTTTGAATTGCACCGTATCATTTTTTCCAGATAGCACGTGACTGAGACGAGTGGGGTCGCGTGAGTGAAGCGCTCTCAGCATGTTCCTCTGGATGTTTCTCTTTGAGGTGGTTGAATATGTTTGCTGTATTACCTCCAAAGGAATACAAGCATGTCTGACTGTGCACAGCTGAATGGGACTGTCGCGGTTATTACGTCATCCACTTGTCGTACCATACATGAAAATGAACTTGACCATTTCTATTGACCTCGATAATGGCCTTTGTGTGATTTGACCGGTAGGCACGCCGATCCAATCCGGTCGTCTCCCCTGTGTCGCAGGCGTCTGACAAAGAGTAGTTATCATGACGGGCCTACAGCTGAACCACTGCCACGCCCCTGACGTCAGGCCCTTCATGGTCGCAGCTCCTCATGCTCCGTGTTGCTGGCTCACATTGAATTGATTGCCAATTATGTCACGACCCTACGCGAGAGATGTGATGTAATTTGATCAACCAGCAGTTTTTTCTGTTGGTTCGCGATGTCCACGGTACTCGTGTTGACCGTGAACAAATGGAACAGTGGTAAATAGTCAAAAACTCTATAGGCTTAAGTTAAAAAAGGTACTGTAGATCCGTGGACGTCTTCAGGCCCGATCACAATATGAAACCTTCACCTCACGCGTAGAGTCGGACTGACCCGTTACCTCTGTGAAGGCTTCATCTTTTTTGGGCTGAGTCGGCTCTGGAATAATGAGGGTGAAGCAAGGTCAGTGCTGACTCGGGACTTCGCTTAACAGCAAACCTGTTGTAACTATTGATGAGCAAGTACCGAACGATCAGGGGCGTTCACACCAGGATCACAGTCTTTCCATTTTTTTTCTCCAACGTTTCAAAGGCATATAAATAATTTCACATCAAGTTAAGTCCTCTCTCCTTGCTCCACTTCCACTTTCCCCCCCCCGAAGTTGACATGTTCTCCTCAATCAATAATCAGACTAATCCCGGCCGTACGCGTGCCCGTACGAGCCTTTGCAAAGCGTCTCGCACAGAGACGGAAAAACAACCCTGCTATTTTTGGGAGAGCTGGCAAAGTGCTGTGTTCGGGGGTTTTGTGTGTTGAAATAAATACATATGCCAAAAGCTACATTTACCATTCACTCCTGGGGCTAGACTGCCACAGATGTGGATTGTGTTGATAGCAGAACAAACCCTCCTCTTCGGAGACGTGAAAACTGGGACCGAATTGGCTGCCGGATTTTTTTTGCTTGTCAGTGTACGTGAATGTGTAAAAGTAGTCCTGATTGAAAAAACTGCAGACAGTACAAAAGCAGGTGGCAAATTTTCAAAATATGATTATAGCAAGGTCAGTAATTCTTGGGAACGGGTCGAATGACGAGCGCTACTTGACCTTTTCATCTTTTGGGAACATAGAGACTGAGTCACAACCTGGTCCGGTCCGACCGTATTTCTCACGTACGCTGTGATTTTGATAAATTTTTTGTTTATTTATTTTATGTCTAGTTCCTGTTTAATTATCTTTTCATCATGGTGAGGTGTCTGCCAACGCCCGAATGAATGTCTCATTGTATTTCACTGCACACAGATGCGACTACACCTCATAATGATGCCCCCGGGATTAACTCTCAGGATATCAGACAGTCGCCAGTTCATTCATGTATGTTTCGTGTTTCAATGAATTGACATGCGTTCTGGGTAACACTGTGTTCCACCAGTAAAACTATGTGGGAGGCGTTTGTCCTTTTTTTGGAGTGAAAGACGTGAAAGGCAGTTTATTGGATTCAAGTGACAAACTAGTTCACAAGTGTATCACTACACACACACACACACACACACACACACACACACACACACACACACACACACACACACACACACACACACACACACACACACACACACACACACACACACACACAGTCCCTGCTTACATAGGATTATGGACGACTTTTCACTGAATTCCAAAACCTACAGGGTCAGCCGTTTGAATTCACTTCGTTTTCATTTTGTTTGAGCACGTTTCGTGGGAGCTGTGCCAATGCCACCCTTATGAAAACTAGAATTAATTCTGCTGTTGGAATCCCTCTGGCATGTTTTATTAGGGAGCTTCACATTCAGCATGCCTTAATGCAAACGGTAGGGCAACTGGTGAACAATAACATATTGTGAGAGCTCATTACTGCACATTGCACTGCTGAATCTGAAAAATCATATATATACATACAGTATATAATTCATATATAAAGGAAACAATCTAATTAGCCCTAACAAAAAGGTAGCTCATGAGGCTAAATGAGAATAAAACTTGAAACAAACTGGATGTCTCACATTTAGTCAACCAATATTGCTTTTTACTTGGTTTGGGGGATTGTTGCATTTAACCATTTCTCCATTTACATTAAAATGAACTAAAGAAAAACAAATGTCGGGGTATCATGACTGACTGCACACTTTTAATTCCCCTTCATTTGATTCATAAACTGATTGAGTCACA
This sequence comes from Scophthalmus maximus, assembly GCF_022379125.1. NCBI lineage: Eukaryota > Metazoa > Chordata > Actinopteri > Pleuronectiformes > Scophthalmidae > Scophthalmus > Scophthalmus maximus. Next base: position 5,997,620 of record NC_061518.1, read on the forward strand.
TTTGTTTAATTTACTTCCAGTTTGCTGTAGTAGGGTGCCTCAGCCACGCGTGTCCAATGTGTCGAGCTCTTTGTAATCTTTTTCCCAAGAGGATGTTGGTCGACATCATAACAGTTCATGGGTGATGTTGTTTTTTTTTGGTTAGATAAGGATGATTAATGGAACAATAGCTTAATCATCCCATTAATTATTAAATGACATTGGTAGAAGTAAAGAAAAAAGATTATTATATAGTTTGTGTAATTTGGGCTAAACCGATTATTCTCTATCACTTTATGCTTATTACGATGAGCCGTCTGAGCCATTTTGTTTATGCAGGATTTAGTTTAGCCCATCATTTGATTTTCACGCATCATAAAAGAGGATAGACTGTAAGACCTCCAGTACCTGAGTGTGTGTGGGTGTGTGCGTGAATGTGTGGGTGTGTGCAAGTGAGAACTTGAAAAACATGTTCAATGATGCGCACTCTCTCAGGAGGTTTGCGTTTTTTAAAAATTATTTTCTACGTGAGTTGATTCTCAAGGCGATAATGACGGGCGTAAGAAGAGGGTTTAACACCACTTTGTTGACCATCTCTCCGACTCGGGCGCGGCTTCTCCCTCGGAGTTTCCTTTTCATGCTCTCTTAAAGTAAATTAGTGTCCAAGATTAAAAATTACCAACATTATTACACACGGTGGATGTGCTCTACAAAAGCAGTTCTTGGAATACTGAAGAGGAAAAAAAGCAGTGTTCCCCCCCTTGCACATGAGGCCACTGCCACAGGTAATGTGACCAAAGTACCCATTTGTAGACAGAAGAGAAAATTATAACTATGCCCGCTTGAGCATCAAAAGGAATAATAAAACAAAGTTACCGCACATGTTGAAGGGAATCGGCTTTGAAGTTGCGTGATGTCTCGTTGGTTTTCACAAAGAGACACAAGTGCGAGCACCTCCGCCCTGCGCGGCCTTCTTTTCTCCCTTCCCATTGGCCTCCTAATGGCCATCGCTAATGACGCTGTATGGTCAACCAAAATAATAGGCAATCAATGTGAGTGATGTGCATATTAATTATGAATATTGTGTCTTTGCTGGTGAGCGGTGAATATGCGAGGGAGAGGTCATGTTGATTATACAACGGCATATAAAAAGCCTCCAAAGTGCTACTTAGCCCTATTTAATGACAGAAGAAAAAAAGCCTTATCCCCCCCACCAAAATGAATATGAACACCAAAAAATACAGCTGGAACGCAGTCATGTTATGAATTCTGCCAGGAACCGTGATTAACTGTATGAAACTATTGCGTTGGACTTCAGCCGCCTGACTCACCAGCTCCGCGATGCACCAACAGTTTTTACAAAAAGCACTATAGTGGCTGCAGGAAGAGGAGAGATGTGGGCGACGACTTCATTCGGCATGGGTCGTGTTCGATTTGTGGCGCTGAACTGAGTCGAGTTTAGTACAGTGAGATTGGGAAGAGGAGAAAGAGCGTCAGTGAGAAAGATACTTTAAATGACTGATCACTAGGGGCGGGGACAAATAATCGATATTTAACCTGATACAGTCTCTAGGGCTTTGCTGGGGTGTTTCCTCCCTTTTCCTGCAGACATTTCTGAAATACTCCTTGGCTGTACACGGGGGGGAAAAAAACAACCTAAATTACTGCACATGCATCAAATCTGTTTAGGGTTTACACTCCCTTATATCAAACACACTCGGCGCTTTAAACATAAGTCACATGGAGTGTCGACTTGTGAATGTGACTTATGCCAGCCCGGGACAAACGGTGCGGTTTTTGAATAAAATCAACACAGTTTATGCAGGTGACTCCCTGCAACAAATCATTTCTGCACAAAAGCCCGCTGCTGCAAGGGCGTATTTGTTGTGGTCTGAAAAGTGGAAGAGCACGAGAAGTCAAGTCAATACCGCAACTGGACTCGATACCTCACAGACATCGCGAGAGGAGATGATGCGTCCCGCGTGTCAACATATCATTCAGACGATGAAGGTTGTAACCCTGCACGACAATACGCGTTTTGTTGGCTTCAGGGTCGGGTGTTCGTGCGGTATGAATTTCTTTAAATTTGTTTTGAAAAGCAGTGCACTGGCTTGCAGGCCACAAATGCAGCTGTCAAATTGTAAGAAGAAGGAGGAAAAAAAAGAAAAAAGGATGGACTGTAACGTCTCCCACTGCAACGAGCAGAACTAAAGGAGTGCAGCAAGAAGCTGTGCGGTTCGGATGAATAATCCATCAGACTACAGTAGGTGCGAACGCTCGCTCGCTGGATATTCTCCGTACTGCAAAAAAATAAAGCTCTTTTTTTGTCTGACCGCATAGTATAACCCTGCATTACTATTTTAGATAGATTACCGCGTGTCCCAAAAGGAACGCCACGCCAGCGTGAAATATACAAACCTATCTTCAAACGTGTGAGCCCACTTTAAAAAGGCTCCTCCGTGATTAAGTACTGCCCAGAATCATTAGCGCGCCTGTCCATCGGGGCGGTTAAGACCTCCGTGTGGTTACAATATGTCTGCTCTCCATTAACCGGCATGCGCAGCACTTTCTTGCTTGTCTAAATTTCATTTGCAGCAGACCTCCCCTAAATGATTTGGAAGATAGCGGACGGTATTCGGGAGGCAGTAGACTGTGATGGCTTTGAGTTCACTTAAGACCCATTGATTGATTGGTGCGTTATCTCCAGGAAGACGTATAGGTCCAGCTAATTAGATTTGATCACTTACAATTGCTCCTTAGCCACTAAGTAATCAATGAAGTCTAATTATTTACTCGGTTTCTGCGCCACTTTTCCCTTACTTTCTCCAACGTCCTCTCACTTTGCCATTTCGCTCTCCATTCTCTCTATATTTGAAACTCTTAATTCCTGATTTTGCCGCATCCCCCGTCACAGCCGTGTTTTTCTTTTCCTCTAACCTCAATTCCTCTACCTATTTGGCTGCTCCTGAGCTTCTTTGACAGTTTTCCAGGAGGAGCGAGCTATAGAGTTCCCTTGGTGGTAACATCACACACTGCACATACACATATAAACACACACACACACAACAGAGACATAGTTTTTAAAATTAAAAAAAACTGCAGTCCCGATCTGCGCGGCTTCCTCGCGAGGTTACGGTGGATTTGGAACCGCCGGCACCTTCTAACACGATGGAACACGTGCACTCCCGTGCACACACACACACACACACACACACACACACAGTGAGTGCTGTGTGTGTTTTTGGGAAGACAGTAAAGGACAAATGCATGTATCATACCTAGCAGGGGCAGGTAGAGGCAGGGTGTGTACTCCCGTTCCTGTGAGTAAAAGAGAGCTGTCCAATGATGTGTGAAAGAGAAGCTGCAATTTGTCCTTGTTCACCACCCCGATCTAAGATATCAAACACACCTGCACACACACACACACACACACACACAGTCAAATAAGCACAAACACATCCCCATAAAAATGAACAGTGCCCCAAAATGCACCAACAAGACCTGAGAGTAGACTAGCACTCCAACATGCTCGTCCCATTTGTCTCAATCGGCCTGCTGTCTGCTCGGTCAGTCTTAGGGCCTCAATGGGAATACAGAATAGAGTGCAGCTTTTTACACTTACTCAGCCTCACTGTACTCCGTGTCTCTCTGACCTTTGTGGCCTTGCTTGCGTGGACTTGATCCTTCAATACAGTGGGAGAACGCGCGCTTGCGCTTCTCGTCCGCTACCGCCGAACGAGCGAGCGAGCCTCCGGTGAAAAATCTATGCAGCGTGCACCGGATTCATCTCGTGTTCAATGGGTCCGGTGCTCCCTCTGCAACTTGAAGGTCAAAGACTCGTATTTTAGGTCAGCAAGCGAGTCATATTTTGAAACCGCAAAAGGCCAAATACACAGATGCTGCAGTTTGGGTCTGTTCAGTTGGCTTTGGTTCAGTTCAGTGAAGTTCAGCTCAGTTCAAAAAGCTCCACGAGAGAAAAAGTTAGAAGGCAAGTCTGCAGCATGGAAAAACTCAAAGAATATCTCTCTACAGTGTCTAATAATAATTTTGATGAAACTACCAGACATCTAGCCAGTATTTATCACCCCGCCGAATTATCCTGTATTCATTGCGGGCTCTGACTGTCTAAGTACAAAGCAGCTCAGACTGGCCATCATCGATCCATTAATTGGAAAGTGGCCCATTGTAGTGAAAGGGCTGGGCAGCACAGACAGACAGGAAGAGATGGAGGCTTAAGATCAGCCCGGACTCTAATTGGCAGGAAAAAGGTTTCTATGAAGTGGCATAATGTGTTTTTTATTGGCTTGTGGGAGGGGCAGGTGGTGGAGGGAGGTAGAACACATGCTAATTCAAGTGTGACATGCTTTTTGGTGAGAAAGAACGACGACTTTGTGGCATCCAGTGGTTTATTACATCCAGTGGTTTATTACTTACAGTAAAGCACATGTGGACGATCGCCATTTTGAATTTATTCAGTCAATGGTAAACACTAAAGTGTGCGAAACAAAAGATGAAATGTACTGTGCGCGTGTGTGTGCACAGCTATGACAATCTAGAAACATAATTTTTCCTGTAATGCCCTTTCATCCGGATCGGATTTAGTGCAAACAGAGCGGAGTTGATTGAAAGACAAGTCCAAGGATGAGTAAACGGTTATAAAAGTACCAAAGGGGTACATAAATATAAAGACTTCCATCTCTCATTTGTATTCTTTTTTCTTTCTTTTGTCTTTTTTTGAACCTCAGGCTGTTATCATTTCAATGCCGAAACGGCTTTCAAACGTCCATTCTTCCCGTACTCTGTGGTCAGATGCCAGCCTTTGATATACAGTAGTCCGTGGGTGTGTTTTTCTTTTGACCGTGGTGAAGGCTGAAGTGCAATAGAATGTTTAGGTGGAGATAAAGGTGCTGGCAAAATCGCCGAACGTCAACGGTGGCCCGTCTGACCTTCACACAGCCTTTTTCTTTTTTTTCTTACCCACACCGAGCCACCGCGGAGCACGGATGACATTGAAATACTGTATCGACTGCGCGTCAAGCTGTGCATATGAAAAACCCCAGCACACGGACGCATCACTCAGCCAACCTGACATTTTACTGCTCTCGATTCAAGACAGAGAGCTGTGCACTACGCAGGGTAATTATTTGTTTAGCGGCGACGAACGCCGCTAAAACACGGCGAGAAAGTGATTCCTCTTGAAGGCGTTTGTTTCCAGCCCGTCCCGCTGCTGTGTCACGGATATTCCTGTATTCATTATAAGCAGCATAACGCATTCGTTCCCTTTTTGCCGCCAGTGTCCTCCGTGGGCCTCCGAATCACCTTCGCTCCGTCTCATCTCAATGGACACAGGATTAGAGCTCCTCACATACTGTCCTTTGATACAATAAGCATGCGGGAGACAGACTGGGAGAGAGACGCGTCCAGTACTTTCCAGTGCCAACGTGATTGATCCCGGTCCGTGGTGCACTGCTGCTACACGCAGTGCTGAGGATGGCGTCGGGCGTTCATACAGTTTATGAATTGACCGTATTCTATTATACCACTACTTACTTTGTCATACATGCCACACTGTGTCTCAGCGTGCCTCCATTTGCAAGACTCGCCGTGTCGGCGTGTCTTTGTGTGCACTTTGTGTGCTTTTTCTATCGATTCAACACACAGCATGAAGCCCCCCCCCCCCCCCCCCCCCATACCTATAGCAAATAAACCCCGCACGGTTCAACACACACGAGCCCCAGTGCCACACAAAAAGGATTCCTCTCTGCATGCGACGACGGAACACAAGACACGTTGAGCCTCAGAAAATGAACAGTTCCTCACAGAAATATTGTGAGAGGAACCTGTACAGTCAAAAAGAAATGTGCAGCTGCTGCAGCACTGCTCAGTCACTACATGTTTCGTTGACACTAGTTGTTTCTATTGTATGTTGTCTGCCAGATTTGACATTCAGTTGACTCTCAAATTGCAAATTTTCATAGTGTAGTATTCTGTTTGCCCCTACTCCCCCCCCCCCCCCTTACAATTAATCATATGACACAAGATCTTGTTTCCCGGCAGGATTCATTTCTGTAGAGCCTGCTACATGCTTCTTTTTTTTTTTCTCTCTCTCTCTCTCTCTCTCTCTCTCCCTCCTCTCTACAGACGGACAATTTCCCCACTGAGCCTAATTATATGGGTAGCAGACAACAGTTTGTTCAAAGGTAAGAGTTCGGATCCATAACCGTCACCACATCTCAGACCTTTGTTTTCTTTTCCTCCAATAGTCCCGACACGATGCTGTGGCGGCATGAACTTACCATGACAAACATTTTCAGGGGGAGGAAGTGCATTTGTATTTGATGAGGTTTAAAAGTTGTTACTGTCAGTATTTTTTCTATATTATATGAAATATAATCGCACACCGACAAAAAAAAAAACACTTGGAAAAATGAGGCTTCTGCAGAAATCCTCAGCCACACACTGTGTACTGACACTATTTCCCTCTGTTGTCTATTTGTTTAGCAGTTCAACATTCAAAGACCCAGAGCGAGCGAGCCTGAGAGACAGCGGCCATGGCGACAGCGACCAGGCCGACAGCGACCAGGACACCAACAAAGGCTCCTGCTGCGACATGTCCGCCAAAGACGCCCTCAAGTTGAAGGCAACGGGCGTGAAACCGCCACCTTTGGAGCAAGGTGAGCCCCTCGTCTGGCAGGTCCGACCGCATGGGAAATAAAAACGTGCTGCGTAAGCCGAAACACACTTGAAACCGAAACGATTATCAATCCGTTTCTTTGTGCCGCAGCTATTTGTGTTAACGATTGAGCCCTCGACTTGCCCGAACGCTCACAATCACAATCTCAACTTATACCTGGCTACTTTATTCTCCCCTACTTTGTTCTTTCCACTCTCATTTAATGTGTGCGCAGTTGGTGTGTGTCTTATGTGTGTGTGTGTGTGTGTGTGTGTTTGAGGGTGTGTGTGTGTGAGAGTGTGCATTCGACACACGTCCTCAGTTTATCAAAGCAGACAAGCCCATTACGTTTTTATAAGCCAAACTACTTCAGCCTCTCCATTTAGTCCCCCTTCCCCGAGCACCCGTCTCTGAAACTTTGATAATGGAACATGGAAAATGACTTAGTGAGCGGCAGGCGATGTAGCTTCGTAGCGCGGTGATTAAATATGAATAATTATTCTAAGCGCTGTGGGCCAGGCAGATTACACATGACATGTGTAGAACAATAACTCCCCAGATGTGAGTTGTCGCAGTCCCCCTCTTACCCGAGCCACCTGACACGATTAGCGCAGGGTCAGGGGAGGGCAAGGAAGCCCAAGATTACACGTACAGTAGGTCGAGGCAGAGAGAAGCAATGGGACAGAAGGGGTTTGGCAAATGTCTCACCGCAGCTTCAACCAGTCATGTACCTAGTTGTGGGCCATTACCACACAGATATTCCCAAAGAAATACAAATTCACTTATGTCTCCGCACACTGAGATGTATTTATCTCACTGACTGGATCCAGAAGTATGGCGTTGTGTACTGAACATGGATTCCCCCTTAATGATGCTATTAATCCAGGGAACAGAAGGGCTGTTTTACTCCGCGCGGAAGGACAATGACAATTTGCGCGACATTCCGTGCTCCAATATGCATGTCTGACTTGCTTCTTTTTTCCTTTCTCCTTCTCCTTTTCATTGAATTATAGTATATAAAAAAAATACCGCACACATTGGCAAGAAAAATTGACCAATTAAAAGACTCCATATGTTTCTCATTTCGGAAATGTTCTCATTTAATCGTCCGTGAGGGACAGAAAGAACCAGGTTTATACACACCAAGTCTGATGACAGAAGATAGCTGAGCGTGGGCTGTAGCTGCAAGAACTGTCCAAATATAATTTTAAATATATATATATATTTTGTTAACGGGAACTTACAATCAATTTCCTTCTTAAACAAGGAGATCGTCACACCCATGCACAGGCAGACACGCACCCAACTGTCCAGTGGCGCTGGGCGATCAGCGAGAGGCCGTGACCTGCCTGTGCCTGTTTCCCGCTCATCCCTGCCCTTCCCTTTTGTTCTCACCCTCCGCTGTGCTCCCCCCCCCCCATGACTTTCGTTCCAATGCTCCACCTATCCTTGTTTGGGGAAATCGATTGATGTGAGATTAGACAGTTAACTGCCTGCAGCCGGCTGTGTTTAGCCAATAACATGTGGGCTTAGCTAAGCCGTGGGGGAGGGCCAGGGCAGGGGGCCAAGGCACGGTGAGGCGTGGTGAACATCACTCTGGCGGTGTTCCAGACAGTGCGACTTTATTCATTTTGGCGAAAATGCTTTAGTGCAGCAAATTACACCCCCAATTTTGAGGTTGAACGCTTTAGACAGTAGACAAACAATATTCTTCATCGTCTGCTCAGAGACTTCCGCTTTTTATGTTTGACGCCCTCCTGCTGTTGAAGATGAGTCACAAGATGGTCCCCTTGTACCTCGGTTGGCTCTTCCATCTTCCATCTGCTGCTTTGTCTGAAGATGACCCCCCTTAATGTACAAGTTAGATATTCAAGTAAATGTATGGCTTAATAATAAGGCTAAGTAAAAAGGACAACATTGAAACATGAGCTTTAATTTGAAATGTGGTACAGTAGCATGGCATTCAGATATTGCCATCTGAATCTCCCTGTGTGCGCGCACACACACACACACACACACACACACACACACACACACACACACACACACACACACACACACACACACACACACACACACACACACACACACACACACACACTCTTACTGCACACACAGAGGCACACAGGTCCAGTAGGTCTATTATCAAATGAACACTGAAAAAAGGGAGCTTGTCATTTGTCACTTGTCCCTGGGGTCATTTTCCTGCTGGCTTATTTTCCTCACATCTGAGCACTTAGCATCTACTTCATAGGTCTCTCTCTGTACCTCCCCCCCTCCTTCATCCCATCTCTGTTCCTCCTCTCCTAGCATAGCTAGGCTCCCAATTACTCTCTGTGGCTCACTGGGCTCGCCCGCCAGGACACTGCGGCCTCAATCACTGGCAAAACAGAACTACAAGTGTGCACAGGCATGGAGTTCAAGTCCTCATCAATCCTGTTTCAGTCCTTTGCCTTTATTGTCACTGGGCTTGCAGTGTATTCACAGTTGTGACCCTTATTTCTCATTTGCGATCCTTTTTACCCCCCCCCCCTCCTATTACACTTCTTTCCCTGTCATTTATTTATGCTCCCTCCTCCTGGCAATAGGCGTTGGTAGAACAAACATTCCAACTCCCCATCTCCGTGCCTGTAATTCATCTTCGTCTCCTATGTACAGTTTCCTTCCAGACAACATAATCTGGAAAATGTCCGCGCCAGGGACCAGTAGCAAATTGATTAATTAGGCCTGCGAAATTGGTCGCAATGTATTAATTAAGCTCAAGTATATCAAATGCATTTAGTTTTTTGTGTGCCAGTTTTAAGCGGCGGTTAATTGATGTTCCGACGCGCCCGCGGTAGACGCTGATACCGGATCGTCTGGCTCCGTCGGAGTGGCTGGCAGCGCGTCGCCCGCCTCTGTGGAGACAACTGCCACAGTCGCTATCACAAACAGGCAGGCGGCAGTGGTGGAGGGAGATGGTACCCACCGATAGGGCTGAAATGGAGAGGGGGGGGGGGGGGGGGGGGTGATGATGCTGTAGGAGGAGGAAGAACATGGTGGGAAAGATACTGGTTGACTGTACCAGCTGACCCGTCTTAATTAGCTCCAACTGGAAATGCGATGATCAATCCACCTAATGAGTCATTTAAAACGGGAGGCACGAGTTGGACAGAGGAGGGGGTAAGTGGGGGGAGGGGGATGCTATTCTACGAGAACCGCTGGTTTACATTAAGTCGTGTTCCTGTGACGCAGTGGAAATCTGTATAAAACATTCCAGTTAAACCATTTCAAATTAAGAAATATTTTTCTCTTTACATGAATGGAATTAAGTAGGATTTTTTTCTCTCGCAGCCATGACACAGCTGTTGAGTGTTTTCTACTTAATTCTTCCCTGGCAGCTTAATTTTGACATTTAATCTTCCGGGAACGTTTCATGTCAAATATAGAAAGTCCTGTTTTCGTAGCGACATCACAGGATATCTTACAGTAAGTGCGTTTGTCTTTGAATATGCCTGTGGGGAACAATGAGAGCCCATAAGAGCCCATTTATTCCTTTAGACATAGTGCTGATGAATTTCACCCACTGTTATTATCCTTATCATTAGCATTTTCAATTAGGCTAAATATAGCAGCCAGAACAATAAGCACAACAGACATGCACATACATTCATGTATTGGATTCTGGAGTCCTCTTAGTTGTATGGTGACAAGCAAGAAGATTAACTCATCTGTAAAACCATGAGAAAAATGAAGTGCTCATCTGTTGTTCTGTTGAAAGTTTTTTATTATTGCTACCAGTCCACACTGACACCAAGCAAACTAAATATTCAGACTCTAATCTGTATTAAGTATTCACCCTTCTTCCCTTGTGGCGGTCTTAATCTTAAGACTCTAGAATTACCGTACTTTTCCAAAGTCTCCCAAGTTCCCCCACAATCTCAGTCTTTCCCCTCCTTCCCTTTATTCGCCGCAGTTAATTTTGCATCATGAAGGAATCTTTGATTAAAGGGGGGGAAAAAATGTAAATGCAATTCTGAAATTAATTGACTGGTCAGAAGTCAGATCAGATGCCCTTTTCACACTTGTAGCCATGGCAACCTCCATACTCACCCTGGCCTTCAATAAACCTTTATCTGACTGTTGGAAAAGGGCACTCAATTCAATATCATTCATATTTCATGGACATATAAATGCAGACACATTTTTTTATGTGGTGGAAGCATGTGTATTACATCCGTGATTTGAATGCTTTATAATTTCGTATTCACAATGCAGCATAATCAGGCAGTCATAAATGAAGTATTGCGGGTAATCGTATGTAATTTTGGTTGTACACAGTGTATTTTCGCCAAATATGGTTGCAATTAATTAACAAAGTATATGTAATTGGCATGTATTGTAATTGGCAGATAATATTTTATTCCCTTAGTCACTTATGACAAGCTTTTATTATGGCTGAGCCAATGTACCTTTATAGGCAAAACTCTGCGCCCATGGGACCAAGACAATTGTGTCAAATAATTAGTGCATTAAAATAATTATTAATATTTCAGTTTTCTAAAAGGAAATGTGTTAAAACTTCTGCGAAAATCTGTGACGTTTGTTGCGGTTGAATGGTGTCAGTGAAAGTCTATCACAGTATGATGGATGCACTTGTATCTTTCTTTGTTTTAACAGAGCTCTTTTTTTTTATGTGAGCTCTTTGTTCTGGCTAAAATCTTGTTTATAAGTTTTCAATTGAAGCAAGAGACAGAGACAGAGAGTTCAGACAGAGCACAATCAAATCCTCCCCCCATAAAAAGACAATAAAGCAACACAATGTCGGGCCGCCGAAAGAAAGTCGCCTCGAAGACGCACTTCATCTGAAGCGATTGCCAATGGGCAGTGTATCTAAAAGTGAAGCGGCACAGACAAAATATGACTCAGCCACATCTCGTAGACAGAGGATCTGACTTTTGGACATTTATTCATCAAGGCAAGGCAAAGCAAGTCTTCATGTGTTGCACATTCCGTATGCAAGGGCAAATCAAAGGTTTTAACGTCTTGGTTTAAATTCATTAATAACGCGGCAGGGGAAAAAAAATGTGAAGGGGCCAACTTTTTAAAGGGAAATAAAGAGGTGAGAACAGAGACATAGATGAAGGCGTAGAGAAATAAGAGCGACGTGGTTTGTGACGTTTATCTAAAGAGGCGACAGGCTGGAAAATAACAAGGCTCACCGGGGACCAGCAACAGTGCGGATGGTGTCGTGTTCATGCCCAAAAAGTTGTGTATCGCAGTCAAAGGCATAAAGGGTTTTTAACCAAGACATGGAAGTCCTCTGGCAGCTTGTTCCATCTCTGTGGTGCACAGGAAGGTAAAAGCTGTTTGTCTGCGTTTAGTTTGCACTCTGGGAGCAGTTTGCCCAACACTCTCTGATGACTTCAGAGGCCCGAGTCGTTCACGTGGTAAGAGACGACGGTCAGAAATGTATTTTTGGTCCCGAGCCATCAAGAGCTTTATAGTACGAGCAGCCGTACTCAAACTGACAAAAGTAACTGTTGCTTTTATCAGTTTTTCCAAACATCTCTTGTTTGCAAATTGGCACAATACGTCTGCTCAGCGCCTCAATCTGGCCGTACTCTCCAGTGCATGGAGGGGCTTCTTGGGGGGGGGGGGGTTCTTTCTTCCCACACCATGTCGGAGCAATCGTTTTGCCGCTGAGAGTGAGAAGCTTCGTTCGAGAGCGCCGTAATTAGTGGGTTTACAAACATCGGCGTGAACAGGTAGCATATGGAGCAGTCGTGGATTTCGCGTGGCGCCATCACATCTGTCTGTTTGAACATGATTAATTGAGGCCATCAGAGTGCGTTTGCATTGTTGCGTCAGCGGAGACGCTGGACGTGCGCGCGCGTGTGTGTGTCGTTCCAGTGAACTGTCACAGCAGCGTGAGCAGGACCCCCCGCCACTCCCCCCACCCCTCCCTTCGCTGGCTGCCTGTTTGCTCTTTTCATCAGAAATCATCTATTAAGGAAAATATGGATTATTTTGAGTTTCTTTTAAGGGATTTTCTGCTCTGTTCTAATCCGAATTCTTTTTCTATACACTTGATGAATCAGTGTTATGGCCTCGGGGAGAAGACTGGGGGGGGCGGCGGGGGAGCCAGATGCTCGTGCTTCTTCTCACTGTGTCGTGCGAGGCCATTGGACGGAGAGGATCTGTCTTTGAGCCGTTCCTTCCTCTTTTCCTCTGCTCCTCATCTTCTCCGCGGCTTGTCCCCGCGACTAGGCCGATCGGCTGATGCGCGGCAGTATCACCTGCCACGTCCCTGGTGGGGGGAAAAGTGAGAACCAGCAGGCAATCTGGACTGCCCCCCAGGACGCGTCACTCAAAGTCAAATAAGAGAGTGTGTGTGCGCGCGCACGCGAGCGTGTGTGTGTGCACGTGCCAGATCGTGCGTGCACCCTGTTCTTAGAGGATACGGCGGTATCGCACAGCAGTGAGGCGATTTGCGGCTAATCTAGTGGAATCCCGTGGAAAGCCTCAAATCTTGTGGGGTGGAGGGAGGGGAAACATCACAGTCTTTGGATTTCTTCTCTCTCATTACGGAAGATTTGAAGGGATTAGTCTATTTTTCTTTTTGTTTTGTTTTTTTAAATACACAAAGTTTTTAAATCAACGAATAAATTCCATCGTTATGATTGTGGTTCACCAAAGGGTAGTGTCCATTCTCGTGTCCTTACCCTCGCGCTGAGTGCGCGCGATGTGATGTCGGGCCGGACCGGCTGTGAGCTCCACCTCCAGACTCTCTCATCATTACACGACTGGACCCGCTGGATTCCATCGCCGCCGCCCCTGAGCGCTCGAAGCTGCCCGGCCCCCTCTCTCCTCACACCGGAGCATCAATCCAAGTGTGCGCTTCGCTCACAGCAGACACTGGAAAACATACAGAGCCATTAAATGCGGCGGCAATGTTATTTAGGGCCCATTAAGAAATGTGGGCGAGCGCTGAGTATGAGGATTAGTCCAGAGTCATGGAGATTTAAAAGTTAATCGCGTTTCAACCGTTTTGTTGAACTCTCATCCTCTTGTCAGGTCCAGTAAAAAAAAAAAAAAAAGACCCTCTGTGACGTTATTCCCTATCGTTGTTGTTTTCTTATGGTGGCCTCCGCTCAGCTCTCTGGACAACAGGTTTTACATGCACGGCGATGTCTGAACCGGAGCCGGCGACGCTTTTGCCGCGGCTCTCGTCAGATGCCTTTAGCATTGGTCTTGTCTTGCTGCCTCTTTGGTGTGCCACAGAACTTTTGGATTAGTTTGCAAATGTCCTGTTTACACTTGACACATGCCCACGGACCCGCTTGCCGTCAACACACTAGTAACCTACATTATCAGCCAGAGTGTAGGTTCTTTCACACGCACCGGCGAGAGCTAAACTCGTTCTGCCGCACACACACGGGAGAGAGAGAGAGAGAGAGAGAGAGAGAGAGAGAGAGAGACAGACTTATTCCCTCGAGGAAAAAAAGTCCAGCATGTTTATGGGCTCCATCATCACGTCGGGCGTGTTTCTGCTCCCGGTCCTTGTCTTTGCTGTGTATGAAATGAGTTAACATGGTGCAGCAGAGCCACATGGCAGGGCAGCCCATGGTTTCTTTTTCAAGTCTTTTATTAAAGAGCTCAGTTGTTGTTATCTTTTTTGTTGCTGATATATTGTGACCTGGAAGCTCTTGTGCCGCATTCGGCGAGGGGAGATGTTGCGCCGCAGTTTTTCCAGCTTTTGGGGATGGCACCGGCCAGGTGAGCTTGCACTGAGAGGAGCAAACAAGCTGCATGGCGGATCACAATCGACGCTTTGCAGCCCTGCGCTTGCGTCCGTCTGTCCGTGTGTGTGTGTGTGTGTGTGTGTGTGTGTTTGCTGGAGATGCACAGACTGACTTGACAGAAATAACTCCCGTGAGCCGTCCAAGACTGATTTGTAAAAGGCTTGAGTGGATGAGTTTCAGAGCAGGCTGCTGCCTTCCACACAGCACGACTTCTAATCTGTACGTTCCTTCACTGAGAAAACAATATTTGTGGCCTGTCTTTTTTTGCCTTTCCCCTCTTTTTTCTTATTCGAAAAGGGTTAAACCACGGAGCACTGGCAAAAGCGAACTGTGTGTGTTATCGCTTGTGCCTCTCGATGAGGGCGTATTACAGAGCGGCAGCAGCAGAGCTGTTTCAGGATCTGCTCTCAGCGGGTGAAGCATGTCGTCCAGCACAGCAGTAGGGAGGATACTACGGAGCAGATTATAATGATACAGAACATCGTCACTTCCTGGACCAGAGCCACTCGGCGGGCCATCTGTCCTCTGTCCATGGACAGCCGGGGCCCTTGTGTCTGTGCGCGTGCGCGCGTGTGTTTCAGATGAAATTCTAGACCGCGCTCGTTTACATATGCTTTGATAGTCGTTTTTACCGCTCCCTATCATTTTTCAATCCTACACACAATGTCTTGCTCATCCCTGTCGGCGCTGATTTATGTGCCTCCAGCTCTTCATCGGTTTCAGATTTTATGTTTGTGTAAGCAGTCACGTAAAACTGTTGCTGCTCACACATTGCGAAGACCGAGAGGAATTACTCATTATACATTCAAAATAATTCAAGATGGTCGGTCGGTTGACACCTGTCATTTTTCTGCTGTCTCTTATAGGTAAAACATTCGATGATTAATGGTCGGAGTGTCATTTTTGTCGTTGAGTTTAGAAATAGATTCCGACTGCCTGTTCCACGTTGGAGATCTCTCGTCAGCTGGTGACAATATAGTGGGAGGTGAAGTCACGGCTGCCGTTCCCCCCCCCCCACAACCTTTTCTCTGAAATCAGCAGACGTACAGTATGTCACTTGCTACTGCTTGGTTAATGAATTCTGGTGTTTTGTGAACGCGATCTTTACATTTAACCGCAAATCTTCAACACCAAAACCAGCCGCATTGCAAACTGGTTGGCACACTTTCCACATGTTGTGCAACTGAGTGGCTGTGCCCTACAAAGCATTCGGTAGAAGTGGCAGTTTTACTAATTATGAATTGCAACTTCCAAAATGTCTTATGCTGCGAAAGTGGCAGTGGCAGTGTGTTTGTGCGCAGTTATACTAAAACGTTTTCGTATGGATTTGGTGGGACGGCCACAATCCGCTTACTAGTTCATATTTTTTCTTTAATTTGTACAACACAATGTTGTGGTTTCACTTATATTGTGCTGGGTAATTCTATATATCGAACGCGGCAACATTATTAATTACAAAAACACCAAGTGACAGATTGTTTGATCAATTCTGTGCAGGCCGCAACAAGCCGGGGAAACTGTTCCGCTTCGATTAGGTGAAACTCGGATGCACGGTTAGGAAAAATTTCCCTAGACAGGGAATTCAACACAACTTCCGACGAATCGTTTAGATACAAGCGAAGCGCCCCCTTTTGTCCACGCCGTTTCCTGGGCTGATGTGAATGAATATTTGCGGTGCCCCGGGGCGTTGTTTTCCCCCGCGTTGCACTGCATCAGGAACCAGAAGAGATAAATGGGTCCGGCCTGTCCAAGGCATCAGGACTTCTCCTCTGTTCAACCATAACTAGTAATGTCCTTTCATCCGCCGCCTGCAGTGCAATAGATAATGGAGTGTTTGAAGAAGAGGAAGCACTGAAACAAAGGGAGGGGATGCGGTTTGTGCGATGACAGTGGACGGCGTGATCAGAAATGGCACAAAAGAAGAAGAAAAAAGGGATTTAGCAAAGCAATAGGAAAGGGGGATTGAATTCAGTCAACAAACACTAACTCAAATGGGTTGATTGTAAGAATAATAATAAAGAAAGATGAGATGAACAAGGCTGCAATGAAGGGATGACGAAAGACTGCAACCAGTTGAGAAGTGATCATGTGTGGATGGACGGACGGGTAGATGGACGGATGGAGAGGGGCGGGACAGCCGGCAGGCTCCATGGGAGATTGGCTTAAGTAGCATTATGCCAGGCTCCCTGCTGTCACTGAGACACCAGTTCACATTCAAGAGAAAAACCTGCCAACGTAAACACCCAGTCACGTGTAGACGCACACCAAGAGAGACACTTGTGCACACGCTGTGGCTGCAAAGACAGAGACTGTCATTAGGCCGACCTCTGCAGCTGTAATGAATATGTAATAAATATGCATTCAAGCCTATAAATAGTGCTTTGTGGTATCTGTGCAGATTGGTAATACAAGCGAGCCGCTTGTGATTGATTTCATCAAATACGTCTGTTGCACTTTTGGCACGAGGCTGTAACTACGCGCTGACGGAGATTGAGAGGGAGTCGGTGTCCTGGTGAGTGAGCGAGGACGGTGACTGGGAGTGTTTTTCTCCGATAACCTCAGTTTGTTACATTTTGATCCTGCTAAATTAAGATAAGGGGCTTGGTTAATTAAACTGTCACATGGCAATACCTTGAGGAATTGCGAGGCCAACGCAGCTTTAATTGGGTGGCTGCTATTGTCCCTGCGTTTGCCTTCCTTCTCCGGGTAGCTGGGGGGGGGGGGGGGGGGGGGGATACCCTCATGGCTACTGGCAAAGGATGGAAGCAGTGAAGGGATGACAGGCTTGAAGATTCAAATAGAGAGGGGGGTTGGGCCGAAAACAGGGTGATGTGTAGGAATCTGTGTCGTTCTCAAAAACAGATGTAACTTATCCCTTGTTTAAAAAACGTGCCCATTGTAGCTATATGACAGGGTGAGCACAAGGTTAGACTCGAGATGAGGCGTTTTAATTGCTACTTCAGTATGCATGCAAGCTGTGTAATTTTCTGTACATTGCAGTAATCTCCGCGGTGCATTAGTGGCGAGGGAGGTCTCCAAAGTCCCGTAGACGATGACAGCGGCCTAAGATGCATCTGTAATTACCGGCAGCCAATTAGCAGCTGACCTCGACCATCCCACCTCAAACCACAACAGAGATCTATGATGGAGATTTAGCAGGCTCGGCGAGTAAACAGCTCGGCGTGATGGGTATTCATGCGCTCCTCATGGGTGTTTGCACCCCGCCCCTCAGGTTTACACACGGAGACGTCATTGAGATTCGCACCACGGCGAGGTCGGCGGGTTGAAGGTGGTTTTCGCAGATGTGTACGTTTTCGCCGAAGCAGGGTTTTAAAGCAACCGCCTTTCAGTCGAACCTGTGCATGATATTCTCCTGCTAGTTAGTGCATATTTCTGAGGCACCACAGGATTCATCAACTAAAATGCCTTCAGCTGTAGCTGATATTGTTTTAGAAAAATAGCGTGTATTCATCTCGGAGACATCGGGGTGCTGTTGTTGTTTTTAGGAAGTGTCCTCGAGAGCACGACGCCCCCCTCTCCGAAGTGATGGTTTTGGAAAAACAGTTGTCCATCTGTCCCCGAATGTGTTCAAAATCTGCCTTGATTAACAAGTGGGATAACCTCGGTCGACGGTCCCCTGTGCTGCCTCTCATCCCCTCCCAAGTGGGGATCAAAGAGGATGAAGTTTTCAGCCCTGGGGATAATCTAGTCCTCTAGATTGTGATAATGCTGCTCAGGATGATCGTGTGGATGAGAGCGGGGCTGGGGTGTGAGCTCATCTGGCCGCGGGGCTCGTTCGTGCACATGCCTGTGTGCCGGCGTGTTGGTGCTCAAGAAGAAAAGAAGAAGAAGAAGAAGAGGCCGACAGTAGCCGAGTTAACCCGTGAATAAGTGCACGTAGACTGCCGGAGAACACGCTCCTGCTGTTGCTGTATCCAGGCAACCACATCAGAATTCAAGACGTGTCGGACAACGGGTGATTGGCACCGCCTTCCTTTCCCAGCGCTTGCGCTGCTAAATCATGACCACTTCCACTCAAATGTGATATAATGTGAAGCAATTTTAATTGGCAATCAAATGGGATGAATCCTACCTCACACGTTATTTCATAAAGAACATCTGTGGTCACCTGAGCAGCACATTAAAAGTGTGAATTATTATCAAAATATTTAAATGGAGAGACTTTTCTCGCGAGTAACTTTGACTCGGTTGTATTTGTGTCACTTTGTGCGTTTTTTTGTTCCTTTTGCGACTGAAGCTCTGCTGAATCTCACTTGAGGGTTTTAAGTTCCCCTGCCGTTCCGCATGGTCTCTTCCCACCCTGCTCCGTGTCTGGTGTTGGCGTCCAGCTGTTCCATCAGCACGACAAGTGGTTCAGGAAACTCCCTCATTGTTCACTGACCAATCGCAAACCCCACCAGAATGCTGTCAACGAGCATTTTCCACCCAGTGGTTTGCATTTGCCCGCACCTGTGGTTGTAGCCCAGGGGGCAGCGGATGCAAAGGGGGGGGATGGGAATAGTCTGGCCATTGGGGTGGAAAGACGGTCAGGGTTGGGATTAGGGTGTCTTTTTCTATCTGTTGAGAATAAAGAAAGTAGATTCATTGTGAGTCGTCCCCCCACCTCACCCCCACCCCCCATTTTGTCCTGTTTTTCCTCAGAATGCATCAGAAGGCGGCTCAGCCTTGCCACCTGAATTTGCATTCTTCTTTTTTTTTTTGGTAATTTGCATGAACTCATTGGAGCACGGAGGCGAGTTACAGTCGCGTGTGCACGTATGCGTGCTTGCGTGTGTGCGTGTGTGTCTGGGCATGTCCTTTTTATAATTTGACGAGCAAAATAAAGAACTTGTCCAAACAATCTAATAGAGGTGAGAGAGAGAGAGAGAGAGAAAGATAGAAACTTTACCTGGATAGTCGAAGGCGTTTGTCGCCCAAAATGTTCGGCGAACGTTAAGAAATTACACTAACTGCCTGGACTGACAATCTGTGGCAAAACACACTGCGGTGGAGAGTCCACTGTGGAGAGTTACTAGAATAGATATACTCTGCACTGCGGTGCTTTGCTCGCCTGGGTTGTGAATCTTATCAGGTGGAATTGTGGTTGTGGATTTTCTTTGTGTGTGTGTGTGTGTGTGTGTGTTTGTGTGTATGTGAATTGATGTGTGTGTGTGTGTGTGTGTGTGTGTGTGTGTGTGTGTGTGTGTTTGCGTGCCTGCCTGCATGTGTGTCCAGGCCCCTCTGGAGTCCATTAATCCCAAATCTAACAGACTTACTGCAGAGGCAGCCTTTGATGTGTGCTGAATGCCTCTCTGGAATATTGGATGCTGCTTCCATAATATTCACGTCCCCCTCGCTGTCGTCAGGAATGCATTGTTTGTGTGTGTGTTTTTTGCCCCCGTCCTCGGCGATGCCAGGATCGTCCGGCAGGACAGGTGGCCGCCGTGCTATGAGTCTGTTTCCAATTCAGGTGTGTTTTCAACAGTCCTCTGATCTGTAATTTTTACATCTCTGAGCTCTTTTAATCCCATTCTTATCTTGTGTAAGCCCTCTAATCTTTGACCCTAATCTTAAACCACCGCATAGAACGGGGGCGGCGTGGATTGAGGAGAGTTGTTTTTCTCACCTTCAAATTCAATGCATACATTTGTCAGAGAGAGAGCCCGGGTCCTCTCGCCTCTGGATTCTCCCTTTCATGAGCCAAGTCTGAAGGGGTTATTTATTGCTATATATTTCTATTTATTTGTATTGTATTTTATTGCAGTGGCCTGGACTTGAACCCATCTTATTTTAAAGCCTTGTGCTCATAACCCACCAGTCTCGGGAGTGAAACAGATGGAGGGGCGAAGAAAGTATGAATTAGATAGTGAGATGGAAAACACATTTCTATTTGAAATGATTATCCCCCCTGATGGGTCGACTAATAGACCGTTATTGCATTTCCGTCAGTTTTCTTTTAATCTAATCATACTTAAAATAAACAGAGTGGGAATGCTAGTGTGTGCGTCTGTTTACCCGCACAGAGACACAAGCAACCAGTGTCTAGACTGCAAACAGCAATTTGGCTGGAGCACAGAGGAACGTCGATGCTAAAGCAATGTTGCTGAAACACAAGGCATGTCCCAGAGTCTTGCACGCAGAGGAGAGGGTGGTGACAGACAGATGGCGATTGGAGGAGGAGGCGGTGCGGCAGGAATGGTGGAGAGGTTGGCAGGGCGCACTGTGGTTAATACATCCAAAGTGTGTCAGTCAGCTCTCTAAATGTGTTAGGCCCCGGGGCTGAGAAAGCCAACACCATCGACTCAGCCTACCTCTCTCCACCTTTCCACTTAGCCTCCGTTCAACACCCGCCAATATCCTTAGGGGAGGTGCATTGGCACAATTGATCACATGCCTACATGCTAAAGTGTAGAGTGTTTTGCTTACTATTGCTCACGCGCGCACAGCGGCGGGGCTGGTGTGTCGCATGGCACGTAGATCTACAGGTGGCGTGCCCACCAAGCCTTTTGCCCCCCCACGTTTGCCAGATGCGTCACGTTTTTTTTTAGAAAGCAGTCAACCGTTTTATTACCACGGATAAAGAAAAACCTTTTAGCTGTCAATCACAGTCGACATTATCCGTTTACAGTAGAGCCCGGCCAATATTTTGGTGGCCGATACCGTCACCAGGTATTTTAGATGTTGCTATCAAACCATTATGGCAAAAAATCTATAATTGAGGCTTGGTGCTTTTACAGTTTATCAATTTACTTTAATATAAATGAAGAGAAAACCTCAATACTACCTTGTGAGGTAAACTGGAATTTTCAAAAAGCAGCTGGGTTTTATTTTTGCATTCAATGCTTACATGAACGCACATTTTTTTTTTCTTTGTTAGTTGTGTCGAATTGATGTTTGCATATCGGAAATAGACGCTGTATCCGATGTATCGCTCTAGTTTATAGTATGAATTTTGGCAAAAACTAGTTTCTGCATCGACGCACGCCTTTTAGTCGGCATCTACATGTAAGTAATGCATATTTCAACGTGATTTAGTGAACTAGAAGGAACTGTAATAAGACATTACTGATAATATACACGGTTGAATTCATGTCTGTGCTTTAGTGAGTAGAAGAAAAGTGAAAATATCTGCGCACCCTGGCAGACTTGGTCTGTCACGTCAGGCCGTTTGAAAACATCTGACTCATGTCATATTAGGTAAAAGTGTGCTTAGGCTCACAGTGGGGGGGGGGGGGGGGGGGGGGGGGGGGTTTCAGCTGAATTAATGTGTTGAGAAGTACACAACGGATCTTCACACTTTCCCTGGGAAATAGTGTCAATTCTGGGTGAGGTGTCCCATTTCTGCAGAATTCAATCTGAAAAAAAACATTAACCGTGCAGATCATTGTGTTTCTGTCTTATCCTTCAACTCTAGTCAAACTAGGTCCCCTAGCCCTATCTGGAATTTCGAATCTTTGAATTACTGTTTTTGGTTTTCCCTGCATTATGCAGTGACTTCCAAATCACTTAAAATGTGTCTTTTCATGTCATTATATGAAAAAAACAGAATTTCCCATATTCTCCTGTCACGTGTTTTGGACGTCTGAAACATTTCTCATAACTCCCGAGTCGCCAGCAGCCGTGACCGATTCATTCATCTACGCTTTGGCCACTTCTTGGATTCCATTAGACCCGAGTGTCAAGCCTCTCGACACATTGCACCTACCTGCCGCTATTGGCTTTGACCTGTTTCAGCCGCTGCGGAGGAAGCTATTGCAAGTGGCAGCAAGCTGTCAAATAAGCACAAGGCTGCACTGAAATTCCCTTTTCCTCATGTTTGCATAATTTTTTGCCGAATTCTGTCTCGGCGTCCTCGCCGACCTCGCACAAGAACCCCCGACGCTACACACAGTCAAGGCCATTTGATACCGCGGACCCCCGGACGCAACAGTGAGTAAGAGACTGTGCCACTCGCGAGCGTGCGGCTCGCGTGTGTGTCGTATTACAGCGACGGTTCTGTTGAGACAGAGAATCAGAAGCACTCTCTCTAATCCTGCTAAAGCAGTACACATGGGAATGATTACTTGCACAAAGCCATGACACCCTGAGTTGTTCAAATCCCTTTTGTTCACAAGAAAGTGACAAACAGAGACGCAGACAGACCGAGAGAGAGAGTGAGAGAAAGAGAGAGACAATAATACAAAGTGATTTAATTTAGAAAATGTGACAGGATTGCGGCGATGTGTGGTGGATCTCGTTATTGTGCGGATTGTCTGAATGAAAACCTCCGCAAACGTTAAAGTGCGTGTCCCCGTTGTTTGGGAATGCAAGCCATCAGAACTGGGCCGCGGCGCCGCCTCGTTTTAAGTAGCGAATCCGTTCGGTCAAAGGGGAGATGCCTCATATCTACAGTGCTGGAAATAACATCATTAGAGTGGCATAGTTAAACTGTACAAAAAAAAAACAAAAGCATGTATGGAGCGAAGCACTTCAAAAGACGACCCTGTGTGAATTAGAAACAAAAGGTTTCCCCTCCGTTCTGTCTTTAATGGGGTGCTTCAAACCTGTTTTCTCCTTGGATAGAAACAGGGTTTCTGTAATGAGCTGGTGACTCACAGATACTCTTGCTTTAATTTTCTTTTAATTCCTTGCCCCCCCTCCTCCCTCCTCCCTCCTCCCTCCCCCCCTTTTCTCCATCTCTTTCTCACTTCATTTCCTTTGCTCGCCATCTCCCTAAATGGGCCAAGGCAAGTTTCCTTGCCGACCACTGGGGGAAGGTGGTAGATGAAGGCTGTTAACGGGCAGAAGGATGCTGCTCAGCCTTTTTTCTGGTTTCTGCCCTCGTGTCTGGTCCGTACTGCGCTCCCTCCCGAGGCTCTCCAGTCGTCGGCAACCTTCGAACATGCTGTGATTGTTTGTTCGGTGCGTGTGCGCGTGTTTGTTTGTTTGACTGAAACAGTCCATTTGATCCCCCCACAAATATGCCCCAATACAATCTAAAGGGTTTCACGCAGAGAGCAAAGCAGCAAACTAAAAAAAATTAAATAAATGAATGAATAAATAAAAGAGCGCGCTCTCGCTCTCTCTCTTCTCTCTCTGTCTCACATCTGCAAACAGTAAGTAGCGGCGAGTCGAAATGAAACGCGGCGCAGGCGTGCTGTGTCTGTTTGTGTTGCTCATGACTGAACACGCTGCGGTGCGCACACGCGATGAAGACGAGGACGCACGCAGGCGCGCCCGCATGTAGATGGCAAACTGCCGCAAAACCGGGGCTAAAGAGGGAAGAAGTAAACAAAAGGGGGGGGGGGGAATAAGGCAAAGGCGGTCCAGGAGCATCCCTTGTCACGGTGCAATCCCCCATGTCCTCATTACACCGGCTTAGAGGAAACGGAGGATTAGCCACCGATTCGCCACGCTTCTCGCCTCATCTTCTAATAAGTCCCTCCTTGTCTCCTTGCCACCCTCCGTGCCACCCTGCACGTGTCTCTCTCCAGGTAACGGTGGCAATATACTATTGACCTGTGGGCCCCCCCCCCCGTCTCCCTTGGTTCCTCGTGGCTGTGCACTGCCTCCGACGGCACCGCCTAATCCCGGCGTGAAAAAAGAGAAACAGAAGGAAGGCGGTGCAGACGCCTTGTTACTGTAGCTGCTCTCATTACTCTGTGTTTAATGTTTGGAGTGTTTACATCCACAAAACATACAGGCTCACATTCTCAAGCGTTTGTTTTTTGCTCTGCTTTGTGTGTACGGCTCCGCGCGTTTGTCCACGAGTGCCTCGTTTTCTTTTCAGGTAAATATGCAGTTTGCATTTCTTTGACCGTCAGCTTTAAAGTAAATTTGCCCTCTGGAGTCCGTCTTTTTCATCTGTGAATGCAGTGCACTGAGCATGTTTTATTAATGGACAAATAACTTTCATTTATGTATCGCGCAGAGTCGAGCTGAGAAAAAACAGTTTAGATTGCTGATGTCGGACGTTCCCACTAGAGCTGCCACAGCTAATCCATTAGTAATCGAGCGCTAAATTAATCGGCGACTATTTTGGATACTCGATTAATCTGTTCAAGTAGATTTTATGAAAAAAAAGGAGCCAAATTCTCTGATTTCAGCTTCTTCAATGCGATATATTCCGGTTTCTCTGCTCCTCTGTGACAGTGAACTGAATATCTCCGGTGTGTGGACGAAACAAAACATCATCTTGGAGTTTTTGGGAAAACACGGTCGACATTTTCACCATTTTATGACACTTCATGGACCAAACAACGAATCGATTAATCGAGAAAATAAACGACAGATTGATTGAATATAAAAAAAATGATCGTTAGTTGCAGCCCTAGTTCACACAATATCTCATAGAGATAGAGATATGGGATTATAAAGGAAAACTTTGTATTTACAATGACATGCATTTTAAATGTAAGGCACAAAAATGTGTTTCTATACAGTATATATATATATATATATATATATATATATATGTGTGTACAATTTTAAGGCTTAATCTGGTCTTGACGTGCCGGTTTAATTAAGTATTTTATCTATACAGATATAGATTGTATTGCTAAACTATTCATAAGTATTTTCTCCCAGTTTATGGCTTTTACACGTTAATTGCTTGTTAGGTATAAATAGCTTGATGACAGCAGGAGTGATGTTAAGGCCTGTTCCTCTCGGACATCTACGTCTAATGGCTCGCCTGCGGCCGCTCCGCTGCAATCCCTCCGCCATTAGAACACTCAGGCGGTGAGAGAAAAGACGGAACAGGAGAAGGGAGCAGAGCAATAGCTGGAGGAAATGTGAATCATACAAGGTCTTAAGTCACAGGTTGGGGAGGCGGTGCGGGGCTTTTTGATTGGCCGGAGCAAGGATCTGCCTTGACTGACCTTGCAATATTTATTGAGTGCCTCTGTGAACGGTGGATGTTCCCGGGCTGCCCCCCCCCCCCCCCCCCCCCCCCCCCCCCCAGCCCCTCCCAAAAAACACAACGCATTCAAAAAGAGTTTATTCTTCCGTGTTAGCTTTTCTTCATCGCTGTTCTTCTGTCTCTAGCAGTGAACGCACCTCAGCGGAGAGCAACACAAAACACAGCAGTTGGAATTTTTCCTCACACGTCACAGATGTGGTTTTTCCTTTTTGGCCTTGGAAAGGTTCCCATGGCAGTTCATTACTGTTAAACCTGTCGGTCGAGGGTTGTTCGTCCTTGTCTGATCATCAACGGATAACAGGAGGAAAAAGGGGAGGGAAAAAAAAACCCGGCGAGATATTCTCCCCCCTTCTCATTTGTTTCACACACTTGTGTCAGGGCCGACCTCCGATAACAATTAAAGCGAGGAACAGACGTGCGATTACTGAGACTGTGGCACATGGTATGCTTGTGAATCAAAAGTCGACAGCGTAGAGTCGTACGCTGTCGACTTATTTCCATGGAGCATCATTAGAACGGGGTTTTGTTTAGAGCAGTCAATATTCCCTCAAGTTGCAGGCACACAGGCGCGACACATCAATTTAATTCGGCTCCATTCAGGTGCAAACGGACAAATGCCCAAAGGATAACATGCACACACATGCGGCAACCTTCATACAATCAGGCGGGTCACTTGAAACGCAATTTGCATTCACGAGGACCACACTGTGCATTTCAGGGCCCTCCATTGTTGCTTTGTGTTGAAGGGAGAGTGCCGTTGGAAAACATCAGCCGGGCCCCTCATCTCTGCAACCCGCAGACCTTTCTCGCCACCCACAGCACACAGTCCTGCTTGCTCATCATTGATTAGGCTTTGTGTGTTTTGGGCTTTTTTTTTTTTTTCTTTGAATAGGAGCTCATGCTCCTCTTCCTCCTCCTCCTCTTTGGTTTCATTCCCCTCTCTCTCTCTCTCTCTCTCTCCTATGAATAAATACTCTCTCCTCGGGGTGTTCTTTGAACAACTTAGCCGGGCATTAGCCGACGGAGGAGCCTGCAGTTGGCGAGGGAGCGCCTGAAGAGAGGACGTGTTTGATCCTGAGATATATGTCCTTGATTCGGTGTCTGAATCGCCAGCCACCAGGCGCACCCCCCCACCCCCCACCCCCCGCCGCTGCCAAGCGTACCCCGCTATGCATCGGTATTCTGTTGCCTCCCACTGCGATAAAAGCTATTGCATCGGGGAGAAGTATCCGTCTCCTTGTACTAAACCACCAATTGCACAAAGCAACCCAGATCTATTCCCTCAACACACACACACACACACACACACACAACAACACTCACAACGGGGCTTTGAATTAATAATCGCACGCTAAATAACTGTTTATCATATAATGTACAACGGTGTTGATTCGTATACAGCTACAATGTTCTGATATATTAGGTGCTCTGATGAAATGGATTGAACATTGAAATAATGAGAGATTTTTTTTACGAGAAACAGATAGATCTGTGTATTTAAATCTTCTGTCCGTTTGACATCACATCATTGAAACCACTTTCCTGTTGTTGATGGGTTTCAAGCGGAGCCGTGGGCCGGTATGAAATTCACGTCCCACAGCAAACTGTGATGAGTACAACAAAACAGCAGTTTCACGGAAATACTATTGCATTGCATTGCCTCTTGAAATAATGTTGGCAAAACAGAGTGGCCAACTGTAGAGAGTGTCTCAGAATCATAACAATATCAGATGCAGTTATTCACTTGAGAAATGTTCTCATTTTCACCATAACAATGCTGCGTAAGGAGAGAGGAATATAAACCAACTCCATCTATTTCTGAAGTGTGAACATTGTGATCTCGACAGACGCTTCGCCCAAAACCGAAAGAATCACGGCAGAGTTCATAACAGAGGGAGTTTCATATTCTGTGTCAAAACACCATGTTTTAAATATTTCTTCAGTTCCGAGTGATTCAGTGGTAGTTGTCAGTTACGTCCAATGGTACAAAAATAAACCATTAACATGTTCAAGCTCATTCATTGCAGGAAGTGCCATTTCCCAACTGCAACAGACAAAGACATCAGTAACTTCCTGCTCAAACATATTGAACTCACTTGGGGCGTTGTCATTTTTTCACTTCCTATTCATTAAATTGAAATTATGTTAAAAAAGGCGTTTTTTTTTTTTGTTGGATTCATAAATAAATGAGGAAATAACAATTCTGATTTTGGATTCCCAATTGAAATATGAAATTGTTTACTTCGACGATAAAACCAAGATTAATTGACAGTATATATTATATTTTAATTTAATTCAATTACATGTAAATCCGCCCTCCAGTTGACCTTGAACCAATTTCTTAGAAAACAAATCTGAAATTTCTGAAAAGCAAAAATCTCTGCACCCAAAGACCCAAAGTTTGAAACTCCATCTTGAACTTATGTTGTTTGGGAGACGGACGACCTTCGAGGGTCCAAAGGCCCAGTCAGCGCGGAGACTCTCTCGCACGTGCAGTTCAAATATTAGGCCGCTCTGATTGGCTGAGAACGTGTGGAGGAGGGGGAGGGAGGTGCGTGGATCAGCTGGGCTAGATAACAGTGGGGCGAGGAGATTAAAAACACAATCACACACACACACACACACACACACACACACTGCGAGCTCCCTCAGGTGAACAGGTGCAGTCATGGTCCGTCACAGATGCTCTGCACAATTTGTCAGCTGCCATTCCGCCTGTCCACCCCGGGTGGGTTTGGGGGGGCGGCTTTCACCACACAAACACACATATTATCTTTGATCATTCTCCAATCTCATCGGTTACTTTAGTAGCACACAGAGCTGCCTGTCGACCACTCAGCTGTGCATGATGGTAAAAATGATTAACCAGCACTGTGATGGATGCAAAATTGAAACTTTTGGACTTTTTCTTGCATCTTATTTTGGAACTGGTGCTAGCAGCGGTGTGTGTGTGTGTGTGTGTGTGTGTGTGTGTGTGTGTGTGTGTGTGTGTGTGTGTGTGTGTGTGTGTGTGTGTGTGTGTGTGTGTGTGTGTGTGTGTGTGTGTGTGTGTGTGTGTGTGTGTGTGTGTGTGTGTGTGTGTGTGTGTGTGTGTGTGTACAGGACTCTCTTGGTTCCCCGGAAAGCCTCAGTTTGTGACAGAGGGACATTAATCACAGGGCTGGGTAATAAAGCGAGGAGGGATGGGCATGTAGGGCCAGGGGGGGCAGGCGTCTGCAGGGAGAAAAGGGTGTTTAGGGAAATCACACCGATGCTTTATGACACACACCGATACACAGGCACACTTTTTTGCACTCACAGGTTGAGATGCACATCCTTCATGCACCATATGGAAAAGCTTTCCACCCTGAAAGTTTGACAAATTCAATTGATGAGAGGTTCTAGGAATGGTTTGTTTACCTTCCGTTAGTCCGTGTTGAGGCCGAGCGCGGCGCCTTCTTGTGCCTTCTGCGTGTGCATGTGTGCCGCTGGTGGCCCCAATTACGTAAGTGTTGATTTAGTAAATTTCTGGAAGGAAAACTGAAGGAAATTTTTTGTGTCATTTGAAAAGTGATGAGAGTCACTTTATGGTTGGGGAGAAGACGTACTGTACACCTTCACTGTTGCTGTGCCGCTGAGATGGCTGCCGGGAGGTTTTTATTATACTGATAAGTCTCATGGAATGAGACACGGCATATAGTATTCCACTGGGTTGAACTGTATATGTTCTTTTTTCGTCTTCTTGAACATTTACTTTTTGACCTATTTGTGTTATTGGAGTTTTTTAATATCAACCTCATTCCATCTTGACATTTTACCGCGAACACTGGGTTGTGAATCATATCAACCAAAGTTGTGATTGTGGATATTGGGGCGATGTCTTCCCTCTGGGTGTGTATCACCACCCTGGATTTCCTTGCTGTGTATCTTCTGTTGCATTGGCACTTGCATGGTGCTCCTCGAGGAGTGTTAGAAAAGGGTAGGTTGAAAGATGAGATACTAATAATAGTTTTCTGTTCGCCATAGCTACACAACCAAGGATCGATGCTCTAGATCCTTAAGGACCGGGCCATGCAACAAACAGAAATCAGACATTGCAAATCAGACTTTAATTTCTCAACAAAAGAAAAGAAATACATTATGCTTTAATCAATTGACTGAATAGATCAACTGATAGAAAAATGTTCTTTGTCCTCATTTTGCTGGGTCTTTCTGGCACAGATTAAGAGTTGTGTTTTTGTTTTTGTCTCTGTAGTAGTATTATGTTGTCAGTATAAATTAACTTGCACATTTGCTGTCATGCATACAGACAGCAATTCCATTCACAATAGATCTAGTTTCCTTTTCATATTGTCCTTGCGTTATTCTGTTTTTTTACCTCGGGCAGCCGTTACATGCAATGTTTTGAGATTTTCTACTGTGCTTTCAGCTCAAATTATTCATTCAAATTATTCATAATTAATTCAGCAAGAACTGCCCTCCATAAATGCCCCTGTCACTTTAAAGAGATAGATGTAGGGACTGACTTTCACATTTTAGATAAAGCACCTCATTGGCCCAGAAAGTAATTAGCTAACCCTTTTTATTCATCTGTCATTTTTTCCCTCTGCGTTGAGGAGACGCAGCAGTATATGATGTTGACAAATAACATTGTCGAACAAGATTACTTACTACACCTTGTTTTTGCAATGCTGCTGAATCAAGGGTGGGTTTTTTTGAATCGGCAAATGTTTCTTTGACACTGTGTCCTTTTTGTTATTTCTCAAAGGATTTCTTAGAGCAGCTTTTATATCTCTTTCATGTGCTCTCATAGCTGTACAGATAACTGCCAGCTACATAGCTCATTCATCTAGCTCGCTGTTAGTCTTGCCATCCTGCCGTAAAGCAAGGCAATTAACCCTGCCAGAGGAAGTAAGATAGCCCTGGCAGCTTACTGTTAAAAAAAAAAAAAAAGGCTCCAAAAGAACAAAAGATTATATGGAATTAATTAAACTTCATGCTGGCTATAGATTTGTATTCAATATCTGATTCCAATCAGGGATTAGAGTCAAGTGTCTACAACAGGACTGCAAAGATACAAGCATCAACTGTGCTGAGTCCTGAAATACCGTCAGAGTTTCAGTGACACTTGTGACCGAAGCGGAATTTTGCCTCTTCTTTTCATTCCGATGTCTAATATGTTTCGGTCGTCCTCGTCCACTCTTTCCCATTTGTAACCATTCCGTTCAGGGCCATTTTAGACATAAGAGATATTGTCCTTTCCAAAGCTAGGGTGCGAAATTAGATTTAAGAACTTTTTCTTTAGCCACACAATATCGGTGGCAAAGATTGCAGACTTGATAGAGAGTGAATTCTGAAAGATTTAAAAAAAAAAGAACATGCTATGACCCCGTTGTAAGCACAGACGGATATCTTGAGATCCTCGGTACTTTGATTTCATTATTTTTTGCAAAACATAAAACGACAATGCTGCTCTCTCTCTCTCTCTCTCTCTCTCTCTCTCTCTCTATATATATATATATATATATAATATTGGAAATATATAATATAATTCCCTGATAGATTAAGGGCAATTATGCCCAGGATACCATCATAAAACATAAAAGTGATTCAACTGCAGATAGTTAGTATGTTAATAAGGTAATATGATTATTTTTCTTCATGATTTACTTTATATTCACCATATATGAGTAATGTAGATTATTAGCGTGTTTCACCAGTGTACCGTAGCAAGTCGACGACTGAGAGATGAATCATAACGTGACAGATGATTGCCTTCATTACAATCATTGGTCGCGTTTCTATCAGTGTAATTTATCTTGGGCCCTACGCACCACTGACAGAGAAGCTGGAGAGAGGAAGCGTCTGAGCGACGCCCCTGGTAGCCAAATCATTGCAGGCAAATTTTATCCTTGGTGGAGGCTTCTATTGGCCAACGCAGAGAGCTGGTGGAACCATGCTGGAGAAAGAGGGAGGGGGGGAGAGAGAGATGAATGTCACCCCTGCTCTCATATGTCATATTGTTAGCCATAGATATGAGGAGAACGCCTCAAGGTTGAACGTGCATCTGAGACATGAATAATCTATCATAGGTTTCCTCCAACTAAATAGCGGGAAATATGTCTGCATGGATTATTTATGCTTTAATATGCACACAGTGAATGGACAATCACCTCGGAGAGCATGAAGACATTGCAGGGGCCAAGTTAATTGTGTGTGTGTGTCTGGAACATGATGCACGCTGGCTGTGTGGAAGGCAGTGGACGTCTGGCTGTTAAGCTTGGTTACATCTTGGGTTTTCTATTTTGTGGCCCGGTGATGGATTACAGTAATAGCGTGTTCTGGTTGGAAAGTGTATTCAGGTTTGTATTATTTATGTGCAAGCCTTCCACCAAATCATCGATCTCGGTGCTTTGACATGTTGTTCAGTCGTTTCGTGTCAAATGCATTCGCTCACACCCACACCATTTAAATGCAGTCCATTTCAAACTGGACTGGCTGCTGCTTTCCAGCTCACCTTATTTCCTCTCCAGATGACTGCCTCGACGAGGGAAATGTCAGACTCTTTGCCAGCGTTGTTTGGCTTCTTCAAACATTTGTGAAGTGTTAAGCTCATCTCCGCAGCTTAGGAGGACGCTCTCTCAGGATTCTTGGCTGCTGACCCGCAACACAGCAAAGACAGTCAAGCCAAGTGCACTCAAGCGCATCCACTCTGCCTGCCTATTCGCATCAACGAAATATTGTATTATTCCCAAGTTTGTGGTCTTTAAAGCAGCACTCTCGCCGTGCTGTAGAGGTCCATGCAACACATAATGTAATTGATGGGGTGGCTTCACAGCTCCTAGCAGAAATGCTGTTGTCTTCTCACATTTGGTTGGGAATGTTGGTGGAAATGCTTCACAACTCTGAGTAGCCTCTTTCAAATTGTTTGAAACGAAAAACCTAGGAGAATATTATTCAGTCCCTGTGTTAACATATCCCTCAAGATTACGCCTACTGACTTTGGTTTTCAGACTTCAGACCACAGCAGGCTTGTTACAGGAAGACAGATTACTCTGATTTAAGATGTGCTTTCCATAAAACACTATATGAGGATGGAGAATCATCATGAGGAATCAGGGTATCAAACATTAACATCATCAGGGAAAGGTGAGAAGCTGCTTGCTGTAAATTATAAAAACATGGATTTGACTGCTTCACGCAAATGTTGCTATAAGCCACTTGTGCTACCGACACGTTCTTTGGACTATGCAAACCTCAGTAATGCTGAAATTAGGCTTCTCTGAGTAGACTTGCCTAATTCCTCATAATAAAGAAAACCGCCTCAGTTCTGTCTGCAGCGTTTGGCTGCACAAACGAGCAGAGATGCATCACCCAACTCAAAACCAATATGCAAACTAGTCTTAGCTGCTTCATTTGTTTAGAAGTCTGTGCAAGCAACCTTTCGGTTTAACCAGGGAGCAGTGTTAAAGGCGTGTGTGTTACTGCATTTCCCGGGTTTGTCTAACCTGTGAACTTCATACTCCTTCTGAGGTGGAGTAAGCAATTTTGGGGAAAGCCTTTTGATATTTAAACTCAACAGCAAAACAAATACCCCCTCCCTTCGATACACCTTCAGAAGCTCCATCCGCCAAATTCATGGGGATGCGTTGCTAAGGCAATGGCACAATAGCAGAATCCAGACCATTATACATAAGCAAGTGTATACTCTCTTATAATAAAAAGTGTCATCAAAGAAATGGCATGCACACAATAACATCATCCTAAACTCATTGGAGTTGCCGCCAAGCTAATATGCAGAGAGGAGGTAACGGTTGGGATTAGCCATGACAAACATTAGTTGACAGGACCAAACAAATTGCAACCCAACTGTTAAGCAGAATCACAGCAACCCCCGAATCCGTCTTCATGCCAATTGACTCGCGGTCTCCCTCTATTGTTGGACTGAGAGTTGGGATTATTGGGAGTTATCTTGGTGGGTGGTTAATGGGTCTGCTGAACATGCATGAAGTTTCTTAATGTTTTTACCTGCCCTGCCACTCTCTTTGCACCGTTCGGGGGCCATTCCCTTCACAGCCAATCGCTCGTCCGCGTTCCCAATCAATCCCATTCAAAACTCCACAAGGACTGCCATTGACCGCAAGGCAGACTGCTACCTCTCCTTCCCCTAGTAATCCCTAAATTAGCACTATCCGTTAGCACGTGCCAGATTTACCATCTCTTGCGGCCACTGCCGCCCATCCCCCCTTCTTTCCTTGTCTTTGTCTTGAGCATTAGCACCGACACCCATTTTCCATTTACAGAGTCAAGGAAGTGTAGGAACAACGGAATTCTTTCTTTTTTTTCAGTACACAAAATGGATAGCTGGTGGACCTTGAGGAGATATTCTCTTAATTTATCAAACAGTGTATGGGATTAGAGTCACTGACTTTACCTTCAACTTTTGTGAAGGCACCACTGAAATGTGTCATGTAGCCTATGCAAGTTGTTTGATTTAGCCCATTTAACAGCTACAACAAATGCCACATTTGAAACATAATCAGTGTTTCTAAGCCCTTTTTATTTAAAGAACCATTTACAGTATAATGCACTGTCAACTATGGAAATGAGAAACAAGGAATTACTTGTACCAATTTCATTTGTGTTATCTTTACTGTGAGGCTGCTGGTTGGCTACTCTTGGTTTCAACCCACTCAGCCAATGGAAAAAATCCATTTGTGGGACAACAGATGCTCCATTTTTTCTCTTCTATTTTTCACTTCACGCCCAAGAGGAGAGAAAAAATGTGCTCCTCTTTTTATTTTTATTTTTATTTTACTTTTAACCAAGCTCTGGATCCATTTGACACAGGCATGAACACTCCCATAATCAGCCAGAGTGTGCATCCTTCTGAATAGAGATGAAAGAGGGGAACACACACTCGTACTTATGCACACATACGTGCACACACAACAAGAAGGAGCCCACAAATAAACAGGCACAAACACACAGGGAAGGAGCACAAACCATTTGGCACTGTCTGTCTGTCTAGGGAGGGCTTCAAAGCCCACTGACATGAATTTATGATAACGGCACTATGCCTTTGCCAAACCTCAACTGTTGTTGTTTTTCTCTCGCTCCCTTTCCATCCTTTCTGTATGCTCTGCCATCCCCTTGATCAGAGCTTTGGAAAATGCAAGCAGGTGTCCCCTATTCCCTTGGAAAGGTGTCTATGCGTGTGTTTGTGTGCGTGCATGCTCATGTGCATTTGGAATGGGACACCCCTTTGCTGGCTTTTACATCATTTGATTTGGCTCTACTTCCCTAACTTTGGACTCCAACTCTTTGTACAGTTCAGTTTCATAATAGCACTATGATTCTGTTTCCCTCTCACTGTGCATTTTTTACTTTCTTCCTTGTACACTACTGACATGAATATCACTTTCGTCTCCATCTATCCCCTCCCCGTCTTTCTGTTTCCGCAGATGAGGATTGTGTGAATTGCACGGAGGAGTGCCGAGTACTGGGTCATTCTGACCGCTGCTGGATGCCCCAGTTCCCTGCTGGAGGAAACCAGGCAGAGGGCATTGACTACCGCAACAATATGTTTGTGCCAGCGGGGATGGAGACTGTTCCCGAGACAGAGACCTACGAGACTGTCAACCCCAATGGCAAGAAGACATTCTGTACATTTGGAAAAGAGAGGCGTGACCACACTATTCTGGTCGCCAATGTCAAGCCCTACTTGAAGGCGAAACGGGCTCTCAGTCCGCTGCTCCAAGAGGTACCCTCAGTCTCCAACAGTCCTACCAAGGGCTGCTCTACCGCATCTCCGTGCTCCTCAATCAAAAGCCCAGCCGATGGGGCTGAAGGCAAACCTCCTCTGGCCTCGTGCTCTGGCCACTACGGGCCTCCTGACGGTCAGTACCTGTCACCAACCAAACAGACCAGAGACCAGGGGGTCTACCCACCCTTGCCTCCTGCGGACCCAGTGGCCAAGGTGCTTGCCGAGGCCCGCTCCAGGATCAGCCAAGAGGCAGCAGGTGAAAAGGAGTGTCCCCTGGAGCAGGTGGGGCCTGACGGAAGCCGCGACGGAATGGATGCTGACCAGGTGGTGAGAGACATCGACAAACTGTTGCAGGACTGCAGAGGAAGTGAGGCCACGGGCACACTCAGGAAGTGACACAGAGGGGGGGAAAAAAGGTAGAGAGAGGAATAGGAGGCTGTTCCAAAAACTCTCAAACAATAACTGTCACCAAAACAAATCAAAAGGTTGAATGGCTCTTATGATAGGAGCTCTCTCCACGGTATTTGTCGTTGAAAATTACCAACACTGGACGGACGATTGGAACATTTATTATGTCAGTCATTTTGCACCGGTTTTGGTGCGAAGATCCCTACCAACGAAAAAAGAACTGGGTTATAAACATCTGAATTCTGCTGAATTTATAAGCTCTTTTTCTTTGTTTTTGTTTTGGATTCTTAAGCAAACTGCAGAGGCTTATGCCTCTGGCACCTCGCAAGCTGTTATCTAAGTGCCCACCAGCTCATAAGTGTGTTGTTCATGGTCTCTCGTGAAATCCTACATATCTAAGTGCGTATAGATGGATTTCTGTTATGTGTGTTGGCCATCGAGACAGACTGGGGAAAAAAAAACTGTTCATGGTCACTCATGACAATCGACGCAGAAACAGAGAAACAAATTCTCATCTATTTGGGACATTGAAAGACCAAAATACACAAGCAACCTTATCTTTTCTGACTTTAATATAGATGTTTAATGTGTGATGGATCCTGTATCTGAACATGAAGAGATTGGTTAATCAGGGGTATGTTCACAAGGGTTGGTTTATGGACTTCGGGGGGGTTGGACGGGCATAAGTGCTCTGCTGAAGGAGAATTATAAATCAGTGTAACCATGTTTCACCTGTCATTTGTTGCCACATGTGTAAGTTGTGTCTCTGTCACGCCTCTATTTAAACGTCCATGTTGCTGACCAGTGTACCTGCACACACCAATTTTATACGTGTGCGCTATACACTTTTACGCATACACACGCTGATACACGCTCACATGCACTGATACCCCCACACACACACTTTAAAGAACACATGTACACATCAATGCTTACACACACCTGGCCATCTGTGTAATTGTCTTACACATGTACATCATCAGCTTTCAGTCCCTTGTGTACAGTGAATTATCATGTGTGTGACTATGCCTCAAGGCAATCACGAGTTGTGTAAAAAGGGACATTTTTCCTCAACTGTGAAAAAATGCTATCTATATGATCATATAGATGACTATATGTACGAATCCATGTATAGTGTCCAAATATTAACAAAATATTTATACATTTTATAAGAAAAAAAGAAATGAGGAATCTCAGCAGAACGTGTCCTCGAGTTAAGGCGAAGAGCGGCGTGCTAACTCTCTGAACTGCAAAGGACACTGCCATTGTTTTGACGACGAATATCCAAAAATATAAATGAACAAGAAAATGTCCCTTCACTTCATCACTATACATACGATCATTATATGTGTAAATGTATCCAATTTAGATGTGTTTACATCAAAAAATTGACATATTTTTATTGATTTTACTGCAATTTCTGTGCATTTGAGCCAAATTGTTATGTGTACAAAAGCTATATTGTGTATTTTATTAAATTAATATATAGTTGTGTTGCAATATACATGGGCTTATATTGTATTTGGCAAAAGTTGCCTTAGTAGCTGTCGAACTCTGTGAGTTTGCTTTAGTTTGGGTTTTTGTTGGTCTTTTTCTCCCCCCACCTCTCTATTCTGCATCTTTGCAGGCTGGCTTCAGTGCTTTCGAGATGTCGCCTCTTTTTACCCCGAGATCCAGCTGGATCAGATACAATAACTGTTGAAAGCTTAATGAGCCAGCTGATCCAGAATACAACTCAAAACCAACGACAAAAAGCAACAAACACACGATAGCAGTCTGAATATTTTTACTGAGCAGAATTTTACAGGGCAGCTATTTTCTTTAACAATAACTAGTATGTGTGTGTTTTGTGTTGAAATTCTGATTTCACTTTCTTTTCCAAAAAAAAGAAACCCTGCCATATGGAAAGCGGAATGGTTTCCTTGGTGATCATAAAACTGCCTTACTGTCTCTGCGGAGAGCTTGTTGTATCTGTGGAGCTTGTGACTGCTTATAAAGCCCTGGTCCACCAGAATGTGCATTTTCTATAAAGGACCAAAACCAGGTTCTTCTTCAGCCGTCCGTGTCGTTTGTGTCTGTACTCCTTCTGGGTATGTGTTCCAATTCTCATCATTTGCAGAGAAACTCCACATCTGAAATTCTATCGGAAGTTCCTTTGGACGTGACGTGTTAGCTGTTTAGTTGGACGGTTTGTAAAACCCAGTGTCTTCACATTCAGGCTTTCTTAAAAGGAAATGACAAATGACAAATGACATTTATTTTTGAAAAAGTTTTGGCACATTTTTCGGCCACCCTCTGAGATATCTAACGGGAGGTGCTTTTTTCTAATATCCTCTGACGGTGAAATGCGCTGTTGGCTGTTAGGTTAGATGTGTTTTGGAAAATGTGACCGCAATCACCAAATCTACGGACAGTGAGACGCGGCCATGAGAGGGAACAGTGACTCTACTTACTGTACCAAGAAGATCTGAGCGCATCATATCCTGCAGACATCTCACATCTGAGTATTTTGGTATTTTCTGTTCTTGCCCCCCCCCCCCCCCAAGTAAGGTACAAGCTTGGACACCTCCCTGTCAATCTGCCATTCTGCTGCATCTTTTGCCTGCTTGCCATCTTTTTTTAATTTTTTTTATAACATTACTCCTGCGCTCACTTTTTCGCTCTTCAGCTGTTTGCTTTGCTTCGCCTCTGAGGAGCAAAGGAACTGTTGCCTTTTCTCTGCTCTTTCATCGGGGAAACATTTTATTTTTTTTTTTTTTCCGTTACAGTTTACCCTTTCTCTCTTTTCCTTCCTGGGGGATGGCAGAGTCTGTTTTTAGAAGAGGGCTTGGAGGATTTGACGAAGGGAAGAAAATGTTTAGGGTTATTTTTAAATATGAAATATTGTTTTTGTTTATCTCTTCCTCCCAAATATCTGGATGAATCAAGCGTGTCTGATAGTCACAACATGCACACACACAAAAAAAAAATACAAAGACATTTTCTAAATTTTCTCTTCGAGGTAAAGGAAAGGCTGAAAGAGGGCAAACGTCTACACTTGTCTGTATGGTTTATTTTTCTTTTAACCTCATTGTGCTCAGTCTTCATGCTGGATTGAGTATTCTCTACGCTGTGTGTGTGTGTGTGTGTGTGTGTGTGCGTGTGTGTGTGTGTGTACGCGTGTTTGTGCGCGCGCTTGATTCGCTTTCACGCCTTCATCGTTTGACAAAACAATTCCCGTCTTCTGATCTAATTTCTGCTAACCTGTGTGTCCTATAGATTTTATTCCAACCTATACGCCTCTGTAGCTGTGGCCTCTCTCGCTCTCTCTCTCTCTCTCTCTCTCTCTTTAATTTCGACTCCAGCTTGGACCAGGGGGCAGGGGTCAACGCAGGACCCCGTCCTTTGACTCAGATTTTCTGGCCGTCACTGTCACAGCCACGTCTTGAAGAGCTGTCCCCTCTAATGGCGCTCCGCTGGCCCAGCCGCCGACTGCACGCGAGCTGGGTCCAGTGGACGGAAGTTGTTCTTTAAAAAGCCATGGTCGCGCGCCCCCCCCTCCCACACACCCCCTCTCAGGCTATTAGCTGTTCAACAGAGCAGAGGTTGCTGCTGCTGCTGAGATCAACACATAGTTGGATGTCGAGCATGATGTAAGGCCTCTCATTACTGTCTAATTAAACTCTGTTGACATCACACTGTCGGCAGTGCATTACACGGATCCGGAGTGGGTCGCTGGTGCCCACTCCAGACCGTTGGTGTTACCAGGCGATGAGGACGTGGGCCCCGTCGCATGTGGCCAACCGCCTCTGGTCTCTGACTCACGCGCATGCGGGTGCACACAGACTCAGACAGCCACTGCTTGACACACACACACACACACTCAGAAGTAACATGCCATTTTGGTTAGGTAAAACAAGCACCCAATGTTTGTCAGTGTCGCCGCCCCCCCCCCCCCCCCCAAGTCCACGCTGATTGCTTAGGGCTC
This sequence comes from Scophthalmus maximus, assembly GCF_022379125.1. NCBI lineage: Eukaryota > Metazoa > Chordata > Actinopteri > Pleuronectiformes > Scophthalmidae > Scophthalmus > Scophthalmus maximus. The sequence continues at coordinate 6,037,076 of NC_061518.1, forward strand.
CACGCTACAATGGGCAACTGGTGAAAAGACCAGGGACATTCATTTGTATGGATTATTTCAACTGCTATTGTCTAAATGCTGTGTTCATTGTGATCTATCTGGAAAAAAAAAACAAAAAAAAAACGACAAAAAGATCAAATAAAAAAAGCGATTACTAATAATGTTTGCTCTTGTCCTTGTGTGAGTTGGTCGAGGAGTAGTTAGGCATGGGTCGGATTTGATTCCTCATGTCACGAGAGATGACCTCTGTTCTCTCTCCAGCATCTGGATGGGCAATTTTGATTAAAAAAAAAAGTGCCTTTTTTAATTGTCTTTTTTTGGTTCTTAAACATATGCACGTATGAAATCACTCGCACCCAAGCATACACTGACTTCAGATTTGGCTCCGGGCAAAGGATTCTTCATTCATCACGTGAGTTTCTCGTTTTTTGCTACGCAAAAGATTACAAATTTTCTGCTGGGAGTTTTTTTTCTTCTCTTCCTGTCTTTTGAGATCGGATGTGGCACTCGGTCGGTTCACTGCGTAGTTTGTCGGTCGTAGGTGTCCGATTGCTCGGGGGGGGGAACGTACACTGGCGACGGCGGACGCGACCTCACCCCGCGTTGCTTTGGTTCCCCAAGAATAATAGTAGACAACCGATTTAAGAGCTGGCTGCCGCAAAAATATTCATGCTTTGAAATGGGTTTTTAATGTCCTTGTACAGATTTTTTTTTTCCAATACAAAACGACCGACCAAGGAAATTAATGATAGAACATTATACTTTTTCTCAGGAAATCGAACCATCATCACTGTTCCATTAGGGAAAGTACAAAAGGCCGTATCCTTTTGTGGCTCCACCTGTCAATCAGCACTCTGTCCACAAGGATTAAAGTTATCAATTTCCCAGACTGCAGTCTTTGTGAATTGCTCAATCAGGACTCACTCAGAATCACATCCGAATTCCTCAAAGTCTTTAACCGTAGACCACCAGGGGATATTTTCTTGGTGCTGAAGAGAAAAAAAAATACATAAAACAAATCAACAAATGACCCAACAAATGAACTGGGATGGTGATATTAGTGTTTTGTGTTTTGTACAAAAAAAAAAAAAAGATCAGCCAGAAGGAACTCGCTCAAATATTATTCGTGGAATTATTCGTTATTTGGAGAGGAACAGATCAAATTCATTTTGTGGTTTACCCCCTACGAGATGTGCAGACCATTGGTATGCATCACAGCGTTTTTGTTTTTTTCTGTTTCTACCTACTCGCCTCTGGGCAGATATTAATTAAAACGATTGCAGCGGTTCTCTCTTAAAAACACAGTTTCTAGGACATCAGCGGCTACCTGCAGCGCTCTCATTCGGCCCAATGGCACGAGCTTGTATAACTAATACGGAATACCTGCAAGCAAACAGCCTGTCTCCTTGTTCGCGTCAAACACCTTCAATCATAGTCTCTGGGAACTCTGTGTGTTTCAAATATTAAAGGTGTGGGAGACGAATCTGAGCTGAAACACAACCAGAACATAGCAAACCACCTGACAACACATTGCACATGGTACATTTGATCACATGCATCAGATGCAATATAATAAACTCATGTGTGTGTGTGTGTTATTTTAATACTTTGAGCTTGAAACCTTTGCAAAGTGAGTCAGAGATTTCGGAGTAACTATAGAAGCATCACAGTTCTGCATTTTAATAAAGGTCCTTGATCCAAATGAGTGTGCTAATGGGATTTAATCATGCTCTGGTCTGTTTTTAGCTGGCTGAAAAGGCAAACAGAGAGAGGGATCCTTTCAACATGGAGAAGAGAAGGTATTCATCATATCCCATTGTTGTGTGTGTGTGTGTGTGTGTATGTGTGTGTGTGTGTGTGTGTGTGTGTGTGTGGTTGCTTGAAAGAGACACGAGGGTGGAAATTTGAATGTACGTCTCACGTTCACAACAGTCATGCATGACGTCTTTGATTTGATGCCGCAGGGGGAGAAAAAAAAAAAAACCCACGAAAGAGGGTACCTGTGGCCACGCTACCTGAGTGGGTGTTTTTTAAGAGAATCACTTTTCATCGAAACGGAAGAAGAAATAAAGGCGCGCGCAAACATGGCGCGTCCAAATAACCACGTGCGGCACCGTGAACGTGCCACAGTGACAAGAGCCTCATTTTTTTCCCCCCCGCGGCGCTCTCTATGCATGTGTGCATCTAGTGGAATACGTCCTTGTCTGAAGGAGCGCCACCTTTTAGGCCGTATCAACTGCACACTGGGCATTGCATAGGTCACACGGTGTCAGCTGTACTCGATATGAATAAGATCCAAATACTGACCTAGCATGAGTACAGAGTGAAAAGACAAAACTCCTCCGACCGCCAGTCTCCTTTCACGTCCGGGCCCCGTCTTCCCCGTCGCCTCCCAGAGAAGCAGCGTGTTAAGTGTTCTCACCCGGAGCAGAATGGAAACCACCAAAAAAAATAATGGCTGCAGACAGCTCCCGTGAAAGGGCCGGCTCGCATCGGTGAGGGGGGGACGACTAGATGAAAAGGTCAATAAGCAACACGGGAAACTTAATATGAAGTAGACATATGAATTCCATCACATGGATTAGTGCCCCTGGCAAAATGTGGTACTGACTGACACTGCTGAATCAATTCATGAATATCCAGTGTCTGGTGTCCTCACTCGAGCTGAGAGGACCTTTCCCTAAATGTCACATGGACTTTTAAACCAATTTTATTCGCCCATTCTGTTTCCTGTTGCTGGCCTTTTTTCTTTTTTCTAGTCAATTTTTGATACAGAGTCTGAGTCTGAGATTAGCTCCTCGGATGTCCCTGGGTATTTGTCATGAGTTCAATAACGCGTGCATCAGCTGGTTCATCACTCAGTGCAAAGGCTCCTTGATTAGGAATGTTTAGAACATTCAAAAAAAAAAAAAATCAAAGAAACTGGGAAATGTACATTTTGATTAGCAAGCAAGACACCAAAGACCGTGTTGAACACCTACGTTGATGTTTTTTAATGTGAACATCTCCTAGCCCAGACGAATCCTGGGAGCTCATCTCATTTGCTCTGCCAGAAGCAGTCCGGGTCCCCCTCCATAGACAAGCTCCAATCACAGCTGACTATCTGATAATGGGCGGGGTCTATACCGCGGCGCGGGCCCCCTTTTCGGCGGCCCCTGATGGCGCAAGCTTCGGGTCCTGGCCCTTTATTTTACGGGTGTGTGTATACATGTTGCGGGGCGGCCGTGGCTCTCATTACTACGGGGCGGGGGGGGGCTGGGGGGGACGCGTTCTTGAAGAAAGAGAGTGTTGTGTGCTGTGATGCATTTCGCGGGGATCTCCGTGATACATATATCGTGTGTTGACATCTCCTCTCCGCTCTCGTCCGTCGACACTCTGGCGTCGCTCGACAGATGTCCCCTGATTCGTCGTATCCGACTGCGGCCGGAGGCGTTTAGCTCCGCGTCCGTTGATTTACGCCTCTCAGAAGTCGAAGAAAATGAAGCGAGCCGCCGCGGACTAATACGCCTTTGAGTACACGTCTGATTAGCCAGGCTATATATCTCCGGGTATGATGACTTTTTTTTTTAATTTGCTTGTAAAACATGCTTCGCTCAGTGACTTTGATAGTCAAGAGACCGTCAGACTTTTCACAGAGGCCGTCACAAGCGAGGGGGCACTGGGCGAAAGACACGGCCGACTCCTGAACGGCCGCACGACAACGACAGGATGTGATTTCGGACAGAGCGTCGGCAGTGAACGGGCAAGGTCAACATAACGGTAACAGAGTCTGACCTTGGGGACAAACCTGGGACGGCTGAGGCTCTTCTCCTTCTGGCGGATGTGCACCATCGATCCCTCCTAATATCCATCAGCCGCGCGACCATTAGCCTCGCCCCCCCCCCCCCCGAGTCAGTTTGACAGCGTTCTTTGGGATATGTCTCCTGAGCTGCCCCTTGTGCCTGCTCTGCGTCCAGACGCTCTTTGAGAAAGGGGAGCAGAGTCGTTATCCAGTCAGAGGTCGGTGCGACCCGCTCAAACTCAATATGTACAGTGTGGAGTCAAATTTGCCTCACACAGTATAAGTATGCGTGCAGAAATGTGAAAACACACACGCAGACAGACATGCAGCCCCCCACGCGCGCGCACACACACACACACACACACACACACACACACACACACACACACACACACACACACACACACACACTCACCAATTACTTTTGCTGCATGATAAATCTCATGATAGGAAAAATAAATTACTGGGGCAGATAATTAAATTTACCCAAATAGCTTGTGCTCTTTATCTGCCATATTGACTCTCTCTCTGTTAAAATAAGAACATAAGTGACATTTCCAAGCAATTATGCGACGCGGCGCCAGGAGTTCTGTCTGTCGGGTGTTTCTCATCATCAGCGCTGCGGTCCTCAGACGGGTTTGCGTCCGACACACCACACACACACACACACACACACACACAGGTAACATTTCACAAGATAAGCACGGATCCATATTATTTAATGAAAAGCAATGTAGCTAGGCAACCTTGAAAAAGAATGCTGCATAATCTCATCATAATATCGTTGCCACTGTTTAAACACAACCATGTGCATTATGTTCACGTTCGACGGGTTAAAGCCAAACCATCGGCTGCTTTCTTTCTCTTCTGATATCATTGTGCGTCATAAACCTTCACAAGCTCCCCGGAGGGGCGAAGAAACGTTTTGTCACAACGCCCGAAAAAAAACAAGGGCGTGTTTTCTCTTTCTCTCCCTCACAAAAAAGGCCTCGGTGTTGAAGAGGGGCTTTAAACGGGAGAGAGAAAACACTGTGTTAAAGTCGAAAGTTGACCTTCTCTGTTGATGTTCTTGTCAACCGTGGTGAAGTTCCGCCCGCCCTCGCCACCGGGGGAACTCGCCTCTGCCAGGATAATGCTTCACTGTGATGGCCGAAGACTTTGACCTTGAGTCAAGTGGCCACCGTGCATGATACGCCATGTACGACAACGGAAGCTGGCGACTTTTTAGTCGGATCAAAGCCGGCTGCCTCGGCCTTCCTCCCTTTTGTTTTCAAAGACTATGTATCTCCACAGCCGTGGGTATCATCGGCCCCGCTCCGAACTCGGAGACGCGGCTGACAAAGGCAATTAAAGCCTTTGACGGCGTGCCCGCGTGCGATCAGACCGTCCTTTAGAGCTTTGAACCCCCCACACCCGCCTCTAAACTACCCCCCCGAAGTCACGCGCTGAAACTCTGGCGGGAAAAAAATACATAAACGAATGCAAAGTCCGCGCTCGATGAGGAGCGAGCAACGGAACGATCAAACAGAAATCAGCGAGGGGGGGCGGGGGGGGGAACCAAACAAAGAGTTGCTAAATAAGCCTGGCGACAGACAGAGGCCCTTTCCTCGGCTAATGGCTGGTGCAAATAGAATGGGCCTTGAGGGATTTAAAGGGCTGCAGCTGACAGTTAAAGCAGTCTGAAGCTAATCCACAACAAAGTGAGAGTGTGATGCATCCGCACAGCGCCCGCCCAGACAGGAGGAGAGGGTGTAAATAACGGGCGCTCCCCGGAGACGTGTGCCACGGAGCCCAGAGGCTCCCTGGTCGGGGGGGGGGGGGGGGGGGTTTGTTTGAATGCCGTCTGACGTTTACTAACCGGCTGCGCGGGGGGGGGCGGCGTAGCGCGCACTCGGATTCGCAGTGAAATCATGCCGGCCTGAGGTCATCCGGGGCGAAGAAGACCAAAAAAAACCTTCCCATTCATGTCTCTCTCTGTTCGTATCTGGTCCAACATCCCTGCCATCTCATCTCTGTTAGCTCAATGGAAAACATAAGAGATGTCCTTCTACTGTCTCGTCCTCCCTCCAAACCACACAGAGAGAAGTGGACGTGTGTGTGTGTGTGTGTGTGTGTGTGTGTGTGTGCGTGTCTTGCGTCGGGGCTAGTGTTACAGCTCCGATCACAGCCCAGTGAACATCTGAACACACTTGTTTTCCAAGTGGCAGTTGAGTGACAGGAGGACGGTGACAGTGCTGTCACAGATCCGTCGGCTGCGTGTGACACAACGTGCCCGACACCCGTTTACGACGCGGAGTCACGCTTGTACATCGAGGCACGCGAACCTCGTGGGCGAGCTCGTCGAGGGGGTCGAACGGCCTCCTTTCTCTTTTCAAAGAAAAAAGTCCGCGCGGACGCCGAAGGAATCAGTTCATCGATCACCTGACCGACCCAAAAGATCAAGCTCGCTGGTGAAATAATTGACTCCACCGTGGTGCCAACCGCCCACGGGGCTAATGACGCACGTCCGCATTTCTTGATGTGCATTTAGTTCAAAAGGAGAGACTGCGGGAAACAGAAGGCTTTGCCATTTGCTTAGAATGAGCCTCCCCTTTCTCTCTGAATGGCTTTTTCTCAGTAGCAGAAGAGATGAGAGGGATTAGTTTGGCATTGTTACCCTCCCGCAAACATCCTGGTAAGAGGGTCTGGTTGGATGGTTTGCATGAATCAGTGTGTGTGTGTGTGTGTGTGTGTGTGTGTGTGTGTGTTTCACATGCTGTACCTTTCTCCTCCCAATGATAAGTAAAATTAGAGTTTTACCCCCTTGAAATTTTTACAATTCAGCTGAGTGGAATACTGCACAAAAATAGTTTTCTATGAAATATCTTGTGGCAATGGGCGGCACGGTGGCGTAGTGGTTAGTGGCACTTTCGCCTCACAGCAAGAAGGTTCTGGGTTCGAAATCCCGGTTCAAACCCAACCAGGGCCCCTCTGTGTGGAGTTTGCCTGTTCTCCCCGTGTGTGCGTGGGTTCTCTCCGGGTTCTCCGGCTTCCTCCCACAGTCCAGAGACATGCAGGATGTGAATGTGAGAGTGAATGGTTGTCCGTCTCTGTATGCGGCCCTGCGATAGGCTGGTGACCTGTCCAGGGTGAGCCCCGCCTCTCGCCCGATGTCAGCTGGGATGATGGATGGATCTTGTGGAAATAGTTCATATGGACTGAAATAAACAGAACAGAAGAAGTTCCCTCTGACCATGATGTGTCCCATAAGCCTCCACGATCCATTTCTTTACCGAGCAGTTTTACATCTTAGCCGTAGATGTGGCAGGTCAGACAAACACTAAAATCCTTTTTACAACAGCCTTGTGGGTTATTTTTGCAATGCACTGACAAAGCAACCCCTACGAGCGTGAGGATTTGAAACCTCCATGTTATGCATTGGTTACCATGTGAAAGAAACACACGATCAGGACGATGTCGAACAGGAACAGCAGCTAAAAATAAGACTTGTTCCGGTGAAAGTAGAACTCCCATCTCTAAACTGTTCAGCCTCTGTTAGATAAATGACAATGTGACACACAGCGTTCGACGCTCATAAACGAGTTTTACGGTGCAACGGACCGCCGATCAAACGCCATAAAACAAAAGCGAGAAATCAACAAAGCATGTTTTCCGCCGGTTGTCCACTTCATCACCTCTGAAGTCTTTTCCTTTTTTCCCCCCCCCTTACGTGCGAACCCTCTGTGCTGGGGGCCAGATGGTTCGGCTCTGACCCGCGGTACGTGAACCGTTAAACTTCAGGAGGCTGCGACGGTTGCCATGGGTGGCAAAGCTGCATCTGGCGTGTTACTGTGAGGCCCGTTGTGGGACCTAGACCACGTCCACTCCTGACGGCACACGCTGACGCCCGATGAGGACCAGCAGGGGTCATACGAATAACAGCCCGATGCCTGGGAAATAAATCTGCTCATGAATACAAAATATGTATAAAAAGGGAAGAAAGAAAATCTAATTTGCCTCAATTTCAGAGTAAATCACTGTTTATGTCATAAATATACAGTTCTACCATCGGACAACTCAGTCACTGCAGAGGGATACGGAATATCTTCCGGGAGAAAAAATAAAAGATCGACTCGACATATTTGGTCCCGGCGGTATTCAACTTATCCAAATGTGTTGACCTAAATTCAGAGCTGACGCGTGTGTTGGATGGAGAGGCCAGCGACGTCCCTCCTCCTTCTGTTGCAGCCCAGTGGATCCCGCTCACGTGCTCCGTGGCGGTTGGTCATGAGGTGACGGGACAGATCCATTTATTTTGGGGGGCGCTGAAAAAAATATTGGAACCACGGAATTCATGTAGTGATTTTTCCTTTTTTTCAAGAAAAATCTAAAGACATGCAAACATGATATTATTGTCTCAGTGTGATCATTGAGAATTATGACAAAGCAGTACAAATTTACAACTATGGACACAGTCCGTGTCGCTTGAAATGATCTACACTACCCGATAAGGGGTAAAGAGTTGTTTATTGTGTCATGATGTAAATCTTAATGCTCTCAGCATGTGGTCTTGTGTAGCCAAACGTATTTCCAAAACGCTGTGTCCGTGCTGGAGAATGTCCTGGCTGCTCCCATTATCATTCCTCTATAGGGGAATCTATAGATTCCTCCTTTGTGTTCCCAATTTTCCTGGGCGGCCCTAAACCCCCCCCCCGATGCAGCGATATGGTAAACGCCTGCTAAATTGTGTTGCCGTGGGAACTGAAAAACATTTGCACGGATGTGTGTAAGGAGGCAATCAGACGTGCAGACGACATGTCGACAGCTAGTTAGTTGTTTCTTTTGTCGAAGCTGGAGTTTCTAGCTCGGAGGTTGTTTTTTCTGGAGTGAATTTCCAAAACGGTCGCAGCGAAATATCGGAAGAGGAGGAGGAGGAGGAGGCTGCAGGTGACGTGTGCCACGCCCATCAGATGAGTCAGACCGCACCGATCACGACGCGATTCCGTTCACCTCCGTTGTATCGGGGGTTGCAGCATAACCTCAAAACTCACCGGCAAATACGCGCCGCATCTGCACGGCTACATGCAGCTGCGGCGCGTTTTTTCTATTTGGGATAATGGTGAACTGACAAAGGGTCGCAGCTTCTGCCGTGCACCTGTATTACAATTGAACGGGTTGGGGTTTTTTTTCGCACACACAAGGCCAAGTGGGACGCCGCTGCCAGTGTGCGTGGGAGCAACGAGACGTCCCCTCGGAGAGCAGGCGGCACTCAACAGACAACTGCTCGTTGTCGCGCACGGGTTGTGTAGGCCGGGATGTGTGGACTCGCGGGTACAAAGGAGAGCACTCAGCATTAGTTGTTCATAAATACTGCAGGGCGACGCTTTGTCTTTCTTGCAGCCGTGCACCGACCCGCGCTTACAAGACAGCCGCGCCTCGGCGATGTGCTGCCGAGGGGGCGCACACAGCACACGCCCTGACAGGCTCCATATATTCTGATGTATTGTTGTTAATGTTTAAATGCTTTTACCGCCGCGCCGATAAAAACCCAGTAATGTACTACTCCCCCCCCCCCCCCTCCCCCCACGAGCGGGAGCTGGAGAAATGGAAAGAAAATGTCGGCGCGTGAAGCTTATTTGCCGATATACGTTGGAATACGTTTGGCCAGACGGCGCAGACCCGCACATCTGATGTCTTCACTCATGGAATTGCAGCATTCACCCACGTTATTTATCTGGTTTGCACAGCTGACAGGGCAAAGCTTTGCCTATACGGGCGAGGCTCAACGGCGGGAGTGATGATGTTGTGCTAAGCTCTTTAAGGTCAAAGTAGTTTCAAAGCGGAGCAGGTGAATCACACACCAGACACACCTGATTAAAAATTTAAAACCTCTCCGTGGGAGATGTTGCTTCGTAAGAAAAGGTGTAATTTTTTTTTTTGGGGGGGGGGGGGTGGGGGGGGATACATTTTTGACAGGTGAATGTTGGGTCGGTTTGCATTTCAGCACGGAGCCTGGCACTTGTTTACATAGTCAGCTCAAAGCTGTCCAACTTACAAGCTGATAGAGCTGCTTATTGGGACGGAAAGTAAGTCCCTGTGAAGAAGAACCAAAACACCTGTATTTGCATAAAACCACAGATGAACGTGCGGGAGAAGTCAACGGCCACTTTGTTGAGATTAGAGGAGTTTATTTGTCACATTAGTCAGAATTAATGTAAGCTGTGTGGAACAGGACGGAACGGAGGAGGGAGGCGAGGGCGGCGGAGAGGCGAAAGAGGAGCACGGGCGAGGGAGAAACACCCACAGGGCCGAGGAACGAGAAGAAAGAAGGCGTTCATTCAGCTCCTCGTCGCCTCGCGAGGTGCTCCTTCACCTCCTACTGCCGATCACAATGGGCTCTGCACACTGCAAGCCACAGGGACGAGGGGAGGCAAGCGCGGAACCGAGCGGCGCCGCGGGAGTGAACCTCCCCCGACCTCAGTGTGGCGGCTCGGACGACAGCTGGGGGTCTGTTGTGATGAAGGAGGGCTGTGGAGTTGTATACACCGCCAACCGATGTCTGCTTCGGAGGGGGGGTGGGGGGGGGGGGGGGGGGGGGGGGGGGGGGGGGGGACTGTGGACTGAGAGAGAGGCGGTGGGAAGGGACGGGGAGAAATGCACGGCAGGATCATGAGGCCCATATGTCGGCCTCGCCTCCTCGTGTGACCCCCGCTCGTCCCGTCGGATCGGGCCCGCTCAGCTCGCGACGCACCGCAATCCTCAACAAATCCACCATGTGAACCAAAACAGACGGGGGAGGTGGCCGGCGAGGGCAGACAATTAACCAGTTTCCCCCTCCCAAGCCCTAACGTTTGCATCTCTCGTTTGGCGTTTTGTCCGTGAAACAGATGCCGGGGCAGATGACTAACTTGACATTGAAAAGACCGGGCCATGTTGGCACCTCTTTGAAAAATACAAAAACGGGGATAACTTTTGCCAACAATATAGTCATTACGCCGTGAATTATCCGCAGACTGAGAGGGGTTGTTTTTTTTTGGTCTGCTAGAAGCGGGGAAAGCGGGGAAGCTCACACACCAGAAGTTAACCGCTGGACGTGTGAACCTGGACCAAACGGAGCTCCCCTTTGTGCCGCCAAAGTCCCCATTTCCCTCTACCAGTTTCCCACTGTGTGCCAGTCATCACTTCTCAATTCGCACGGACAAAACCTTCCCCTGCACCTGGTTTTGTTCACCCCTTCTTTTCATCGGGGGGGGAGGGGGTCAACGGGGGGGTCAAGCGTTCCGCCGGGACGCGGCGAGATTTTCACATTTGGCCGGACGCGTGTCTTTGTTTGCCTCGGCCTGCTGACCTCCGCCTGCCGTCGTGTGAAATCTTGTCCTTGCACTATTGCGCAAATGACGTTCCGCACCGCGCTGCCTGACACAACATGCTCACGCCGCAGTCCCTCCTCCCTCGCCGTCCTTCACGTCGCCCCTCTCCACAGAGCCCCAGAACCCTTCGCGGTTTGCGGAATCGCGGAGTTGTGCTCACGAAACCAAGAGTCATGAACCTGCACCGCCGCGTCCACGGACACAAATGTGCTGCAAGTATGCGGCCCGCCTCCGCGTCGATTTGTCAGTCAGAAGTCTCCGCTCATCGCGGTGTCATGGGCGCTGATGAGAGAAGGACTGTAGCCTCGGGTACGACACGAGCGTTCGGGGGAACAGCTCGGCAGCCCCATCAATCCCCGCCTCCGTCAGCACCGACAGAGTCGTAATAACACGAAGAGCTGTGACTTTCAGAATGGAAAAAAGAGAAGGTGACTCAGTAGTCGGCTCACATCTTCTGGCTTCTCTCGCAATGATAGGGGGAAAAAAAAAAATGAGGCGAGGTGATGTTATGAATAATAAACTCTACAGGTCATGGTCACAGCATATTTTTTCCGAGGCAGAATCCCCAAGAAGAGCTCAGAGGTGTTTTTATTATTATTATTATTTTCATCCAGCTGATTTTCTAATGATAACTTAACAAGGTGACGTGACGCGGAAGATATTTCTTATTTAACCGCAGCGGCTACGGCATCAACGAGGCATTCGGAAGCCGTAAAGCCGCGGCCCCCACTCGTGGGTGGTACACCCCCACTCGTCCGGGATCATTATGCTTCTTTTTCCCTCTGCCGGCAGCGGCGCAGCTCCACTGGAACAACTCGGAGTTCATCGCCTTGCTCAACTGCACTTTGATGGGTAGCGGTTGAGGGTTAGATTGGCGTTCAGTCAGCTTTTTGTAGTCGGCCCAGAACGGGCACACTTTCAGTCGGAATTCTGTTTCTCTAACCCCCCCCCCACCCCAGGCGTCCGCTGGAGTCAAGTGTGAGCCACTGTAGAGAAATATTAAAGCTTGCTGTGTAAATGTTTCACTTTGTACGGGAGCGAGATGCCGAGTGATCCCAGATTAGGTTATCTGCCGACAACCCCGGACAATACGGACCCGATAAGTTGGCATTGTGTTGTCGTATTCTCTCGGTCTTGCCTGTGATGGAGAGCTATTGAAATTTCGCCGAGCATGAACTTGAAGGAGCTGCAGCCGTCTGCGGTCGTCCAATGGTTTGCTCGTCGACTACATGAGCATATGCTGGGCAGGTCCTGCCCAGGTTGCTTTTCCTTGGGTTACTTCATCAGTGCTGGCGATCAGAAGACCGACCACTCTGTCACTGCACTACAATCCACCCCATCGTGGTTCCTACTGTCTGTTACTCTGCTGCCGCTGTATGCTGCGGTGTCTCCAAGCGACCTTGTTAATATTGACTATGCATACTGTACACTGAAGTGAATATGATTCATTGCGGTAATAAAGTCATTCAACACAAGCAACCGTCAGACGGACGGATGTCGATAGAAATCCGAAAGTGTCCAATTTTTTGGTACCTTTTCTTAATCCTCCTCTCTGTCCATCCCTTCTAAAAAAAACAAAACCTGATACTTTGTTTTTCTATCAATCAAGATCTTGTTCGGTTTCCTGCTGCAAGAGGACAGTAACCACAACAGTTCACAGTACACAATGTTCTCACAGGGAAAAGAGAGTTTACAATATACTTTCTGATGTAGATAGTGGAAATGTCAATATGGAAACATGAAAAAAAACCATTTGGTTAACAGCTACAAGATTTATTTTCTTAATTTGTTTACTTTCATTCAAAAATGTATACTACAAAACCATGACTTAGACAAATAAGCTGCTGCATTCTCTTCTAATGTAAATTGTGGTTATTGTTACATTTTTTTTCTCTACTTGGGCGGGGATCCCTTCAAATTAGCCGATTGTGTCCGAGATGACAATGGCACATGAATCTCCGAAGTGACTGCAGGGGTGTGGAGGGTTTACTCCGATCACTGTCAGTCTGGTGCATTTCTTAGCCGAAGAAAGGAATCCACATCTCAATTTTTTAACAGCATAATAATGTCATGGACCCAAAGGCTGCAGCTTGTCTGGAATAGTCCCACAAACCATGAGCGAACCAACAAACCGCTGCCTTCGCCGTCGGGGGATCGAACGAGCAGCAGGCAGGTGGAAGGCCTGGTCTCGGGACCCCGTGACCTCAAGCGTCCGACTTGCCCGAATGTCTTTGAACGAGTCGGCACACCAACAGTCCACGCTGACTCCAGAGGAGCAGCTCAACAGCAGCACCTCCCCGACCTCTCTGCGAACGCAGGATCTCGGCAAAGAAAACATTTCTTCTTCTGAGGAACAGTAAAAACTGAGTTGGTATTCGATGGGACACGGTACAAACATTTCTACTCCTTTAATCGACATAAAATGGCTCTAAGTACATGTGAGTCGCAGTCTCATTACCTTGGCCTGTTTCAAGGGCAAAAGTCAGTGTATAAAATTAAATTATCCTCTATTTCTGTGTCTTTTGAATACATTACACATGTTGCATCATAAAACATCTGCTGGTAATAGGAAGATAATCGCTGATGCTAAATATAGATGGACCTTCCGCCGCCGGTATCAGCAGAGGGCCGTCAGGGGGGAAGAGGTGTTCGAGGGAAGCTTGCCAAATGCGATTTCAGACTGAGATTTCCCAGGCCAACGGTTTGGGTTTAAAGTGCACAAAGGGGGCCGCTGCAGATGAATCAAGTTGCAATGACTCAATGGAAACATTGAACTGCACTCTGTCTCAAACTGAACCTCCGGTGTGCCACAGCAGTGCCTCTGTTTGGATTGGAAGAACCGGAATAACAGGATTGTTTCCCTTCCTCCATGCATGAAATAGGGGACACAAAACAAAGTCGCCATGTCAGCAAAGACAAAAGAAATTGACTGGAGATGATGCACATTTTTGGAAACTCCTGCATTGAATGATCTTCTTTTCCTTTTTGTTTCCTTTAGTTCAGTGGAGTTGTAGCCCAGCGACTCAAAATGAAAATCATAATTAAAAAGGTAACTTTGTGGTGAGCATACGGAACATCTAAAGCTTTCCCATTTCAGCAACCTTGGCTTATTTTTCTATTTCAGTGAATTGAATTATCTTTGTTTTTTAATCTAACCAACCCAATCTCCTCTGGACATCTTTTCCCCCTTTGTTGTTGAGGTTTATTCCCCGCGTTCCTATGTTCTACTTTTAGAACGAATGTAGAAAGTTGTACAACAGTGTGTTTTTGCATAGTGTGTTATTATGCATATTAATGTTGAGTAAACTGAATTTTCCTGAAATTTGTGACAACCTTGGCACGATGATAGAAAACAACCTTTTTTTTCCCTTTCATAGCCTCTTTTTAAAAATCGTATGAGATGTAACGAAAACAAGCCTCACTGTTAATCCAGTGTAAATACAGTACACTCGTTGCGACGTGTCCTTTTCCTTTGTGTATGCAAATCTAATTTTTATTCTGCTTTGTAGATTTTGCACATGCAGTTATGGTCAATCAGCTTGGGAAGGTTGCAATTATAGAAATCCCCCTTTATTTAGTTGACCAAAACAGATAAAACGGCTGATAGGAAGATCGCCCTAATTGGCAAAGTCATCATTCCTTTCACACGTCTCAAAGTGTAGCTGAAGTGAATTCATCTCATAATTGCAGGGAAATGCTGCAAATAATGATTTATGGATCATACACATCACGGTACAAATGCATTTTTAGCTACTAAGACAAACAACTCAATGATGTGTTTTATTTCCCACTATGCGCTCGTGTCACCTCTTCTGCGCTTTATTTAAAACTGCATAATAATGGACAATATCATACCTATACTGTATATAGACAACTATACTAATTACAGAACATTTAAATCTTGTTAATTAACTGTATCAGAGACATCTAAATCACATTATTAGATGATCCATATAACAAGTATAGTAGCTGGAATTCCACAGTAAAGAATCATGGCACAAAGGTAGTACGTATAGTCTACCACGTGTGGCTTTAAAAAACAACAACAGATCAATATATGGGAAAGCAACCTTTGCGGTCTGTCTTGAAAATGGTTAATCATCGCAAACCGCCCCAGCGTCGACGCCAACACCTTCCTCGACTGAGAGCATCCAGCAGTTGCTCAAGGATCCCTGATGCACATAATTGGCTGGAAAACACTCGCCCCAAGCTCCTTAAACATAAAGAGAGAGAAAAATAATTGAATACATTGTTTACATGAATTGAACACCAACAATAAATGTAATACAAGACAATATATACATGAAAAAAAAACCCTGCAGATGATTTGATAACATCTCCCGGCCTCCCTTTAGTGCTGAGATTATCAGTGCACTCTTGCAAGTATTAACTTGTACATGTACATGTAGTGCTCCTTCCAAATACCATGTAATCAATACCCGAGTGCAGCGTAACGTACCGTATATGGATCAGTGGCAGATGAAGGGGCCCTTGTTCTCTGTTACACTTATATCCATTCAATTTGGCGATGCATTAAAAAAAAAACGTGAGCAGAGTGAAAATCAGACAAGTATTCAGAAAACAGAGAAAAGAGCCTCACTATTCAGCTAACTCCTCATCCTACATCCACAGGGTCAAACAACCGTCCCAGCCTTGTCCAACTCACTTATGTAAAATGGTAGCAGGTTATAATTTAAGCATCAGGCCCAATTCCAATGGTGACTACGCACTACCGAATAAATTTCCGCGCGTTGAATGTTTTGTGATGATCCTCGTGTCTGTTTTCCCATAAACAATTGAGGCGTTGCAGCACTTATTATTAACCGTCCTTTTCATGTCAACGCGCAGCCGCCACTGTACAGTAGAGGGGCTGAAAGAAAAAAAAATCAACAGGCCATCTGTGGATAGCTGGAAGGCAGGGCTGGGACGGGGCGGTGATAATTCTCCGTTCCAGATGTGACCCTGTGCCAAGCTTGGCAGGATGAGGGCAGTGGTCCAGGAGGGAAGGTTGTGTGGTGAGCGCGCTCGTATTTTTGTGGAGAAGGGCAGATTTGTTATGTGCGCACGGCAATGGAGAAGAGGGCGTTGAGTGATGGAGCGGCCGGCGTCGGGGACGGCGTGGGCGACCCAATGAGGAACCGAGCGGCGGCCAATCGCTGGGTCGGGAAAAAAAAACAAAAAAACTTTGGGGACCGAGGTGGGACGGCAGATGGGGCAGGAGCCGGGGCCGAGCGAGGACGGCCATATGTGAGAGGCAGCTGATGTGTGAAGTATTATGCCCAGCAGTCGCCCTCTCTACACTCGACTGTGTGCGAGGGCACCTTGGCCCCCCCAGAGCCACACAGATAAACACTATCCAAACCTCCTCGTTCATGGCTTCTCATTAGTTAGAGTGGGGAGGGGGGGGGGGGGGGGGGTTTGAGCCCGCAGGACCGTGGCATTCCCTCTGCAATTCATTTTTTTAATTTATTATTATTCCAATTCACACAATGTTTTTATATTGTCTCACTGTGTTGACCTCTAGACTTCCATGGACAGACGTAGAGGTTTTCAAACTGTTTTTTTTTTTTTTATGTCCATCAATGAGCCTTATTGTAATTCATGCTGAACAATACTGAGGAACATTCCTGTTTTTTGTTTTTTTTGTCCTTGCGACTCCTCTCTTCTCAAAACGACATGTTTGAGGCCAGCCGGGCAAACGCTCATTTTATTACACTGCGTTTTACTCCTTTGTAAGCCGTACCCTTTAAAAGAACACTCCGCTAAAAATAGTCCATCTCTACTTTGTGGTACCATATGCTACGGACATATAAAATGGCACTCACCATTTTTTGGGAAAGTCGTTTCATGGCAGAGATTCTCTTTGCAAGGATTTGTTCAACAGCTGTGCCGAAAAATGAAACACCTGCAGTGAAGCCGGAGTTTTTACACATTCAGATCCATTCAGAAAGGAACACGGCGCCAAAGATATCCTAAGAACACTTTATGTCGGAGCAGATTTTATGGTCTTATGCTTAAGATTTATAAACTCGCAGTCGAGGAAATGTATGGCCTCCAAGATTCGCAAAACAAATTGCAAGCTGTTAACAAGTGCTTTAAATTTATATGTATGTTGGAGAGCAATATCCCAGATTGAATTTGGTTAAGTGGTCGACAGTTATGTGATGTCAAAACAGGGAGCTGTTGTCCTTCTTAACCTTATGAAAAAGAAACATGGTATGGCAGCTCATGTATTCAGCTAATCTTTGAGTTACGAGTCTTCAGTCTTGCATTAGTGTATTTATGATTTTTTAATCTTCCAGCAGTATGGACGTGATTTGATTCTGCACCTACCCTCTTTTTTTCTTTTGGATTTCGCCTCCAGAATACCGAATGCACAATTTATCATGGAATGTTTCTTTGTTACACATTTCATTTCATAAATCTTAAAAGTTAACACAAGAATGATTTGGATTGTTTGGCATCAAGGACATTGCTGATATGCCTACAGGAGACGAAAGATAAAAAAAATTAAAGGAGGCTGATAACCCCAGTCCTGATTTTGAAGTGTGCATGTAAAGCTTAATTCTTTCTCTCTTTTTTTTTAAGAATCAGTCCAATCATCTTTTCTTTTGGAGAGGGGGATTAGACCAATTATAATCATGATTAATGTCACAATCAACATCTCAACATGATGCAATTCACATGATGCATCTGAAGAGGCTTCCTCCCATTATTCCAGGGCCGGTACATTTTGTTTGGGACTGTTTGAGAGATTGATACAAAAATCATGAAACTGACCCTGACCTCAGTGGTTAAACCATGTTCCTGGGATAAATATCTCTCACCAGAATGTCGGAATAATACTGCCAGTTTAATATTTAAGGCTTATCCTTAAAGTAGTTTCTGGCTACAATTTTCGTTTTGTCTTCTGAAAGATGAACTCTGATATCCCGCTGAATATGGACCACCTTGAATGGTTTCAAGATTGCCATGAACTCAACTGTGCTTTCGCGTTGTGTATCACCAGACGTCATTCACTGGGCTGTTGCTGATTATCCGCGCCGCTGACCTGTTCCCTCGCATTTACCTCGCATCATAAATACAAAATATGAACCCCTCCCAAACTCATTGATAAGACACAGCGTGTTCACTGAGGGTATGGCTGCATACAGTGTGCCGAGACGAATGTCTGTAAGCCCACTTCGCTGAATGCACTGCTTTTATTGCGAAGGAGTAGGTCGAGGCCAATGTCAACTCCTCGTTATGTATTCCTCTTAATCCCACCCAGTGTCAAACCATGGCCCCGGACGTGGAACAAGCACAAACACCGTCCGCCTGCCCCTGCCTGCACAAGAGCCGCCGAGACGCTGGGTTCTCAGGTCGGGCGCACATTCAAACCAGACCATTACCTTGTTTCACTGACATGACCTTGTCTGACTACAGCTCTGAAATCTCTCAGCTCCTCTGACTGTTTTCGAAGCACACGCAGCCTGTGACGAAATTAATGAGACTTTCCTATTACCTCATTAACAGTCTTAGCTATAGCCATGGATGTGTGGGTGATGGTGAACAGAACTGGACCTATTTTATAATTACAGGGGGGCTCTCTCGCTGCCATTAGGGGCCCACTTGAAGAGCGATTTTTGGCAATTTGATTAGCAGATCCACGAGCAGGACAGAGGTGCGGCAGCGCAATTGTGAAATGTCACGCCTAAAATGTTTGAAGCATCAGTACGACTTCACATTTAGAACAAAAAATATGAAATCTTTTAAACTTTTTACAGCAAAGTGAGCCGTGACCCGTAAAATGCAGGTCAATCTCCCAATCAGTGGAAGTGGTCCGCCGACAGTAGTAGCTTGACCAAAATGGTGTATGTTCTCTCCGTGGCAGTGAGAAGATATGCAGCTTTGGTCATTTGGCAACTCTCAATTTGCCCGGTGTGAAAGTGATGGTTGTTAGTCTCTGAATGCCGGCTCTGTGAAGGACTGGCCAACTGTATCCCACCTCTCTGATGAAGGACTGAAAATAGTGAAACTGTATATGCTCAGAATCTTCCCGCTCTCTCTCATTCGGTTCGCTGTGATTTTACTCAATTTCAATTTCTAGTTGATTCATGTAAAATACTTTGATCTTTGAAAACAAAATTTAAAATGACATTTTAACTGTTTCGTCTCCCCTCTTTTTTGGTCAATCAACTTGGCTCAGCTATCTTAGTTCTCGATGGTATAATGTAGTCGGTTTATCAGTATTCTTTATTTTGTGGAATGCCTGTAACTGTTGCATTCAGTGTTTAAGTTTAGACGGGCACAAACATAAAGGATTTTCTTATGCTTTTTAAAATTATCAATTTTCACAGGTCCACACACGCACAAATAGATGATATGGTGTGCTCAGGTCAAATATGTCCTAATAAGTCTAAAGGATTAGGTAATTGCAATGTGCAGTTGGCTTCTTGTTTATTTTTTTTCTTCATGTCTGAACTGTGTATCACAGATTTTTGATTAGAAGTACACAAATAAACATCATTATCTTGTATATTACTGAAATGCAACGGAGAGACGTTGTTATTACATTTCGATTGGCTATGTCCGTCTACAAAAAGAAAGAACCTCTCTGTGCTATAGATTTTTTTATATATATATATATGTTTACAATTTTGGAATGCAGGTAAGGACCTGATCAAAATTCCATAGGAACATTTTTATAATATGCCTCAAGGTAAAGGTGAAATTAAATAAAGAGTAACAAGCAATCCATTAGTTCAGAGCTGCCACTGAGAATAAAAAGTAAGCCTAGAGCATCTGTGAGGAAATGCGATATGGATTCATGTATCACTGCTGCACATTCTCTCTCTCTCTCATCATGCCCACAATTACCATTGCTGCTCGCCTGTACGTCGCCTGGCCTCCACGTTGTTCCCCACCAGTTTCCGATCCATCATTTCTTAAGCATGCTGCTCATGCCAGTCACGCAGCTCACGTATGAATCGCTGGCGACTACAAATGAAACATCTGATGGGTTAAATTTTATAATTCCAGTTTTATCAATCGATTATGTGTCAGCTGCATATGACATAAACATTTCAGTCTGAGGTCACTCCATTGATTAGCTTCAGACCCACGCTGCGAGCTTTTACCACAATGACAGGGGACCGGCAGGAGAAAAAAACGCGCCCTTTTCTCCGTAATTAAACGTGCGCTTTATGAAAATGGACCCTGTCATAATCATTAAATTACAAGAATTTAAATGGTTCACAATAAAATCACGTAATCCCCGCGAGTCTAGCCCCCCTGATGCATCTATTGCTCAAGCGACCTACATGCGGTACTTACTCTCTGACACTTATGGACAATTTGTCCCCAAATGATGAATAATGTCTGCATTACATTAAAAGCCATATGTTGCTTTAAATATCGAAAACAGATTATGAATGCAAAATTTAAAGACGGATTTCATATGCATGTATTTACATCTAATATATATATATATATCGTCATCAGAGTCTTTCCCTCTGGAACTGTACCCATACATTCTCCTTGTTGGAACAGGATTCCCGCAACTACGCTGCTGATTGTTCCGCGCAGACAGATGTACGTGCAGATGCATTTCAAACAGAGCCAATAAATCTATATCAGCTGCTTTCTGGGGCTCTCATGTGTGTCTTAAAAAAACATATATATATTGCTTGTCAGAGCCTCAAGTAATCTGCTTTGGCCCAATCAGGCGATTCTGTAACGTGTCCATCATGTCACTGAGCGAGCGCTGCATATATTCTTTTCGTAATGGACCTGAGTTTTTTTTTGTGTGTTTTTTTGAGAAACAATACATGCAGAAACATCAGGCTGTGCAATCAAGCCGACTCCACAGATGTGTCTTGATGTCTTAAGCTCGGTGTACAAACGAATTTACATCCATGCGAAGTACATCGATTGTCTTTAAACAATCATTTGCATGCGGCTGATCTGTAATATGTAAATGTGTGTGCGTGTAACATCTTTTTTGAATGCATACTGAAAGAGGATCCGATTCTGACCAAGTATCAAATCCCCACATGCTCACCGAGCGTACATTCCCTGACATTCCTCAGCGTTTCGTCCTGACACGCACACACGCGCAGAGTGGACAAGCGCATCATTTCCCCTGGCCTCGTGTCGATGTTCCACCTCAGTAGAGGTTTTCGTAGAGCTCATGAACGTTCCCGCTGGTTTGATCATTGACCGTTCTTCACCTCCCGTCATTCAAGCTTTGCTCCCAAATGATTAATCGCGGATCATTCACACCTGCAAATAATCACAGCCAATATCATTAACCCGGTTGACCCCCCCGCTCCCCCCGTCCCAGCTCATTTTTCTCCGCGGCCGAGCCTCTTCTTCTGCCATTCATCACTCCATCCAAACACCATGAGAGGATAACAGGATGTCTTATTGATCTCCCTTCAATGCCTGAAATTGACCAAGAAGAAAGTGATGTAATGCTCTCGGCTTCGGTATTTGAAGTGAACAGGAGGAAAAGGGGGGGAGACGACTCTCCGCTACTCGGTGTATCTTTACACTTGAAACAATTTGGATTACCTTTGTTTCTTAAAATACGGTATGGCCCATTTAAATAGTTGTACCTGTCTTACTTTGGAATGCCCAAGAGTCATTCCAAGGTAATCATGCAAAAATATCATTGTTGTGGTGATTTGGATTATTATTATTTTTTTCTCTCCTTTTTTTATATAGAAAAAAATGATTATTGATTATTATCAGTATTATTAAAAATATTATTGTATAGAATGGGGGTAGGACTGGATAACCTTGTTGCTTCTCCTACTCCTTTACGGACAAAAAAAACAAACAAAAAATGTATTTATTACTTCTATATTTGTATGTTTAAAATAAAGTATTTCAATTCAATTCAATCTTTTTTTTAGTTATAACATTTCTAGAATCTCTACCCTTCCTGTATGATAACAGGGCGGTCAGGACGTAGAAAATGTTTCAATATTTGCAGCAGTGTATGATTTCTTTCAGCATTTTCATCGCAAAAAAGCCCCCACATGTATGAGTAAGAGGAAGAAGAAAAAAAGACGAATGCAAACATGTTCTGTTAGACTTTACAATAGTTGTTGCCCAAAGGCACATACACCACTGATGCCTACAATTTTAACATAGCAGTAACAGGGAATTTGTGTTTTCTCTGATCATTTGCGGCCTGACAGGGAATCTCATCTGCCCTCTGGCAGCAAGAGGAGACTCGTATCTCTATGTCTTGTTTGCTTAGTTTTTCTTTCACAAGAATCTAGCAAAGACTTTTCTTCTCGTCCATTAGAAAACTGTCTGCTGCTTTTTAAAGTGAATAACAGGAGCTGATGTGATGCATCATTATCTGACTCTTTGTGCCGATAATGTATTTTTTGATCTAACAGTGTATTCATCCTGGTTTTAGGCTGTTGTGCCACTACGTAGTTTACAAAGTCCCACGTAAACCACCGTACGTCACTTGTTGACCACTAACATGCTGCTCAATGCCGCGCGTCCAGTGTAGACGGTGCCACGGGGGGAATGCACCTCCTCGAAAAAACTTGAATAATCCTTGAAAAGTATTCTTTCAATTCTAAGCATGTTCTAAGTATGGAAGCGCATGCAAGGCTGAATGTGAAACAGGAGAAACTCTGTACTCCTCTCTGGTTTCACACACTGGCCCATTTGAAGTCAATGTTCTGCATAATTGTTGAGCACAAACTCAAAAAGATAATTTCACACCGTGTAACTTAATAAAATAGAACAAAAGATGGAGTTTTCCATCTCAAAAGGCCAATAAAGACTGTGGTTGTTTAAGGATTGCTTGATATGGATTACACTAGCTCCTCATTAAGGCAGATTGTGCACTTAGTCCAGGAGTTATTGTTTCTTTTATTATTTCACATTTAAAATATAAGCTTCAATTAATCACTGTCTAAATATTAATTTAGCTAATTTTACAATACAGTGGTGGTTGGCATGGCTCAGTGGATAGAGCAAGCATACCTATACCAAACGCAGAGGTCCAGGGTTCGAATCCATCCTATGACGATTTCCTACATGTTTTCCCTCCTCTCTCTCACCTAGCTGTCCCGACAAATGAAAGGCGGAAAAAACCCACAAAAATAATCTTTAAAAAACCAATACACTGTAATTTCAGGCTGTTCTATCTTTTGGACGTCAATCATTACACCCATGTGCGATCGTGACATCCTTTAGGTGATCCCCTTCTGAATGCTGTTTGTCAATGAGTTTACATACCCAGTCATTTATATTGATCTGGGGTGACACCCAGTTTACATTTCTCAGACTGGTGCTGAACACAAAAGTGCAGTATCACAAACTCACTAAAGTCAGAAGGATTGCACGTATTTACCGGAACACTCAAGCGAAGATGAATTCATTTATGTTCATAGCATGTGTCCAGAGATGTCTTAGAGATTACTCTTTGTCTCAGGTGATGAATGGATGCTGCATACTGTGCTCACCTGTCTCTCTCTCTCTCTCTCTCTCTCTGTTTCTCTTTCCATCGCTGTCTCTCGGTCTATTCGCATTTGGACTTTCTTTGAGGTGACCACCTTCTGGGTCTTTCATGTGCCAGATGTCTGCCTGACGAGTGTTGCTGGTGTCCTCACATATTTGAAATAAGCAGAAACAAAGCGCGACCCCCATCCACTGTGTCATGTGCACGTATACAGTCTGAGTCATAGTCTTTGCTTAAAATCAAAAATGAAGAAATAAGAAAAAATGTGGTAAATGTAAGATATGATAAATGCAAGCGTGTGACAGTGTGAGCGGCGAGTTCAAAAGACGAGCTACAAAAGACAAGCGTGTCCATGTGATTGTGAAACAGAGAGAGATAAGCCGCGCAGTTCTACATAGCCGAGGAAAAGGGGGAATGTCGTCCCACAAATGAAGAAAAAAGAAGAAGAAGCTGAATCTCACACATGCACGCGGCCAATTCTTCAGACGACCTTCTTCTCCTCCATGTGTGTCCGGGCCCAGGTGTGAGATCATTTCACCGAAGGAGTGTCGTGGCCTCACATGATCGATCGAATTATCCAAATTGTTCCATTTTCAATTTTGTCCCCATTTGTTTTTGCTGCGTTCCTCATGGTTTTGTTGTATCACGACACTGAAGTGTCATCTTATTAAATCACAGTGTGTGATTTTTTTTTTTTGTTCTGCTCAAGCATTTTCAATGAAGGATTTGTTCAAAACAAAATGGAAATACCATATCTCATGTTTAATATGGAAAAGGACAAAATAAAAGCACAGATTTAACTGGCTTTCAGAGAGAAGCAGAAGAATGAAAGTCATCACTTTTAGCCGAATCCGTTTCTTCCCCGTGTCATTTATCGAGGTAAATGAAACTTTTCCCTACAAGGGTCCATACTGAGGTCAAACGCTTTAATCTCTGCAGGGCTCCCCGTATGGATTACTACCAGTCTCAACGGTGGCTGCTACAATTACTTTGAGTTTTATTACTAACCTCACCCATTGTGCTGCCCCGCATCTGTGCGCCGAGTCTCCCCTGGCACACTTAAAATAATTACATTAGTTCTATAGTGGTGGGGATGGAACCAGCCAACCCAACAGATGTAACCCATCCAGCCCCATTAAAGCACAAAGAAGTTGGTGAGGAGCACTTATACGACGTAATGAATTGCAACACATAAATAAATAAACAACAGTTAAAAAAATATATATATGTATCACCCGACTTTTGACACTGTAACTGGGCGTGACAGATGACGCAGTTGGTTCCAACCTGTAAATTAATTTACCAACCTCTTCCAGAAAGGTATATTCTGGTCATTTTTATGACATCTGTATGGAAAGCCTAAAGGAGAACTTAATTCAAATGATAATGTAAAGGTGAAAATTAAAATGTAATTCCACAATAGCATTATAATTTTCCACAAATGAGTGTCCTTTGAGTAAAATTTTAAATGAAAATGCAATAATCCAATTTTCATTTTCATTTTCACATACTTGCATGGGCATTCTGTGACTATATTAAAATGATAATGCAATTAATATCAATATGAATATTTAAATGAAAACTCCATTTGACTTTTCATTTTCAAAGACTTAACCTGCATTTCAGTGGACAATATTCAAATGTGAATGCAATATAAAAAAATGCAGCCTAATTTTGAATTCAAGCAAGCAACATGTAGGTCACAATTAAAATGAAAAAAATGCATTCATAGCAATGAAATTGCAAACTCCATTTGACTTTTCATTTTCAAAGACTTAACCTGCACTACATTTTTACTCAAAAGACACATACATTTGTGGAAAATTATAATGCTGTTGTGGAATTAGATTTTCATTTTCACATTTACATTATCATTTGAATTAAGTCCCCTATAAGATTCCATACATCTGCTTGGAGTCTTTAAGATGTTACCTTACATCAGGAAAGGAACCAGGGGTCCAGGATAACTTGGGTCCTTGTAGTTCCTAAGTCAATACTGGTAACTTAGTGTAACTCATTGAAATATTTTCTTTTATGTTAACTTTTTCCAATTTTTGTTTTGTTCTGTGCTCATTTATCCCCATGTATTGTAAAGCACTTTGCAGCCTTGTTTGGATAAGTGCTACAGAAAAAGAAAATGGATTTATTTATTAATATTTGACTTTAGCATCTAGCAGAGTAAGAGTTAAGCGCTGCTGTGCCTAAGTGCAGCCTCACGGAGCCGTCAGCACAGGTGTAAACTCACACACATTCTGTCATACCTACTGAGTAAAAGCAGATGTGACTCGGTAAGAGGACAACAACTGGAGCACTGAACTTTGTATCAGTGAAAAAGTGCATTAGGATACCACCACATTCTATTAAATCCATGAAATTACATATTGTATTTGTTAAGGAAAGGTTTTGGGGCAGAATGTATCGACTGCTGATGGGACTCCAATCGCCTCCGTCACTGAGACGGAACATTTGTTTTGGTGTTCTTTCCCCCCCCCATCCTCTGATTGGAGTGGTTGGTACTAAATGATGGGTCTCATTGCTTTTGTGATTGCACTGTGACTACGCTTTGCCTTGCGTGCCTTCCAGGTCTGGGGGTGGAGGGAGGTAACCCTGAAGGAATTAAATCCACCCTCCAAAAATGTCCCCATGTTTACTAAACCAGTGGTGCAATTCCCCTCGTTTAGATTTTACATCAAGATTATAGATTTTACACGAGGCAAATCAATTTTTTGTCCGTTTTCTTTTTTTTCTTGGACTGGACTCATTCATTCATTCATTCATTCGGTTTGTTCAGCTCCTCGCATAATTTATCCATAATCCTGAGGCCAGCTCAGGTCTGTGACACGCTGGCAGGGGTCACCGGTGGCTGCCACGGGAGTGTGCACCAGGAGTGACGGAGAGCACACACACGGGGCACATAACCATCACGAGGGCTCCAGGTCAACGACCCCTTACTATTCAACAAACATGCCCGGTGTCTGCACACTGTGCTACAGGGACAAGGAAAAACCATTACATGTCGTGCGTCACATACCACGATGTCCACTCTCTGAAGTGGGGGGATTATTTGGTACGGGTACGTTTTTTTCATTGTACAACCTCTACCTGTCACACTGCTGTGATCAAAATCACTGGTGTAAAATTGAGTTGTAAATTGTAAATTGTGATATGATGAATCTGCAAATCCAATGTTGTAATAAAACGGTCCACTTGTCACACGGTGCTTGAACCTATAATTCTAACTCACTTTACTGATTTGTTTATTTTAGTCGTTGTCTTCATTTTTTCCACAGGTAACACAGGTTTTCATATTGTACTTCCTGTACCAGGTGGGACTTGTGTTTCACAACATATACGTCCATCAGCCTTTTTTATTTTTTCAACCAAATCATCACTCTGAGCTGTTTTTAAACTCTCATTTGTAAAATTCAGTGGCATTTTTTTTTAAGGATTTTCTATCACGTAGGCCTTATTGTAGTTTGAGACATTTTGGTCTTTAATCGATTGTGCGCTCCTCACATGCACAACAAGACAATGCATGGAAACGTTTTGTTTGGAAGTATATCTTTAGGTTTCTTGATAAGGAGGAATATACAGTTCAGGCCCTGATGGTAAACAGTCTAGCCACCTACATACACTAGGAAAGCTAATGTGGATGTTGCTCTTGACCATTCTAAGTGCATAAGGTGTGTGAATATTTTTTTTAAAATATGTGTATATAAATATAAATGCAACAATATTTTATTACATAAAGATTATCATTATTATTATCAGCTGTTTTATGACTCATTAAATTGGCAGTAGGTGTCAAGTTAAAAGCCAAAACTGAATCGCTGAGCCACGCAAGTCTTTTAATGTCAGATAACAGGAAGATATACATAAAAATACTGTACATTGTCACTGATTTGATGTAAAATTGAAAAATGTGATATCACTTCACATTACTTATGCCCAACCGTGCCACAAACTACATCAGTCATATCTGTACAATTAAATTCTTGGACTTGTTACGCTGTGCCAGCACTTCTCCAAAGGATTTTTTTTTTTTTAGTTTGCTTCTCTGACAGTTTGATGAATGTTACCCTACGTTTTACTACACTGTCAAAATGGGCGGATGATGCTTCATGCTGTTAGGTATAGCATTTGATATGACATACACAGTTATGCAGATTGCTATGCGAGGATCATATCAGCATATAACTCCACTGGCACCAGGCTGCCTGCACATTAGTTTGTTCGTCCACAATAGTAAGCATTCCATCCGAGGGAATAAACCTCATACATATTTGTGATGGTTCCTGGCAAATGACAGCGAGACAATTTATCAGCATGCTACGATTAATCGCATTAATTCACTGGTGGACATCATGTTGAGACAGTTTTTTTAATTTGTTTTGTATTTTTCAATTTTGAAGAGAGGCTTTGTGCATTTTCGAAAGGATAAGAAAACAACTTTGTTCATTTAAAGTTAATTGACACAAATGCCTTCGGCATCTATGCATTGACTTCTCCTAGGTGCAAACTACATAAACATATGCAACTTTAATGTTTAGTGACCCAATAAGACGTCCATCTGCATGTCTTTGCAGCCGTTCTCATTAGGGATCTTGGGGAAAGCACTTTTCAATCTATTAATGAAACTAGTGATATTGAGTGCACAGGGGTCAGGCCAAAATGATAATTGGATGATAAAATTGATTCCCACTTCTGTTTTATTTGCTTCAGGCCCAGCTTGTCCTATTTTCCAATTCTTTTTTCTCTCTCGCTTCATCCAATTTCCCTCCATCTGTAGAAGGTGCTGGCCACCATCGGAGTGTGGAGGAGGTGATTCGACAATGGCGCACCCACAGACGTGAGGGAATAAGCGGGGGGCGGCACTCCAGAGTTATTTTGGTAGATATCGGTTCCTGTCAACCCCACGATAAAAGAGGCTCCCGTGTCAGAACTACCCCGAGGATGGGTGTGAAAGTAGGCGGGGCAAGAGCCCGAGGGAGCAGCGAGGGGGCGTTTGGGGAATATGCGACTTCCTCTTTGCTTCATCAAGTCCGTCTTCTGAGCACATTTACATTCACAGAGACAAGCCAAGACACACAGGCATATATATATATATATATATATATATATATATATATATATATATATATATGTGTAATACGCAAATTCCTCGTTGGCTTTTGCAGCATTATTAGAGAGACATCGCAGCACCTCATTGTCAACGCAACATTCAAGATCATCCGGAGTCTGTATTCAGTTTGACTCTGTTCATAACACATCGCCGTCTCTGGGTTGTTTTTTCCCGAGATGTACCACAGGGAGCACGGAAAGTGACAGGAGACTCCTGGGGAAGAAAGGGAAAAGTAAGCGGGGAGGAGAGGAGAACGTAGAGGGAATAAGGAGACAAACAGGGTTCCCTAGGGAGGTTGAATGCATGAGACGATGATGGTGTCTGATAGAGGGACGTGGAGTGACAACACAGAAGAGAATTAGTAGAAGGAGAGAAATGGGGGGGAAGGAAGAGGAAGGAAGTTGAAAAATAACCAGAGGAAACTGGCAGCGAGGACCAGACATCCAGAAGTGTCTGTCCCTTTGTGAGAAGAAAAACTCACACACACAGTTTTGCCGCCGCGCTTGTGATGAATGTAATTTATGGATTCATTACGTTCCGCCGCCTTTCACTCCATAATGACTGTAAGTCTGCTTCAAATATTTTTGCTGATTTAAAGTGTAATCCATCATTTGAAATTGATACTTTCGCTGGGAGAGAGATGCTTTTTCTTCAGCACTCCTTTAGAAAGATGTTAGGGTTAATTCAGTCGCAGCTGGTAACAGCTCGGGCTTGGTCGTAAGAACTGTGGATTTTTAAAAAGAATACAAGGAAGAAAGAAAAAAAAGCTGTGTAGGACCCGAGCATTGTGTTACGTCGTCTATCAACAAAGAAGAGGAGATCCACATCCTGGAAGGTCAGTCACCGTCAGCACACAGATGATTCGACTTCGACAAAGAACGCATTTGTATGCCCGGCGACCGCTGTAGCTGAAGTGTGTAAATGTAAAATGTTGAAAGATAATGTGCTAGGTTTTCTAAAATTGGCTCCTTCTACCTTAGTCTACAAACCTACGTGTATGTGCTGGGCTTGAGAATGAACTGAGGAAAAAGAATTATTGCTCCAGTGTATTTTCACTTGGGCAGATGAGAGGCCGACAACTTAAAGACTGACACCATGGAAATGTAGAGTGTTTCAATTTTCACTGTATTTTTTTAAAAATTATTCGTACCAGCAGAGGAGTTTGGGCTTCGGAATAGTAAGATAAGTTGCTGACGTGTAGGAAGAGAAACACACAAACACACACACAAGAAGAAAACACCCAAAAACGAGTGCACACGAATTCAGCGCGAGGATAGAAGAGAGCGGAGCACTGAACTACTCGACATCTCGGGGAAGGCGACTACGCCGCGGTCGAAGACAAGCGGGAGGGAAAAGTAGAGCTGGCAGAGTTGAGAGGAGCGAAAGCAGGAAAACATCTGTGGAGAACTCATCACAATGCGGCGCAGCGGAGCGGCTCCCGGGCCGCACCACGGGAATCCCATCTTCGGGGCTCAGAGCAGGTAATGGGGAATGCTCCCGCCATTGGAGCTGCAAGAGGAAGAACAGGGGGAGAAAAAAAACCCCTGTGTTTTCTGTCGAAAGCCTTGGCCTTTCTATCGCCCCCCTCTGATTTAGCGGCAATCCACACACCTTAAAAAAAGAAATGGATTAAAAGCAGTGCACAACATGCACAGTGAAGCCTACATGTACACGGTGCTCTGTAAAACAGGGGCCTGCAATAAATAAAAAAACTGGAGGCGTTGTTTTTGTTCGAAAAACAACATTTTTCTTCAATTACACGAGAGCTTTGTTGACTTACTACGTATCAATTTAATACCTCCTCCAAGGAGGTTATGTCCTTTTGTTTGTTGGTGAACAGATTTCCACAGAACCTGGTGGAAGGATGGGACATACAGTATAAAGATAATTTGCGGATTGGGACAAAGGGAGGTATCCAGGATTTTTTTTTTGATGGCGCATTTTCCAACAGTATAATGCATGGATCTTGATGGGTGGAAATCATTCATATTAAGGGGACCAATACATCTGAGTGTGGGCAATTTGGTGTGGCCTGATGGAATTCAAGATGACTGTTGGGCCGTGGCGAACGTATGCGCTCCACTGACTTCTAGTTTTTTAATATAAACTGTGATTGGACGGAGAAGCTTATTTCCCGTTAACTCTGATTGGGATCGGCTATACGTTTCAGTTGACATCCTGATATGGTTTTTAAGAGAGCGACGCAGATTGTCACCGTGTATTCTCAGGGTTAGGGTGTTTTCCTCAAAGGCTTTTGACGCCAAACAACAATCATGAAGCTACATTTCCAGAACACATACTTATTAGGGAAGCGTTGCGCAACAGACTCTCTATTCAGTGCTCTGCATCATGGGAAACTTCAGCAATTTCCGAGCTTTTCCTTTTTCAGAAACCTACTCATGGTTGAGGTGTAGCAGGTGTGTGTGTGTGTGTGTTTGTGTGTGCACTTTATGATGAAAACACATGTTAAAACGGGTTTGGTAGTTGTCTTAATCTACTGCCAATCTGTAACGTAAGTGATGAGGAGATAGGGAAAGCTGGTTGTGAGCCTGGGAATATTCTGTGCAGCAGACTTAGTTCCTCTGAGGTCTGGTTACAACAGTGAGAACTGAACCACAAAAAGCCTTAGCTGATGTAAATGATCGAATCAGATTCACCAGATTCCAATTCTTTTCCTTTATTTATTTATTTATTTATTTATTATGAGATCTTTTATATGTTTGTGCCTTCCATATTTTCCAGCATGACAAAGGGATTCAAAAACATTTGAAAATATAATACACGCGTATAATTTGTTTTCACCCAGCAAGCCGATTCGAATCAGTTGTACACCAAGTTGAACTGTTCGTGGCTGCCCGGTGGACTGTTTAATCCTGAAATGGATATTATGGGTCTTCCGGGGGCTGTAGCTCCTAATGTCTCTGAGAACCCGTCTAATTCCCTCACTCTATTCAGTGTCACCCTCAAGTTATTTATGTCCCCCAAACATTTTTTTTCTTTTGCCCAGTGTCAATCTTTTCTTTTTAAATAAAACGTTTTCTAATATTTCCAAAAATTCCCAAACTCCCGTTTCCTTTTCTTTTCCGGTGTGCAGTGTAATTCATTTTCCTCATTGGCTTTGTTTCCTTTCTCATTTCATGTTTGTGTCTGGGAGGCAGACATACGGAAGAGCATTAGGGCCAGGCATAAGAAGAAAAAAAAAAAACGACGGGGTCGATTTTTTAAAATGTATTTAACATTTCGAGAATAAATTTGAAATGTCGAGAATAAAGTTGAAATACGACATCGTGAAGAAAGGGCGAAATGTTGAGATTAAAGTCGAAATAGCTCTAAACGGCCGTGTTGTGGGACCAGTTCAGCTGTCACACATCCACGTTAAATAACGTTAGCAAAGCTACGCTACCTTCGGTAACTGCACGCCCCATTCACGGTTGTTTGCAGTTGAACGTTATCGTGTCGGGACACACGTCGAGGTTCATGTGCAAACACCCGTTGTCACCGCATCTTTTCTTCCAGATTCCACCGTCAATCATAATAATCGCAACTTTACAACTTGGTTAGGAGCTAGCGTTAGCTTAGCAAACTGGCTAACAAAACACCAACATCCGGTTGTTTGGTGCTGCTGCAAAGTGCTTCCTGGTCACAACTTTCAACTTTTTTCTCAACATTTCGACTTTATTCTCGAAATGCAAGTTGAATTCAATCTTCCTTCCTGTCATTTTTGTCCTTATGCCTGGCCCTAATACTCTTCCTTACAGACACCCTACAGTTAAGATTGGATTTTAATTTTTCCTGCTTTGATAAAGTTTATAGTTAGAGCTACTCAGGTGATTCCTGATTATGCTGCTACCGGCCTAGACTGCTGGTTGAACTCCCATCATGCACTGGGCATCTCTCTCGCTCTCTCTCTCTCTCTCTCTCCCTTTTTGTGTTTTCTCTCTCCCCTAGTGTGTGAATCTCTGACTCCAGAGCTGCAAATCCAACACTATTATTATTGTTGCTGTTGTCATAATTATTATTATTCTCGTTTCAGTGTCCCTCTTATCATCGTCATTATAAGAACCAGTCTGACGGAGCTTAAAAACATCTGTTATACAACTGTTCCTTGTCTCTCTCTCTTCTCTCGCCACCTCTCCTCTCTCCCCTACTGGTCGCAGATGTTCCGCCCACAACTGAGTCCAGCTTCGGCAAAAAAATATCTTTCTGTTAAAAGGGAGTTTTTTTCTCTCCCCTCCACAGTCGCCGAGCACTCACTCATCTTGGGAACTGTTGGGCTTCTCTGTAATATTGTGAGGTCTCGACCTCAAAGTGCTTTGAGAATGTATGCTGTGATTTGGCGCTGTACAAATAAAATTGAATTGAATGGAATGTCTTGTCATTGATTCTATAAATGCAATATACAAATACAAAGGATTAAGGGGTTTTTCTTTATGCTTTACTCAATCACACCACAGCAACATGACGGTTCAGCACTGGTGTGTTTCTGTGATGTGGTGTTAGATGATCATAACTCAAGAATATGAGACTAAAAGAGCTAGTATGTACTAATATAAAAGGGGATTAATTTGATGGCAAAAGAGAGCACACTCTGAGACTCATTTCAATGTACTGTATGGACAAATGTACAGCTTGGACAAATTTAGGGCTTTGACTCTTTTTTTGTAAAAATAATACCATTTCATCTGCTAAGTAGTCAGCTGTTCATTAAGACGTCATGGGCCCGTTCCTCCGTTGCCATCGGCGCTGCTTGTCTCTTTTCCTGCTAACACATTCAGCAGCATAATCAGCTCAATCTGTTCCATGGTCTCTTGCTACCGGTACAGTTGGAACCAGGATCGCAGGCTTTTTTCCTTCCATGGCCCCTTTGCCATCACATTGTTTCCAGATCGATTGGTATTCACCCAGCATCTGTCATTGCCTCATTGCATTTGTCATAACCTGGCGTGGATTCAGGTTACGTGTGCCTCTGGTCATTTGGTCTTCGTCTAAGTCCAAGATCTGAATCACATGTTTCATATCTCTTTCATGCAAAAAAAATTCTGTTGTTTAGCTTTGACTAAATGTGTGCAACCCTAATCCTGACACCATCTCCAATCAGAGCTACCAATATCCAACAACCATGTCTCTGCCAACAGAGGACAATCTTAGCATGACTAAACAGGATTTCACAGAGACACTGGTTATTCGACCACAACACCAGCAAAAAGGTAAATAAACAGCGACCACAAGTTTCTTCTCTCGGGCAAACGCTGCAATGTGCTGCCGTGACCATAACAACTTTTGGGTCCTGGATAGATATTCATCTGGAGCTTCCCAAAGATTAGGGAGGCAAGTGATTTGCTATGTCTTATGGTAATGAAGGGTTGTTTTTAATAAGCTGCCTGTTCTACAGGGACGAGGGGCTATATCTCAGCCTAAGTAGGAGGGTCACTCGGGTCAAATCCAGATGAAATTGCTGCTTATTTTTTAATCCTGAAATCTTCAATCTCTGTTGAAACATTAAAGAAAAAAAGATTTAAATATTAAGATATATTCTGTGGTATTACAGTGCCAAGATAATGGCTATATTATGAAACACACATTATTTTGTTTAAATATTTTTCAAACATTTCCCTTTTCACCACTACTTAAAGCACAAATGTTTATTTCTATAAAACTGATTAAGAAGACCACGGATACATAAAAGCAGAGGAGGAAACTAAACCTCAGACTGCAGGTTAAACGTTACTTGAACAATTATCAGATAAGATGTGGGATCAAGCTCCTCTACCTGAGAAATAAGATCACATCAAGCACGACTGTAACTATCAGCTGCGACTTATCAAACGAGGCCTTGGAACCGTTATAGCATCACGTTAACAGACCAAAGTGAACTAAATTGAAGGTTATTCGTAAAATTATATCTTGATGAGAAGTTTTATTTCACAGACGCTTAGCGGTCTAACTGGCCGCAGTTACAAAAGCACCTTGGTAGTGCGAAGTGAAGGTACAGGGCTCGCTAGCGGGGCTGTTTTTGAACCGAAAGCCCTCCCCAATATGTGCTTAGCATACAGGAGAGAAGTCACATCTGCCCCAGAGTTTCCCTCCTCAGCCTTCAGAGGGACGTCCCCTCCATTTCCAAAAATCAAACAAGTGTGCAAGAGGGACCCCAGATCGATGGACACTCATCAGCCCCACCATCTGGCCCCCGGCTTGTTTTCTCAGCAAATGAAGCTTATTATTGAGCAAGGTGGCTAATGGCACTGAAATCTACTGGGTCGCGCCTGGTTTACTTGGGCATCTGCATTTTGCAAAGACATTTGTACGATAACAGGCAATGAAATATACCCAACAAATGCAAGCCATTAAGTTCACAAATGTACGAACATAGTAAGCTGCAGTTTTCTGTTGTTGGCGATTCAAAAGTATCATCAATTTACCCCAGATCAGTGACGACAGCCCCTGCCTCTTTCTATTTCATCCAAATATACTTACAGAGCAACATATTGTTTCTTTTGAATTATAATTTTTTTTTAAAATAAGAAACCTAACGTTACCTTAGGTATATCTATTTCTGGCATGGGCCACCTTTGGCCCTTGCCACCTTTGTTTTGGCCCGCCATTGCACTGACAAGCTGATGCTTATTCCCCTCTTATTTTGAAAGTGCTGTAAATTCCTAAACGTAATGACCAAGAATATTATATTTTGTGCAGCTAAAAAGTAAATAATCAAATTTCCACTCTTCATTATAAAGGTGGACAATACAGCTGTTTCAGCTTAATTTTCTAAAGCAACTTGGGTTGCAAGCACTTTCTGTCGGAAAGGTGTCTTTCCTTTTAAATATGTTTATGTTCCCCAAAAAGAGCATATGGATCATCTCTGCAAATTAATAACATTACTGTAAGGCAGATTAAAGAGTTATTATTATTATTATTTTGAAATGTAATATTAGATCGATGTTAATTTTCTGTTTATCACAATGATAACTACCTTTGTTATCGCGTGATCAAATATGACGATACACCAAACACAAAAATATATAACTCAGTGCCCCTGTGACGCCCAACAGAACCAAAAAAAAAGTTATGATAAATATTTTATGAGCACGACTTATACAGCAAACATCACTTAAGCTGCAAAATAAAAGGCAGAGACTGCACGTACTTTCGTGATTGATTGATTTTTTGGGTTTGGTTTTGGTATCTTCCTAGAGCAGTGGAAAATATTTAAAAAATATATAATAATGATACTCCACAAATATTTAGTTTGCAAAATAACCATGAGTCATTAGTGGGAGGCAGAAAAAGTATATTAGATGGATTAATTTATCCATAACGGGATTATCTCGTCCGGTGTGGACACCTTGATTGTTAATTTTGCAACTGGTATTACATATGACTCAGGATGCAACACAGCTTCCATTTTTATAGACTGCCGGTCAACAACACACAGTTTTTTGTTTTTTTTACACAAACTCGTCTGCAGAATCTTCAGATATCTTTCCCCTCGATTTCCTGACTTCCACTTGCTTCACTCTTCACTCACTTTCCAACTATGTACCCCAGTTAGAGCAGAATGTGACATTTCATCTCTACTACGCACCGCCGCAGCCGCCTGCTGCTTTTCACCTGTCAGCAAGAACCTTCACCTTGAGGGCATAACGTACTCACACGTTCCCGCTACTCCCCACTGAACACTGAATTCCCCCCTCAACGCAGGCATCCGAAAAACAAACCACAGCGTCACGAGAGCAGCAACGAGAACATGGTCCCACAAAAACCTGTGATTCTGTCTGATGGAAGCAGGATCAAGCCAGGAATTGAACTCATTTCACTATTTTTGGCGGACACGTTTTTTTGCCCTAGTGCTTCCACTGCACCCCTCCAGGCAGGGACACTGCTAGAAATACTGGGAAGCATGGGGGCCTGAAAGATCTGGGTCCTTTGACCCCTGCTTCAGAACTTCTCCCCTCGGGACCGACCGGATGTAAAGACCGGATTGTTTTTAAAATCAACACAACAGCAAAATGTCAGCGTTGAGACCTATAACTCAAACGATTCCGTTTCTGCTGACTACTATTTCTTGCCAGGTCAGTTATATACTGTAATGTTAACTGGCATTACAGCCAGCCAGTCGAAACAGTGGCAGGCCCTCGGTGTTGCATCAACTAAGCCGGAACGATCCGACTCCACCGTGGAGAGCAGCCAGCAATCACAGTAGTTCCCAACATGGGCAGGAAGAAAAAGCTCGGCCCACTGAACACGTGAAGGCCTTTTTGACTCGCACTAAAACAGCCCCTGTAACTATCAAGTGACACTTTCAATGCCTTGACGCTTTAGTGCCATTGGCATTAAACATGTTTTGTATCAAGATAGGATTTTGACCCTGATCACATTTAGACCTGGTATTAACATGTCTCCAATGTCCACATTGTTGGTCCTCAACTGCTTTCTGATTAAGTGATGTATATGTGTCAGTGTGTGTGTTGATTTCTGATTTGTTTACCTTCCACCTTTTCTCATATTTTTGGCGAGAGAGTCTTCCAAGGGCTCGAGTGTGATCATTGAGCCAAGGAAGGATAGGCACATTTAAATGGCTCTAACAGAGCATCTGGATCACGAGTGGATATTATGGGATTATTCATGGATGTAGTACAGAACAACTAGCAGCAGAACAAGTGTTGCGGGTGCGAGAGGATGTTGAAGGGTATAGGAATAGGAGTAGGGAGCTGTGGATCTTTAAAACCACTAGCTTTAGGATAAGTTACAGGCATGTTCACCAAATTAAAAGCAGATGAGGGCAACACCTCCGATGTATGACGTTGGGCCTGTTAACAGATTGAATAAGGTTAAGAGTCTGTAAGATCTAAAAAATAAAAAATAAATAAAAAAGAGGGAGTGGGAGGGACATCACACATTAAAATACAAAAATTTTCAAAATGTTGTGAAAAGAAAAAAAAGACAAAAGACAAAAAAAATGACAAAATAAGGGCAGAACAGTGTTCACAAGTAATAACTTTTGACCGTGCCAATGAACATGTTCCAAAATGAAAAGGCAAAACGTAACTGTACAATCGGTCCAGCTGCCGGATGAAGGATCAGGAAGTAGCTGGGTCGAATTAGTCGTGCCGCCGCTACAGCTGAGGTAGTCACTGGGTGTGTGTGCTGGCGGGGAATAATTCTGCATTTGAGGCGCGGCAGCGGGGCACTGTCATGTGGAAGTTGAGTTCTGCGGCGCAGGAGCCGGAATGCGTGAAATCAGGTCCCGCCGAAGAGATGCCTGACTCGGCATCCCTCGCTGAATCTCTCAAAACACGTTGCCCGAGACATTCATCTACTGTGGCAGCTCCCGTCTGTCAGCCTCCCTCCCTCCCTGCCTCTTGTACCTCTCTCCTCACCTTGTCATCGTGGGCCTTTCCATTTGAGTGTGATCTCCCCTTCAAAATTCCTCCTCCATTCTGCTCAGTAGAGCAACTGGGTTAACAGAGTAGCTGCCCCCCCACCCCGAATCGAATGGCCATTCCAACTGTCCTCCATCACCTCTGCCGTCATGGTAGTTAACCTTGTGGAATTTTTTAACCCAAGCTCTTCCGTTTGTTTGTCACCTGAGCCTTTTCCTAAGAAAAGCTTTTCTGATATCAGTCGATCTTTTACCGCCACTACTCTTTGAGGTACCATCTTGGTTCCTGTTGGTTAGCCGCTAAGTGTTCCCTCAGAGACATTTATATCCCGCGGTGGCAGGTCACATACATTATCAAGACGTCGCACCCCTGTCTGCTTTGCTGGCTCCCTTTTTTTTTCTTCTTTTTTTTTTAACGCACGTGACAACCTCCTCTGCCGAATTATTTCCGGAACAACGACGCCCTCCATTTTCGTGTTTGCACCTTTTATACAGAGCGTCAAGGCAGAATAAAGTTCCATGATTTGTCACTCAGTGTTCTGATCTGTACATTTCCAAAACCTCTCACAGAAGCACCTGGTCAGTTTGTGGCTATATGAGGGATCCAATTTCTACATGAACACAAAATCTTCTGCCAAAGTTAGTTATACTATGACAATTAATTAAGCCTGTTCAGGCCCAGTAGGCTCCAAAACCGTACATATAATAACTTTTTCTCTTCACTCTGGGAAACATTTTACAAATATAAAACCTGAAATAAAACCTCTGCATGTTAAAAACTCATTATGGAAGGAGTAAATAAGACACTTGTTTGCAGTCAGAGGTTTCGTGATAACAGTTGTACAGAGGCCTTTTTTTGATAATGGTTCTCTGTCGGGAGAGAAAATGCATTTTGGGGGGAGTCGCTTTTGCTCGGCTTTATTTTTGTTGCAACACTGCGAGTTGCCATGGTAAAGAATTGGCTACAGGGTGGAGTGGTGTCAGTGTAAGAGCATGTGCTCAGTTGGGAAAAAAAGGTGATGTCACCACTGAGCTCCGATGATGCTTTTTTAGCATCGTTTGAATTCAAATGCGACGGCAGTTGGTTGACGTCTTTTCCTTGTGTGGACAGGTCACTCGAATGATGTTTGATCAAGCCCCATTCTGAGGGAGCAGATTCAGTAAGTTTCAAGTGTTTCACTCTTAATAGATGGTATAAAACCTCACGTTACTATAGATTTGTCTGTCACAAACACCGACACAAAAGTGAAGCAACACAAAGCAATGAACAAACAAAAAAACCTTTGGGGCCAGGAGATTTGTGCAGTGATTAAAACCAGATGCTCATTGTACTCTTCCAAAATGGTTTGGAGAACAAGAGTCGCTCCAGAATTTCTCTCAACCCGCATCTCTCAATTCCCAACGACAAAACTTTCCCTTCCATGCACCAACGGAAAACAAATTCCCTTTCCTTAAATGGCCTCTCAACACCGTAACTCCTTCCTTAGCAAAGGCCACGGAGCGACCCCTGGAGAACATAATTCCTTTCAACGGTTGACACGGCCCATCCCCCCAACAAGTCTATTGACACCACCGTCTGGCTCGTGCCCAGAAGGTTGTGTGTGTGTGTGTGTATGTGTGTGTAAGAGGCACACTTACAGATGGCCGACAATAGGACTGCAGTAGTAGTCCAGCCCCTCGCATTCAAAACGATTTCCTTCATCAGCTTCCTCAGTGCCCAGGCCCCTTTGTGCTGCTCTTTAACCCAGCTGGCGGCCTGTTGAAACATTCCACACATTTTCAATAGGGGAATTCAAATTTAACAGCAGTTGACCGACAGCGAGACAGCATGATGCATTTGTGAAGAACATTTGATTTTCAAAAGCAAACAGGAAGCCTTGGTCAAACAAAAAAGTAGATGCTTTGTTAGAGATTGCCAATGCCACGACACAAGATGAAAACGGCTTTAAAATTAAACATATGTGAATATTACTTTTTCTACTGAAGCAACATTTTTTGCTCCATACATTTTTTTTCTTCTCACATATGAACGACGCTACAGTTGCAATCCGTCCTGGGCTACTCCAGATATGGCATATTGTTGTTTAATGTGTTGCCAGATATTAAAGACGACACAAAACAAAAATAAAGGTAACAACAATAACCAAACTTTATAAAGCATTTTTTATTCAGTCCTTGTAGGAATTGTTTCACCTTATTTTGTTGAAATCTTAACAGCCGCTGACTTACAGCATTTTTTAATTTCTCTTCAGTTTACCTTTTTGTCACAGAATTCAGTT
Source organism: Scophthalmus maximus (assembly GCF_022379125.1). Taxonomy (NCBI): domain Eukaryota; kingdom Metazoa; phylum Chordata; class Actinopteri; order Pleuronectiformes; family Scophthalmidae; genus Scophthalmus; species Scophthalmus maximus. Next base: position 6,077,458 of record NC_061518.1, read on the forward strand.
TTTAAAAAATCACTCAAGTGACCAGGCACTGTTATTTTTCGTCTTTTGGTTACAAAACACCTTTATCACTACACCTCCTGTAACGCATTTCTCCACCAGTGGAGCAATATAGTTTAAAAGGGAAAAACTTGCATTGAGGTGTTTGATTGGCTGAATCCACTAAACACCTTCAAAATGTCACAGTGTGATTGGTGGAAATACGAGCATGCTTTTCCTTATCCTGTTTGAATGATGCAACCGGCAGACGCCGGGGTCACACGGGGGGCCCCCTTTCAAAAGAGGAGATGGCCAAGGAAACCTCCTCATCCGAGAAAATAGCGCGAGGCCCCGCGGCTCAAGATCAATAGCGCTGGGGCAGGATGTGATGTCGTTTTCTGGTCAGCTGAGTGAGTGAACAATGGCGACAATACCAAGCGCACGTGCGCCATTGTCGCCAGTGAAACTGAGACGTAAGACCTTTCCCCTGGGGCTTCCTTCCACCTCCCATCTGTCTTTGTTGTCCTTGATTGGTCGACAGCATGTGGCTCCAACGGTGTCTGAAACGATGTCAACACCACTGACAATGTTATGATTTAAAAAACCCAGGTCACCAGAATGTATGCACGGCGAGCAATGTGGTCGTTACAACTGACTGGGGCAATCCAAAAAAAGTAGAAAAAAACAAACAGCTGCTGCAGAGATAATATATTCTTATTTGTAGTGAAGTGAATAACAGTTGTGGATTGACTGGGTGAACAACGTGTCTGACATCAGACCAGTAGGGGGATATTAAACACTTCAGGGTCAGTTCACAAAAATGAATAAATAAATAAATACATTTTAGATGTTCCATTGCATACTGATATACAGTTAAATATCTCTATTTTAAAAATACCAAATTCATTCAGAGTGCCACGTTTCGATTTGTTTTACTCTTTTCTTTCTTTCTTTCTCCTTTTTTCTTTCTTTTCTGCAGAATTCAAATTACAAAATTCAGCAACAAAAAATAAATGATGTTTAGATTGCACCTTTACTTTGCTACTGTTAGCTAGATTGAAAAAAAAAGAAGTGTGTGCATCAGTGAAGCTTAGTGAGTGAAGATTACCTTGATAATCTTATTTTCAGATCATTGTCCTACTAACATTAGTCAACTCAATCAAATGTAGTGAAATGTGACTGTGTTGTATATATGTAAGTGTACACTCTAATGTCAATACAGGCACTGAAGTCCGGGCATTTTCCTGAACTTCTCTGAAGGGGCTGCATGTGCGAACGCAAGTGTCCACAAATGTTGAACCAGACAACTTTTCCTTCCTGTAAAATATCCAGAGAATGTCCAAGTCAACCCATGATTAGAATTTGTTTGACATATGTGATAGGCAAACTTCAGAAAATGACGGTATGCAGAGTTTTGCAGAGTTCATGTCTGAAAAAAAAACGAATCCTTCAACTCACACGACGAACTCTGTCGTATGAGGTAAAAACAACCGTCGTCGTCGAAAAACAGCGCCCCTAGTGGTGACAGACGGCACCACAAATACTTTTTCCGCCTCAGAGCGTCATGGGCTTTAAACACATGCTTGTGAAGGTAAGGGTGATGGTGCGGTTGACATGGCAGCGAATCAGCACCATTACTTTACAGAATATAAGGAAATCAATTCACATACACAAACTTGACGGACTCAGGTCCACTGCTGACCTCTAGCGCCCATGTGCATAACTACCGCCGGAGGGTCTGCGGTCTTTAAAACCCACATACGTCGTAACCATACAAATTCCATTTCAGAGAGTTCAACTCTGTCGTGTATTCTGTACCAGTCTGTTCATGATTTAGTTAAATGTAGACATGCGGCAGATATTATGACGGATGGTCTAAAACATAGTGGCATAGTACCCCGGAACCGTAGTCTGAGCAAACTTATTTAAGAGGGTCACATACTTATTCTCTCTGTGGGGAATCCTATCGCTCCATCCAAATTGTTTCACTCTGACATAGTGAGGGTTGAAGATGTCTGCAGGAGATGTCTGCTATCACCCCATTATACAATGAACCGCAATGCCAAAAAAATAAAATAAGAATAAGAATAAAAAAGTCCGCAGCAATCCAGAAATAACGACTCAAGTTGGCTGTGCTACCTCAATTCCTTTTTCCACATACGGCTCCCAGAGCCATATGATATACTGATATGCACATTAGTATAAATCATGGCTGGTTTTTTTTTGGTTTTTAATATCTTTGTTTTGGCTTGTGAGAATAAAGCATTTTTTGTCTGCAAAGTATTTTATTTCTTTTTCTGGGACATTTCCCGTCCTCCTGACATCAGCCTCTCTACTACACATCCTGTCATTCAATGCAACAGAAACAGAATTCAACATTCAAAGTAGTGCGATGAAATATTGACTTATTTGAGGCTACAGAGGGTTGACAACATAAAGTGCATAGCTCCATCAAAGAAATCCTGAAAGCCATATTTATTACTACGATGTTTGATGTATGAGAGGACTTTTTTTATCACTGATTACTGAAATAAAATAAGAGTAGTGATACTCGGATGTTTTCTATTTTATGTAACACATTGTTATACATAGTTGTACCATGTTATTTATTGTTCTCCTCTCTCATCTTTCTCTTTCGTATATGCTTTATTAAGTTATTTTCAGTTTATATTTTTATATCCCTTCATTTATATCACTTCAAGTCTCAACTGACACAAAATCCCCAGTAACATCAATCATGGAGCTTTGAGATTTATATATTTTTTCCAAACTAATATTACCTTTCTCATCCCAAAATGCAGAAGCAATAATGAGCAGACGCATCAATCCTACTTTCTGACACTTTACGCTTGAAGAGGAATCTTCGTGTCAGGCAATAACCGCCAGTGAGCTTCAGTGGCACAAGCTCTAGGTTGCGCTTTCCCCAAAGCTTAATGGGATAGATCAACTCTTGCATAACTGGGGGAAATCACTCACTCCGTCTCCTCCCTGACAGGACTCAGTTATGGCTCCTGGCTGATATCATTCCTGTTATCTTAAGATATCAAATTTCTGTCTTTATTGGCAAAGACCTTAGCAAATGGAGGGTAGTTCGCTCTCCCTGGCAAGACAGGGGATGACAAATGAAAGCATATTCATCCACCTCGCAAGCCCTAGTTTGGGATGGAGACCTCAGAAAGTTGTGACACTTTTAGCACCCGAAAAATTTTAACAACTTTGATGTCGTGGAACTTTTGGTGAACGCATACCCGACACTCTTTACCTGATGCTTAACTTTTGTCGAGACCTTTAGATCCATTCCCCGGGGGTGTTTCACAATGCCCACATGCCCTCCTGCTTTTCAGTGTACGTTTCCAATACTAATAAGATATATCTCATGTCCCCCTACAGTATAACATGTATTTATAAACAAAGTTTATGGATTCGTGACTGTCAGCAGTATGTTATATCACGAACAAGACAATGTGATCTGCAATTTCATTTCTAAATCAGCCAGTGAGTGTCTCATCGTGCTTCGCAAGTTTCCATTTGTCCACAGCTAGGTTATGTTCTCTGGTACATTTTGCTTTTACTCGTAATAATTTTTCAATATGCCTGGAGAGCACTGTGGGTTTTCCTGCCAACAGTTTTTTTTCTCCAGAGATGGAGACATGACACAGACTTGGGGTATAATTTGGAATTGATTGTGTGGCATTACAACATGCTCTTTGTACGTGTCGCCTGTTGAGAAACACGAGTGGTTCTTCATGAGCACAGGAGTTTTTCAAGCTGTGGTGATACTGTTTCACCTTTCTCCTCTCAATGATTACATCTCATTTGCCCACTCAAATAATTTTGTGGAAGCTGAAAATGACTATGCTTCTAGCACCAACTGTATTGCTCATGTGTTGTTTCATATTTTAACCCTCAGCCCTTGTACTATTTCCTTATTCAATTTTTTTATCGCGACAGGTTATTAATGCTGTAAGTATCAACACTGCGATGAAGCCTGGCACACCGATCCAAAAGGACTTTTGGCCCGACAGAAAGATCCACTGATGTCAGATCTACTGCTGTGCACGAAATCTGCTGCGCTAACTGTGAAAACACTTTCTCCACACTTCTTTTGGCAGGAAACCGTGATGTTTCAGTGTGAGGCGCGGGGGTGTGGGTGTAACAGGGACTCTGCTGCGGTGCTATTCCAACACTTTGCTGGAGCACTCTGTTGGCTGCTTCAACACTTAGTTGGAGCACAGGAAATTAACCCCAACGATTTCCTCAGAATGAAATTGGTGGCAATCACAGATCAGGAAAAAAAACTGTTGATGGATAACACTCTTGGATTATTGACAGAGCACGGGGGGCCTTGACAAGAGCACTCTGCCTATAGGGCAACCATGGACTGAAGTTCTGTCATCTGGGAACCGAGCAATGGAGGTGGTCTAGTTGCATAAGTAAGAATGATGAGTGTGTGCTTTTGTGTCTGTATCTCAATCTAATCTTCTTGTCTCGTAAAAAATTAGAAACAGAGCAACAACCATCTGAAGGTTGGACGTGATGGAGACGCAACCAGGAGGATTGTGGGTTGACATTGAGGGTGGAAAGCTCAGACAAGGGTCAGAGGAACAGGGTGCTCCGAAAATGAGGCACCACTATCTCTCCACATGAGCTGTGGACTGGTGATCAACAGTTGAATTAAAGGGATAGTTCAGTGATTTTAAAGTGTTAAGTGGTGGAGTTACTAAAGCATAGTTAATATGTTACCTTACGGAGATGGTGACCAGTGGAAATAGCGAAAGTCAGAGTCATACTGTTGCAGAGGGGGTGCACGTTTTGCCACATTTTAAAATGCTGCAAAAATAAATGGCTGTCTGGCGGTAAACTAAAGCAGTGAAAAAAATACATAACTTTGCGTACAATTTAACAGATTTCTTTTTTTAAGGTAAGCATTTAAAAATGTGGCAAAAAATATTTTTGCCGTGGTCCCCTCTGCAACGGTGGGACTGTGACTTTCGCTACTTCCACTTCTCCTCCAAATTCCGTAAAATTACATCGCTGATCACCATCTCCATAAGGTCACATATTAACTAAGCTCCTACAAACCCACTTCAAAATCACTGAGCTATCCCTTCAGTGTAGTTGTTGACACTTATTTTCTGCACATTAACTCTTTAAGGTAAGAGTTACCATACTGGCCCTTGTGTGATGCTTGTGTGCTAACACTTGGCACTTAATGTTTCGTCTGTGTGAAATATCATTCAAGCTAAAGACGCACCATTTAACTCCTCACGTCGACCTCCAGTTGAGTAACTTCTTCTAAAAATTTGAGAAACTCCTTCTTCTTCTTAACATTCATCACATCAGCTCTTTACAGTGTTGCAGCTACTGTGGGAACGAGTGAGTCACCCGGTACAGCTAAAGAATCAGCAAGTTTCAAACAGCAAACTTAATTGGCTTCGCCTTGGGGTCCAATCAGCTTTGGCTTGAAAGCACTATACCCTGCTATCTTGACACCCATGAGGTGTCTGGTCTGCCCACAGCCCCTCAATGATAAGATGACTCATCCACAATCTGCCGCACAACAACCCAAACCAGATCAACCAGTTTCAGTTATCTTCTTCTCGTGAAGAAAACAGAAAACTGTGGGCTGGTGGTAAAGCAAGGATAAGGGTCGGGGGACCAAGTTGCCTCCAGAATCATTAGAACGCCTAATCATGAATATCGACAGCACACGTTAACCTGGAATCTTTTAATTTTCGACATACACCGTCATGAACCATAGTGTTGTGTGTCAAACAAACCATCTCACTTCTCACAATTTTTTCACTCTTCATGGTATCAAGTAAACAGCCTCTCAGTTTTGTCAATTCAACCACACTTTTTAAATGGACTGAAACTCAAAATTTGTGGGTGTTTCTATTCCTGTGATAGCATTTGTTCTTTATTATGTCCCGGAATGCTGCTCTTTAATATGTGTACATGTTCAGGATAAATTTGGCTTCATGTTTAAATAAAATCGCTTGACATTGAATGTTTAAATACAGGTTATTCACTGAGTCAATTCAGACTTAGAATCCCCCATCCATTTTCTTCCGGAATAGCCTTTTGATGTTAAGACATATAGCCTGACTTCATGTATCATCAAATTGAAATAAGAGAGAAGAGATGTGAATTCATGCTAGTGGACCCAAATAGGTAAGATATAATAATAATATAATAATTGCACAGTTATCATCATTAGGTCTACATCTTGATCTTACAATTGTAACTGTGCAGAATCTATATATCCTGCAATACAAATGTTACAAAAATGTTGCATCGTGCTAGGCCATTAACCGAACACTTTCCTCGGAGACTAATTTGCCCAACATCTACGGCTAATTACATGCTGACAAAAACACAGCTGGCGGAAATGTGTAAAGGGAACTCAATGCTCCACTGTACTGTTTGAGCCAGGCAGCTGCCGTGCAAATGGAAAACGGCACACGGTCTAAATGAGACCACACCTTTAAATTGTGACGTAGGTGTGAAAGTTCTTTTCTTCTTTCACTTCCTTGGAGCAAAAACAATGACTTGGCTTCCTGGTTTTTAAAGTGAGAAACCATATGAGAACCTGCGGGCTGAATCACAAATAACACAAATGATATTCTAGGGCACATATGTAGTCCTGTATGTTTGTGAAATCACGTATGGATTTTGATCTCTCAGCATTCTGTATAGCTGGAATTGGTTAGCAGGCATAACTCTGAATATCCATACATGCAGAAATAATAAGTTTATATATAGAAAAAAATACTGTTAGGAATTAGTGATCTCACGGTTAAATAGATCTGTTTAGCAATTTTTAAAGTTGGAGCTCTTTCTGTGGGCTGACATGCTTTGATGTCTCCCTTCTTTAAACCTAAATACCTTGAACTCCTCGAGGGATAAATAAGTTGTTGGATTTTCTTTTTTTCAGCTCTCTCCTCTCGTGCTGCCATAGAGGATACATTACATACAGATCTAGTTCTACTTCCTCTCATCATAATAATATGCTTTGCATGGCTTTTCCACTTCATCTAGAATCGCGGTAATCCCTGTGCTTCTGTGTAATTATCTCTCCTCTAGGCTGATCTCGGTGCTCTTCACCTGCTCAGCCTAGGCACATTAACCCCCACTTTTATCTTTGACTCTTAAAGCTGCTGCCAAGGGTCCTCCCAACTCACCCCACAACTTTTCCCTTTGCATCCCCAACATACACCCTCTCTCTCTCTATCTCCCCCATGTTTCTCACTTTATCCTTCAAGAGGAATGTGATTAGCAGAGAGAAGGAAAGAAACGGTGCTTCATGGCAAATTGTATTGCGGGTATATCCCTCATTAATTTCGAAACAGTTCTAATAAGTGGAATGAAAAGAAAATAATGGAAATATAATTTGCTAAATTGACAAGGACTTACTGGGTACCTGAGGGAACGAAGGCTGTTCTTTTCTTTTGCACATATTATCATAGAATTCCGGCCTATCCTTGTGCCTGACACTAACCATTACTCAAAGAGAAGATTTCCTCTATTTCAAAGCCTTTAAATGAGTCCTGCTTTTATCCTTTGGCAATGTGTTTTGTTGTTGTTTTTTCTTTCCAAAATATCAAGAAATTAAATGATGGACGAATTGAGAACTGTGACACGTTTTGAATTAGGAATAATTCATTCTGAAAGTAGATTTGTTCAGTAAGTCAGGGGTAAGTCTTCCTTAAAATAGGTGGAATGTAATTCAAATCACAACTTCAAGAACACTACATAAGTTTTTATGCAGGAAAAAAATGTAAATGTCTGAAATGTGACATATAAATCCCATAAGTGTTTTGTAGAAATTATGTATAGATCATATTTATCTATTTAGCGTTTCAAGAGGTTTCAGTTGCAGAAATGACTGAAACAAGTAACCTTTTCCGAAGGCGAAAACTGTGTTTGTGTCTTTTCTTATTATCCATCATATTGTTCAAATGGCTTTTATACCTTCAAACACCGGAGCATAATTTAATGGCCTTCAAAGCCTTTTGCATTACTTAGTGGTTGAATAATGTCATTCTGCAGGGTGACAGTATGACTGTAATGGTGCCTGGGGGATGGAGTCAGCACTGACTAGCTCGACTGGAGGCGGAAAGTCTCCAGAGAGAGATGGAGTCTGAACTCAGACCCCTCAGAGGCATTTGTCTATATTGAGTAGGAAATATGCATCTGATTCTGACTAAACTTGCTTGAATTATTGAGTACTTAAAAAGTACTGCTGGCTGTTTTCTGCTGCTTTAAGAGACGGGCGGACATAGGGAACAAAAATTACTGATTGATGGCAACTGTACTTGTTATTTCCCTTTAAAAACCAACCGGACCAAACTTAAAGAACACTAATCACTCAATGTGCTCCTCACGGCCTCAATTGCTGAATCTAAGAATATGACGCTTGACAAAGCAGTTTTTTACTGGAAGTCTCCACAAAGTGTCTATGTCTACATTACAGATTATTGGACATGTTTTTTCCAAGCCGAAAGACTTCAGTGTCTTGGCTGTAGAATTTAGCATTTGCCACAGCGTTTGCCTGTTGTTGAACATGTTCAACAAACGTGTGTCTGTGTTTATTACAACGTGGTTAAAACTTTCCAACAGACTCATGCACCACTGGGGTGAAAAAGGTGTCTCCGCAGGGACAGCACAAAGGGCAGAGGTGTTCATTATTCCACAGATCAGCGATGTCAGCGGAATTCTCTCATTGCTTCTAATTGTCTCTTTTGGGGCGTTCAGCCCATCATTATGGGAACACGTACTTAGCTAGTGTTGATGTTGTTTCGCTGAAGTGTTTCAGGAAATTTTCAAATGTTTTAAAGTCTGATCATTAAATAGGGGGATCGCATTTCGCTCATTCATGAAGAAAGAAAGATTCCAGACAACTTGCATAATGAATCGAGTGGAGACTCTGCTGGATTATTCTTGCCATTTTTCTATCAAGAATATTATTCCTTTTCTTTTCATGTGATGAAAAGTAGTTGTTCAATAATGCTTCTCTGCTTCCATCTGCCAAGGCTGAACAAGTAGAGAGGAAGAAGCTCAAAACTGTGCATCATTGACTGATGGACCAACAGGATGCTGCACCACGAAACAATGAGCTGCATGATCATTGCTGTGTCACAGGTTTTTGGTTAAGATGGGAAATGTATGGTGTAGATTCAGAGGGTATAGGAAGAGAACATCTAGGCAGAGAACAAGTGGAAAAGACTTGAGAGACCAGCTGGATGAGCGTGGAGACCAAAGCCAGGCTGGGGAACTCCCAATGGAACAAAGTTCTGTGCCGGTCCAGCTCGGAGCTTGGCGCCGACTGGACGGGACGCCCAACATCTCTGAGGCTGCCAGTAGAAGACGTTGGGAGAAGTCACGAGTAACCCATATGCTCTCTAGACAGAAATGGCTTGCATACACATAGGTAGGCGAGGCTTACTATGCAAGTAAAAGGCATTCACTGCAGTGAAGGAACAGATTGTTGCATATACTCTAATGGGTACCCAAATACAGTTTCAAAAAACCAAGATGGCCAAAATTCTCAACTGGAGGCTTCACAACAGCAGCTGACAAATCAATGTCATGTCATGGTGGGACTTGGGTAGAATATAAGTTTTTCATACTTAATTGAATACTTTATTTCATTTATACTCTGAGATTTTGTTTTTCTATTTTGTTACAAACTTCTGTGTGTGTTGATTTGCCTCATATTCACTACAGTTTCAGGTAATAACCACTGGTACTCCTGCCAAAAAAAGAAAGAAGCAAAAACACCCCTGGTCATTTACTTGTCATCAACTTGACTTGCTCGGATCATAGATAGAAACCGTTGTCTTCATCGCCAGGTAAACTGCTGAAATTGTGAAGTTATGGAGCCGGAGAGCACTCTCAGGGTGTGACACTTATTACAGAGTTGGTCTGTGTTTGGCGTTTTAACAGTCTTCACTGTCTGCTAGTTTCACAGCATAGTCCATTGCTCTTGCTTAAACCCATGACAGTTTTCATATTATGAACCAAATACTATTTAAAACATTATTTTATCACAATGCCATGTGTGCAGATCTCTAAATTTGACAAAGAAATATAAAATATATTGTAAATGACAGATTGTATCAATTCAGATGACTATTTTTTGGGGTTAAATGTGTTCTATTCATATAAAAGGGAATGGTAATACAAAAAAAAAGTGGCTGACAGAAACAAGATTTTGTTATTGCAATTTGTCCACAGCCCAACACTCTATCAATCGACTTGTCAACATAATTATTCCGCTGCCATCATTTTCAGATTCTAACAAACTGTTCACATTCAAAATTACTGACAGGCTATTTTTCCCCGTTTCAGCAGCACTGGGTTCGGCTGCTTGCTTAGTCATATTTCCCCTTGATGCATATCTGCAGCTTCAAAGGCATTCTTCTCAAACCATGCATTTGACAGAATCGTTTATGAAAATGTATGATTGCGTGCTTCTTCCTGCATTGAAATTACTCACATTGCTCATCCAGATAGTAAATATGACAATAATGTGAAAAGTAAGCGTCAATAGCCTCTGGTCTATTACAGGAAAAGACCATTCGACACTTGTGTCGAGTACTGCCACTTGATGCACACTAAAGGTTACTTTTTCCTCAGCAAGGTCAATCAGCAGACAGCATCCTTTCAACTGCCATGAACAGATCATATATATCCCCCAAAAAAGCAAAATCTTTTTAAAAGAGGCCGCTTGGTCCCGTTTAAAGAGGGTGGTCATCCCATACTGTCAGGACCCCTTTACTTTCTACAACACTAAGTGACCCGTATCGTATTTTTTCAACAGGCAGGGTCATTTGATGGACTTCCAAAGTTCTCTGCTGCATTGGAAGTTGCAGTACAGTGAAGCATTCCATAGCCGGTTGACACAGCACCATGATGATGAAGTCAGCGTTTTTCTGTTATTTCCCTTACCGAGCTCGAACCTGTCGTATACGACAGGACATGCGTCATGTTATGAGAGTCCTCGTAACATTTGATCAGTTTATGCCACCACCTCACGGTTTTGTTTTGACCAGATGCTTACACTTGCGCCGTACCAAGCGAGGGCTTTCTGTGCGACCGTGGCCCCTTTCAGAAGATTTGTAGTGCGGCCTGGAACAGAGAAGTACGATACAAATACGCAAAACTTACACAATCTGTCATGTCATAGAAATATTAAGAGGTACAATTTTGTACATTCATAACGTTGTAATATAACTGTAATAAAAGCTAATGATAACTATTCACTTAGTAACTCAAGACCACAGTACTTCTGACTTTATCAGCTGGGGGAGATGTGCTGCCGTACAACAGCTCTTATTTATTTGACATGAATGAACAGAAACATTGTGACCACCTCACTTTTAGACAAACATCCTGGCTCCAATTCTCGATTGACTTCACAATCCTTCTGCTCAGTGTGTCCTGTGCAGTTGCTTGTCCTCGACTGTGGCAGATAGCCCGTTGTCTTTACCACTTATCTTGTGCTCTAAATGATTTGTCGAACGGCTTGATGTTTTTCCGTTGCCGTTATGTGGCGACCTTGAGTGTTTTGAAAGATACTGTATCCAACAAATGAATAAATCCATTATCTGTGAGGACGAGATACACACTGTGAAGACTGGACATTGTTTGAGGCCCTTAGAATCGGGGTCATATATCAAGGTCTAATGTACGTTTGTAGAATGATACATTTCTTTATACAATCTGATTTGACAAATATGTACATGTAAATATGTATTTAAATTTCGGGGTTATGTGCTGATGATCGTTACAAAGTAGCCCTTTACCATGCATCAAAACTGGAGCTAAAAGAAATTACAATTCAGATTTTTACTTTAAAAGATAATGGTTGTCAAGTGGACTTGGGGCTAATAGCCAACCATGTCCTCTTTGCAGTCTCATTTTCATCTTTGTGTAACTTCTTTTTTCACTTTCTCCTCTAAAAATCTCCTTCGATCAGACCGCTTCTCTCCATCACTTAACATATCCCCTCCCTCCACTTACTCCTCTCTGCAAATCGACGCCTGTTCTCATAACATCCTGCAAGAAAAAGGAGAGAAAAGAAGAAGAGAAGAAAAACCACAGTCAGCGCCTCTCTTCCTGTCACACCCATTGAAACATCGCTCATCTGTCTGCCCAGAAAATGAGCTGTCAGGATGGAGAAAAGCCACTTGTCTAGGGATCATATTTATGTAAGAGTTGTGTCGGCTTCCAATTTCACGTAGGCGCAACATTTTTCACCTTCACACTCCACTCCAGGAAATTCATGTATTTTCACCGCGTGATTGCAAATTGCTCCTGCACTCCGCGTCCCTCCCTCTTATTTCTGCTGCCCCTGATGGATCAAGTCTGTGTTACCGGCAGCTGCATTTTCTGCACAGATCAATGGCAGCATATGCATTGCTGATCACAGATGACTATGAATATTTGATGCTGCAATATTGTTGTGTTGGGAACACACACATCTCAAGCAGTCTTCACTCGACACACGCACCTCAGCCGTTTTATTACAAAAGACAGTCACGTGTTCACGAGAAGGACGCGTGAAGAGGTTTTGGATGACAGATGCAAGTCATATTACTAGACACCTTGTTTGATTAAATAAACTCTCTTAAGACTCCGACAGCCTGTTGAAAGGTAGTTTGGAAACCAGATCAATCAGCGAGCTCATATTCACATTCACAGACGGGCGTGGCCCCCCCACCTAACTGACATGATGACCGTGCGTCTCTTTTGGGTCATATTCATACTCTTCTACTTCTTCTTCGGATTGAATCGTTTACGTCCATGCATGGCGCGTCACGTTAAATATCGCTGCCACAATGAATTGTGGGGCGTCTATATCTCCTTTCCTTTCGCATAGGAAGCTCCAGTGTACCCTATGCTAAAGGTGGTAGGAAAGGAAGCATTGAAGCTCCTTTCCTATGCGTTTAGAGAATCTGAACAGCTCTTATCATGGCTGCTGATCAAATACTTCCGGGTGACTTCAAGATTTTGGAAACTTCCTAAGCCAATTTGAAAAATCACCCCTGGTCGGGAAAGTGAAAGTGAAGCCAGAAAACTGTATCCTCTCAAAGGACCAGCAGGGAGTGACTTCACTGGCTGCTCATATTAAACGTCCTTCTGCGCAGTGCCTCTGCAGTGGCATTCTCTAATCCCTAATATTTATGAAAAGGAGAACTCAACATGAATTTCTAAACTGTAATCAGTCTAATCTTTAATGTGGCTATAGGAACACTTGTATCCAGTTGTATTCCTTTTAAACTCGCTGATCAAGTTGATCAGTTTGACAAGTTCTCATACGCACAGCCCTGGGTACGTTTTACCTGCCGTCTTGTTGCATTTAGCTCCATAATGACAGGAGTGTGTTGCAGGGGGCTTACAAGTGGACCCTTGTTAGTTTGTCACCTTCATGCACAATTAGCTCCTGTATCATGGGCGCAACATCTGACAAGTGGAGACCGCTGGAGGAGAGCCTGACAGGTGGTGCATCCCTGGAGGGAGGTGTTTGCAGAGGGGCACAACTGCTCCAGTTGGCCTTTAAATTAAAGATAATTCATCCTTAATTTGGATTAGCGTTACTATTTACTTATCAGTGTTTTATTGACAACTATCGACAATGAATTTTGTTTCTGTCGTAGTTCAAATGATGTGGGCTTTTTGTTTTTAAATCAAGACAATAATAATTGTAATTTTGGGGAAGTGTGCACACACAGAGAGAGATCACTTAGAGGAGCATTTTTAAAAACTGATGATGAGGTGTCTCATCAGTATCGTTCACGAAGGAGCTCCAGCAAATCTCATGGTCAGCTAATAAATAAAAGTGAGCTAACCATTTTTGTTATCTTTGTTAAAACGAAGAAGAGTTCAAATTTTACTAGGTATACCAGACGCTGCCAATTTCACTCAAAGCCCCAGTTTGTAATTTTTGTACTTTCTGGCGGCATCTGGTGGTAAAGATGCAAACCGCAACCAACTGAGCAACCGACAGGGGGACAACTTATGATGGCGCACCGCTAATTTCACTTTTCCAGTTTCCTGCAGCACTGGAAATTCAACGCGAATGCAACGTATTCCGGACCTTTTTCTCCAACCTAATGCTGCGTTCCATTAAACCTCAGAATTCGGACACCGGAAGTGATTTTTTTTTCCGACCTCCCGAGTCGCAGTGGAACCGGAACGCAGCACGACACGACGTAGCAAACTTGGAGACTCACACAGGAGGTCGGGTCCTCCTAATGTTACCATATTTAACTCATTCAAAGTTGACGAAAAAACATCGGTTCTTTGTTGCAGGTGATGACACACATATGAACACACAGCTATGGACAACATATTCAATTTCTGTGAATATGTTCTTCCTAATATTACACACTGTAGCTTTAAGGTACAGAAAAGCTGCAATGAAATTCTGTCTGAGGATCTGTGTCCTCAACAAAACCAAGAGCACGAGAAGTGACACACAATATTCCTGGTGGCCCACTCTCAAAAAAACTAAAAACAACAACAACAACAACCCAATGGGTCAGCGATGACGAATCGCATCACCGGAATAGTCATAACAAAACGTTGTGCTTGTGAAGTGTACTGCGAGTTTGTGTGCTCGTGAGAAAAGCAAATGACTGGGTCGCATGAGAGTAACTGTACTGCTACCACACTTTGATGGAGTGCTTTGTCACCCACCCCCCCCCTCCAAACACCCCCCTAGCAACCATATCTCATTTGCTTGTAAGCTGTTTCTATCAAAGCAGCTCAGCGTGACACTGTTGTATGTGTCCGCTGGGACCCCACACAAACGGTTACTGGTGTGAATAGTGCAGCCGGAGTGGGCAGTGCTGGTGTGTTATGGTGCGGCTCGAAACGCCAGTCAGTGTATTAGTGGGAGCCCTGCACCACGGGACGCTGAACCACCGTGGCAGTGAACCGAACGGGCTTTGAAGGTGGCGCTGCGTATCGCATTGGAACCATTTCAAAGGCTCTCTCTGTCCGTCCATGCATTTATATGCACCTGATGTGTATTCATAATTCATTTTTGTACAAATTTATCAGTCTCACATTTTTAGTTATCAGACCAACGTGATACTGGACACATGAATGGGTTTTTCTTTTTTGTTTTTTTTAGCTGTAAAAGTCAAACAGATTGACATTTTAATGTAACAGTTTCTTATCAAATGTCAAAAAAATGTTCTGGGCTGAACATGGCTTTTAAAAAAAAAAGCCGCCCAGTGTTTCAAACCATGTTGGAACTTGCAAGGGTAATGCTGACATAGTCGACTGTTTGGGACCTTTCTACAACAAACGTTCTCTTATGGAGAACCTGCTACGTATGAACACCATTATTGGTAGGGGTGGCAGTGTGTTGCTCTTGAATTGTTGGACATTTTATGTAATAGCCACATAAATATTCATGGTACTAATTACATAGAAGTACAACTCATTTGAACGTTCGCTTACATTACACTTCTAACTAAAGTTACATCACCACTTAGAGACCGTCTTGCCTCCAGAACACGGGCTTCATGCTTTACTTGGGCTGGAGCCAATGGCCCGCACTGATCCGGCTCGGGACCACCATGGTCCTCCACCACACTGGTGCCCGTTTCAAAGGATCCGCTTCAACAACCTTGGGAATCTGTGTCCCTCTCCCTTTTCTTGAGGCCTGAGTGAAATCTAACAATTTAAACAAGATTTTATCAAGCGTATTTTCCATGAACTATAAATGAGACAAGCATTTAGGTGTTTTTGTCACTTTACATTTGATCTTAACCTTTTTGCTGGTGATTTGTATTGATAACAGTGGGCTATCCAGTATCCTAGACTGGGTTTATAGCTCATAAATATAGCTGTGCACTGTCTTAAAGTTTTCCTTTTTTTGAATAATGTGATAAGGGTTGTTTTTTCTTTTTCCTTAATGTGACACCAAGGCGCAGTAACAAGGAAAATCATTAGAGATCAACTGAGCCCAAATGTATCTAAAATCTGATTATGGAAAAAGGGGAAGGCTTTTTTTGCGAGAATATTTAAACTCAGACTAAAGAGCTTTGTCCAGTTCTGTTTTATGTTTAGGGGAGAAAGATCACAGAGTTCTCTGTACAGCAGCGGGATTCAAAGACAGTAAATAGACATTAAAATTGAGTGCATTTTCAGATAACACGCGTGTGATCACAGAGTCTCTGGGACGTAATAATGGGACCCGTTTAAACGCTGTAAAAGTCAAATGATCGGTCCTCTCCTCTTCTGACAAAAGCCAGCGCAGGAACTTTGATCATGTCGAATATTTTAAAGCAGTAATTATGAAGCCTTATCATTAATAGTCTGTAAGAGAGCAAAAATCTTTTCAACCAAAAGTTTCAATTATTTTATTATGTGTAGAAGAATATGATACATGTAATGAAACATAGCCGCGGCGATAGTCCTCGATGGACGTTTGCAGCACAACTCTGCATCTTACCGACAAAAACGCCCAATACTGTGGAAGCCTGCTCGGTAAACAGTGGTCTGAAGAACATGGGCTACAGCCTCCAACGTCTAGACTTAACACCACTGTGACACGGACAAGAGCACAGTGGGATAGAGACGAGCTGAGGCGGGAAGACAGACAGAGGCCAGGAGACAGAGATTAGAAACAGGACAGCAAAGACAGATGCAGTTGTGGGGGGGTGGGGGGTTAATCCTGTCTGTGAGTGAGTGATCATGTCCATCCACCCAGCTGTGGCGCCATCAGGGGCCACAGGGCTTGCTGGAAGTCTGATGAGGCGTCACCGCTGCCTGCTGCAGGAGCAGATCTCTCTCTCTCGACAGTTGCTGTCAGCAAGCGCGACAAACAGCCAGGTAGGAGGGGAGAGAGAGAGAGAGAGAGAGAGAGAGGGAGGGAGGAAAAAAGAGAGACGGGCAGTCAGAAGGCTAGAAAGAACATTTATTTTATTTCATATCTTAGGGGATTATTCTACAAATGTTCAGTTTGAATCGAGGCTCTTTCTCCCCCCCCCCCCCCCCCCCCCCTCTCTCTTTGAGGAGCAACATGAGGGGAAAATTGGCTTTTCATAATGAGATAATTATGGTTGGTGTGATTAATTGCGGAGTGAGGTTATCTGCATCGCGCCAACATGGGCATTAATGAGAGACCGTCACAGCAGGAAATCACACTTCACCTTTAACCTGCCCGGTACAGTGAGAGTGCCACAACTAATACTTTTAAAACCTAAAACTTGGAACATCTGTCATAATCATTCTATGCTTTCACGTCAGCACGTTACCAATATTTTTGCAAGGTTAAGCAAGAGCCTGTGATGACAGAACAACTAGAGGGATATCTCTATCTGTTTGTCATGAATAAACTGTAAATGACATCAATAGTGTAACAGGAGCTAAATCAGGCCATATACAAACAGTCTGTCCAAAGTACAATAAAAGGGTAAAGAAGAATATATAATTCTGACAATTATTGCCCTGGGTGGATCACAATTGGCTTTCTCCAGACAGATGAAAAACAAGGAAACAATGTAAAAGAATAGGAATGAGAATATAATGGAAAACATAATAATATGCTTTATTTTATATAGCACCTTTATGAACAGGTTTTACAAAGTGCTTTCACAGTCAAAGCAGACAAAGGAAGTGGCTCATTGAGTTTATGTCCATTGATAACATTGAACACACAAGAAGCTAACTGCTGATCTGAGTGTGCAGTGCCCGACAGGGTGAGGCGCACGAGCATTCACACAATCAGGAGGCCCAATTTTTGCTTTATTATCCAACTGTTTTTGAAAATGAACCCAAGAATGAAATTGCATAACGTTGTGACGTCCCAAATTCTCCCACAGCCTTTTGATTTTGCTCAAGAGGTATGTGTGTTTGGTTTTTTTTGCATGGCCAATGTTATCTCAATAGTAAACATGGCAACTATACAGCGACTAAAACCATTTAGTTTGTGCTGGGGTTATGGTTGTAATGGTTGAATATTAATAAAACATAGCAACATCAATTGTTGATGTGAGACATGCATTACACTGTTACCTTTTCACACTACTTCGAAAGAGAATATACATCCTACACATCTACTGAACATAGGCCCTGGGTAAGAATATTTATCCACTATTCCCTTTATTATGCCATTATGATGTCTGACTGTTCATTTTTCTTGCCCTGCTGATCTTTACCCTTCATTTATACCATCTATACTGTGACACTTTTATTCCTGTACAATAATGTTTGATCAGTAAGAAACAAAGAAAGGTTACACTGTAATGTCATATAGTCACAGTTCCCCTTATTCTCTCCCTCCCTGTCCGATCATTTATCCATCTCTCCCTGAGCCCTTGAGAAAGCTCCATTTCTGTCTGTGCCGGGACATCGTTCTGCACAGTTTCACTAACACATCCTGAAAACGTACACATAAATGCCATCAGTGCCCACACGCAGCCAGATTGCCCCTGTCAAGCAAACGCACTCAGCCCGGCCCCTCTCGCTTACTAGATGCAAAGCAGACTTGAAACGTGAAATGATTCCGGGATATTGCAACCCATAGGAGACACCACCTCATGAAATCTTAAAAAGGAGATGTGTTATAGTCTTGGCGCAGACAACATTTCAGTTAACATTCAACTGAAAACAGTTTTTCCGTGTAGTATACACACAGGAGTGTATCAAGACCTTTCTTAGTCGGAGTTTTGCAGGTTTGAAAGTGAAGCATTTACCAGAGTAATGGGCATGAGTGTCAGTTGACAGGGTGGTTTTTCACCAGGGAATTGATGTTATTTTTATTTCTTTTTCGTCGTCAGAAAAAGGTTTATGTTGCCTTCCCGCGAAGCACATTTCTGTTCCCCGTTGTTTTAACGGGGCGCTTCATCTGAAAGTATATATAGTTATAATAGCGTTGTGTTCCCTCGCTCTCCACAGGTCAGTGGTCACATTGGCTTCACACACTTGCATGCGCAGACAGACAATTGCAATAACGCAATTCCACGGTAATGCAACACAGTATACAAATGCATAAACAGATCATTAGTTTTCCCTCCGTCTCACGTGGAGGTGCAGTGTTCTCCCCCTCATGTCTTCCTTTCCAGGTCAGTGGAAGAGGGCCACCCCACATAACCGTCTCTCGCTCATTAATTAGGTGAGATGGCACCTTCCTCCACAGGATCAATGACTGTGTCTAATACAGTCATTGACCTAAAACCCTCTCAACTTCACCCCCTTTGTGCGCCCACCAGCCCCCTCCGACGGGGAGGATGTCAGCCTGTCAGAAACACTGCTCCTACCTTTCCATGGGGAGATGACATCATATTGGCACGAACCAATGTGGAGCTATAAAAAGGGCTGGATTGCAGATGGCCGACCATCTATGTCTCCTGTGATAGAAATAGACATCTACCTCATTATTCTAGCTCTTCGTTTTGAATCGGTTCTCTTCTTGTGGCTGGAACATCTTCCCACATTTTCTTCACTATTTGAAAGCGACTGTCATTCTCCTATTCTCTCACTACGTCGTAAATTGTCATTTCTCTTTCTGTCTTTACTCAAAGTACAATCCAATTTAGGACTTGCTATCACCTCTTCATCTTTGACATACACTACAGCGGCCAAATTATGCTTTTCTGGTTTTTCCCTTTTCCTTTAAGCCAAGTTTTGGCCAGATTTTTTGCTCGCCGTTGAATTTTGGAACTCGCTGACAAAAGTCCCAGATTTGAGCCAAATGGGAACTCGATCGGTAGTCACCAATTGCTATGTGCGAACTCGTAAAAGACACGATTCGAGAGGCTAACAGTACTGGAAATATAGTCATAGTGGGAAACAACTCCAATCAGAGCAAAGGAAAGGGTGAGATTTTTTTTAAAAAAAAGGAAAAAGTGTCAACTGTGAGCAGGATGATCTTTCGGATTAATATGAATGGCACTTATGGGGCCAACATTGTAGCAATATTATTTGTATATGTGTGTGTGGAAAGAACTGTAACTTTCTCTCGGACGAGACCTCACGATATTACAGAAAAAACCAACAGACAAACAATGCATATAGTATATATTCTAATTAAGACCTATATTAAAATTATGAACTTGTAAAATGGCCAAAATTTGGGAAGTGTAATCTTTTTTTTTAATTCCTTTTTCAACTTATCTCTTCTTCCTCTTTGTATCCTTCCCATTCTACCTGCATGCAGCGCCGACATAGCCAAGTGGACATGTTGAGTTATTGTGCTGAGGGCGATGGTACTCTGCTGTGCTTCGCAGATGATCATTTCCCAATTCCACAGCCGAGGAGCGCAGACCTGCAGTAATTGCGGCAATGCATCCAGCAGCCAGTCCTTATCTGATGCCCTGACGAGAATAGGCCCCGTTTTATTGGTCTCACACCCTATGTAATTCAGTAGAGCTTGCATCATTTCCTGCTGAAGAGATGACCATGATGGTGTCACCCTGGGGTGCTTGATGCTGATTGGACGCAGTGTGGCCCCGAGCAAATAAATCACTTCTCCTCTGTTCAGAGTGGAAACATAAGCCCTATGGGTGACCAACCAGTCTCATCACTGAGACACACACATGCACAGTTGCTTAGCACAAACAATTACAGCCTTGATTCCCTAAGCACTAATCGGAGCCAACACAAGGCACACAGCATACTGGTGAGATCATAATTAAAACCTCTCTCTTGGCATATTATGTGGCATATCCCAGAAGGAAGACTGTGACTGTAAATATATATTACACTAAACCACCACAGCCCCAAGGAGCTCTGCTGCAAACTCAAACCAGTATGCAATGGTTTTGATTCTCAGAAATCATAGACAGACATCAGGTTTTGCTTTTCATATTCCAGCATAGCAAAGCAAGATATATATATATATATATATATACACACACACACACACACACACACACACACACACACACACATATATATATACACACACACAAATATATAACTATAAAATGTGTTCTTTTTGAATCTACTAGCCATCTTGTACCAAATTGAACAGCTTTGTGATATGTGTCTGAGTCTGTGAATTCAGAATACCATCAACTTCCTCCAGACCGTCTCCTTTTGGATTGTGACTGTATATACAGTTCACCTAATCATGCCATCTACAATAACCCCACCTGTTCAACTTGATTTTAAGTCTTTTTATAGATAAGTTTCTATTGTCCATTAATTTTGCTTTCATTCTTTTAGAGTACATTTTCAACAAAGAAATCCATTATGCAATGATGTGTTTTCCAGTATGCTAGAAATAAATGTGTTTTGTGTCTGCTGTAACCTGCTTCCAGAGGAATTTTAAAAATCCTCTTCAAATCATCTACACATATATCTAGTCCAGGCATACTAGAGTACAATAAAATTCTTAAATATGATGTTTGCAATATTTCCCAAAGGAATCGAAACCCTGTTATCACGCTTCTTGATATTTCTTCCTTATTACATTAAGAAAAGTACAATGTTTGAAGCCTAAATTGGCACTTTGTTCCCAAAGAAGACTCAGGTGTTAATCACCAAACAATCATACTTCTTCCCACCCAAATGTTTGACTACAGCCAACTGAAGAAGTGCACACCTCCAAGCTCCGGTTAAGATAAAATCTGTTGAATTAAAAATGTCCTTAGGAAAATTGACATCAGCAATTATGACTGCAATACATTGTTTTTTATTCGATAACAACAGTCAGTCAATTTTGTCATTTTACCATGGCAAAGATCTTTCCATCAATTTTTAAGACAATGTTCACCTGAATAAACAAACAAAAACATTGTAAACAGTAAACAGGACAATGTAAGACAGATTTTTTTAAAGGACGCTGAAAGATCAGAAATGCATTTTCCTAGATTTGCCGTAAAAGTCCACAACTGTCCTTTTCCTCATTAACAGTTCATTCAAACTGTCTCTATTGAAATTGCATTTGACAAAGTACGATAGAGAATACATGAAACCACCTGACCCTAACCCTGACACACTGTGAGCTGTGACTGCAATTGTTAAAGCGAATGACGGTATGTGAAAAGAAGTTTTAACAACTTTAGTAAGACAGACGCTCCGTAGTTCCAACCAAGTACAACTGCACTGTGGTTACTCATTGTAAACGGTTGGTTTCATTGGCATTATATTTGACATGTAGAAACGTTTTCTATGCACGTTTGGCCATTTTTGGTTTATGTATGTATATATGTACATACAAATGAATACAATCAATTACTGCATCAATGACCATTTCTTTTGTCCATCAGTATTATGTACATCAGCTAACATGCTGTTTCCTCAAGTCGATGTTCAAGTCAGGTTATTCTTGATTTGATGTAATTCCTTTCGACACGGGTTGATGAGGTGAAACGCGAGACAGTAGACAGACTTCAATTAAGTTCAAACCAGTGGGCTATTTGTTACTTCTTTTGTACTTGCTTACCCACTGGTGCAGCATTACGTTGCAACACAAAGACGTATGCAATCAAAGCTTTTACCAATTGTTAATAATACCACTTTCACACCAAAATTAGAGTGTAGACCTGGGTTTTTTAAATACGGGTCGACCCGTGTTTAATCAGCAATTGGCCCCTTTCACACTGCAAGCAGACCAGGGTCTGATGATCGTGTAGTGACAGTTGGTGGCCATAGATGGCGGTAGAGAGTGGCGCCCGTTGTAAAACAAAGAAGAAGAACTGTGAGCCGGTGGTCAACGTTACCTTGTATCTTGTACTTGTCACTCTCTCAAAGTTTACAACCTCAGCGCAGTGTTGCGAGCCGAGCCTGGCCCTATAAGCAGGTGGCCATATGGGTCTTGAAGTGTGTGTGTACGAGATAAGAAGAAGGTTGGCGCTGTACGTAGCTGCAGCCACAAGGAGAATGGGCTCCCACATCATCCATGTTACCGACAGTTTATGGCCACTGTGTAATGAGAGGCCGCCTGATGAGGCCGTGTATGTCCGCCGAAGGGTTGAAATAAAGTGCCCCGTTCTAAACCTCATCGATGATCTGGATTGTGTTAGTTGGAACCACCAACGGGATAAAGCTAGGCCAAGCGAGCTAGCTACATGCGAGGTGTCTTTACTACAGCTGGTGAGGTAACAGCAGTTACCGACGGAGGAATCAAGCCTTCGTTGCCTCCGTCCTCGGACAAATTAGGGGTTCACCCGGGTTGACGTTCACATCAATGCCGATTGGAGGTGAAGCCGATTATTACCCGGGTCTATTGCAGAGTTATTTGACCCGGGGCTGAATGCCGATTAAACGTTTTCACACTGCAGAAAAGGCCGGGTGTTAGCGGATTTAAATGGGTTTTTTGGCCAGTGTGAAAGGGGCTTAAGAGCAACAAATTAGAACATTTTGCTGGGACATCACTTAATTGTTCAGGTGTCTGTGAGGTCCAGACTTGTTCAGGAGGAGACAAGCAAAGGCAAGTAACAAACCCATATCTAATCAATGTAGAACGGAACCTTCAAGGATAATTACATGACGGAAAAAAAACAGACATGAAATGGTAAATAATGGAGGAAGGTCCACTGCTTCTACATTATTATCTGCCAGTTTACAGTTGTTGGTGAATTTTTTTTTTTTTAGCTTACAACATCAACATGATCAGAGAGGAAAGCTTTCTGTATGTACCATCAATTCATTCATATTTATAAATAAGTGCTGTGTGTCTGGGGACGTTATATTGACTTGCATTGCATTCATGTCCCAGAGACCCTCCCCTAAATCAGCTCAACTTTTCCAAGGGTCATTCAAGGATCAAATTTTTTATTACATTATATATTGTATTATGTACTTGTTGTTTTGTCTATGCAGTCATTTGTCTGTAGTTTTGATTTAACTATTGCTTGTTGTAATAGCCTTTGCTGTTTTTGCCATGTCTTTATTTTTTTATATTGATGAAAAAACACTTTGTTATTTGTCCTTGAAACTCATTCAGGTTAGCTGCATTTTTCTATTCCATTTTCACTTCAATCTTATTTGTATAGCGCCAAGTAACATACATTACCTGAAAGCACTTTACATAGTAAGGTCAAGACCATTTAACATCATAAAGAAACTCAACCGTTCCCATAATGTGCAAGCACTTGGTGACAGCTGTAATGATTCTTAAGGTTGTTCTTTTTCATCACTTATCTTTATTATTTTTAAAATTATTTTTCTTGTGTAAAGTCTTACACATTTTCTTGACTTTTCTTAATAGTCGCCATGAGTCAGTAATGACACATAAAAGCTACGTGGGGGTTTTGTTCATACCGGACCCTGACAGGCAAGCAGCCAGAGGGGTCCACCCAGAAGGAAATGTTAGTCTATTATTTTATGTTAAAATATATGCTGTCGTGAGAATTTTTGTATTTCTGGGTTTTTTTAATTCATGAATTTCCTTCATGGTTGGAGACTCCCTTGCCCTAATGCTGACCACTACATGCCAAACCCCTAACACTTACCACCCAAACATTAACCTAACTCTAAACTTCACCACTGACCCAAAAAGTCATCTTTTTCCCAACTGGGAACATGTGGGAAATTGGACAGGCCGTCCCCAATTAACAAGTCTGAAGTTTGTCCCCAATGGTAGCCTATGACAGAGGTATACACACACACACGCACACGCAGTATGTGCGTGGCAGAGAGAGAAAGGAAAGGGCAATGGAGGTAGAGCATAGTTGAACAGCTGCCCAAAATGCCTAAAGGATTAGACTGCTCTCTTTTGATCTCTCTCTCTCACAACATGTTCCGACGTTAAAACATCATTCCGTTGGATTGACTTAGGTTTTATCTGTGAGTTCGTCTTGTTAGAGCTTGTTTTTTTCATCTGATCGAAAAAGATTATCCCTGTATCTGAAGGGCTTATCATGGCTTGAAAGTGGCTAAAAACAAAAAATGCAATACAATTCAAAATAAATCACATAACAAGATATGAACATGCAATTACCATTCGTGCCTATAATAACTGAAATAGATAGTGAGATTAAACTGTTTGTTTTTTTCAATCTATAGTGCTGCATGGCACAGTGCTTTGAAGAGGTACACTGTGTAGAAGAAAATAATGCATAGCCCTGTTTGATTAAAAAAGGGGAAAAAGTAATTATTGTATTAATTCTTTTTCTAGAATATGATCATTTGTTGTCACTTGAGCTTGGCTTCCTTGAGCTCTACCAACCCTACAGAGTAGTGCAGCACTTAAATTGAACGTGTTCTGCTTTGACCAGCAAGGACCAACCCCCAACCCCTCAGGGTACAGTCACTACTTGGCCTTGGTACCCACCTAGCAAATGCCTTCCATCCATTCAGTCATTAATCCATCCATCGGTCCATTTTCGTCTCATTACCAGGTCCATGTCGGTTGCAGTGGCAGCGAGCTAATCAAGGCAGCCCAAACGTCAATTTCCGAGAATGTTCTCATCATCCTGGCGGATCCTGCAACCGTCCCTGGCCAAAAAGAATAGATAAACCCTCGAGGGTATTCTGGGTCTACCATGGGGTATCTTTGGAAATGGAGTTGTGCCAAGAAAAAAACGACAGTGAAGCATCCTGATCTTCTCTGTGTAAATTTAACTTAAAGCCCCAGTGTGTAATTTTTTCTTTCTTTTCCGGCAGCATCTGGTGGTAAAGTTGCAAACTGCTACCAACTGAGCACCCGTCAGGGGACACTTTATGGTTGCGCACCGCTAATTCCATTTCCTGTTCCCCGCAGCGCTGGAAATTCAATGCGAATGAGACGTATTCTGGACTGCTTTCTACAACCTAATGCTGAAGAGGTCAGGTCCCCCTAATGTAACTATAGTTTACTCATTCAAAGTTGATGGAAAAACATTGGTTCTTTATTGCAGGTGATTATATATATATGAATGAGTATACATATATGAACACATAGTTATGGACAATATATTCATTTCTGTGAATACGTTCTTCTAAATATTACACACTGTAGCTTTAAAGCTTGTGACCCTTTCTCCCCAGATGTTCTGTTATCTTTATAAATCTGGATGAGTATGGTACTAGGGGTTGCAGCTGTAAATTTGGCATTCCTATTTTAGACTTCAAGCCAGGCACACAAATAACTATCACCGAGAGATCAGTCCGCAACAAGGATGCACATTTTCCCCTTTTCCTGTTTGTGATATTCATGGGCAGGGCATTAAGTGGCCACTGAATTTTGGCTAGGACCTGTGAGTCATCTTACAAAGGCATGTCTGCAGATAAAGTTGCCATTCTGGTTTTGTCAAACAATGATCTGTTGTGTAATAGTGATCGGTATCTCTTTTCGTGAGACCTCCACAGACAGACAGTTAATGATTGGCGGATTTTGAAAGGGAGAGAGGGTGAGAGATAGCGTGAAGGAAAGCCACAAGAAGGAGACTTAGACAGAAAATGCCTTCAACAAAACATGAAATGAAATAGAAGGTTGAACATCAGGTCACCGTTCTCAGTCATCAGCGGGGAGAAAGATCACTCTGACATCACCAAGCTAATGTCCTGCAGTTTCGTCTCTGTCAGTAGCACCCGAGATGAGTCTCTCATGTCGACTCTAAAAACCTTTTGTGAAGAGGGAGGGAGAGAATGAGTAAGAGAAGAGAAAATGGCGAGTGGGGAGCTGAGGTAGAGACAGATTAGACTTTGAGATAAAGGAAATGTGAAGGTGTAAAGATGTGAAGAAATGAAAAAAGGAAAAACACAACACAAACACAATAAGAGAAGATAAGAATAAAATCCATTATATTCACTTTAGAATAGAAAGCAAATTTGCAGTCGGTAGTTTTGACTTTGTGTAGGTTTACCAACAAATCGATCAAACAAACTTGATTTACAATACATACTATCAATATCAATCAATAATTCAAGAGAAAAAATTGAAAAATTGAATAAAAGCAATAAAGTAAAATGAAAACAGATTATACTAAATTGTTAAAAAAAATAGCACGTATACATATGGTAAGACACCATGGGTATTTGTTTGGTATCTTTTGCAGAGAACTAGATAAAATCAGATTTTACCTTAAAATGTTTTATGTTGCTCTTTATGTTAATAAGACTGCTGTGTAAAAACAGGACAGATGGATAAAATGGGTGTGGACGACTGCACAATCAATCTGTAAACATGCAGAACAGCTTTCGTTGTGTTCAGCATAAAAAATGGTGCTCTCTACTGTATGAGAATAGTTATCCTTAAACGTATCGGGAAGCGGCTTGCTCGGGTTTTATCCTTTTCAAATAAAGTGTGATCTCACTAGGTGGCCAAGGCAGTTGTGTAGTTTCAAAGAGGTAAGTGTGCCCTATTTCCGCTGAGCTTGGCCACTGTATTTTCCTCATCTCTACTCTCTGGGGGAATGTGGAGAGAGACCACAGTTTTGCCATTGTTCATTTTGTTTACCTCAGCGGGCTCAGCGTAGCCGAGGTGACTTTATTGACAGTGCTGCACAGAAAATAATAGCTTAGATCGAGGGAGTTATGTTAAGATATTAATCTCACCGTGGATGGGTGTCTTCGTGGGTTTGGCTTCCTGTGAGAGCTGTGGGACCAGTATACGTTCAAGGAAAATGTGACAGTTGGGCTACTTTCACAGGGGATTCATAATAGAAGTGTTTTTATGACAGTTGGTCCCATGCTAGTTTACAAATGACATATGCTCACATTTCCAAGCTCTGCTTCTGAAATGACTGTTCATGTATATATATATATATGTGTGTGTTTATATAGATGTGTAAGTGTGTAACTCAGGCAGAAGCAGCAGCATTTTTTCATTTGTATAAACAATTAAAAAAATTCTAATGGGAAAGAAAAATGCTGATCTGTGGATTTGTTAAGGGAAATTAATGGAAATGTAGACAGAACATTATATAAAAGCTATGGTTAAAACAAATAACAAATATTGCAGTCATAACCCTGCTGCATAGCAGAATTTCCATTCACACAGAAAATGGGGTTTTGTGCAGCAAAGCAAATTCATTCTTCAACCAATTTAAATTAAATCTTGAAATATGTCAGTTTATCTGACTGACTGGTATTTTTTTTTGTTTAAATCTGTTTTAATTGAGAATTCAATTAAAGCAGGTATAAACACACTGATACTAACTAAGCAACATTGTTTTTTAAAACCTGGAAAAAAAACATGAATGAAATTTTTCATCAACTGCTAAATTGAATAGATTAGACACCGGTGTTTTGGACAATTGAGAACACTGTTTCTTTAACACAGTGAAGAAAAACCAAGCCTGTGCTTCACAGACTATAAATAAGAGGTATATCTCATCTGTTTCAATATAGTACAAAGCTCCCAGGCTCACACCTCCCCAATACCTTCCAGGGAGGCAGCAAATAGATAAAAATGACACACCTTTTAAGTTCCCTATGGATAAATGCTTGGTTAAGTGTTCTCTCAACCGGAATATTGTTGGCTGGTAAAGAAGATTTGTTTGATATAGAAAACAATTTATACCGTAAGTTCTCCTGTTGCGAGAAAGACAGTTTAGCCTACTCACTTTTATCAATTTATTTTGATCATGTTACACCTCATGCCTGTTTTGAGGACAGAGGGGAAAAAAAGAGCATGACACACTTTCTTCTGTTGCCCTCTATTGAGTGCCGCCTGCAGCATTTCTGTCACATCTGATAACATGATTTAGACGATGCAGTCGCCAAATGCGAATTTGTTCCTCTTCTTAGAATTTCTGGCCACATAACTATTTGTTTCTTCCATGGGCTATTTCCCATTCCAGTGACTTGATGTTATACTTTGGGCCACAGCATTTCAATAGACAGAAATGTCTCACAAAACACAATAAATGTCATATGGTTAAACTCACTTAATACAGCAGTATTTTTTTTCAGGAATAGTAGAACAGACTCAATATCGAACTGATCAATTGCAAACATAATCTTCAGATATTTAATTGGTTAGAAATCATGCAATATATTTTTCTTTTTTAATCTAACTCAATACCCTAAGGAATATCATGCAAAACAAAACTTGAAAATAATTCTAATATTAGATATCAAATATTACATGGTCCTACTCATTTTGACTGAGATGCTGTCATCATGTCGTTTATAATCATTGTGATTCTGTGCATAATCATTTCAATATTATATGAAAATATAAGAGTGGTATGTGTGATAAGAGCAAGTGAAGTTAAATTGAAACAGTAACTAAATATGTTGACATCGATTAACTTCTGCCTGTTGGTGCAGAAGTCAAGTTAATTAATTGGTGAATTTGTGTACTGATGTTTTTATCTAGTAGGACTTAGATTGACATCAACCTGGTATTAGACTGTAAAGAACATGAATTGTATCTATACTGTTAGGAATTATTTTTATTGATATAATTTTTAGACAGATTTAGCCTCTGAAACGAAAAGAAAGATTACATCCTAATACACACACACACACACACACACACACACACAAATTCATAAATCCTGCGTGGGTTGATCCATGATGAAAAATTGATAATAGCTGATGGTTAGATCTTACATTTCGTTGTGTGCCTGATAGGTGCAGCAACATGGATGACACATGCAAGACAGTTCATGTGGTGAATCATTAATATCCACCATAAATACTCGATGGATTCTTGTGCTGCTGATACCACAGACAGAGAGACTGGGGTATTAGTAGCTCTTTGATCAGTATGTCTTTCTTCCCTTAAATTATGTAAAAACAACTCAGATATGCTGTGGCACACTGTCATTTCCTCCACAATGGAAATATATAACAAATCTTTCAATAATATATTAATGACTTTAAATTCTGCAATGGGTGGCCAGCTCTGATATCCCTGTTGCCTAAAATTGATTTTTTTTTAAAAATTGTTTTAGACTTTGATGATTTATTATTGTACTTTTTGATATCACACATTTTGCATTTAGAGAGATTAATCTCCTTCACAGGCTTTTACACCTTACGATTTTCCCCTTGGTGAGGTTGATCATTAATACTGCCAGTCCAATGCCTTGGATTACGACTGCCTTAGCGACCAGACTATGTTCATTTTAATTAATCAGCTCAGGTGGTGGGTGAGGGCTATTGTCCATTAGCGAGGCTTTTTCTGTACTTTTGGCTGGACAGGATTTGTCGGTAGGCTGAAAATCAGGCTTAAAATCCTTTACTGTGAACTCGGCCTTACCCGCTTCACTCGTGCTTGCCAGACAGACAATGCTACAGGTGTGAAAAGATGTCCAAGCTGGATCAAGGCCCAGTCCCGGGTGTCCCCCTTTTTACACTTGCTCATCGGTTTCTCGCTGCAGTTCTCGCCCAGTTCAGCCATTTTCTCCTTCAAAATCCTCCCAGTGTTTGCATTCGCTTCTGTTCCTTTCAATTCCTTCTCCCCTTGCTTTACCTCAAGCCAACGATCAGTTGGCTGCATTCACAGGCCAGGTGAGGGGAAGTCAACTGCAGCCAAGGAGAAAGCTGACATATCTGTTAGCCTGGGGGGCCTGTCCAGGTGGCTGCTCCAGTAGGTAACAGCCAGTTCCTGACAGGAAGCATGGCAAATAAAGGAGAGATGATGTGGCTCTCAAGCTTTTCCAAGGCAGAATGATAAACTGCCCAAAAAAGAGCGTGTTGTCACAGTAAAACACTGGAAGCAAAAATAGTTTAAAGGATAAAACACACACACACACACACACTTACTGTTTCTTATCCATGCACAAGGCAGTGTGACATTGAGGTGTCGAAAGCGACATTTTGTATCGGTTATTATTAGATTCATCATTTTCCGGGTTCATGGTGATAACTATTCACAAGTTATCACAACATATGGAGGAATATATTATGTTCACACGTGAAATAGCTGACAAAAAAACACAATTAAGTCGGCCGCATATAATACTAATGCATGTTTTACTCAAGGTTATTTGTTCAAATTGGGATTTTTACAGTTGCTTTCTGCCCTGGACAGTAGCCAGGCTGCTGGTATTGAGTTAGCCATGATGATAACACTGCTACTAGATAACGCCAGAAAACGAAGTACGAGCTTCAGCATACGTAACGTCTTTGTTCTCTTCCCGTAATCTCTAAAGTGGTGTTGACAAAAGTCTTGACAACGTCCTCAGGAGTACCTGCGTCCTTACGGATGACAGTGACCAAACAATAATACCACCAGGAACCACTAGGGGCATGGATGTTTTCGGTTGCCTCTTCAATGTTAGAATTCTCACAATGACAGTGTTTACATGTTATGTAATGTTTACCATAAATGACAAAGTGAAATATAAAATGGCTGATGTAAATGATACAACATCTAACCTCTGAAAAAACCCAACTCGGGGGAAAAAAACACAAACTCAATATAAGCACTACAAGAATGTGACCAGCATATGTTATATTTTCACAAGTTTATGTTTTGTATATTGTAGCACAGTACAAGTGAGCATTCAGATTCAAGAGGAAAGGAAATGCAATTCAATTGCAGTGACATCTTACAGTCTTTCAGGTTATACGATGTGCAGAACATTTTCCCATAAAATATCTTGGGGGCCCATTTTCATGCCGGTGCAAATCAACTGCAGTGACCTTGCACTGGGGGGGTAGCAATTTCATTGGCTAAAAGATTTTTCTTGAGCCTGCACCCACTCAGGGATTTAATGACAATGCTTGCTCCAACACTAGCAAAGGGTGCTAGAACATTGCTTTCTAGGGGAATGAGAGCAGCTGATTTGATGTCAGTGATTGATGTCAGCCCACTCCCACTCATAGTTCATTTTTACCCAAACAATTGTCACCAGACATAAGGTGCTCACACCCTAAGCTTGCACCATGACCCCTTTGCCATTGTCAGCACTTGTGACATCATTGGCTAAAACCGTAGCCATTATGTGAAGTTGTTTTACAGTTTCATAATCAAAAATAACGTGCATAACCGAATTAACGTTGGACTGTTACACATGTAATGTTTGTCCAGTCACTAAGTGAGTCAGTGAGAACTCGAAAAAGAAGGAAGAGGTTTAAAGAAAAATCCTGAAGGAAGGATTAATGTGGTTGTAAACCCATTCCTCATTTGGCATCCACAGGGGAATTAAAAAAAAACAACTGATTCATAAAAAATTGTATTTCTTTATTGTTTTAACGCTACTGAGATAATGTTGGTGCCAAACAGCTCTCATGCAGGAGTTCTCTCTCAGCAGTGTAATATTATAGCCTAAATACCATGAAAAAAGAGAGGTCTTTTTTTGTCTTGCCCCTTCTCCCAGTGGTAAAAAACATTAACGAATTTAAATATAAATCAAATGGCCACCAAACTCTTCTCATCTCTGAAGCGTCACCATGGTCACTCTTAAAACTAGCAGGTGTTGAAATGATGCTATAGTCATTAAGAAGAAACCAGCCCGTGTGGGGCATAGAGAGCCACAGAGCACTGAGTGGCACTTCAAATTGTAACCACAGCTTACAAGGCTGAACAACGTAACAGTAGTTGGTCCTTAACGGTGCCAAAAGCACAAGCAGTAATTTAGGTTGAAATGTAACCGGTTGTGTGCTAAAAGGGTTACGTTCATTATTTTTGGAGGAAAGACCACGTTTCAAAATCTGGCATTATTTAAAATATACCAATAAACGATGTCACAGTATCATTTTGATGCTTGAAACAACTGCTTTGAGAAAAACGCCATATTTGTGCACCACCGCAGTCAACAGTAAACGAGCTGAAAAAATGTATACTGCATGCCAAATTGAGAATATGAAAATCTTAATCATTTGCAACGAATTGATCTCTAAGGTTTCTTCAGTTTTATCATTTCACGCATGTATCCTTGCTGTCTGGAAAGCACTACTGTCTGACACTGGCCAGTCTTAATCTGGGAAGGGGTTAGCACTGGATTTTGCCCTGCCACACTGTGTTAGGAGACGCTGTCTGCTAATGCATGCAGTAAGAGGTCACGTTTCCTAACAGAGCCCACATTCCTGTAAGCAGGAGTCTTAATGGTTTACCACTCAGACGGTAGCAACTGTGGTTTGCTCCAACCGAGCTGGAGGAACTGCGAGCAGGAATTAAGACCTCGGGTTTTTGCTGTGGTGGATGAGTTTGAAACACATTCCATCAGTGCACTCCTGAGGGATCTGCTTTCAAAGCAGCCCATGGCTCGTGATGTGTAAGCATGCATATTTATATCCACAATCCAGCCTACAGTCTTTGTGGATACCAAGATGCCCTCACAGTGCACAGTGGCGCTCTTGGTTTGTCTCCATCCAGTAATAAACCTGGGGCCATTGAATGCTGCCAAAGTGACACATTCAGCCAAAAAGTAAAGGGCCACAGCAATGAACATAACGATGCGATGTTTACATCTCTGTCTGTAATGTGATTTGCGATGTTCAACAGGATGCCTTGTACATTTAGAGGCATTTCATAATTATCATAATATTCTGAACTCCTCTTCTACCCACATACCGGTGCAAGAGGTTACTGACAAGCAGTGGAGTTCCCTCAATTTTCTAATGTAATGTCAAGCACAACAACCATGTTAACAGACATCTACTTCATTTATGCTCATCTCCTGTCCGTTTGTCTGTCTCTTCAATGGAGACAGACATAAGGACCTCAACAACCAAAAAACATTCTAAAGTCTGAGATAGCACATGTTTGCCTGAGACAATGTCAAGCCAATCAATCCTTTAAAACAATAATTATGGCTGCTGCAAATAGCCAGCGTTTAGATGCAATATTAAGCTATCTAGAGCGAGCCAGGTCCAGATCTGCTCTGTTATACCTTCACTAAATCATGTTCATCGCTTCGAAGGCGCTCTTTCGTTCATTGCTGCTTACCTGCTGATAGATATGCAATAATTATGGGGTGTCATCAACAAAGTGAGCAGCTTTTTAACAATCCTAGTTGGATTATCTACCAAACTATTTGCTGACTGAGCATGAAGTTGCCTTTGGCGTAGTTCCCTGTTAGACTATGGCTACATCCACATAGCAACATTTTAATGTTTAAACACATCACATGCCTGCTGTGTATGGACATACAAAAACGGAGATGTTTGGAAACGATGAGGCAGCTACCAGCATTC
Organism: Scophthalmus maximus; assembly: GCF_022379125.1. Lineage (NCBI taxonomy): Eukaryota > Metazoa > Chordata > Actinopteri > Pleuronectiformes > Scophthalmidae > Scophthalmus > Scophthalmus maximus. The sequence goes on from NC_061518.1 coordinate 6,111,424, forward strand.
ACTTTAGTCAGGACTCGAGGCAAAACATTGTAGGCACCTACTTTAATTACTAGTTCCACCTCGTCACTGGTCCAAAAAAAAAAAACCTCAACTTATTTTTCATTATTGTTGTTTCTCTTTCACGTGATACAGTTTTCATGTGTGTTAGTATAGACAGGGATTGAAACAGATACAGAGCTAAAACTCTCATCTGGACAGAGATGTCTGTTTTAAAATGAAAACATAAGAGTATGGATGTAGCCTTTGTTTGCTCCCTGTGAGCTGTGGAGGTATGTTAAGACTGTCATGCTTCATAATGGTAACACCGCCGCAGCCATGCACCTTGTAAATATTTGAAATCCTAGGTAAACTTCCACTGTATATGTATATATGGCAGTAAGCATCCATTAAGTACACACAGAAAAACCATTTCCCCTTTTCACCTTGTCAATACTGGCTGAGGAGAACACCACAGCAGCTACGCAGGACGAAAACAGATTTGATGCTCAGAAATATGATTCAAGAAATAGTTAGTATTTGAGTGAAGTGCAAGCCATTAGGTGGCTGGTATAGATGGCTGCATTGATTACAACTGAACTGTGTCTGAGCCGTCTGATGTATGAGAGGGACGACTGACGAACATGGCTGAAAAAGAATCCAGTGTCGAAAGAAAGAGAAAGCCTGAAGAACAGCTTGTATCTATCGCATGCAGAAAGTCAAAATGTTTGTTAAATGTACAAAAAATGTTGCAAAAATATATATTTATACTATGTCATATTATTGCTATATTTATCATTTTAACCCACAAGGCAGTGACCTGTTTAAAGGTAGTGTAACCAATGTTACAAAGAATGGGCTGACAAAGAATTTCCATCTTTGCTATAATTAGTAAAAAAAACTATACCCACACAGACCCCTATGTTTCAAAGGCACCTTCAAAATCTCTCTACTAAAGTCACCATCGCCATGTTTCCTCACCTCCAATTCACGACAAATTACAAGTGACCACAGTTGCCACACAGGTACAAGGGTGACCTCTCAACTGAACACCTCACTGCTGACTGTAAGCAGATAGCTGTGATCGCGTACAGATCTGAGGGTCCCGACTTTAAAACGAAGGTTACACTACTTAATGAGGAGTACATGGCTGTGTAAGATAGAACTGCAACACCTTGGACCCATGATTTCACAGTATGGTTAAAAGGTGAGGCAAGCATGGGTAGGCAGGGAGTGTAGCAATACTGTCCTTTATCACATCGTCTCCCTCTAAATCTCTCCTTTTTGTACATGAGTCCCAAATGAAAAAACATATAATATTAATTAAACTATATATTTTGATCAAAAGTAGAATTATGAAGGACAAAGACAACCTCAGACAAGAGACAACCATTTCTATATTTGTCAGTTGATGATATCCCCCAATACATGCACACCAAGAGGAGAAGGTATTTAAATCACAAATTAGAACTTATCGTGATGCTTCATTCAAACAAGCTCTAAATGTGTTTCTGCTAAAAAAAAATAATAATGATGAATAGGACAATTTGATGCTTTTATGATTGCCATTTTATTACACATCTTTGCATATTTATAGTAAATTAAGATTTTTTTTTAAAATACTGACATTGTGCATCTTTATAAGACATAAAACATGTGGTTACAGTTCTCAAAGGATTTGACCATTCCAATCAGCAATGTAGTGATGAATATTTTGCACATACAGTACATTGAATTTCAATGAGCTTCTAGAGCAAGATGTGGGAAGAGCAGTACCAAAGGTTAGTTATTTGTGATTTTCATTTCAGAAAATTAATAACATGCCTCAAGGGACTGACGCGATTTTAAAAGTACAAGAAAAAGAGTGAAAAATAAAAAGCAAGCTTTTAATTAAAACTATATAATTTAGATATAATAATCTTTCAAGCTTGGAAAATATTTAATAAAATAATTTCTAATAGAATAACTATAGTTGTCTAATCTGTCTTGAATATCTGAATAATAATGCCACTGAAAAAGAAATAAATGTCTACACCTTTTTTTTGACTGACATTACCACAATGTAAAATGACTGCATGAACAAAAACAGTACTGTAAACCTTCTAACCAAAGGTGAGATGTGTAACAACAGTTCTAATTTATCTGTTTCTTTTTCATACTGTACATACACACACATTCACACACAAATAATTATCATGGGCATAACATTGTGGCAGAGGATAACAAACCAGCATTTATATATAAATCAGTGTTTCCCCTACCATTGAATTGGGGGGGCGCACCTAAACCAGTAAACCTCGGGGTATTTTTGCAAATATGTTGCCATCAATTAAGGGACCCAATGAACCTGAATTAAATCTACCAATGTTTTCTTCTTGTCTGTTTTTTGAAAAAAACTCACACTGTGATTCCAGGATTTACTTCTCACAGCTCCTCACTTCCATTTGGGCAGATTGGATGCAACGGTTCCACTGAGCAAACAGCAGATAGTATTTGACATTTATTCAGGGGCATTGCAGTGTGAAGGTTATCGGTGGAATTTTTTTGGCTTGTGCCATATCTGATGACTTTCTCCCTAAGCCTTACATTTGAGTTCAAAGGCATGTTCCGTCTTGCAGATATCAGCTTCCTTCTGATTCACTAGACTAGCAAATGGCTTGAAGGCTGCTGACAATATGTCACCAAATTACATTATAGTCATGTAATGTTTTACTTATACAAGGTTCAGCTTGGATAACTTTGACTCAACAGTACCTTTATATATTTTAGTAAAACTTTGCCAATGCCTATGGTTGTGTTAATTGTCACAGTTCACCTATCATGGGCATTATCTAACACCCGGTGCAAAGGGGCAAAAAGCTGCACTGAGCATAACTCAAGTGAGGCGGCTGACATTTTGCTTTCCAGTGCCCTTGCTGTCTTAGTATCAAAGACATTTCATTTTAGCGTGCATGGACATATTGGTCAAAAAATAAGGAGTGATCAGTTACATTGTAGACACACTGTTGTCTTTAAAGCAGCAAAAAGCTATTGGACACTTGACAAATAGATTTGAAACTTCTTTTTTTTGCTCAAAATAACCCCCTACTGAAACTGATGTTACAAGAGTTCTGAGAGTAAAGCAGAACAGTAACGTTTTGGGCCGGACAGCTGAAGGTCCCCTTGATACATGTATGGTGCCTTTCATCTTATCAAACTTGCTGCCGCTGTGTATATCAGGATGGCATGTCTATGTCTTCGTCTCCAGACAGCATTATTATCATTGTCTCTACACATTTCCTAAACTAACTAAATTTAAATTACTATGATAACTTGCTCAACTGAAAATAATACCTGCAGACCTCTCTATTGGAAAGTGTACAGCAAGTCATATGGGTTTGTTGCCAAGGCAACTGTTGTTTTGTTTTCAGTTTGTAACCACTACTTCTTCTACAGTTCTATTACAGCCTTGTTATGGTAGGCCTATGTATCCTATAACGCCATCTTCTGATAAAACTGGTCTAGTTTATTCGCTCTAAACCAGTTGATGTAAATGCGCATAATTCACATTTTCTTTTTTTAAGATGAAAACATAGATATTGATAACAGTCCCCTAAATATGGTAAAAAATACATTTATTTTTTTTAAGTATCAAGATCATTGTTCCCTGGGAAATCTGTGAAAATGGCAAAAAAACAAAACACCTTGCATTGTGAAAGAAATGCAAGGTGTTTTTTAAATTCCTGACTCTGGCCCTTTTTTAGGGCACAAATTCATGCCATAATTCATTGGATTCTTTCTTGGTCCAAATCCCATCCTATCCAAGTGCTGCTTACTTTTGCAATGGCAGGGTCTGTGATGTGTTGCCAATCTGCCCACTTTTATATTTTTGTCATTGCTCATCTATCCTTTCTGTGAATACATTTTTAAATCATATGTTTTGTTGAGTGTTTATTACACAATGTTTTTTCTGAATTTTTTAAAAATTATAGATTCTCAATCCTCGATCGTGCAAATAAAATTACACATTAATTGCTAAAAAGTTAATAGTAAAATAGAAAATATACCAGAACCAAAATAGCAACCCCAATGATAAAATTATTAAAAACTAAACTGAGATCAAAGACCAAAAAGTTTTTAAAAAGCGATAATATAATAACCTTACTACTGGTAAGACTACCCTTTTCATAACATTCAAAATGTTAAAACCCTAGTCGTATTGTCTCTTCGACTTTGTCCGATTATTTTTGTTTGAGCAGTTCAACCAGAGTATCGCTTTTAGAAAAGAATATCTTCATAATGAACATCCAATACTGGTGGCAGAATTACAAGGCTTGGGTTATTCTGGGAAATCCTGTGATGGAAATCTTACAGCAGTGATAACAGGAGCTAAATTCATGAATGGTTAAAGTGCATCTATAAATCTATATCTAGGAGTATTTCTTATCTAGACCTTATGTTAAGAATGATTAAGTGTAGTGAGGGTAGCACTGGTTCACTAGATATCATGATAGTGAATAACAATCTATGATAAAATGATAAACAGTATATTAATCTGATTTTATTGGGAAAATGTCAAAGGCAAAAACTGCTAGCTGTTTTGGTAGAGATTGGATTCCTCATCATGAAACCAATGTTGAATTGTAAATGATGTGTTAAATCATTTGAATAATGTCTATGGAAAACAGAATGCTGCACACATAATAATAGAGTATGTCAATTAAGCTTGGGGTGAAAACAAACACGGGAAAATCAAGTCAGCATGCAGTTATCTATCATATATGTTTGTGTGCCTCTGCTTTAGTCTTTGCTTTGTGTGGTTGTGAGTCTGAAATTTGCACACCATATTTATATGCACGTGTAGTCACATAAGCACAGGCGTTACAGAGAGACCCAGCTACAAGATTGCTGGAAAGTTATTGATGACCACAGTTACACAGAAGCCGTGCACAGAAGTCTTCATGAAGAATGAATGTAAGAAAGGAGTGGTTTAACATCCTGCCTCTGACCTGGACTTTTGGGGTTTTATTTTGTACCTTTTAGTTTCCTGTGTAAATGCAAAGTAAATGGAAAAATGCAACTAGACACGAATTTCGCGTCATGGGTCGGGCTACATGAATGGCGCAATGCAAATAGTGCGAAATTTGTGTCAGTCGCTTCAATCGCATGACGCGTTGGCCATTTAGCGTTGAGATCCTCTCTCCGTCACTGTCCTGTCATGTATCATGAATGGAGGATAACTATTGTTGCTGTGTGTGGGCAGCCCGACAGTTCATGTTTACCTGCGTGTGTGTTTGTTCAGATGAGGTTTGTCAGAGAAAGTGGAAGGAAGAACGGGCAAATGTTTGCGCGAATGACCAATTGTTGCTTGCTACCAAATTCACATCGCGTCCGGTGTGAACGCACCATCACAAGTAAATCTAGCTCTTCTACAAATCCCTCACATCTTTTAACTGACTGGCTGCCCCCTTGCACACAGGCTAAAATAGAGAGATCTCTATTCAGTGTTGGGAACAGCGAAATTGCATCATGGATGAATGCTGTAGTGGGTGAGATTAAATTTGCTAAATAATATTGATGTTGTGTTATTAAATAGGAAATCTATTTTCATAATTTCTCCCATACCCAGAAACAAACCATCAAAGCTTATCAATATTACGGCCTTCAATAGTTCAGCCCCAGCCCCCAGGGAATTTTTAATAGCGAATTTCGGTACCTATCCCTACCAAAAAGAGTAGAGATGTAGTTAGATAGAGTAATGATTTATGTTCACCTCTTTGAATTAAAGTGGAAGGAATTAAAAACTTTCAAATCATCTAAGATTTTTGATTTGGCTGTTGGCTCTTGAATATATTGGTAACATATCTCTTGTTATTTCTGTTGTTTCTTAAGTACATATTTCTGTTCCATTGCACAGACGTGATAATGTGGAGAGAAAGGCTCATTACACTGTTCTCTGCAACAGGGATGGGCTGCAGTACAAAAATATTCTTCTAGGAGATGGGCATCTCTGCAGCAGTTTGAAAAAGAGGAAAATGTGTTTGCCTAATAATGTTTATTATTTACTAAGACAGACCCATCCAATCCCATAAGGAAAAAAGTACTGTGCTGTTCCTTTCAATTACTGATGCAATTATGACTTCAATTTCGATTTTAAGTGTAATGTTTAGGTCTTACTTAGAACCTTGTGGGGTTTTGTCAAAAGACACTAAATGTATAATTGACTCACACACGTCTTAACTCCTTTGATTAAGAAGTTCAATCCTTCAAATGTCTCTCTGCACCATAAAATATATTTTTGTCTGTTTCCAGTCCAACTGATGAAACTCTGAGGAAATGTTTATTTTCCAAGATTATCTGACTGATGCTGATGCAAAAGCATAAAAAGGAAAACCCTGCTTCATTATTACTGATGCCAACAATAAACCGTACACGGCTGACAATTCTTAAATGACGTGCTTGAATCAATTGATGAAAAGCAAACATTGTGTTGTCAGGTCTCTTGCAAGCTAACTACTGTTAGGCCTAGATACAAGGATGAGATACAACATGGGTTTTGTTGGGAAATGGAGGTCCGAGGGTGATGGATATTCTGAAGAACAGCATTCTAACTGCCTCACGTAAAACATGTTTATATACAGCTGAACATAAACAGCAATACATTTTGTGATAATTGTACTTACTGAATGTTTTGTATAAAATGTTCCCAGACAACATATTTGCTTTTGCACAGAATACCTGCTCTTGCAGTACAATCTCCAATCATAGGTGGAGGATTATTACATTTTCTTATTGCAATGTTTAGACTCTCACTGCACTTGTTTAAAATGAGGAAAATGTTGTGGTCTGTTTCAATACAGTTCACAGTGACCTCAGAACAGAACATTTTTATTTATATGTTATAAAACCTCTCAACCAAAGCAATTTTCAGGCTTATAACTTCCATAACCCTTGATGCCAACCCCAATGTGCTAGAGTAGTTGTGCATGTATACCCACCACCCATCCCAATCACTTCCTAGTGACTCAATTGTCATCAATACAGTTGGTCTTTCAAAACCATAAAGCATTGACTTGAGTTTACTAGAATATTTAAAGAGAGCAAATTTTGCAGTAAAGAGCATTTTTAGATTATGTTCTTCTATTCTCAAGTTAACATGTTAAATGTGATCAAGTTTTTTTGTGATGTCTTTCATTTATTAAAAAGTTCTGGGCATTTTCACAAAATGAATGCTCACTCATTCAATTTGCCACAAGATACATTTTCCGTCTCATGATTAGAATCCAAGGAAATTTACTTGTTAGGTATAACTATGATGCTGAGATTCCAAATGTCATTATAAACTGCTTGTTTAACCCCCACCACATTTTATCACTTGTTCATAGATCACATAGCAAGCATAGTTGGCTCTTTCATTTTATTTAAACACAAAGCTGTTAACAGACAGAAAGTGTTTTAAGCTAACTAAGTTGGCTAACTTGAGCCCCTTTTTCCTCGAGGCAAAAACCCAATAAGACCCACAAACATCTGTCTTTTTGTCTTCTGTGGGGAAGGGCACAATCTGATATCATTCCCAGGTCAAATTACTCCGCAGTAGTCACAGGTATGCGTATTTTTCGTGCAGCCCCCAAATAACCGACGTTGACGGGAGCACCAACCAACAAATGAGACGTGTCGGATCAATTTTAGCAGTCTGCAGGCGGCTAGCAGCCAAATCTCAGTCCTGCTGTGTACAGCTGGCCCCTGCTGCTGCAGTCCGCCAAATGAAATAAATAATTTTCTCAAATGTAGTGCTTACCAGAAATTGGTCCACTATAGCCTGTCGGACAATTGAATGCCATTCCTTCTTGGTGTATTAGTCTGCAGGGTTGTCCCTGTACAGAGCAAACACATGTACTGGCAATCAGAGAGGAGTAACTCCCCTTCTTCAGGTGGTTTACTTGAGTTTTTTTTAAATCAATATGTGTGGTATGTTATATATTTTGTGGATACAAGCCATTAACTATAATTTGGTTTACTCTGAGAATATAACCATTTTAATGTTACAGTTTTCTGTTGTATGTTTCACATGGACATCTGGGTGACAATAGGTAAATCCTTTTCTTTGCGCTCCAATAAAATCATATTTGTTGGATTTCATAGCCTATATCTTTATCTTTCATTTATTAATCTTTCTCATGGTTTCATCACATTCTTCACGAGTATTTAGCCATATAGAGGTCAAATTAGATTGTGTAGCTACATCAGCTCACAGTCACCACTGAACTACAATGATTGAATATTTTGATTGATCAAAATATCATTGTAATTTAAAGGTCATGATTTCATTACATTTTCGGATTGAGAGGCCAGTTATCACATGAACAAGCTTTCTGTTGCTGCAACAGACCTGACACAAGTCGACTCATGTGTATTAGTTAACTTAGTCTTCCTATGAAACATTATGGGCATTGTTGCGTTTGGCATTTAATTGCATTTACCTATTTATATTTGGATTATTCTGTTTTTCAAAACTAGAGCAGAGGGTGATAATGCCATGAAATATATGCTCTTCTTGAAGAAGAAAAGGAAAAGTGGCAAATGGGGACAGTGAGATGAGACAAAATTCCCATTATCAGTTGCCATGGTGAAAAGCGAACACAGCTTTGTGTGTCTCAAAAGCAGCCCATTAGTATGGCAGAACAGAGTGCCCCATTGCTACTGCCCACACTCCATTTTCAACCCTTTGCACTGACATGACATTCCATTGTGTTTTGCAGTGTCTGTTTGCCTGTAGGTCAGATTAAGGTCCTAGTCAGATTCTGAACGAGATTTTGTACAGGATTAAACTAAGAGGGCACATTTATGCTACTTTATGCGGTGCTACCTCGTAGCACATTCTATAAGGTTCCACGAGGTAGCATACTTTCTAACTATAATTGGTGATGTTCAGGTCTAATCAGTCAATCAAACAGACTTCCATACCGGTTTGTGCAGTTCAAAGCACTTCACAATTGACTGATGAGCTGAATATTAGACAAAACAAATAAAAACACTGACAAAATAAATAAAAATAAAATACATTTTTAATGCTGCACTCATGGAAATTTTAACCCGTCTATGTATGGATATGTATGTATGGAGGTGTGCACTTAGTACATATACACAAGTGGCAAATACGGTACAAATAACAGACATTTACACCTTTTTCTGTTGTTTAGAAAGGCATAACCTGCAGGCACCATGAGTAATGTTGTTGTAAATGGGTAAATGTATCTACCATTAAATTATTGCTTTCTGTTGCAAAGCCCACAAGATGCGTCAACCTCTCTTTTCCCTCCCTCCTTTGGAATCCTCCTCAGTAAGCGAGCCAAATCTGACAAGTAGGGTGGGATGGGAGCCCCCGATTGGGTTGGTGGGGCCAAAACACTGATTTGCTGTGAGAGGGCACGTTGGCATGGTGGGGTGCCCGGCTGTCATCATGGTTCAGGTTTTTTCTTTGGAGACTGCAGCCTCTTCATGTGTGAGGACTGCTGTTTGGTCTCATGTCGTAGGCTTTTACCCAGCTATTGTCACAAGTGATGATCCTCAACAGAGAATTTGAGGTTTGCTCATCTGCCCAAGTTTGAGGAACATGGTGAAATAGAAATTGTCCCCGGGCAAAAAAAAGTGTATGACACATGTTCCAATGTTGATTGGATGGTGTAACGGCGAAAACTGACTCACTATACCTGTTGCTCACAACTGTTGCTTTTGCTCCACTTATGCACAGCACGACAAGTCTGAAAGTTTTGATCGCACCTTGTTTGGCAGACAGTTTCAAGAAAACCTTTCTTTGGCTACTGCACAGCCAGTAGTACCCTGGTCTACTGAGCAATGCTGGATGACAGGACAATGTTATTTAAGCTCCCTGAAACAAGGAGGTATTCGTCAAATAATCATGTGTGAGGGTTGGGCTTTTCATAAGAAGTTATTTCAATTTCATACAACAAATAGAAAATGTGGTTTGACAGGCAAACTGAATATTTGGATTAAATTATGTGGAATAGAGATCATATTTTCTACTTATTATTTTTTTTATATATATTTTTTTTTTAGAGAAACAACAGAAATTTTCATTTTTTAAAACAATTAAAACAACCCATGTTAACATTTTGGTGCAAACTCTCTTGGCTATGCAATTAATTATCGTTTTTGGAGACGCAATTGCTTACCATGTACCATCACGTACCACAAAACATTATCTTCAAAACTTAACTAATGGTCAAAACTATACAAGGTACCTTTGACCTTTTCTTCAAATATCTCCTCAGACAATAGAGAAGTTCAGGCAAAGCTTGCCTAGTTTTCTCCATTTCTGCTTCATGTGCTTGTCTGCCTTTAAAATTGACAATTTCTTCTGTTCCACTGTTTGTGTCTAGTACCATTCTGGCTTTTCCATAAGGGGCTGCATTTCTCATGTGCCTAGTGCCACCTTGACGGTGCACTTGTTGATTCTCATCTTCAACCAGAAAAACCTGACGTTATCTACTCCTTTTTTCGTTTCCAAAGATGGGTTTGATCCTCTTCTTTTCTCACGACTACCTCATTTTCTACTCCTTGTTTAGCATCAAGATATCCAGGAAACTATTGTATCTCCTCTCATCATTAATTACCATATACCTCTTTCACTTCCTTGCCTTCCTCTTGATGACCTCTCTGTTTTACTGACACTTTTTAGCTTTTCCCTTTGTTTTCTTGGCTCTTTTCTTTTTCAAGTTTATTCTACTCCTTTCCCATCTTAAAAAAACCTTTGAGCTAAATGGTTGTGCTGCTGATCTCGCTAGCAACATCAGGTTTGCCCCAACCCTGTCCTTGTGCATGTGATTCACTTCTCTGCAAGTCCCTTTACTAAGAGCTAAAACGCCCAACCAATTTCCACAGCAAAAGTAAGTTTAAAATGTACTCCACAAAATGCATCCTGCATTATAATTTTTAATCCATAACTCAGTTTCTCTGTTTTAAGAGATTTTTTTATTTTAAATGGTAGGATCAATACGATTCTGTCAACATATCAATCGATTATTCAAGTAGTTTATGCTCCACTGGCTCATTGATCAGCTGTTTTTTGACCAGATGACCTGTAATTTCAGTCTCATTCATACATTTCATGCAGGCAACCTTCATAACCTAAGACTTCTCCCTGATTACCTTCATACTGATGTTGTTCATCAGTGCAGCACTGCCCAACACGATAAACTCCTACCTAAGTGCTTATGATTACTCAATGCTTCATGATACTTTGCGACACATCCAGCAGAACACAGCACATGAGCAATGAGGTCTATGTTAGTCCAATATTTAAATAAAGGATATAGGTAAACCATTTAATACACATTTCTAATGTATTCAACTTTTCTTATTTACCCTTTCAAATTGTCATTTTTTGCATAGATTTTAATTGTGGATCATTTTATGTAAGTTGACAATATTTTCAGACATTGCCCTACATTTGCTCAGCTCGGCTGTGCTGTCTGGGTTGGTGTAAGATAAGGTCCATGGCAGAACGTCTTTGTCTCCAATTCATGCCAACGAAGAAAACATTTTAATAAAATTGTGTGGAATGATTCCAAAAAATGGCTATGTATTTTCAAATTATCCATTCATTTTTTTCACTCCTTTTTTTGAAACTGATTATTCTCCTCACAGTCATGGGGGATGGAAGTCTATGCCAGCATACAATTGGTGAGATACAGGTTACACCAGGGGCAGGTCTACCATGGCGTTTGCAGATCAGTGTCAGCTCTGACATATTACCCACACTGTTGTGTTGTTTTTGTATTTTCTAGTGATTTGGTCAGAAGGTACCTTGGCACTGTGATCTAATGATCTATTTCATGACCTGTGTGGAGGATGAGCCTTAGTACAGTGTCTATACAAGATCTGTTAACAGGGTTAACACATAGATAGAGACAAGCACTTTCACATCCACACTTACAGACAATTCAGGGTTTCCAGTTCAACTAACATGCATGTCCGTGTGCTGCAGGAGGAAAGCCAGGAAAAAAACTACAATGTGTAAACTCTATAGAGAGGCCCCATACAAGTCTCAACCCAGCAAAGGAAACACCCATGACTGTAGAAAACAAAAGTAATATATGAAACAAAAACCTCAGTGTGGGGAATAAATCTCAGTGACTTTTACCTTGACATGATTGTTGGTGTCAGGCGGTCTGGTTGGAGTATTTTATAAAGTGGGATTTTCAGTCTCCAAATTTTTATTAAGAATGGTAACAAAACCTAAGATCGTCCAGTGAGCGGTAGTTCTTTGGGTAGAGTATGTCTTGGTGATGAGAAAGGTCAAAGGGGAAATTCCAGATTGGTTCAAGCTGAGAGAAAGGCTGCACCACTCTTTAAAACTGTGGTGAGCAGACGAGCGTCTCAGATTGAACAACACATCAAACCTTGACGCTGATGGGCTGCAATCAGTTTCTGCTGAGGCACGCAGATGGTGGGGTCAAAATATGGCTCGAGCAGCCTGAATCCATGGAACCAAACTGCCTTGTATCAATGGTCCAGGTTGGTGGTGGGTTAGTGATGTGGGGAATTTCTTTTTTTTTGGTCACACCTTAGGCCTATTAATAGTAATCACCATTTGAAAGCAACATCTTGAGTATTGTTGCTGACCATGTGCATTCCACTATAACCATAACTTACCCGATTTATCTATTAAGCCTGATATTGCACAATGTCACCACACAAAACTACATTACATTAATGAGTTGAGCCTACTGGCCTTCCCAGATCTGAATCCAATAGAAAACCTCTGGGATGTGATGGAGCAGGAAATATGCAGCATCAATGTGCAGCTTAAAAAACTGCAGATTTTATGTGATAGTCATGTCAACATGAGGCCGAATCTAGAGAGGAGTGTTTCCAACATCTTGCAGAGCCCATGCAGTGAAGACTTCAGGCTATTTTGAGAGCAAGTATTAGTATAGTGTTAGTAATAAATGACATACCAATTACTCTTTCTAACTGTGAGGGTTACTTGTGATTCTGTACAATACTTTCCTTGTGCAGTTGCGTAACAAGAACACAAAGGATTCTGATAGAAAAAATATAAAAGTACGCGGAAATTATGCGGACAATCAGGGAAGATTTTTTGGCACATTACTCGTTAAAACAACCTTTGCTGACCACATCTGTGGTTTGTGCTTCAAAGTAAACTAATACATTTACTAAATTTGGTAGGTTTAAAATGTGTTAATTATAACTGATTTCACGGTTCACCAGTCTCTGAAATTATGTTACGTATCCAGCCAACAATGTGATAGTGTTTTTTTGTACTGCAGTAGTCATAGGTTCATCAGTTTGCCTGTGAGCCTTTAACAGTAAGGGTAGTTAATGAGGCTAAAACTTGATAACTGCTACTGCTGAGTTAACTATGCTATGGCTCTTTTTCTTGCTGTTTTTGAAAAGCTCCAATAAATCGGGCAGAGTAGTCCTTGACAGCGAAGAGGAGACATAGCCTTAAGATCAGCTTTAAAAATTGGGCTGTTTAAAATAAAGTTCAAAGCTAGATGAGGGATAAAGTGGCTGTGAAGCATGACATTTAACCATAGGAAATAATGCTTTTGATCAGCCTCGGATGCTGCATTTCCCAGCCAATTGATAAACAACTATAATTGGCAAGTCTGTATTCAGAGTTAGCTTTTTTCTTTTTTTTTAAGGCTAAACACTTCTGTGAGTCACACAGGTACCGTATGGTAGACCTATAATGACATAACAGCTATTTTAAGAGACGTTAAAGCAGAGGGAAGATAAAGACACTAAAAACTATTTATGTTTGGACCTCTGGTCAATTTTATACAAGTTCCTTTACAGGTTCCTTTACAAACAGCTTCACATCTTTAAATATAGCAGCACTGTTCAAATGTGTGTTTAGCAAATTATTGGCATTAGATTTGCTTTCTTTGTGTCAGTGAATGACACCAATATTTGGTTCTCCTTTCATTTGTTTAAGATATATATCAGTCAATGTCTGCACTGGTAGCGTAATGGATAAGGAATATTACAGACCTCCAGGGGAGGGACCTATGCGGTATACCACACTCTCCCTCTCTCTTTTACCACAATTTTAGAGTGGTTGAATTGTGTCCAAGTATCTGGCTGTGAGCTTTTTATCATGCCTACTGAAGGAAAGTGTTTCTGCTAATTTGACTCGTGTAGTCACAATATACATTGCCTGTACATTAACATCTGGGAATGGATTTATGAAACAACAACTCTGTGAGCTCAAAATTACATTTTTGTAAAACTGATTTGCACTAGGAAATGTATTTGAATCTATTTTGTATGAATAATTGTTACGGTTTTTTGTTCCAATAGAACAAGGAAATGTGGGTATCAAAAGTATATCTTAACTACAAAAACAAAGTGAATCTGCTAAAGGCAACTGTGTGTGTGTGTGTGTGTAAGCTGTTGAAAGGCGAATATCATCCCACTTTGGCCACAACAGGATAAAATTGTGGTATTTTACAAAAGAACATCAAATTGTAGCGTTTGCAGATCAGTGTCAGCTCTGAAATATCACTAGCACTGTGATGTTGTTTTTGTATTTTCCCTAGTGATTTGGCCAGAAAGTACCTTAGCACTGTGATCTAATGATCTATCTCATGGCCTGTGTAGAGGATGAGCTTTTGTACAGTGTATATACAAGATCCCTTAACATCTTCCCAGCCGCCATCCTAATTCAATCAGACACTTGACTGTAACATTTAAATTTTTTTAACGAGTATGTGCCGTTTCCTTGGATTTTTCCAACAACTGCACATTTGTAAAGGCAAGGGGTGAACAAGGCTGTAAGCATAAATGGGGCTGATGGTGGACAAGAAAATAGACAGAGAGATCGAAGAAAATGACATTTATCATGAATAACTCAACAAATACACTATTTGCTGCTGGAAAGCAGTGAAGCACTGGAGTAATCAACCCAGTCTGTGCTCATTTTCATCCCGTACAGGATGACCTTAAACATCCATTTTTAGAGAAGTGTGGTGAAATAATGAGACATGCACTTGAATACATAGAGTAAAGGGAGCAACAGACAAGTCAGTGAAGCAGTTACAAGTAGAAAGAAGAAGAGTAGAGCAAAGAAGGACAAATCTAAATGACCACTAGCACATGACTGGGCAAGAAAACAACAAAATGCATCATTTGCGCTGTGCATGGAACATAAAAAAACACGTTTCCACAAAGGATAATGCTTTTCACTTGAGAGATGTTTCAAAGTTGAACTGTCATACCGTAAAGGCTGTTTAATGTGACAGCCTGTGTTGAGGCAGGACTGTACTGGGGTCAGTCAGTGATAGAGGTCCACAGACAGGGACATTGCCACAAAATGATTTTGCATGACAGTAATTGGAAAAATAGCCACCGAGGGTAGATGACTGGGTAAAATAAAGGTTGACAGCATCTTAGTTTTGTGAAATCAACCAACCAACATCAATTATTTTTCATGTCAAACCAACATTGATTATTTTTCATGTCAAACCAACATCAATTATTTTTGGTAGTAATATATTTTATTCAATTTTATCCATTTTCTAAACATTTTATATATTTACTTTGAAGTGAGTAAAAGGAGGGAATAAGACTGAATGAGTAAAATTAAGTGAATGTCATAGTCTCTGACTGCGACAGTCCTAAAATTCAGTTTTCTCTGATAGCTAAGAAGGCTCTACTATCTATTCTTCTCTTATGTCAGCCACCGTTTTACCCCCTACCCAAAAAAAAAAAAAAGAAGCCAGATGGAGGGTGCTCCACAGTCAAGGCACATTCAATGAGTCATTACAAAGAGACCTGTGAAGAAAAAAGGTGTGACATAATTTCGTGCAGGCTAACGCAGTATGGGCAACGGGAAAGGAAGAATAAATAAGCAAACGGTAAAAGTGGTGTTGATCTCATTTAATAAATATATTTCATCCTTGGGCCGAAGGACAAATACAACAAAAGATAGATGAGGGAGACACCACTTAGACAGAAAAACATTTTATATATCGTTACATAATGTACAGTTTGCTGCTTAATA
Organism: Scophthalmus maximus; assembly: GCF_022379125.1. Taxonomy (NCBI): domain Eukaryota; kingdom Metazoa; phylum Chordata; class Actinopteri; order Pleuronectiformes; family Scophthalmidae; genus Scophthalmus; species Scophthalmus maximus. The sequence continues at coordinate 6,127,430 of NC_061518.1, forward strand.
AACTCTAAATTGGAGCTAGGGAGGTATCTGTTTGGAGAAGTGGTTACATTTCTGCCTTTCAGTGTCTAAACCATCACCACTTAAGAGAGAAATAATTAAAATTTTACTCTTGCACAACAGTATTTCTGGCTTGCTTGATAATATATACTTTTTTAATTTGAGAGGAAATAAGTAGGGGGTTTTTTGTTCAGTGAGCCATAAAGTTGTCATCATCCTGGTAAATTTTCTGACTCAAATTGGAATGGCCTAAGTGTGAAGACTGCAGGATGTGCGTGGGTAACTTTATTCCCTGATGGAAAAGAAGAGCTGCAGCTTCTTTTAAATGATGACTCCAGGTATGCATGCCATACGACACAATAGTGTATACGTGGTATGAAGCTCTGTTCAAAAAGACAGAAAAACAGAACTTGAACAAAAAAATTATAGCATTGAACTGTTTTGTTCTGTCTTCAGGAGAATAATCAGACCATCATTTTTTTTTCAGCAAATGACCCAAAGCTACAGTTTTGTATGTTTAAATAACAAAGCACTTTAGCAGCCATAGGAATTATTATAACTTGTGTCTGTTTGGAGCAAAGAAGAAATATGGCTCATGTTATAGAGCCATAGTCTGCACAGGGAGGGGTCTGTGGTGGGCTGTTTCCGACTGACTTGAGTCAACTCTAGGTGTTGTGGTATGACTTTGAACTCTACACGAATGTTAGCTAACTTACCATGATTATAGACACTGGTCCTCACTTGTACTGTCAAGTGTTGTAGCTGTGCAGAATGAAATGACTCACGAAATAGAAAGATTTTTTGTGTTCTGGGTCCCCGACAACTGGTTTACCTGCAGGGTACTGCCCTTTTATAGTGGCAATGGATCACTCTCTGCTCACTGGAATGTTTTAAAATAATTAAAAACTCAAAAGCACGAGGTGGTGCCTGAGCATCCCGTCATGGTGGGAGGCTCTGCAGCAGATCTTTGAGAGCCAGGCTCTCTACCAAGCATTACAGGTGAAGGATAGTTACAAGGAGGTACTGTTCTCCAGTGGTGAGACCACATAATTCATCACTGTGGAAGACAGTTCTGCAGTGATTATGGAATTACCCAATAAGACCTTGTTGATACAAAAGGCTTTACCACCCCAGCAAAAGAAAAGAACAGCTTTTGTTGCCCCAATCTCCCTGTCATGTAAAAGGATGATGTCAAGATCTGCAAGTCAACCTAAAAACCATAAGGTTATAGAGAACTGGCTCCTTTTCATGGGACAACCAATTGAAATATATAGGACTTTGAGTGTTTAGATTACTTTTCACATAGGGTGGAAGTTCTTCCACTTACAGACAGAACCATCTGAGGCGGTTTCACAGACACTTACTTGGACAGTACTTTCTTGGTGGGGTTTTTCCTTTGCTCAGATTAAGGTCTCCAGTTTCTTCAAAATGAAACTATAAAAAGTTCAATTTACTGGACAATAAGAGGTTCTCATCTCTTATTGTGTTGTAGAAAGAGTGGTCTTAGCCTATTCTGTTGTATATTGGTTGTTGTAAAAGTATGTTTGGTGTTGGTCTTAGTACGTAGCTCAGTCCTAGGTACTAAGCTTAGTAAAGGAAACATTTACTTAATCTGAGACTGTCTTATATTTGTTAACTTTACAGGGAAATTATGGTCATTTTCAACTTGGTTTTTACTCTCTTTATTCAACATTCTATAAAGTGGATCATGCTAACTCTAAACAATATCTTTTAATCAAATTAAATGATCATTCAGGTGTCAATGTCAAAGTCAACACTTTTGTGCACACAAGCATAACGCATTCATGTATGTATAGTGTTGTTCTCTAATTTTGTAGAGTTTTGAATTCCAACCAAAGTGTCAGTGCATATGAATCAGATAATTATCAATATTTATACATATGGTGTTACCAAACAGTTTTAAAATGTTATGTCTCAGACGTGACATCTCCCACCTTGTGCTTTGTGTGTTTTTTAGGTATTACTCATGTTGTGTAGACCCAAATCTTTTTTTAGAATGCATTATGGGGACTTGTCTTCCTTGTGGGGGGCACCATAAATTCCCAACGATGTTGATATATAATAAAATTATGTCTTTAAATGTGAAGAAAATTGTTTTGAAAATAGGTTAGGGTAAGGTGAGTAGTAGTCATGGTTTAGATTAGCGAAATCCTCAAGGAAATTAATTTATTAATTTTTAAGAAATTGAGTCAAATGTAATATCCTCTGTGTGTGTGCGCGCGCGTGTGAGATGGGGGCACTGAAGCCATGGTTAAGATAGTTAAACTCAGTTAATTGATGCTGTGACAGGGAACAAGTCAGAATACAGTGTCATTTGTCGGAGTCAGCTAATTAGATCAGTGTTGGGCTTTTCTCCCCTTTTTCCTCCACTCCTACCCCTGCCATCCTCTCTCTCTCTCTCTCTCTCATCTTTCTCAATTCTTAGGGTAATTTCCCACCCTGCCTGCATTAAAGTAACACCAGCCATGAAACAGATAAGACAGCAACACAATTATGATTATATTTGCATTCTGCTTTTAATTAGAACTTTTGTAATTGCAGAAGCAAACCTATTTTGTAGTGACAATTTCAAAAGTTAAATCAATTTGAACAAGGATGAAAGTGGAAGGAAAGGAACAGCCGTGCCTGAATAAATAAATGAAATAGATCCACTTGAGTTTAAATTATAAAAGGCATCACCATGTGTCATTTGAAATGAAGGTTGTTGAGAGATTGTTAGGATAACAAGCCACTGCCGTATTCATGCCATCTTGCGATCCCTTGACAGAGTAGGACCAGGCAGTTGTGAAGTACCACTATGTTATATATGGATTTGTTAGTGTGTATGTGTGTATGCTAAGATGTGTGGATGTTTTTTTGCCAGTCCATGTTTCATAATATCCTTTCCTTTGTTCCAAAGGTATGTGACTTGTCACGATGTGCGCAGTAACACTTAAAATCACTATAGGCTCAAACAGTATAACAGTGGGTCAATTTTCATGAATTGTCGCTACAAATATCCTGAAATTCACACATCCGTGCTCATATAAACGAACTGTCACGTCAAGAAAGGCGTCAGAGGCACAAGGGGGGTTGTGTACTTGTACTGTACCAGGATACCATGCATAATTCACTAACCAATCGATCAGAGGCATTTGGTTCAGCAAGCTGTTCGCCGTTGCATGCCTCCTGGCTATTTTTGCCGTACAGAATGTTACCCAGAATAACTGCATTGATTTTTGATTGGAAAACAGGCCAAGTCCAAGGAAATTTACAGGAAAGGAATCTTGGTGCTTTGTGCATTTTGGGGAAGAAAAACCCGGAGATTACGAAGTTATCACTTATGAGACATGCAACTTCCAAAGCGTCTTCAGTGTAATCAGCTTGGGTCCTTTTGTAACTGTTATAGTGGGAATAAAGAAAAATGCAACATTATTTCTGACGTGTTTTCTTTGTGTTCATGCTGTATATTATTGCAAAAGGATGTTTGCAAAGCGCCTTAAAAAGTTGATGATATAAAAATACAGCAACCACTGCCTTTTACAAAAAGTGCTCATAATCTATTTCAAAAATTTCCAAAGTGAGTGTACTCACAATAATGTGAGATTAATGGTTTACTCGCACAAGTTAACACAAATCATCCTGAGTCAACCTTACGAAAATTCACTTCTATTTGGTGTGAATGCACCATAAGACTGAGTTTATGAATTGAATTACTTCCTTAACCACTGGACTACCATGATGTGTGACAGTTATTGCATGTTTTACCCACATTTGTATCTAGAATGTCCATATGCTTCAGCAGACAGAGGCAGCTTGTTTAGTTTAGTGAATGTAATGTTGTGAGTGTTAGTTCAAGAGGTTAAGTTGCCATTGATGCAATTTGTGGAGGAACGGAAACTAATGTGATACTGAAGAAGAGCTATTTTTTACTAAAAATTCAATACTCAATTTCTGTATCAACAAAGTTGATTGGAATTTGTCTTGGCTCACCCAAACATAGACAAGAAAAATACACATTCAAAATAATAAGCTCTCATCTGTTTCCACGTGTCACTTTATGTATATTTCATTGAATTCTGTGTAACTGAAGTACATGTTTATTACAATGTTGTTGCTTTTGTGGGAAAGCATATCTTCAATTTTGTTTTATGATTAGGATAAATTGAACTTTTTGCAGATGTGGAAACAGAAACTCTTTGACCTCAGAAATATGAAACAATCTTCTTAAATGTCAAAGAAGAAGTTTGATCAGACAACAGCAACACCTGAACGGGTTAACCTCACCTGGAAGATATGTTAACTCTGTGCTAAACCACCTGAACTAAAATCATTCAACATTCAGTCTCTCCATCGATCCCAGTTAAACTGTGTAAAATGTGATTTTTACATAAATTGGTGATCCTCTTTAATCTCTCATGGATTGATTCAGCATTCCCAGCTTTAGTGTGAGGCCACTAAGGATTGAATCGCCCCTGAGCCAATGGAGGAGTTGTGTAGGTTACCCCGGAGAGTGACATCTGTGGGGGAGACACGTGTAGACATCAATATCTGGGGGAAGGGAAATGAAAGGAAGCGATTATGTTCAGTGTCTAATGGATCTTGAAGGGATTGTAATCAAAGGCTGATCCCTATTCATCAACTTACTCCACTCTCTTAGGAGCAATTTGCAAGAGGAAGGTTCTTCGGCCTTCGATGCAAGAGATTGAATTGTTCTGGATTGTTTCTCTGGGTTTAATCATTTCGGTTCATGTTGCTTGATGCGTGACGCACAAACAATCAATCAAAACATCTAAACCAGATCCCTGTTTTAATGCTATTGCTGTTCGGTGTATTAAGAAGTGGATCAGTTTGCTTAAATAACTCAAATGGAAAGAGTGACTTGGTCTTGCAATGATGAATGGTGCGGTTTCATAACCTCAAAAAACATCTCAGTAGGCCTCCAGTGGGAGACAGATGGAGTTTAGGAAGTAGTGTATTATAAATCAAATATCAATAGACTTTGGGTCTTAGAGAAACCAAAATCAAAGAAAAGAAAATATTAGCTAAAGAATCATCCTTTGCAAAAAAGGTTTGGGTAATAGGACAAAGTTACAAAACTACAGATAAATTCATGTTTTGTCTTGTTTATAGTTGAATTGCAGTAGAACTTGCATCATTAAACGTTAGACCAGTCATCCGTCCAAGCCACTACCTGGACCTAACGTAACAGTGTTGTGCCAATGCACTTGCTACATGATATCATATCATGTATCACTTACTCTGACAAATCATTACAAAATTTCCGGTGAAGGGTGTGTCCATCTGATAAAGGTTTCCACTTAGGACGATCATTTTCCTCTACTCAGGCCTCTGCTCTCCCTGCTCCTCTGGGCAGGATAAAGGGGATGTGAGATGTCATTTTTGATGGCGAGCCCAATCAATTTCCCAGGGTCATAGGAGGAAAAAGGAGCGAAGGGACATGGGATTAGATGCTATGTGCGTTTAGTAAATACTAACAGGGTCCGACGTATGCGGGAGACGCAACAGATATGCGCACACGTTGCGATTTTTTTTAATAAACAACACAGCCAAGGCTCTTGCCACTCCGCTAGACAACAACTCGGGAGTCGAAGCTCAAGGAGAGGATGCTGCTGGCGTATATAATCACCAGTAGAGAGACTCCAGCCTCACTGCAGGGGAGATAAATAGACAAGATTACTAATTACCAATTTACCTGCAGCTGTGTCTGCAGCACTGTGCCTCCACTAATGTTTCCATCCCAGACAGATATAAAAACCACACCCCACTGCCACAATATTATCTGTCAATGAGGAAATCCATTAGTGGCACAGAGTTTCATTTGTAGGAACAAAGTGTTAGGAAGGAAAGGATCTCCGATCTTGGAGAGTTGTCTTGTGTCAATGGAAATTAGTAGAGATGGCCACGCTGATGTGTTGGAAGCCCTCAAGTGCTGACAAGTCATCAAATTGTTTCTGGTCTGCGTACAAATGGTCCCAAACACTACTAACAGGAAGCTGCAAGATGACCCACGTCACACCCATCGTCCCGGTGTTGTTTGCATTGGCTTCCTTTTGAATTCAGGACTCATTTTGACGTTCTCCTCCCAACATATGGAGCACACCAGGTCAGGCACCTGTGTACTGTACATGTCTGACCTACTACGACCTTATATCACTACCAGGTCACTTAGGTCTTCCAACAAGAGTTTACAGGTTGTCCCTTGCTCTATGTTTAAAAAACAAAAGTAGTTATGCATTTGAAGTCATGGCTCTGACATTAGGAAAACCTTCCTTCAGACATAAGGTCTGCAGCATCTGTACATGCCTTGGAAAGGAGCTGAAATCTAATTCATTCAGACTGGCCTTTGTCTAGTTTTGTAAAGCCTAGTTGAGTGGTTTTCAATTCAAATTGTGAGGTCTAGTAAGTTAACCTTCCTGTTTTCAAACATGCACTGAAGTTCAGACATCTTCTCTGGAGGGGATGTATGTGAGAACGAAAATGTCTGCACATGTTGCCCTTGCCAGCTCTTGCCAAGTCTAATCTCTGGAAAATGTCAGAGTGGGGTCATGTGATATAGCAGGAGCATCTACAGAGAATTCACAGCGAGCAAGCGGGCATGTTGATGACTGATCCTGTTGTTGCGATCATGGCTGACTCTGAGAATCTCCCTCTGCTTTCTTATACTGTATGTGAGTGGCAAACTCTGGAGAATGTCCAGATGCAATTCTGCGAACATTGTCCAGAGTTCATGTCTCAAAACAGCTTTAGATAATCTATGTTGTCCTAACATCCACTGAGTTGTCAGGGAACACTTGCTGTTTGACTGTGAGGGAATAAGAGAGAACCTGGGTTGTTTGCCCATACACGGCTATGAGCTAATTTATTTTCCGTATCCTTACCTCGGACTGCTGTGGGTAACAGTTTTCAAAGTGCTTATATGTCTAGTTTCGTAATGGGGTTTTGAATTTCCACAATTTCCACAGCTGCAACAGACACAGGGCAAATAAAACACAGCTTGTGGCCTTGCTGAGTTTGTTGAGAGGAGAATAAATGCATATACTTTTCTGTCCTTTTCACATGGAAGACTCAGTTTTCACTGTCTACCCTTCCAATTTTTGATAATGCCATTTTTAATTTGACATCTGCATAAAGCTCAGTCTGTTCAGTTCCCTGCCTGACCGTAACGTTATTTAGCAATCCAGTATGCCCGAGACAGCACTCTTAGTCTACCACTCCAAATGTTGCACTGCATCTTTGATTGCTGCTTATACCTGATCAAATGATATCATCTAACTGTTACGACTTTCTTTTTATTCAAGTTCTCACCAATATATGCTCCTATACTGCTTTTGAACATCAGCACATAAAAAAACAACACAGCAGAAAATGCAATATACTGCATATACATGCATGCATGCATGCAGGGCAGCAGGTGGTGAAGTGAGGAGGGACATCTTCCTCCAACTGGAGGCATAGCGTTAAAGCCTAAGAGATGACAAGCATTCATCCCGCTGAAGTGTGCTTGAACAAAACACTAAGTCTGCACTAACCTCAGGAGTGCACTTCTCTAGCTGACCCAGCAGTCTGCCTTCCTTGCAGTCAAGGGTAAAAAAAGAGAGAATTTCCATAAGGGAATCGATAGAGTATCACATAATTATTACACACATAGATCTTTGCCCTCCTTCTTGTTACCACAGGGACAAGCAAAAGATGTAGTCAGACAGCATATTCTGTTTAAACCACGGTTCTGCAGCAGAGGAAACACCTCAGTCCATTAGGTGCTATACATCTGGGCACTTTACCACATGGTAGCTAATATATTGCATGTGGCAAAACAATTTTTTTAAGTGTACACAGAATTAAAACAAACACCAAAGGAGAAACAGAAGCATAATTGTGGTCACATTTTTTTTATATTTAGCTGTTATAATGCCCATTGCCTGCAGGTGGCATGTGTTAGAATTGAAAAAGTTATTACTACAGCAAATGTATCCATAGTGGGACTAATAAGGGAATTTCTTATCCTATCTTTTCAAGTTGTAACATACTCATATACTCAACAGTGAATGCTGAACGACTTCAGTATAATTGTAATACAGATGACAGGATTGCTACGAATATGCAATGTAGCATGACTTGGCAAATGTTGACTCTCATTTCAGCTCAAATCTGGTCTCCACCAAATCCTAGAATCTGACCCCATGAGATGCTAAATGCGCCACTATGTCCAACCGCTGGTCACTGAATTTGTCTCTGTGCGGTTAGGTGCCGGGTTAAAAAAAAAGGGTTCAGTGGGTTTATCAGTGTTATGTTTTCTTGTTATAAGCCAACAGATGTCTGTTGAAATGATCCAAATGAGAGCAGTGACAGTGAACCTACACAGTCTTGTCGTGGGCAGCAGAAAAACAAAACAATAAGCTGAAATAAGTTGAAGAGGGGAAGCTGCCGAGGTGAGTGATATTTCACTGCGGGTTAAACAGCTTCTACATTACACATATCTGATCCAATGTTAAGATAGAGACATCGATTGGAGCAGCTTTAAATTGCATTCAAACCAATTTTGTTGTAATTCACAACACTGGTCAGTGTTTTTGCCTCCTGTTTTTTTTTCTCTCCATTCCCACAAGACATCAAACCATTCTTGACAGTCACATGAAATGGAAAACAATTCAAATTGGTATAATTGGCGAGCGCCACCAACCTGTATAAATTCCCTGCAGTACATGTATCTGGCTCTTTGGCAGTATCAACTGCAATGTCCACCACATCAGGAGTTACTGATGCAAGTAAAGCTGTAACTTTGGTGGATAAAGTTCGTTTTTAATGGGTCATTTTTGTTATAACTCCTGAGGCCACGAAAGAAACACAGAGTAAATGACAGGGTGGTGAAGATGAGAAAGAGAGAGACTGACACTTTTTGTTATATCCTAACTGCCTTGTGCCCCAAGGCTACAAGACACAGTTCCTCATGCGAAGACAATCAAACAGTGGGAGCTGATGAGGGCAGTGCATGCATGTCTGTACATTCTCCCTAATTGTCTTTCAACGGTAAATAATACACCCAGGAGTATTGTCTCGTTTTTTTTTTACCTCTAGGCTATCTATGTCACCCAGAGTGTCCAATCTATTTAAGACTACCATGGAACCTTTGCTGGGAGAAGTAAAAGAAAACGTAGCACTGGAGGCTTGTGGTTATTTGTTTCATTTTTACTAGCCCCTGACACTAAGCCACTATTTTTTTTTCCTTAGGTATCTTTTTCTTTTTACCTGTCTCTGCCACTGTCTTGCTAAACCTCTCTCCTTCCTTCCTTCCTTGCGTCCTCCATTACAAACCCAGGCTCTTTTCTTAAGATGACCCAAAATGTTTCTAATTATGATCCTCTCCCACAGGAATAACTGGCTGCCAGGGGCTGGTAGAGTTCATTGAACCTGCAAAGTGTACAGCTGTTATCTTTGACTAGTGGCCAAAAACAAAATTGGCTTGCTTCGGTGGCAGGCGGGTGTAAATTCTGTCTGCTGAGAGTACAGTGGGCTACCCTTTTCTGGTCTGGTCTGGTTTGGTTTGTCTTAAGTCACTTAATGTGATGACAAACAGGCAAAAAACCAAATATTGGTTTATATATTTTTACGCTCTTTGAGAAATATTCAGATTAATGCTAAGAAACAAAAGAAACAGCAGGTGTTAACACTAATACTCACATGCAGCAAGCAAGGAACCAAGCATCACTACATATTATTGGATCCCAGTATAATTCATTTGGAGATTTTTATTTATTTTAAATCTGATCTTTTCTGCTATGGTTAAAAACTACAGAAAAGGAGGAGAGGACTGTTGAATATTGTACACGTTTAAAAAAAAAAAAGCCAAGTCATTACATTGCAGTGCATGTGAACGGCTGTGGACATGTTGTAGTGGTCCCTGACATTTCGTCAGCGCTACTGGACAAATGAAACTGTTTGGGGAGTCGAGCAATGTTTCTGTCGTCGCTGTTGATTTTTTTAGTTTTTAGGTTACAGTAGAGGTTTGTCACAACGTTTTACCCCTTATTTCACTGTGAAACCACCATTTATGGCAACACAAATGCGATTTAGTAGAGACAGAGAGAGCCCTCTCAAGCCCTGATCAGACGGGATGAAGTTTATATAATGGGATGGGTCCTTTCAGTTCTTTTATAGGCCATATGCATATAAACACTTTGCTAATGAGCCCTGAACACCTCACATTTTAGACACTTAGAGCCTCTGGCTTTTTTTGCTGATTGATAAATCTTCAACTCAAAGCAGAATGGAGTCAGACATCATTTGCGTTTTTCTTTTTTCCCCATTGTCCAGTTGGATGAATTGAGAGTCGGGCTTTTTGAGTCGGTGGTGACAATGTTCACAATTACTTAGTAACAATAGTAGACGATAAACTGGTGGTGGCTGTTGTTATATATAAAATGATATGCACAAATCTGTGGGTTTACGCCAAAAAGAAAATATGGTAATGTTAAGGGCAGGTTATGCTGTTGTTGCCAAGCAACAAAAACAACAAAAAACTAACTGCATTGCTCTTCTTTTAATTGTAGGCTTCAGAAAGATAGGCTGCGTAGTGCACCTCGAACTGTGCAACCTGCAAAAAAGCTCTGTCTGATCGGCAAGCTGTTGCATCATCTCAACTGGTTTGACGGCAGCATCTGCAGTGTGTCAAGAATACAGTATCATCTTGCAGAAAACAACACTATATACCTTGGCAACTGCAATGCCAAGCATACCTGCAAAACATACTGCATTGCCGGCATGGCATCAGCATGACATCTGTACTACTGGCCAAAATAATAGAAAAAGGCTGACACCAAGCACAGAGTTAGACTTCTGTGCGATACAACACCATCGACAAGAAGTGGGCCAAGGTGTTTTCCTCTGTTTATATCCAACTGCGTCAACTCTTAATCAGAAAGTGGAAGAGGAAGTCATGCTGTCTGGGTGCTGTTTTACATGCAATAACGGAAACAGTTGTTTCACACTCACACCGTCTCCATGATGGTGTTTCCACAGAGTCAGCTCTGAGGGAGTCTCGTCACATCAGGTTGTAGATATGAACACCGCGGCTCACAGTACAGATGCAACAGAAAAGCAATAATCACACTTCATTTTTAGTTCATTATTTACTGTATTCTGCCAATAGTAATTTTTGTGCGAGTCATTAATCACATGCTCGCCTCAAACAGGAGACTGATCCCCTGCCTCAGTAAAATGGTCACGAAAAATGTATTCTTTTGTAGTCAGACTACTAATGTGCACATGTAAAGAGCCTGTTATTTGTTATTTCGGGTGGAGCCAATATATTTGATACTGTATATCAATAAATCTCCAGCATGTAAAAGAGCTTTGGAAATACACCAGAATCAGGAAGAAAGGTGAAAAGGAAAATTTTCATTTAGTTTAAAAAAAAAAAACCACCCCTTTGGTGCATACATTTCTCAAAACTTGAACAAAAAAACGTCTTGAGGATATTTGTTGTAGGGCGAACACACGTTTGCTTCCCTAATCATGATGGCTATGGCGTTTGTGTGCCAGGGAATTTTAGTACCTTAGCTATCGTTATTTTAGGAGTTCATGTTTGAATATTCTTTTGGCCTTAACCACAGCCAAAGCAACATTGCCTCAACTGTTGGCACGAAAAACTGGAGAACTCTACATCAAACCAAACATAGTCCTAGAGAGCCAACTTCAAATAACTATTAAGAAAACATCGATCTGCCAAAACATTAAAATCACTATGGGGCTTTAAAAACAAAAACATACGAAGGCATTATTAATTCCTTGAGGGGAGGATTAGTTAATAATTTCAAAGTGATATATATCGTTGAGACACTTATCCTCAATTTATGTTAAGGAGAATATTGGTATGGAAACCCTCTGTATTTCCGTTTTTCTGAGCTGCACACCTGACAGCTTTGACCTCTTCATGAAGCTCACATTGCTCATGTTGCAATCTAACCTTTATGAGATGCCACTTTTCCTCGTATCATCACCATGACTGATGCTGACTGCCTGCCCCCACTCCCCGTCATTCATTTCGTGCAACATTCAGCTCAAAACAACCCTGGATGCTGCTGGTTAACACACTTTCTCCATCTGTTTGGGCAAACTGGGTATGGTTCTGCACTTCAATGTCACCTCAGTGACCTCCTTTTGGAAGTATGCCTGAATGGGAGGAGACCTCGGGGTAAAGCCGGCACACACTAAAGGGACCGTGTCTCCCAGCTGGCATGGAGGCACCTGGGGAACACCTAAGTGTAGCTACAGAGAAGTTGTCGGGGGAAATGATGAATTCTTTGTAAAGTTTACTTTGCTGCTAGCAGGAACCTGACCTGGATACGTAGCTGCTACATGGATGGAGGATGTGTGCCATGATTATTTGAGAGAGTATCTGAGCTGTAATATCAGACAATGGAAGCTGGAATGTTAATGGTACATTTCTCTAAAACATGTTTGTTGACAAACAATGCATAAAAGTAATGAAAAAAATGCTTTTTCCACAACTAAATCAAACCTTTTGACTATGCGTACACATATTCTGTATATAGAGACTGATTTTTTTTTTTTAAGATCTTTTTCATGGTGAAGATCTGTTTCACTTTTGCCCGTGAGCGGGCAATATGAAATTTACATGTCTGCATTACAACCGTCGATCTTTTTAAACCAACATGACTTTAAATAATTGGTATTATAGCATGATTTGATATTATGAAATATGTTGTCAGCTCTAAACTGTTATGCACTCATCAAAAAGAACCATTCTGTGAGATTTGATGTGTAAATTATACCAACTCTAACATATTGAATTTATATGTTATGTTCTGTACATGGTATTGACATGACACCAAAACTTTGTATGATTTTGTAATAAACTAAGAATTCACCAGAAAGCACAGGAAAGAAACACTTCAATTTATTTTTGAGCTGCTGCTGCTGCCAGACACCAAGTGCTTCCAGTCATTCTAACACAAATGCAAGATGAGCTACACTCACATTACAACGTGACTTGACATTGCATAATTTAGGCGATAATCAGTGCAGACTGTTCAACCGGTACAACCAAACCAATCACATAATTGGTGCACAAAATTACAAATTTCTGTCTCTGTTCTTTGTGGTATGTATCGTGACACAGTCATTTCAGTGACATTGCCACACTTTCCTGTAATACTCGAGGGATTTTGCTAAAATATGCATTCCACTGAATACGTTAAAAATAGACACATTATACGGCAGATGAGGCTGTTAATCATCTGTTCACGGGGGAATTTGGATATTTTTCAAAGCGTTCGGTGACGGATCATTTCAGGGTTCATGTGACATGCACTAGGCCTACATCAATCTCAAGTTGTCCATGCTCAATGTAAATGAAAATATTATGACACTTGACACTAGAATACGATATTGCTGCAAGCATAAGACCTATATAATGTATGATTTCTTTCTAAAAATGATCTTAAAATAATTATGTTACTGACTGAAGCTCAATTGCTTTGAAATGGTGACAGAAAACTGTGTTACCACTGTTACCATTCTATGTTTGGGGGGGGGGGAAATTGTGAGGGGTGGGGGGGCAGGAAAGAGGCAATGTGTGATGTTCATCACCACCCACACACATGCCCACTTCATAGAAAAGATGAAAGAGATACAGAATCCAATGGCGCTTGGCCACAGAAAGGGTCTTTGAAGGACCTTTTTTCCCCCCAGATTACTGCGGTTACAAAGAACAGCAACTCCCCTTTTCCCCTATCTAGATCAGCAAACCCGTCATTCAGCCCCCCCCCACCCCCCCAAGGCTACAGTTGCTATGCCTGTCAAGCCTTCCAGTCTAGCCCAGCACTATGCATTTTACAGTCTTAATAGGTGGGCGTCTGTCCGAACAAGACAAACACTAACTGAATTTTGAGAAATTCACCGAGGAAAATGTGAATCAATGCACCATTCGATCAAGTGCCGTAATGCGACTATTATGAATTTGTTCATTTCCATTATAGCACTTATTGCAGTAATTGAGGGTGTAACAGGATGCCACGGCTAGAACAGCAATAGTCAGAAACTAAAATGGTGAAAAACAATGTAGAAAACATAATGGAAATGTGACATTTATGTCTGTGTGCCAATTTCCAATTCCTTCAGTGGAGTGGAAGCTCCGGTGAACGTTTAGGTCAGAACGGTGCAGAACATTTAGACATGGAAAGTGCATTTCCATCTCAAAGAGGCAAAAGCAAAAAGCTTATGAAATGTCACCATCCACTTAAAAGGAAATCAAAAAATAATACGATAGATAAACCATTCGGGTCATCGGAAATGTGTTTTGTCGTAAACTTTTAACGGTGATACATTATATACATACAGGTACATCTACGAATTTGATTCATTAATATTTTACATGTAGAAACTTATTTTCTTTGGCATAACTAACGACCGCAATTTGTCTGGCCTTGGAAACTTAAACTATGACAGATTCGAGTTCAAACTGTACAATTATCACAAACAGAGTGAACTTATTTTAGAGACAGGTTTCAAAAATTCACATATACTTCTCTGCGTGTATTGCTGGTTAAAATTATAGTTATGTATGAAAAAAGTTACCTGATTGAGGTTAGCACGTGTCTTTTTAATACTTTGTGTCTCTGAGCTGTGTGATGGTATCCTCTCCAAATCCAAATTAAAAACATTGGAAATCAGGACAGTTTTTTAAATCAAACACTCTTCCTGTGTAAGACACTTGAGTCTCAGCAATGACAAACTTGACCGTCTCCATGGAGACCTAATCAGGCCTCGGTTCCGACACAATTTGACCACAATTACTCATCATTTTTCTCAACGTGAAGCAGTATAGCCACACAGCATATTCACAGAACGGTTAGAAACTTGGCTACACCTCATAGCAACCATTTACACCATTATGAAACACTATTAAAACAACAACAACTAATGTCCGATATGTGCACATGTGACAGTCGTGATAATCCAAGCTAACAACACAAGCTACATATCAGCTGAAAGCTCAGAGTTCACTGATTCCAATCTCGTGTTTTTATTATAACTCTCCGACCAACTGTCATCGAATAAGCAGTCGAAGAAGAGTAAAAAAAAGGTTTGTATCAAAAAGTGACATGTAAAAATTAAATCTTGAATCACACATGCTACATGCTAAACATGAAGCTATGAAGCCACGCGGCATCTGCACAGAACGAGGAGACGCTCGGCTACACGCCGCTGTCGTGATGTCAACCCTCTTCACCGACACGAAACACAAGTAAAACACCAAGCAACTGAGTCAGAATATCACATAAACACGACAACTTCACGTGATGGTATATCACCGATGTCAGACTCCATAGCCGCTGCTACCGACATGCTAACAACACAAGCTACATATCATGCTAACGCCCAGCCTCTGCAGATTCAAACACTGTCCTTCCTCTATGACTCTCAGACAAACATTCAGCTCACCAGCCGCTGATCAATGTTCGTATCAACACAGCGACACACGTGAATTATGTCTTACCGTCGAAGTATTTGCAGGAAAAGTTGTGTCTTGATCCATAAATCCGATTCCGTTGGTTTAGCACAAAGACCGCTCGTCATTTCAAGATGTTAATCAACGCCTGCTCCTCCTACTCCGACTACACATGCGGAAGTCGCATGTCAAATGGCGTCGGGGGAAAAACGCGTCACAGTGGGTTCGCCCCCTCACAGATAGCGAATGGTGTCCGTGATGCTGTCCGTCGATTCTACTGGCTCTGACGGTTCTATAGACGTGTCAATCACCCAGCTTGACCAATGCGCTGCTGAGATACACGCCCCTGTACTTTACCTGGAGTCTGTTCGAAGGTCTGACGACATTTCGTCGCACTACAAAGATCGTTTATGGAGAGACAGATGCTCACTCGTCTTCATTAAAACAGTCCTATTAGATGTAATCAGTGAGAAACCTCACATGGAACAGAGTCCGTCTGACCACGTCCCTACTAAAGCCTGTAACTTGGCCCTGATTCACTTGACCAGCATGAAATTGGGCACAGATTATGTTCAGATGTTGTTCTATGGATTTCAAGATGAATGGGCTTCATCTGCATTATTACAAAGGAGATATTCACTCTGAATTTTTTTTTCAGGCGGACATGAAATCTTTCATTATGTTGTGTTCCATCTTCATTTACTCTGACCCAATAACATCTGTACTTGATTCTTCACCTCTGCTGAAATCTCCCAAGTGTTACCCTAACCCTGGGCATATTGTGCCTGGCAGTGTAGGAAAAACTCGTGGAATATCGTGTGAGACCAACATTTTTAATGCTTACAAATTAATAATAAATAAAAGGATGCCGGACTTATTTGCAAGTAGAGGAGTGGGAATTATGGCACTTTGAAGCAAGCCGGATCTTATGGCTCCGTTCCTTCCCGAGAGCTGGCTCATCGTTCTCTTTTTGTCTTTACGGCCGGAGGCCAGTCCTATAAACACGAGTTTTAAGGTTACACCATTGCTGTTTTTATGGCAGGCAAGATTGTTTGTTGCCCCTGATTTGAATGATATTTTTCATTTGCAATTATTACACTTGGCTTTATCGTTGCTTCAATTGCTGAGGTGCGTTCACAAGCGGTGGCTTTTTCTCTCTCTTTGTTTTGAGTTTGGCTATTTTTTATACTTTCAAACACATCTTCCTTTTGTGACCGACCGGTTCTCAGTGCTCACAAGAAGTTTGGGCACGACAATAGAAATAAGAGCTCTCAAGTAAGACCAGGTTCCCTTTGTTCATACGAAAACTTTGACACCGATCGGATTGTTGTCACACTTAACATCACTTTAATCAAGAGGGTACAGTAAAGATTTTAGTACCTCCTGATAAAAAATCGCAATGCACTCATCTGTGTACAAGAACAAGACATTTAGTCCCAAGGGTTGCCGCAATTATGTTCAAGTATCTCTGTGAAAAGAGGAAAAAAAAAGAAATGAGTGAATGGTTCCGACAACTGAACAAAGCTGCAAATATCCCCGTGGGAGCGATGGTTCTGCTGAGGTCATCACAGTACTTGAGAAATCCAATTCTTTTTATAGAAAAGCTGCTACTGTATATGCACTGGGTCGTGTAATATGTCATTGTTGTGTGTACAAAAAAAAGGAAAGAAAGAAGAGAGCTGAAATCATTCAAATTGAAGAAAGATTCCACCTTGTCCAAGGGCAGCGGCTTATTTCACAGGGCACCGTTCAACAGTATGTTGTTCGAGCGCACACCCTGAGCTTTTGTGTGTGTGTGTGTGTGTGTGTGTGTGTTTTTGCTTTCTCAATTTTTTTCCCGGGCATGGGTGTGATAGGGTTGGTACTGACCCTGACAGTGAGAGAACAGCCTTTAATAATAACAGACGTCTAACTCCACAGGGAGCTTCTGTTTGATTTCATTGTTTGAGGCAAAGCTGTCTGAATATTACCCGCGCTCCCCTTGTGCCATTGCAGGAAGCCCCGTCGCACTGTCTTCACTCTTCATATTTTTATTGGCAGCAGGAGGACCGGGGTTTGTGGGCGAGCGTGGTAGACTAGGGTAGACTAGAGAGTGTGTGTGTGTGTGTGTGTGTGTGCGTGTGTGTGTGTGCGCGTGTGTGTGTGTGCGTGTGCGTGCAACTGGTAGGAAGTCTCTCTCACCAGCCGAGCCGGCTTAGTGGTCTGCGTCAAAAACATTGCTCGGGCTGTCCTCTCACCGCAGAGGTCAGGCCTCGCTGTGGAATCCGCTGTCCCCGGGCAGAGCAGCAGAGACACTGTAGAGATCCAAGGATCACAGACTCGCCGGCCGGCCTTCGTAACAACACTGCTGATTTGTAGCAAATTCCCCGGGCCTCAATCGCCTCATCAATCAGAGCATGCAGCCCCCGCCGATGGAAACACGGGCACTCAGAGATGCCGTGCCCTCTCATGCAATGCACACGGCATTATTGCACTCGTATTTTATTTACGTCCCACTAACAGTTTTACGTCCCAGACCTTGGGGATGATAATGTCCATGTAGCTGTAATTCTGACATGATTTTGAAAAGGGAAATCAAACACGGTGTGTTACCAGCAATGTTTGTGGGGGTCGGGGGGGTTACTTCTAAAAATGTATTACACTACTGATTATGGCATATAAAGTCATTATTTCGATTTCTGACCAACCTATTTAAAATATTCAGCGTTATATGATCTTGCTGCACGTAACATTGAATGAATGTGTAATTCGCACAATACCGCGACCTCTGGTAGACTGAACGCAGCAGTCAGGGGAAACAGATGAACACCCAATTTTTCCCTTGACCTTTCATTTTCCACAGCTTTATGTTTAAGAGTAAAAGAACATGTAAGGGAAAATAAATCTGTGAATTTACAGTTCCCTAGGTGTTTTTCTCTCTCTCTCTCTCTCTCTCTCTCTGTCTCTCACCCTGTTGCCTTGCAACTGGTCATCTTCTCTCTGTTTTCCCACAACATGAAATGAGATGAGAAAAAAATATGAAGGTAACAATAGCATGAATCTGCAAAGCTGCACAGGGCGAGGAAGCCAGAATGGCTGTAGGCTGGTTCTCAATCGGTTGCTTCAATGATTCGTCGCGGATATAGTGCACGTCATGTGTGATGTGAATTGGTTGGTTTGCACTCTGTGGTGGTTTGGTAGGTATATGTCTTTTGAAGGCTAGCTACTAGTAGGACTTTGCAAACCGATTTGTCCGCAGTCAGCCAACAGTTCAGCTAAGTAAGTAAATAAGTACGAAATTTGACCAGACTCAAAACCTTTATAATCTATCCTGATGACTTCATTTGCTTAATTTGTAATTGTCCCTAAATTCCATTACTCCTGGGTTAAAATTTGGTTATGAGGCCTCCTTAAGTATAATGCCAACATGATTGGATATATATAGATATATATATAGTGTGTGTATGGTATATCCTGTGGTTAATGGGTTCTTTAAAACAAATCAATACCACTATGATGCACAGAGATGCAGCTTTGTATGTACACATTTGGCTGTGTGTGTGTGTGTGTGTGTGCGTGTGTGTGTGTGTGTGTGTGTGTGTGCGTGTGTGTGTGTGTGTGGTGGACTGCACAGCTGGTTGATGTGGGTGTTGGTCTTTTCCACGACGTCCTAGCATTTTGTCAGGACAAAATAATGACCAGGAATCACTAATCAACCCCTGGCAGCTACACAACATACTGTAAGATGAGGCACGGGGCAAAGGTTGAAATAGTCGTGTGACACAGGTGGAGGATTTTCCTCATGTCCATGTCTTTGCCTCGACTTGCTGGTCTAACTCACACACGACAGGATGAACAGGATGTAGATTACAGACTGCCCACTTGCCCGGGGATGCCGACGGGCTGCGCGGGTTTCCCAGAAGACCTCGGGGTTTGTCTGATGCAGTTGTTTTATTAATCTAAGCCATTATACAACAGAGGGAGGGGGACGAGATAAAGCACCTGCGTTGTTATCAATACAAGACAGGAAATCACTTAGCTAAAGGACTACCACTGAGGCGGAGGCATTGAAAACTATATTCATCTTTGCCTCGTGGTGATGCCCGGACCTCATTCGTGTTGAGTGTGGGGAAAAAGGCTGCTTCCCTCTCTCTCCCCTGAGCTCCGATGGCTTTTCCATGTGTTGAAACATTCATTCAAATCCATCTTAAGTGTTGAATCATTAACCGAATCCCCGGTCAAATTAACACAAGCCAGTTTCTTCTAAATTGATGAATCTGCCCTCGAAACAGTCAACTTGTTCAAAGGGTCGTCGTCGCTCTGTGTTGTCTGCTTTTGCTTTCTTTGCTCGCTGTCTTTCTTTTTCGGCTCTGTTGGTGAGTGGAGACAGGCGATCGACCCCCCTGCGATTGGCCACCTCCCACGTGGTGAAGAAATGTTCAACTGTTCTATTAAGTTTGATGTGCGTGTTCATTTGCGCGCTACAGTGTGTTTCTTGACTCACTTAAATTGTCGGCAAAAAGTCATTAGCTCAAATTGTTCTTTCGTTGACGGAGTATTTTTGGATTGCTCGCACCTGTTTACCCCCCCCCAGGTCAGGTGGGGCTGCGAAGATAAAATGGCACCCGCTGGTGTGCAATGGTGGAGAAGGTGGCAGTTTGTCGTGAGACAGTGGATTTTATTTGAGCTTGCGTTGGGTTATTTTTGTTAACCTGAGATGGATTTTTTTGTTTTTAACCAGCCATATGGGGTGTTATGACAACGGGAGCATGTGAACAACATTCAGGAGAAACCTGCAATCTGTCACTAAAATGTGACTTGTACCTGTCACTGGGATGCAGAAAAGACTAAAAAAGGAAAAAAAACTCTCCCAGCATCATATTCATGACATATTATAATAAGTTAATGTAACTACAAACTTCCCCCCACATTTTATACTCAACAATCAACTCCTGTATGTCTGTATGTGGGCGACTCCACTGGTTCCAAAAATATATTATATACAGTAAAAAGCTTGAACCAGGGGACTTCAGTACATTTCCACACAACTGACTTAACTACTTAGTCCTATTTACAACTGAAAGGCTCCAGTAAACCCTTTGCCCTCTTCTACATCTTCTCTGACCTCAGTCGAAGCACAGTACAGTACAGTAGTCTTCTCAACGCACGATACCATCATTGGCTTTCTTTCTCTCTCGCTCTCTACCAGCAGATTCTAAGCAGCACAGATGGTACCAGTATGACACTGATATGAAATACCAGTATGAAAGAGGCTCGAACTGAAACATTTAAATGCACGTGTCAGTGCGGGAGTGTTTTGAAACATTCAACTTTACAGAAAAGAATAGACCTGATGGGTAATAAATACATTCAACATGTTATTAAAAATGAATCCCTTTTGTTCCCCCTCAGATTGTTCCCCTTGACTTGATCCATGCGGAAACACTGAACAAAATGGGACATCTTTTATCCTTTTTATGAAACATGTTTCCAGAGCCTTTTCTTTAGTATCTTTGCTTTTCACTTCCACAATACGCACTCATACAGACATAATTTCTACATGAATTGATTCTGCAAGGAGCTGAAAGTCTCTTTCCCTGTTTTTCGTCTTGTACACCCACTGACAAACACTGCTGTGTCTGAAGTCAATTTCGCCTCAAGACATTTTAAAGTTGTATAAATAGCCTCTTCGTCAAATGTGGACGACAAATGAAACAAAAGCCGGAGCCGTGTAAACTCTGTTCTGCATCTTCAAAAGATTGACTTCGTATGAATTATCATTGCTCTTCAAAAAGATCAGACTTTTGCGTCTGTTAACTTTTGAGCATGTTTCACGGCTGATAGGCAAGACTATTCTGGGATATGATATAACTGAAGGAAGCTGGTGATGGCCGATTTACATCCCTGAAAAGGTTGTCACCACACCACTTACAGCAACTGCTACCGGAACAGCACAAACAGACTGAATTATTTAATTGGTACAATATAGGTCTACTGAGAGAAAGTAATCTACATCTTAGTGTGGTTTTCTCCCTGCCGTGCATCACCTCACACGTGCATTACTTTCTATTTGAGCACTGGATTTCCTCTTCTTTTTTTTTTATTTGAAAAAGAAATGCGTGAGTGCACCATTGAATCAAGAGTAATTGACATACTCGTGAAGAGCAGACATAAGCCTTTAATTCAATAACAAGGCAGATTATAGGGGGGCTTAGATTCCACCTTGGTTTGGAGTGCTCCCAGCGGGGGGAATGGATCCACTTGGTCTGGACACATGTTGGTGGTAGAGAAAAGCAGCGTCTAATTATACCGTAATGGCCCCCATGAGTTGTTAAATGACACAGCAAGTCAGTATGATCAGCCTGATGTGTTAAAGGCAGTTACAATGTGCAAGAATAAAACTCTCTATGGGCGGTATCGTATTTTTCCATATTTGCAAAGGAAGAAAAAAACACATTTGTACACGTGGAAAAGAGTCTATGCTAAGCCTGTCAGAGGTCACGTCCCTTGGCAGCAGTAGAATAACATGACTGAGAGCCGGTAGTGTTTAAAGATTCATTGTCAACTTCCATGATGCACTATGAACACGGATTATTGTTGTTGTTGTAGTTGTTGTTGTTGTTTCCTCCTGCTCAATTTTCTAACTCCAGTAGGTTATCAGCATTTGGTGGTTTATTGGCCGAGTATGTGAATTTGATTCTGTTTTTCTTACATTGCTCTTATTGCTTGTGTATAAATAGATGTACTTCTAGGAACAAGGACAACAAAAAAGAAACCTGAACAAGCAAGTTATTAAAGAATGGATTAAATAATACTTGACAAATATGTGGATCGGTCCCTGACATGAGTGAGAACGCAAATAACAGAAGCAAACCGGCTCAGACGTTGCCGGGTCAACAAGGCCCTATCCAGATCTTGGGGAACCAGGGCAACCTGATGAGAAGTGGGCCACTAGAACAATACAAAATAAAAGATAAAAATATTGACCAGGATGGAGAATATGGAGTTCTTGGGATGCTACTATACATGCAACCCCATTGAGAGGGGATCTTTGCAGAGGATGTGGGACTGATGGATACTATCTACCCAACATCGAACCAAACAGTCAAACAACTACTAGATTAGTGTCCACTGTTCGCAAACTGCCGTCACAACTGAAGTTGATGATGGATAGCTGGAACCTCTGTGGCCAGTTACCAAGGCTTAGTGACAGAGTACCTTCTGAAAACCTGCTAGAAGATATGAAGGCAGCGCTACATACTATCCCTACTGTGACCATTACTGAGACCAACAAGCTGATGTGAACTAAAGCAGCAGTGATCCTGGAGATGCTTGGCTACAAGATGATAAAGGGCAGTATCCCCCCACGGAGAAGAAGGCTAGAGGCCAGGATCCCTTAGAAGGGAGTTATTCCATCCAACTACTGGCCAATAACCTGCCTCTGCACAACATGGACGCTCCTGTCAGGCGCCATAGCAGCTGAGATGAGTAGGCACATGGCTCAACACATAGCAGGGCACAGAAAGGAATTGGTAGTAACAACCGAGCTGAGGTCCCGTGGGACTTCATGACCCAGACTGATAAAAGGGTGATGGTTAACCAACCAGACACTGTGGTGGTCAACAAACAGAAGAAAAGCAGAAGTGATAGAAGTAATAATCCCAAGCGACAGCGACGTCAAGGAGAAGGCACACAAGAAGCTCTCAAAATACCTCTGGCTGACAGAGGACAGATGTGGAAAGTGAAGGCAACGGTGGTGATCGGAGAACTCGGGGATAGTGACCCCCAAACTGAGAGAGCGGCTCCAGCTAACAACATCTTAGATCTTTGTCCAGAAGAGCACAATCCTAGGAACAGACAAGATACTGCGCAGGACCCTCGAGGTTGAAGGAGGAAACACAGGACCGCCCACATTGGGTGATTTTTCCCCCAAATATATTTGACAAGGTTTATATTGACAATTGTTACAGCATAAGAGCAACACATGTATCCAGAGTTGTTTTTGGTCTAAAGTCCAATATTCACACCCATAACTCAGTTCATGGTCTCTGCTATATCCTGAGGGAAATATTTAACTATGAAGCTGCTAAATGTTTCACTAAGTTCACCCAGCAACTTTGCTAACTTTGTGTGCCTGGCTGTGTGTGTTGCTTGGTGCTAGGTGGGTAACTGTTGTCTGTTGTTGTAGTTTTTTTGTTTTTTTTACTGAAAACTGCTCTCTGCTGCAGGCAAAATGACTGAGAGCAGTGACAGTGTGCCAAAATGGCTGTTGGTTGTGAAAACAAAGCAATAAGCTGGCAGTTGCTATACAACTCCATATATACGAGTAAATTCATCACAACCAGCAGCCGCTTTGAAATACTAGTAGAAGTTAAGAAAAAACATGTTGTGTGATCCATTGTTGATGTAAAATACTCCATTCACTGCAGCGGCTTTAACCTCAGTTTGACTCGGTGCAAGTTTACTCTGTTGTCCTTTCAGCTCATTTAAATTTTGTTTTGGTATATAGGTAGGTTCAACTGCGGAATAAGAAAGGAATTCCACATGTCAACCAAACTACTTAAGACATCAAAATGTCTGAAAGTCCTCAACCACCCAAAGCACCTTTTTCATCATTGGAACAGGACTAGTGTGCACGGATGATAACTTGGACCTGACCGCGTGTGATCAATCAGTAAAATATCATGACTCACGATATAGTGATGGCACTCTCTCCAGTTGTCCGTCTTCCAGGAGCGCCAGTGTCGAGGGCTGAACCCCCCATATGGCCCCCGCATACGAGCACTTTTCATTTTTTCCTCTTTTTTTCATCCAGACACACTTTTACACCACAGATGCCTTATATTCTCATATTTCCTTCGAGTTATGTTCAGTTCATTGAACACACGTTCCACCTGTAACTAATGTGAAAGAATACTGGTGTGTTATGTCTGTATATTACTGACAGCTGGTATATATATCCAAACCAAGTGAAATGAGTGTGTTGGAATCTATTTACAGCTAATGAGCGAATGCAAGTTGTGTTAATTTCAGGTACGTATGCTGTTATTGAGACTCATAATGTCATAGTTTAATAGATATGATGGAAGCATTTGCATGTGCATGTTTTTAGCTATGTGCATTCAGATATTTCTAGTCTTCTCATACGTCCGATGACTTGTGTCTCACTGTAGCTGACAAGCTCACATGGCGTCGCTATTACAAGAACCGCATGACATCAATCTTTACAAGGAACTGAGCCATCTGCAGATTTTCCTCACAGACTTGATGAATGTTTTCAGTGCATAAAATGGTGTAAAGGTGTTTTTTGTCTGTACTATGTTAATCATCTGCAGTGGTCTGTTGCTGTCAATAATTTTATCCTGATGTACATGTGCAGAATCAAATATCTTTCCCAAATAACACCAGGATGGTTTTTAACACAAAGAGAAAAAGAAAAAGCCCAGTCGTTCACACGGAAATTATATCCACGGCCCTCCAACACTACTCCTGTGCCGAACACAAAGAAGAGTTCTTACTGTAATGAGTGACTGTGTATATGCAACATTTAATGCCAACATTTCTGTGCTTCCTCTTACCACTTATGATTCCTGGTCTGCCACATGGCCATTTTTCAAATACTACTCAAGGAAGTCACACAAAGACTGTGTCACAACAAGGTGTGTGTGTGTGTGTGTGTGTGTGTGTGTGTGTCTGAGGCATTCGTCCATGAGTCTGTCGAATAAAGGGCCTGAGCAAACACAGATAAAGTCACTTGAGCCTCTCTGCCACACTGCGACATGGTAAAATGACTAGACAATAGAGAAGAGCGCGCAGGTGTAATTTCTAAATCGTAAAAAAAACCCCGTCAAGTCCAGCTCTATTTTTGTGAACTTTAGCTCTCGTAGAATGTTCCGTATTATGTCAAGTAATTCACACTGCTTTTTTCTGGATGACTTGTATTGCAAAACACAGAAACACCAAGGACACAAGAAAAGGTCAGGTGCTAAAACTATTAGGGCGTTAAAAGAATTCAAATGTAGTTTTTTTTCTGCCCATAAGAAATGGTGATGTGCTGGTATTTCCTCAGTGAGAATTTTTGATAATCATATGCACACAATTTGCTAATAAACCCGCAAGACAGTTTTATTTTTTTCAGTAGAGTACACACCCTCATATACTTTACAAGAGTAACACAGTACAATACACACAGTAGGATTTCTGAGACAGAATTCAAATGTTCTCTTCTGTTACTGGTAAACGTGCAGCTTCAGTTAAACTCACACTTAATGTATACAAGTTACTAAATAAACAATATTTTAACAACTGTAAAATACATTTCGATTTTTCTGCAGGTTAATTAACCTGATGACGGAAGAACTTACATGTTGTACTCAGCAAACAAGCAGGGGCTTCGCTCTCACCTCGCTCGACAAAACTTCACTATAACTTACTCATGAATATGTGATATAAACGTCTCTTTGCTTATGAGACAATTATCAAAACGACTTAATAAACGAATTATAGACCAGCCTATGTACAAATGGACATACTGTAGTCAACGGCTCGGGGAAAAATGATGCCTGACGTCCGTATTCTCTGGAATGACCAGCAGAGGGCGACTCCACTTGGTGCGAGAAGAGACTATGAGAAAACGACACCACTTCTCGTTTGATTTGAGAGTTAATTGAGTGTGATTGACAGCTAACTACTACCGTCCAATCGGTGCACGGTTGCAGGTGTAGGTGGGTGCACAGTGGATGAGCTCTTAGTCAGACCCTGCCAAGCAGTATGGACGCCAGGCTTAAACGTATTAGCTTCCGGCAAATAGATTAATGGTATTTGGCAGATAAGATTACTCATAATACCTTTCTTTTTTTTTAACCTTTAAAAAATTAAATGAAGTTAACTAATTAAACACCTCCCCTGTTCACTGACACATTTTACAGACTCTTTCTCATGACCATGAATCTTCAACCCTCATCACAGAATTTTAGTACAGATAATGAAACTTGTAACACACTATGACTGTATAATTTTAACTTTACATATTTCAAGACGACTGAGACCCCTCAAGGTTCCACCTGGCTCACTAGCACATACTGTACATTAATGACTTGCACTAATAGACTTTCATGAATCACTGGTTTGAATTGGACACGATTGAAATTGTAAGAATTTAACTGCACTTTCTTTTTGTCCATCCATCCATTTGCAATACCGATTGTCCTTCAAGGGGGGGGGCTGAGCCAATCCCAGCTGACATTGTTTCGCGAGAGGCAGAGTACAACCTTGACGGGTCGCGAGTGTAGCGCAGGGCAGACATGTGAAGACAAACAACCAAACTCGCCTACGGGCAAATTTAAAGTCTCCAATTAAGCTGCATGTGTTTGGACTGTGGGAGGAAGCCGGGGGAAAAACCCACAACAGGCTCCACACAGACCCAGGCCGGCCGTCGGGTTCCAACCCAGAACCGCGTTGCTGTGATGCGACAGTGCTTACCACCATTATTAGCCCACTTTCATAATAAATGTACTGGTAAAATCTCTTTGAGACCATGGCATGCAACCTGCAGCAGCTTACTGTCTATAGTACAAATTTGCGACAAAAGCCTGGGGGGGGTTGGCTCGAGTCCAGTGCAGACCATCATGCAACAGAATCATTTCTTTGTTTTCGGGAGAGTGAGGACTCTCTTTTCATTTATCTCTTTTCCCCAGGCCGTGGCACAAACCGAAGGAGAGAGAGACGAGGATAATGAGGATGTGTGATATATGATTGAAACCGACATACGAGCTGATTATGTAGGACTGCAACTGTGACTAATTTTCATCATCACATAATCCTCTGATTATTTGCAGTCAATGTCATGTCACAACAGAGCAAAAAAATATATTTTCCATAATTACGTTTTTCCTTATTTTATTTTTTACAGATACTAATTCCCTATCGCGCCGAGCAAGACAATGAGAAGCAGCGAATCTGCCCAACTGAGCAACTGCAACCACATAGTAACCCACTTAAACACAGACCTAATAATTGAATTAGTTGCAGACTGGCGGACTTACTGAACAATGATCAATAAATTGACTGTTTCACCTCCAGGGACACGCTTCCAGCTAACCGAAACTGACGGCGGAGTGGTTGGTTGGATTTCTGACCACCACCACCCAGAAGGAGAACTCCAGGGAACCCCTTGAACCAGACCCCTCTCGAAGATGCTCGGAGATGGATTTCCCTGGACTTTCTCTTAAGCCAAACATGGCGAGATGTGAACAGGGTGTGGGCACCCACCGACAGGAGGAAGCCACCGGTGGGAGAGGTCGACGCACTGGGGAAAGGGGACGCTGATGTTCCTGCCTTAAAAAAATCAAATAATCTAAAGCTTCTGTGCAGAATTGGTGTATTTGTTTCATTGGGTGGGCCAGAGAGATGATGATATAGGGCGCCACAGTGACCGTCCACTTTTTGGAGCAGCTACGGTTCTGGAAGTGAATTTCCCATTTATTTTTTCTCCATTGACATTTCATTAAAATCCTTATATCAAGACTTTTAAAGCCTGGCACCAAGCCAATAAGCCACGCGATGAATCGTTACCATAAAACGATTTATTCGGAGCACAAAAATAATTGGAAAATGGAAGAAAAGGCAAAAGGTACAAGCCTGTGTACATAATTATTGTAAGAGCAAACGGCATTTCCTACGACAGCTTAGCTTCTTCTTGGATTTAACCTTCATCATCATAAAAAGTGTAAAACGGCCGTGGAGTTCGGGGGCAGCAGTGGCTACCAGTAACTCACGCTGCGTTCCATTCCACCTCGGAACTCCGAAGTCGGGGTTGGTTCGGTTCCTCCGACCCTCTGAGTCGGAGCTCCGACTTAAGAAGGCGTCCGAGTTGCAACCTCCGACTCGCAGGTCTGTAATTTCCAGTTCTTACAATGGAACGACGACCCCCGACCCCCGACGAGATCCGAGTACAACGGAACGCAGCATCACCAGCCAGGGGTGAAGTTTGCGGGTGTAGTAAGCGTTCCCGTAGAAACAGTGAGCTCCACCAATCGGAGACTTCGATGTTACACTATTAGCATCGTGGGTAGTGTAAGTATCTTCTCGATGACATCGCGGATTAGCGTTTCCTCTGTGCCCTGGGCCTCAGTCGTTGGAAAACTGTCCGTATCAGCGCTGCGGTTTCGGGTCGCTTGGCTCAGCATAGATCCCAGACGGGATAAGATCCCCGTGTACATATCTGAATCCCCTCGTGTCATCGCCTCTGGACACGTGTTATCTGACACGGTCTTGCAGTCCAACAGCTCCACTCCCTAGAAAGGGACTTGAGTTCCCTCGATGGGACGTTTGTTAAATAAATCTATCCTTGTATTTGCCTATGGACATGTTCTGATTAATCAACACAATATATTGTCCTTTAAAATGTATATTTTGTGTGAGTATAGTGTGGTATAATATTGTACATAAATATAAGATGATATGAGTTTATGAGAGATTTTCATGTAGCTCAAGAGAAAGATATATAATGAGGACGTTTCGCACTGGACATGGACTACAGAGGTGAAATCTTTTATCCATCTCCTATTTGTAAGGCAGGATGGTCCATTGATGGATAAAAATCTAAATTAAGAGCACATTTATGAACAGAACTACAGTACACTGGGGAGCCTTGAAGCAGAAGTGAAAGATCTCTCCTGGATGCGGACGTTTATCTCCCGGAACGACTAGAAACATATCTTTTTCTTTTAAAGTTTTCCCTGAAGGGAAAGACTTGTGTGATTTAGGTGACACTGAAGACAAAGTGCTCATTGCTTTATTGTCTATTTTATATATATATATATACATATATATATATGTATATATATATACATGAGAGGTAGACTTTGGAGTAAGATGTCCTCGATTTGGCGAGTTCTTCTGGTCGGGTATGTTCTTGTTTGGTTTTTTGGTGTCTTCTCCATCTGTGTTTGCTGGGCACTAATACCAGTCGGCCAAAACATTTAAACTGGTTTTCACGTTGTGGCTCACCGATGAATTGCCGTGTGCACATGACACAAATGACAGGAAAATACAAAAACTCTTGCCAAGCCTCAAAATGTTGCCTCTTTTTGTATTAAATTCCCCAACAAAAGGCCGATGTTGATGCTGATGTAATGTGTCTATCCATTCAAATGACACCAGAGTTTTAACGCAGACAGACAGAATTCTAAAGACCCCCCCCCCCCCCCCCCCCCTTCAAAGGGGATTGAAGTCCTCAAGAAGACAAGTGACCTACTCGGCCTCCACCTGCCTTTGTTCGGGCTTGGTCTCCGAGCCCCGGCCGTGACACGTCTGCTGCTGTCAACTGGAATCCCGTGGACGTGGGGCAGACGGACGAGGAGGAGCGACGGTCTGCGAGGACGGGCGGCGTTGAGTGCTCCGCCGCGTCTGTCGCGGGACACGCGGCGTGGGAACACGCTGACCACGCGCACACTGACGTTGTTGGAGGAGCAGCGTTGACGGCAGGAGAAAGGCCGTGCGGCAGCTCGGCTCCTGTAGCCTGACAGTCAGTACGCGAGACACACACGGGAGTCTCACCCCCACCCCCCAGTTAAAGTCACATTTTTCCTGTCCACTTGTGTCAATTAAAAACCACAAAGGAACGGCTCCCTCTCGAGTGATTTAAAGATCCGACACACAGCAGTATTTTCTCATATGCATTGACGAGTCCTCCAAGACATCCGATGCGAACTCTTTCCCGAGTACATTTAAATCCCACATGACTGAGACAAACAGAGCCTCCAGGGACCGAGGCATGGAGACGCACTGTAAGCAGAGGACTGGAATAACATAATGCTCTGCAAATTGCCATTGTGCGTCGAAAAATATTCAACAGTTCTATTTCAGGGACTGTGTTTGCTGCCGCCGAGCCTCTGACCAACCGCCGGGTGGGTGTTTTACTGTAATACTACGGTTCCCTCTGTCTTCTCCAGACACTTTAAATGAGCCTGGTTTCTTCTCTCCGGCAAGACAAAGCTCCCTGCTTTAATTAGAGCGCCACTTATGAGGAATAGAGCAACTGGCAGTCGGTGCTCCTTTTGTATTCATTACGGGCTACACGTGTGGATCTTATTCCACAAAGAGCTTAGTTTCCCCTCTTCTGGCCGTCAGTTCCAAATAAGTGTGAGAAGTCGACACTGCGGTAAAGCTGGAGTTGACATAATGGCTGGTTAAAAAACAATATTTTGAACAAGAACACTGGCAGCAAGAAACGTCAGAAATCAAGTTTAATGAATACTGAGGCTGCGTTCCCGCTCAAAAGTTTTGTTAAGTTTGAAAACACATCACTTTGACCAAGTTTAAGGCTCACGTCCACACTCCAGAGTGGGAACTTTGGGAACCGATGATGCAGTTACCACATTCACCTCCGATACATGGCAATACAAGACAGTGTGACGGGGTCTGCGAGACAATTCGTATTTCATCATTTCATTTTGAGGATCTTTTGAGGTTTTTTTTTCCATAAGCTCTAGAAACTACATGTAATCTGATCTGATGCATCTATCAGAAGAACAACATAACTGGTTTGTGCCTTTTTAAAAGACAAAATGAGAGATGTAAAATGAATCTGAATTCGTGAGCTCACTGCTAATGTTGCTCTGCTGGATTAACATTCTGTAAAAAGAATTCGCCACATATCCTTAATTAGGTGATTATATCGGTGTGGTGTTTACAGGGGTTTTGCTTATTTTTTGCTGCCCGCAAGAAACAAAAACCTAAATGAGATGAATAAATCAATGAAGTATTATCAATAGTACACAGAGTCCAGTTGAGTCTCATCTCGAAATACAGATTCATTACCTTTTTTTTTTTTTTTAATGTTTGGGGATTTCTTTTCTTTTTTTTTTACACAATCTGGCAACAAATAAAAATAACAAAGTAAATGAAGCAAAACAAGACACTCTGGAGGAAAAACAATCAGATATTATTCAGGAGGAGAAAACCACTTACGCATTGCCAAATTATATATTATTTCCAGCAGCCAGTCGACTGTGCTCAGCCATCGGTGGAATTACCGCCCCCCCCCCCTCCCCCCCTTTTGACCTACTCATCACCCATACACATCATGAAAGTTGTAATTACACATATCCATGTTGCTGTTGAAACCAACTGTTACAGCGTCTTGATCATCTCAGTATACATGTGATCTTATTCCACTACCATTGTAAATAATAATGTATATTTGTAGATATTTGATTTTTGGAATATGGGAGTTGATATATATATATATATACAGTATGTGCTCATATGTTTGTATGTGTAAATGTGTATATATGTATGTTTGTATATATATGCTGGTGTATGTGTATAATATATCTTGAATGCATATATTCTGTATTAGATGCATATATTGTATTTTATATGATTATATATCAATATAAGATAACTATACAATATGATTAAGATATATGATATAAATCTATAAAAAGATAACTAGACAATATAATATAACTAGACAATATGATTAAGATA
Source organism: Scophthalmus maximus (assembly GCF_022379125.1). Lineage (NCBI taxonomy): Eukaryota > Metazoa > Chordata > Actinopteri > Pleuronectiformes > Scophthalmidae > Scophthalmus > Scophthalmus maximus. The sequence goes on from NC_061518.1 coordinate 6,159,393, forward strand.
TATGAAATTGGTAATGAATTTATTTTTATTGAAAAAAAAGAGTATATTTTGATAAGGATAACTATATTAGTTATGAATTTAGCAATAAAGATAAAAGTTATATTAACTAAAGTGTAGATTTCAATCAATAAGGAAGCTGATTAATTATTAATTATAGACGACATGGGGAGAAGGGGTGGGATTAAATAAGTTCTTCTTCTCCTCACCCCTTTTCAAAAACATGTGAAGCGAGTGTTGGACAGTTTCTTTTGCCCCATGCTGTTATTGTTTGTGAATATTACTTTTCGATATCTGTCCACTTGTTTCATTATTTTCTTTTGTTGTTTCTTTTTTCTTTACATGTTCAGAATAAACACATTTTCAATTCGATTCAACTCAATACTATTCAGTAATACGTTTGTCGGCTGGTTGAGCTTCCCGCCCGCCTGTGCTTGTGTTTGTTCTTGCCAAACCATAGCACTTCTTCGTGAGTGACCCCTGAAATGTCAGAGCAAAAATAAAGTGCAACATAATAATATATGTGCATACCATCAGCCACTGGAGGCATCTTCAACACCATCAAAAATACTTTCTCTATGGAATCTTTTTTTGCCGTATGTTTTTGAAGATTTAAATGTGACTTTTTAAAAACTGCTGACAAGTACAAATTGATCACATGGATGTTTTTTTTTTTTTGGATTAAATGAAATGCTCCAGCTGTCCTGTGCATCTCAGTGCTGCAGATAAGGCCTCTGCCGTCGCTGTGCAAGGAGACGCCCGTGGTGGTTTGACTCTTCAGACGGACTGTGAAGTTGCTGTGATTTTCAAACGAGTGGGAGACTGGCGGTTCCCCGAGCGGAGGAGCCGGAGCTGCCTCCTGCGCCCCCGAATCACACGGCAGTGTTATCTGCCCAGAGGATACAATCAAGGTAACGCAACAAAGTTCGGTCTCCGGAGCTGGTCTGCTCCACATGCGTGTCCACAGTGTGCGCCTTTGTGCTCGCACAAACACATCAATCGAACCGCTCGCTAATTGCACACGACTACTCTGCGGCATGACTCGGAGCAAAAGAGCAATTAAGGCCTCTCCACCGGCGCCTTTAAACCTCGACTTCTAGGCAATGGCGCCGCTTTCGGCATCTGCAGGCAAACCACGCGTTGCTTTGTCTGACCTGACTGTCGGACCTCGGGGAGGATCAGTGGGCTTCCTGCCCACCCGGATGTCAGTATCTTCCCTTCCTCCCCCCCCCCCCCCCCCCCCCATGGACCTCATGTCCTCATTTACACCACAACCTTCTTGCTCCTATTAGCGGTGTAGCCACGTGTAACGTTGGTTGGAATATATTCCCGTGCCTGGGCACTGACTCCAGAACCGACGTGCTTTTCACTCCTGAATGGGGCTTTGTGAGTGTGAGTGTGTGTGTGTGTGTGTGTGTGTGTGTGTGTGTGTGTGTGTGTGTGTGTGTGTGTGTGTGTTGCATGCAATCCCTGGTAATGTTGTGGGAATTTGAGCATGTGTGGCTGCAACAACGCCCTCATCCCAGCCCGCCTCGGTCCGTCCATCCCAAGTGAGAGTCCTGTTTGTGCCCAGTCATCCGACTGCATGCTCAGCCTGACATGCGCATGAATATTAATGAAGCCATGGAGAAGAAGTCATTTGTTTCCCGCAGCCGATTTACATTGCAGTGCGGGGAGGTCCCCGAATCAAAGGGATTTTGAAACACCTTACAAGATTTGCAAATTAGACGAGACAAGCTGTTTATTTCTGGAGCAAGTTGTGGCTTTTGGCCCTAAACTCCATTTTAATCTTAATTCCTTCATTAGGCAAATACGACAGCGATGTGCCGAACTGTCGCATGCGAGTGCATGCATTAAAGTATAGCCTCAAAACACACCGACACATTCACGAGCACGACAATATGTATCTCCCCCCGACATTAATCTCTTTCTTGGCCCGAGACTCACTAAAACGTTATCTACTTGTCCGGTTGTCTCGGGGTCCCGGGGGAGGAATGTGCATGTGGCAGATCCCGGCGGAGCAGAGCAGGTAGGACAGACTCGGGATTTGTATGCAACAGGAGGCACCTTTTTTAGGAGGAGTGTCTGGTCTGTCTGACGCTCAGTGAGTCTCGGCGGGAAGGGAGCAGAAGCTTGCCCAGCTGGAGGAAAAGACTTATGAGCTTTATTGATCACAGGGTCTTATACAGGGGGGAGGGGGGAGGGGTCTCCCACTGCATATAACAGAGCTTTTATTGACACCGAGGCTGCAACGGGTCAGGAAAGTGAAGAATTCATCAGTGTGAGAGAGCGAATTAAAATGATAAGCTCAGTTGGGTATTGTTTAAATATTTGAGATGTTTTCATTCTGTTCCGAAAGGTCCATGGCCACCGAGCACGATGACGTCATTGGGGGGGGGGGGGAAATCATACACACTCCGCTTCACACCACAGGTGAAGATCACGTGACTCGCCTCTGATTCCCTGAACCGCAATATGATTGGTACATGTGTGTGTGTTCGGATCAACCCCGTGACAACAGCTCTGCTTTTTTTTATTTATAGACAATGACGTCGAACGTAATAACAGTCGTTTGGATTTGGAAAAAGTCAAACAGTAGGGTTGTTATGAAAAAGGATTTTCTCATTTCTCGATTGTTTTGTGAGCGCGTCTGAAAATTGTGCACGATAGTTCCATAATCATGGCGGCCCTGAGAGCGCGCAGAAAACACGTGCAAATAGACAAAACACAAGCAAACCGGGAAAACATCTTCATCAATTTGACAGCGCGTGCGCGGCAAACACAACACATGAATCATGCGATTACAATGTTTATCTCTTATTTTCCAACACCACTGATGGGAAGAGAACCTTAATAGCCCCCTGAGCCAAATTCTACGGCAACAACAAATTCGTGTCCAGACGCGTGCGTCACTTTTAAGTGTCCTCCGTTTCGTTGCGGTCTATTTGCAGCGCGCTTTCTTAATTTGCTTTGCGGCGCGTGTTCTGAATGCTGCGCAAGTGTTGTCAGATGGATGAAGGTGTTTTCTCAGTTTGCTTGTGTTTTGTCTATTTGCACGTGTTTTCTTAAAGCTACAGTGTGTAATATTTTGAAGAACGTAGTCACAGAAATTGAATATGTTGCCCATAACTGTGTGTTCATATATGTATAGTCACCTGCAACAAAGAACCAGTGTTTTATCGTCAACTTTGAATGAGTTAAATATAGTTACATGAGGTGGACCCGACCTCCGTGTGAGTGGCCATGTTTGCTACGTGGTGTTGAATACGGTTGTTGCACAAAACTGTCCAGAATTCGTCATGTCGAATTTTCAGACGCCGCCGGAAATCGGAAATGGATTTAGCCATAAAGTGTCCCCCGTCGGTCGCTCGGTTGGGTGCGGTTTGCACTTTACCACCGGATGCCGCCAGAAAAGTACAAAAATGACACACTGGGGCTTTAAGTTGCAGTGCTGCGAGCTCTCAGGGCTCAAAGGCACATGAAGGTCCAACACTTCACTTGGATGGAAGGAACTGTGCTAAGCTGAGCTGTGAATGTGGAGGTCGGGAAAAAGCCGTCGGGGAAAGGACGGAAGTGAGAGAGCCTGTAGGTGATGACCGTGATTGTCTCCATCTTCCTCTCTTATTATTCTTGATCTGGAAAATGGAGGGTCGTGACTGGACAGACGGGGTTTGAAGTCGTTTCCGTTCCTTTGCCAACAGCCCATGTGAGTGCGCTCCAGGTGACTTGTAAAAGCCTGTGGCTTGCCCATAGCTGCGTGCTCCTCAGCTCTCAGCCCATGTCCCCGCACCGACTCCCGGCGTTCCGGCGCTCCACCAGACAACAGTCGCCTGCTCCTGCCGTCCGACACTGAGCTCACTTCTCCCATTAAAAAAGAAGAGAGCTGACACAGAGCAGGTGCATGACTGAGCACTGAAGTCAGTGCCAGCGCTCTAATTTGAAGATACTCACTTATCTGGTTCGGGAGCCCCCGCGGCGGCGAGTAAACTGGGGATGAAGAGTTGGTCCCGCACCGGTCCCCAGTTGTCGGCAGTTCACCGCAGCATTCGGCTCTGGCAGCGCTCGGCACGTGACGCCCGACCCCCTGGTGCACACACACACACACGGAGAACTGCTTGTTTTGTTAAGCTGTGGAGAAATGTTTGCACAAATGGGTGTGTGTGTGTGTGTGTGTGTGTGAGTACGGGTAGTAATCCTCAGCAACAGGTCATTTATTATTTCAAAATGCCTTTTCCTCCGTAGCGGGGAAAAAACAACCCCATTGTGCATGATCGATGGACTTGGACATGAAGCCCTGACTGAGATGTTGAAGTGTAGTTTCTTGGCTGCGGTGAGAAAAACCTTTTAAAAAAACCCCGAAAAGACATATCGAAGACAGATGAGGATGTCAGGTAACGGGGACGTCATTGAGCACAAAAAGATCAGTATATCTTTTCTTCCTTTTTAATCTGTTTTCACAGGGCAGCAGCAACAACAGCCGCTCTCAGCCGGAGACATGCTCACTTTTCACATGATCCTCACACATCCTGCATCCATTTGAAGCATCGCACCGAAAATCACTAACACGCGCACACGAGGTGCAGTGCACACACGGGCAGTAGGGGCAGTGTGGGCGCGTCTGAAGCAGAGACTGTACATGAAAAAAGGGACGTAGTCACCGGGTTCGGGGAAAATGAAGCCAATGCGGACGTGGCTGAAAGCCTGCATTCTCTGGAAGCACCTGCAGAGGGCGACTCCACGGGTCGTAAAAAGAAATCTGTCTTTTTAGAAGCCTGTGAGATAATGACATTATGAAAAATAATGTAACTAAAACACACAAATGAACACACATTTTGTGCTGAAACAGACAATACATGCTAATCCTATGTTGTCATTTAGTCCAATTTAAACTCATTCTCGGCCTCCTGTTTCAGGACTGCATAAAATACGCATGAAGAGAAGAGGCAGGCGCTTCAATGAATGCGAGGGTCAGGTCGGTCAGGTCGTCCCGGCGTGAGCGCGTCATGTTGCCAGACACCTGTACGCCGATGAATAATGTGTTTGTGACAGCGAAGCCATCGCGTGTAAAAAAAAGAAAAGAGAAGAAAAGGTGACTGTGTCCGTCGGAGGATGAGCTCCTCGGTTGGTGTTGAGACGCCAAACAAACAAATCAATACACAAGAACGGGTCTTTTTTCTCTTTTCCAGCCTGCGTGACCCGGTTTGTGGGAGGCTTTACTCTGGAAGTTTTCATTTTTTTGAATCTGTTGCAGATGCCCGTCCTTGTCAGATTGCCATGACTCCTGATTTGTGTTCAAAATCAAGCCTAAGTCAAAGTGTAACTAAGAGCGGAGGGCCGTGTGGCAGCCGCTCCTGCTCCTCTCATCATGACGCGAACACGACGTGTACTGGCGACCGCTCCGATTCCGTTCATTAGGGCTAAACGTATCGACGTGTGCTTGTAAAGCTGCAGTTTGCACTCACTAAAATGTCCCCCAGTGCGGGCCAATGAGTGATATAATTGCAATTTAACCGGTGTTACAATCGCTAATGAAATTCTTTTGAAGAATACTCCAGGGGGGCACAGTAGATGCGGCGTTTGACTCTGGCGCCTGGTGGCACTGTTTTTTTCTAATCAAAACACCATTGTTTTTAAATTTGTCTTCACTTGCCCCCCCGCCCCCCCACTGCCCACACTGTTTTTCTTGTAGTCATATTTATTATTACCTGATTGTGACACATTTTCAAACATGTAAAACTATGATCTCTGATCGCAGACCAGACATACAAGCATTTTGAACACCCCCTTGTCGACATGACTCATGTTTTGAAGTGTGAACAGTGTATTCATTTGTTTAGGGGCTGCGATCGCACGGTCATTGTGTGTCTATCTTGGTAAGGCTTACAAGACGTGGGGGTTGTTTGCATCTGCGACGCACAATGTGCCAGTCTTTTTTTACTCTGCGTGAGCCTGTGCACATTAGGGTCGTGCGCACTGTGCTTTTAAGCGGCGGCGGCAGCGAGCGGAGGTGCAACACCTTTTCTCTCATTAGTCTCACTAAACGGGATAATGATTCCCGCGAGGATCTGCCACCGTTGCACCGCTCGCCCTGTCACTCTCTGAACCCCCGTCACCATGGTGATCAAAGCCAGATGTGCAACTGTACTGTTCATACAGTCGTCACTCTGCACTGTGCCGCGGCCCTCAGGGAATCTGCTTTGTGCCGCGACAACATTACACAAACTCAATTATTTCCCAGACTGTCACACACACACACACACACACACACGCTCTTCATTTGAAAAACATAAACCAAATTTACCACTGTTTCGCAAAAGTCAGCTAAACACTTGACAATAGAATATTTTGTGCAGCCACAACCACTGAACATGGACCAGGGCTGGGCTGTTCGGCAAAAATGCTTTTTGATAATCACTGGGAACTATAATAAAACCCAATTTCCATGAGAGATGGAGATGTCAAACGATTGTTTTGTTGACTTCCGGGTTCCACACAGAACGTCGTGACGAATGTAGCGGCCTCTCGCTCCGCATTTGGCTTGTTCCTCCCGTTTGCACCATAGAGACTGTCTATAAAAATGGATGTAGTCACAGTGAAGCCAATCCGCAAAAAGTGCCTGAAAGCTGTATTCTCTTAAATGGCCAGCACAGGGTGACTCCACTGGTTGCAAGAATAAATCTTGTTTGCATGGAAGTCTTTGAGAAAATGACTCTACTTCTCACTGGCTATAATGTTAGCAAACATCTGAGTAGTGATTGACAGCTGGTGCCGTCCAACGGGTGCATCGCAGGTGGACGACACGCAGCGTACGAGCGCTCAGTCCAACCGACAGACAGCTCACAGTTTGTGGGCCGACAGGCTCCACAGATACAAACATTTATGTGCACAAACATTGAAAAAGTGATTTTCGCGTAATATGTCCCCTTTGAAGACAATTGTCACAAAAATGATTCTGGTTTTCACAATTTGACAAAAATGTGAAAATTACATCCCATTTTTTTTTTTGGTTAGGAGGATTTTTCACAAAATAAAAACATCCCCACAGCTCCAGCTTTTCCAAAATATCGTCTTCTCTCTCCTCTTGTGGCATGTCAACATGTGCGCTATCATAATCCTAATAGGTTGATGTTATTTCATCTCATGTACAATATCGGTGAGGCTTCTTGTTTACCTCCGCTCCTATTTATAATCTGTTTCCGAGCTCATGCTGGGTTGAAGTTCGTCTTCGCGCCTCCAAGCCAATCTTATTAAAACTACCAAGGAGCGAACCAGGAAAGATCCGCCGCAGCCGGCGACAGCAGACCGACCGAACCGCACAAACATGTTGTGACTACAGATCGGTGGACATGCAGGACTCAGGACGGCCGGAGGCCAGTCAGCTGTTTGAAGAGGGAGCAAATGAGTGCACCGGGACAGATGCATTCAATATCTGCTCTGATATTGTGCGTGATTGCCAAATATGTTCTATTGGCTGAGGGGGGGGGGGGGGGGGGGGGGGGAGTACTGAAGGGATGAGTCTTCCATCTTCCATTTCTTTCAACAACAAAAACACAAACAAGCATCTCGGCGAGACAGAACTACAAAGACAAAGAACTGAAAGAGGGTAAAAAATTTACACCGGTGTAGTACAACAGTGATCAAAGGAAAGACAGGCGAGACACCAAAACACACCTGCAGTGACAGACGGAGGTAGCCCCCGTACAGAAGAGAGAGGGCAACGCGGCGCTGCGAGGGAAACCGGTAGACGGGGATGAGGGAGGAATAATGAAGGCAACTAAGGATGAATTTATTGTGGATTGAACTAAGTGTCTGTCCACAAGCACTGCAGGCACTTTGCACGAGGCCCGTCGGGCTCGCCTTGCAAAACAGAGGAGAGCAGCGAGAGGCCGACACGTCCTTGGGCGACGCTCTCAGGGTGTCGGTTCACCGCCATAACTGTCTCCTCCTGGACCCGAGCCCGACAACAAGGTGACTCCGGTCGGGCTCCAGTGCACCGGGGCTCGGCCACACAGTGGCGCTCTGTGGTGCGGGTTTCGCAGTCGGAAGGAACAAAGGAAAGTGTCATGAAGGAAAAAAAAAGTCCAAGCAAAAGTTAGTTTTTCGGCACTTTTTCAAATGCATAAGACACAGAGCAGAAATGGGAACGGCTGAAACACGCCTGCACTGATTCACTTTACAGTACGTCAGCACACAAAGAGGAGAATGTCCGGAATAGGAAAAATGCCTTTCAAGAAAAATGTGACTCATAACGGTTCAGCAGGTGCCCAACGCATTAAGTTATTGTGCAACTAATATGTGCCAGAAAATACAATTTGGAGGAAAATGTGATGTTCTGCAGGAGCCTGTTTCGCAAAATTTGCCAAATGCATCTGCGGGGTTAGTTTATTTTACTTTCTCATTTTGACATATTCTGCTGATGAAAAATCACTGCTGACCAAAATTGGAGCAGTTTGCTCTTATACGTCCAAAATTTGCGAGCGGGGATTATTGACAACAATGCGACACAGCCACTGCTTGCAGTCCGCGTGAAAGATGCTCGTGAATCACTTACGGGGAACGGGCCCCCTGGACTTCTGTTTCGTCAACATAACAGTAAAACATTCACACACCGTTGCTAACTCTCGACTGCCGATGCAAAAAAATGTCCGCCCCTGATTCATATCTGCAAACTGGTCACTGGAAAAATGAATTTGTTTTCAACTCCTCCTGGCACCTAAAAGCATGAGTAATGTTTTGTTGATGGTTCATGCGGGTCAGAGTACTTGCTTAAGGTCAAGGGAAAGATTGGGATCTTCAACACTAGCAAAAGTCAGCGCTGACTTAAAGCACGAGAACTGAAGCGTTGACCTTTTTTTTGATTTTTAACAAAAAAACATCCTACCCCCCCCCACCTCCGCCCCGACCTTTGCCATGTGTGGTTAAAAACCAAAACCGACTTGTATTTCAAGACGCGGAATGTGAACAGGTTGTGTTTTCACGAACCGAACTCACTCTGATCCCTAACGTCTACAAAACTTGTTTCTGTTTTCCTTGATGACTGCAACAAATAAAGAAGTCAACAGTTCATATTTCACTCACTTATCCACGAACTGAAAAGGTATTTTTAAGGGCTTCAGTCTTCTTTCTGCAGTGACTGTGCGTTGGCAGCATGACACAGTTACACTGGTTTCCAGAGTAGACAGGAAACAGAGAGGAATGGAAGTTTTCACTACGCAGCCCGTGTCAACACCGTGTAGTCACCATACTTTTTTTCTAGGTTGTTCCCAACCAACTACATTCTGCCAAAGTTGTTACAAAATTCCACCTGAACAGATTTCAGGTCTTTTTTTTGGGGGGGGGGGGGAATTACAGAGTTCGTAGAAGATGAGGATAGAAGGATTCATCCCCTCATGAGCTCCCGCCGCAGCTGTAACCGACACCGCCGGCATTCTGCCAAGCAACCTGAAAATAGAACAGTGATTTTTTGTTGTTGTTGCACCATAAAAACTCCACCGTATGATACGTGCAGGCGGTTATGAATACAGCAGCGCTCACTCTTTGACTCTGGGGGGGGAAAAAGAAATAGTGACAAATCTGTTGATGTACTCTATGTACCACCCCCCCCCCCTCCCCCCTCCTCTACTGTACAAATCCTCAGACGCGTTTTTAACTTCATCCCCAATCCGAGACGCCCAGATTGCAATCTGTTACACAATATGTTTTGCTCCACTTTATCAGGCCCGTAGATAAACCTCATGACTGGAACACGGGCCTGTGAGTAATGACGGCTCGCTCCACACAACACCATCCCGACGTCCGTATGCTCCCGCTCTCCTCTCCATTTGTCAATTTGTTTGTGACGATGAGTTCCGCTGGTCATTCTCCTGCTTCCCCGTCAAAGGAACACGCGGCCACAGATGCTGGAACACGGTGGAACCATTTTTTAACGTCCCGCGAGCATGTCGGCAATTAGGGAGAACATATTGTCGCCATGTGGGTTGCTCCGCGTCCGTACTCCTGATGTGGACAAACTGTATTCCAGCTAATCGCATTTTAATAACAAGAGCGCTCGCAGAGCGTAGCCCTCCGCCCAGGCTGAGCAAATCCCCGAACTAACTCCTTGACCAGAAAACATCCTAGAAATCCGTCCATAACTTTTTGAGTCACACTGCTAACAAACAAAAGCTGCGTTTCCACCAAAAGTACCAGGAACTACAGTATATGAGTACCAGGAACTAAAAGGATCCTGTGGCCCATTGCTGTCTGCGTTTCCACCGCGCCCTGAAGTTCCGGGAAGCTTATGCCAATCAGGCGAACCAGCTAACACTGTAAACAACGTACACAAACCAGCTAACACTGTAAACAACATACACGAACCAGCTAACAGTGAAAAACAACGTACACAAACCAGCTTACACTGTAAACAATGTACACGAACCAGCTAACAGTGAAAAACAACGTACACGAACCAGCTAACACTGTAAACAATGTACACGAACCAGCTAACACTGAACAACAACGTACACGAACCAGCTAACACTGTAAACAACGTACGCAAACCAGCTAACACTGTAAACAACGTACACGAACCAGCTAACACTGAACAACAACATACACGAACCAGCTAACACTGTAAACAACGTACGCAAACCAGCTAACACTGTAAACAACGTACACAAACCGGCTAACACTGTAAACAACGTACGCAAACCAGCTAACACTGTAAACAACGTACACGAACCGGCTAACACTGTAAACAACGTACACGAACCGGCTAAAACTGTAAACAATGTACACGAACCGGCTAACACTGTAAACAACGTACACAAACCGGCTACGACTGTAAACAACGTACACGAACCGGCTCACACTGTAAACAACGTACACGAACCGGCTAACACTGTAAACAACGTACATGAACCGGCTAACACTGTAAACAACGTACACGAACCAGCTAACACTGTAAACAAGGTACACGAACCAGCTTTCACTGTAAACAACGTACACGAACCAGCTAACAGTGAAAAACAACATACACGAACCAGCTAACACTGTAAACAACGTACACGAACCAGCCAACACTGAACAACAACGTACACAAACCAGCTAACAGTGAAAAACAACATAAACGTACAAGCTAACACTGAACAACAACGTAAACAAACAAGCTAACACTGAACAACGTAAACAAACGAGATAACACTGAACAACATAAACAAACGAGCTAACACTGAACAACAACGTAAACAAACGAGCTAACACTGAACAACAACGGAAACAAACGAGCTAACACTGAACAACAACGTTAACAAACGAGCTAACACTGAACAACAACGTTAACAAACAAGCTAACACTGAACAACAACGTAAACAAACGAGCTAACACTGAACAACAACGTAAACAAACGAGCTAACACTGAACAACAACGTTAACAAACGAGCTAACACTGAACAACAACGGAAACAAACGAGCTAACACTGAACAACAACGGAAACAAACGAGCTAACACTGAACAACAACGGAAACAAACGAGCTAACACTGAACAACAACGGAAACAAACGAGCTAACACTGAACAACAACGGAAACAAACGAGCTAACACTGAACAACAACGCACACGAACCATTTCAATAAAAGCTCATATTCTATTTTGTGTCATTTAAGTGCAACTTCTGGATTCATTAATTTACTTCTCTTAATAAAAACCTTCGAACTCGTCGTCCTCGCCCACAATGCTCAGCAGAGCCTGCACCTCGCCGTCGGTCCATCTATCGTAGCTTTTCCTCTGCGGGTCCATGACGAAGCGCGGTGGAAAATCAAAACGGGCTTTTAGAATGCGACGAGTCCTCGACCAATCACAATTCTTCAGCACTGCAGCCCCGCCCCCCTCAGTACCACGTCCCAAGCAGGGTCTTTTTCGAGGTTAAATAAATTACTCAGGAACAAAATGTAGACCCTAGCTGCTGGGTGTAGTTCCTGCGGCAGAAACGCGGCTATAGAGACCAAACCAATCACATGACTTCCCTGGCAGAGGTATTGCGAGGGGTCATATACCTGAAACACAAAATCGTGTGCAAATGAGAGAATATCATATTGATTTACATTGCTTTTTTCTGGAGACTAACACGAAGGCATTGTCTTAACGCTAGATGAGGTGCGTGGCTGAAACATGATGCATTTGAGTGCTCAGTTTTGTAATTGTTTTTTGTCCCCATAAGGAAGAAACGTCCCCATAATGTGAGTATATGAACAGATTCAGGTCCCCACAACAGGGTGATACCTGGAACACACACATACAATACCGCTTATGTTACATTATTATTAACTTTTTTAATTTCAAACACACAATGTACGTTCCTGCAGACGTGCAAGAGACTAAAGGCAGAATTCATAGAGCATGCAGTGATGTTTTCGGTGTATTGTGAAGCAGCTGCGCGTTTACAGCACATTCACTGTCTTGCATTAACATCATCCTATGAAAGTCATAGACCCCTGAAATAAAAGTTTTAAGGAAACCAAAAAAAAAAAAAAGAGAGCGAGAGAGACAAACAAACAAACTAGAAGATGATTTATAAAAAGCTGACGTGCTGGATAAAAAAGGTTGCTGCCCTCGCACCCTTGCCTGCAAACTATGAAAAAAGCTCGTGAAAGATTTTTGAAAGATGATTTCACACTGCTCGACAAAAGGCAGCGAACAGCTGAAGTCTCAGCGAGGCCAGCGGAGGAGCAGGGCACTGAACGCATCAGCGGGGAGTTGTCCGTCTCCTCCAGACGACCTTTTTTCGGGCGGAGGGTTAACTGGTGGGCAGATGACTCTTTTCCTGAACTTCTCAATTTCGTCCACATTATGGCTGACTTTTTAAAACCATCTACTGTAACTGTATGCACAACAAATGTATCCTTCGAGGGACGTATCTGCTTAGCACGGTGACACTTAATGTTAAAAGTTCACACAGGCTCTTCAGTGGCTCGGCCAGGTGTGACTTCTACTTAGTAAATGCAACAATCCAAATTCACTGTAACGTGGATTTTGATTGCGTGTACACACTACGTGCAGTTTTATGAGCTAGTCCATTCATAAATCACCAGAAAATTGAGCTCGCCATGAAGCACTTTATGTACTGTAACAACAACAGAAACGTCCAAGGACACGGCAGCCTCTTTACACCGTCGTGTAAACAAGGCAGAACAATTTGGAGGAGCCCATTATCTCATTTAGAAATGAAAAGCAGAGCAGAAAAGTTCTTTCACAGGAAGCTAATTATTATTAATAATAATAATAATAATAAAAAAATCAGTTCCAGCAAGTTGACGATAGAGACCACTAATGTGACCCTCAGCAGTCATTATCGGCCCAGTAAAACTAAAGGTGTGAATACAGTCTCCCAACTGCGACCCACAAAGGAAAAGTTGTAAAAATAATGGTATGGATTATTATAGGATAGCCGTGGCAATGATGCGATCTGTTCCGCTTACTACATTGGTAAATGTTGAAGTATGACTACAAGCAACACGAGAAGAAGAACAACAACAACAACAAAAAAAACAATAAAAAAATAACAGTCGCACCAACACGTTTATTTTATTCATTAAAGAAAAAAGACAACAAAAACCTTGTATTGCATTTATTTTATTGTAAATAAGTTTCTAAAAGTGAGTGAAGATACAAATAAATATACTTTATGTAAGAGTCATTTCAACAGGAATGTGTGGAGAAGAAAAATAAGACTGTCATTTGTGGTTCACCTGTTTCAGGATGAACTAGTTTTTTCTTCGTGCCACATTTTGGACGATTAAGACTCTTTCAGCTTCTAGTTCTCACGATGACAAAACAGTCGAGCACAACCAAAATCAACTCGTCAAATGACATCTTATTACTGCGGTACCATGGGACTCAGATGTATATTTTTGTATATATATATATAGTATAATAGATTACAGATCACATCTTTTAATAGAAAAAACAAACAAAAAATTAAATAGATAATTTGAATATAAAAGACGCCACAACTCCCCTCGCAAGAAATGAAAAAGACTCAGAGGAGAGAAAAGAAAAAAAATGTAGAAAATAATTCAATAGCAAAAGTAATAAATGCAGATATAAGTTTAAATCCTTTTTAATTGACTTAATGACTAATACCACGCAGGTGGAAATAACTACAAACTAAAAGGTAAACTAAAGGGTAAAAGTTTAAAATAAAAGCTAGAAGCAACTACAAGAAATGCCAATTTGAACGAAAACGTGATATACATTTTTTTATTAAATATTGTTTAATGCTTGGATTACAAAGAAAGTTCTAAGCAACGTAGCATCTTTCCCTTACAGGGAAAAGTTATTCCCGTAGTCAAGAATATATATTTATATAATGATAGCCAGACATTTTTGGCAGTGCACCTCGCAGGAGTAGCTAGAGTCTATGGAATCTCTGCCTGTGTATTTAGTTTTATTTTCGAGCATTTAGTATTTCCATCAGATCAGAACTTTTGAAAATCAGAGAATATTCAGTGAGCAGCTTTCTGTGCTCTATTTGTTAAAACATGGTCTTCAAATGCATGTGTAGGTTCATACAAATCTAATTTATTAAGCATAAAAAAGAAAGAAAAGTCCTTGTTTCCCTTGTTCATGTTGATTAATTGTGCAGGTATTCATGCGTGATGAATCGCTGAACAACTTTCTCTTTTACATTACATTTTTGTGCGCACAATTCCTGAAATTATTTTGGTGGCATTCAAAGCACGTTTAGCCTGTGTGTGAGTGTGTGTGTGTGTGAGTGTGTATAGAGATATGTGTTGTTTCAGAGATAAGACGAGAACCTCACAAGGCCCTGAGTTTGGCCAGAAGAGCCTCTACATCCGTCTCCCCGTTGGCGCTGCAGCTAATGACCGGAGCACCAGCGGAGGACGGCTGGAAGGCCGCAGGCTCGGCCTCCACGACCGTCTCTCTCTGAGTCACTTTGACCGCCTCCCTCTCCACCACCCTCTCTCTGTCCAGCCCGTAGCCGTGACCCGGAGTGTTTCTGTACCTGCGGCCCGACTCCGCGCACGCCGCGGCCTTCGCCCTGGCTGACGCGGGATGGCCCTGAGAAGCGGCGTGCGCCTCCTTGGCAGGCGGAGGTTCCAACGCCGCCGCATTCATATTCTGCCGACACCTTTGTAAAGGCGCCTTGTTGTTTTCTGTAAAAAAAAAAACCAACAACAAGGAAGTGAGCACAACTGTAGAAATGAGAGAGAAGAGCGAGAAGTTCAGGGAATTCCTGACTCGTTAAATAAATGGAGGAGTTAATCAGATTACAGATTAAATTACACGCACGACAGAGAGTGGGTGGGGGGGGGGCAAAGAAAAAAAGAAAAAAGCAAGTGAATGAATAGAAAATGTAGCTTCAATCATACTGCAGCAAATATTATATAATGGGATATCAGAAATCAGTTAGTGTGTACACACACTGATGAGGACACATTCTCTGCAGCTGAATGTGGCGTGCGGCCAGCGCGATATGATGAAATGGATATGGCTGATCAAATATGTCGGCCTTTTCTCCAATCTCCCAGTCCCTTCTTCCCCCTTTCTCCAACATGTCACCCTCCCACCCAGCTCCCCCGCCCCCGATTCCGCCACCATCATCATCCATTCTCCTTCCTCTGCTTTTCATCTCAGCTCTGTGCTCGTACAGAAGTCCTCTTCATCTTTCTTATTTCTCTTAACCGCAACCGCCCCCCCCGTCCCTCCCTCACACACACGCCCGCCCGCTCGCCGCTCTCCCCTCTCCCCAGCCTCCGGCCCACCCCTCTGGCTCCCCGACTTAAAACACACACACACCCAGGCCGACAGTGGAACAGAGCGACGGCCCGGATCAGACCTGCGCTCTGAATTATAATCCCTCTGAGTAGATCTTAGACTTCATCATCAGTATGTGCGCGCTGGAAGGAGAGGGTAAATCCATATTCATGTGACCTTGAGCGCGAGCGCGAGCGAGGAGTGGCACGGGGGAAAGACACCGCCGCATTTAAAGTTTCCTGAGCCTGAAATGTCTGGCAAACAGGAGTCAAACACAGCGGAGCAGAACAGAGCGACCCGCTCTGTCAGCCAATCGGTAATGAGTTTGGAGCGTGGCCAGTCAGTCATGACAGTGTGTTTTATGGGCCGCGCTGACAAATGACAAGGAATGTCCCTGAACACAACCTCTGACAAATAAATAAGGATAAAGGAGGGGAAAGAGAGCAGACGAGGAAGGAGAGAAGAAATTAAGCAAAGAAACCCAACGGTCCACGTACGAACACCCACACACGCACTAATATTAGATAGGCAAATAAGGCAGTGGGAATTTTCAAAGGGCGAAATGAGTAGTGCGTTCACTTGCCGCTGTGACTGAACAGTCACCACAGCTGAAAATCAAAGTCTCCTCTAATTATCTCAGCTCCCTCTCTTCCTGTTGTCGCCGTCTCAATTGTAAGAGACGACAATTATTTCCCACCGCCGATTCCTCTTCCCTCATCGTGTCCTGTTCCCGCTCTCCGCCCCTTTAAAGACCTGTCATCTCACCCCCACCGCGCTCCACCGGGGCGACGCTGCGCAAACACACCCACAGGTCCAGAGCTGATGCTTTTTTTCGGGGGCGGGGGGGGGGGGGGGGGGGGGGGGGAGATTATCAATTGCGGTATCAGCAATTTGCATTTTAATACCTTGTTTACACTTCTGGTGTGAAGCTGTGAACCGCTGCCATTTCTGTCATTGCGGAGGGAAAAAAAAAAGATGGAACACGCGATCAAGCGGGAAACTATCTGATGTCAGTTTTGACAAAACTCTTAAAAATTGTGACTGTTTGAATTGATTGTTTTAATGTGTACTGGCATGGATTATCTTTCTGCTGTGCATGAGCCATGAATGACTTTGTATGTGAAACACATAGTGGAGTGAAATACACTGTGTTTTTATCAATACACACATTTACACTTCAAAAAGAGATTAAAAAACCCCACACTTCAATAAGACCTCTTATCCCCCCAAAAAAAAGAAAAAAAAAGAAGGAGCATTTCTTTTCTCCCTAACGGGGCTCTGCCCTTTAGTGGTGCACATGATCAAAGTGTTGGCAGGTCGACTCTCTCTTCCCTCTGCCCGCCTGTGACACCTCGCTGCCCCTTCCTTTGAAACCTCGCTCGCTTCTCAACGCGCGCCTTCATCTGGGTTGTAAAACATGTCTGGAAGATGTAAAACACGTCTCATCTCGAGTGTCGCTCCTTTAACCAACAACCGACGCAGGTCTTTCACACGGGGGAAGGAGTCAAGTGGAATTTCAATCGACAAATAGCTGCTCCGGATCTTGATCGGGAAAAATTGAAGAGGGCGCGGGCCTCGGCTGAACAAAAGCACGGCTGTGCCTTTCATCCCCCCTCGGGCGATTCGATACAGATCCACGCATGCAACGCGAAATCTGATACAAAGACCATAGGTGCGCCGAGAACAAGTGCGTTGCAATTCAACTTCCTCACCATCAGGGTGAAGAGGGCCTCCGTCTATTGAGCATCGCACTTTGGGCTGCAACCAACAATCATATTCACAATTGATCAATCTGGCGATTATTTCTTCGATTAACCGATTAATTGTTTGGTCCAAAAATGACAAAAAAAAAATGTGTTGATTGTGTTTCCCAAACTCCAAGATGATGTTTTGTTTGGTCCACACACCAACCATATTCAGTTGACTGTCACAGAGGAGCAAAGAAACCAGAAAATATTCATATTTAAGATGCTGAGATTAGAGAATTTGGAACACTTGAATCGATTAATTGATTAACTGTTGCAGCTCCTATAAACTATAACTCACAATGGAGAATTGACCTGTGAACAGACGCCCCCCCCCCCCCAAAACTGAAGAGATTACCGTTTGTTCTGCTCTTTTGATTCACGCCTTTGGTCTCCTTTGAGAGGCAACTTAACATTTTACAACAACAGCAAAAAAGCATGTACAGAACCTAAATTACAAACGCTCACAGAGTAGAAACTTTTCAAATGTTGGATAAAAGGCTTGTGGAAACACTTTGGAGCCACGGCAACAGGACTGGGCCGATTCAAAAAAAGTGCTTAGCGCAGATGAAACCCGGCAGAGGGGACGAGCATCCACAAAGGCCAAAGTGTCTGTGAGTGGGACGCTCAATTTAAAAACAAAGTTAACAATCTAAATTGATGCAGCAGAACCAGAGACCACACTCTCTTTTCATTCTACATGTTGCTACAGAGGTCCACTTGCAGTCCTTCAGCCACTGCCAACTCTGACTCGACGGCAATTTATCATATTCATTCATCATCTTTCCCTTCTGGTAATAAAAAATGACAAACGGGACAAGGAGAAAAAAAACGTGGACAGTTCACCGCGGAGGACGCAGCGTTCACTTTTGGCAACTGGGTGGTGTTTACCTTTATGTCATGGTCATCGTCATCCATCTAAATCCGGCTCGACTCTGAATGGGTGCATGTCCTTGAGAGGAAAACAGCTTATTGCTTCAGTTATTGCCTTTGACCAAACAGAGGTTGGGGAGGAGTAGCGGAAAGTTGCCATTACTAGTTTTGCTGTAAGCGTGCCTCAGGTGGAGGGGCTGCCTGCAGGCAGCGACTCTGTCAGCACTTCTTTGTTCCTGCAGCTCGCCCGGTTCTAAAGAAACGGCTGTTAAAGGTCCTGGAAGGTAGAGTTGCATGTTCTGCATGATGTATTTTCTGCCACCACCTTATTTTGACATTTAATTTGCCCAACCAC
Organism: Scophthalmus maximus; assembly: GCF_022379125.1. Classification (NCBI taxonomy): domain Eukaryota; kingdom Metazoa; phylum Chordata; class Actinopteri; order Pleuronectiformes; family Scophthalmidae; genus Scophthalmus; species Scophthalmus maximus. The sequence continues at coordinate 6,178,118 of NC_061518.1, forward strand.
CGATGCAACAGGCTTAAGCTTTTGTAGGGTTGCAACTAACAAGTATTTTCATAAGCTATTAATCAGTCGATTATTTTCTCGATTAATCGATTGGTTGTTTGGTCCAAAGAAATGGTGAAAGATGACGACCGTGTTTCCCCAAACCCCAAGACGACGTTTGTTTCGTCCACACGGCAAAGATATTTAGTTTACTGTCATAGAAGAGCAAAGAAACCAGAAAATATACAATAAGATATCTATTTCAGAAGCCAAAATCATAGAATTTTGACTTTTTTCTTTCATGAAAAACACTTAAACCGAACATCAAAACAGTTGGCAATTACTAATCGATTAACTGCTCTAAACTTTTGACAAACAGCTGTACAGAATTTGGAAGACATATGGACAGATAGTTATGAAGTGTGACCTTCACAACTTAACGTGATTGCTGCCCCTGTCCAACACGAGAGAGGTGTTTCTCTGTTCCACTTTCAAAAAGTGGATTTTTTTCATTTTGATTTGCTCCGTTTATATTTGCTGCTGCGACTGATTGCAGCTGAGCTTTCACCCACTTCGCTCTTGAAGTGTGGCGACGTTAGTCGGCAGGCAGGCTGAGGCAGGGAGCCTCCGAGGAGACGCAGAGAGTGAAGTCTAGACTGCAGCAGCGCTCGCATGTCTTTTTCTTTCCCTGGCTGTTACGGATACACCGCCTGCTGCCATTGAGGCGACAATGAACTCATCTACGTGAAGGGCTGTTAAGAGATCGGAAGGCAAAGCAGTCAGCGCGTGGGAAAAGCCCGGAGACTGGTGTTTTTCCAGCGTCGGAAAAAAACGGGAACACAATGCGATTTCGCTGAACCACCAGTCGATCACAGTCCTCAGTCTGCCGCTGTCCTTTACTCGGCTAGGAGGCGGAATGGAGAAGGAGAAAAAGAAGAAAAAAAACAACAATGGTGAAAGAGCTGGCACACTGAGCTTGTTGCGTCTCTTCTGGCTCTCAGCGCTTCAAGGTGCGAGTCTCACAGCCCCAGCAGCCACTGACACTTGTTCTTTTGCAGCATTAACACGAGTAAAACCTCAAACAAAAGAGACTGATCACTCCTCTGGATGGTTTGAGAGTCAGGAATTTCGAGATGGAGCCATGTCAGTTTAATGAACGTCTGATTGGATGGCAATTTTTCTGCCAGGGACCGTAAAAGGCCCCGTCCAAAAGAGAAAACAGAACCTTTTCTTCTTCCTTTCCCCGCGAATAGCTGCAGAGAGGAAATTCACATTTTCCTCTCGTCAGATCATTTGGCACAGTTCCATTTGCCACTTCAAATACAAGATGCAGATGAGCCTCTCCTCTCATCGCCCACTCCCCCTCTCCTCTCCACTCTTATGAAGTTTGCTGTATTTGATCACTTTGAGGAAAGAGTCGCCCGTGCAGACTCACAAAAACACCAGCCAGTGAAGGGACATAAGTCTCTCTGCAGAGTGACTGACACAACAGTTGAAGTTGACAAGATCAAAAAAAGCAATCAATCACAACGCAGGGAGGCTGGGTTGGCAGTTTGCTGCATCTTTAGGCTAACGGTGACCTATTTGCCCTGTTTTTTGCATCTACAAACGGAAGATCATAATTAATACACAAGGATCAAGATGTGTATACAGAGCCGTAAAATACAATTTCACGAACAATGCTTAAATTAAAAAAAAGAAGCTATGTTTTGAACTAGTTATATGATTGATTTGACTTTCAATTATCCTTTATTAGGGCTGCAACTAAGGATTATTTACATAATGGATTAATCTGTTGCTTATTTCGTCAATTAATCGATTAGTTGTTTGGTCCATAAAATGTCATAAAATTGTGAAAAATGTCGATCGTGTTTCCCAAATCCCAAGATGATGTTTGTTTTGTGCCCACAACAAATATATTTAGCTTACTGTCACAGAGGAGCAAAGAAATCAGAAAATATTGACATTCTGGGAGCAGAAATCAGAGTATTTGGACTTTTGCCCCATAAAAACTACTAGAACCGATTAATCGATTATTAAAATAGCTGGCGATTAATTTAGTAATCGATTAACTGTTGCAGCTCTATCCTTTTTGATAAAGGTTTTACTCTACGATAACAGAACATGTCACAAAATGCGAGGCACTTTTGAGCCAAAGATATTGACCTGAATGTTTGGATGTTTCTAATTGGACTGACTAGTTATTTTCTTGAAGTACACAACAAAATACCCATTAAAACATCCCAGAAGCCCAGCTGGCATCTTTTGTATCTTCAACATCATGTTTTATCCAACCGACAGTCACAAACACTCCAAAATAATCAGTTTACCGTCATATCAGATGGAGAAATGCAGCAAATGTCCAGAAAAAACACACTGAGCTGTGTGTGTGTGTGTGTGTGTGTGTGTGTTGGGGGAGGGGGGGGACCTTCACCACTCCCCCCCCTCTAATGGACAGATGTAAAATGCCACAGAGGTCCGACTCCATATGCAAAACAGCCTCATCGTTGTGTTTTACGTGAGCATGAGGCTGTGAGGACCCTGCTGTGGAAGAACGACCGTTCAATGTGTTTGTGCGGAGACGGGCGGAGAAAAGCTCCATAAGAGGCGAACGCGTATGGTGTCATAAACGGTGCGTGAGGGGCCAATGTCCTCAAGTGAGTCTTTTAAAAAGGTAAAAGGCAGCAATCTGCTTGTTAGTTTGCCCGTGTGCATTAGGGTGGCTGTAATTAAACATCATTACCTGGCAACACACCAGCCATTGATGGTTTGTCCCCTGCTTGCGCATCATAGTGTGTGTGTGTGTGTGTGTGTGTGTGTAGAGCAGTGTGTCTGATTTCTCTGTCGCACAGAAAAAAAGCAGAGATGATTAAAAACGAGGAGAGGCGGCAATCAGTGAAAAGAGAGTTGAAGAGAGGACACCAGTGGAAGTAATGGGACGACGAGGAAGGAGGCGACGAGAGGGGTGGCGTAAACGGGTTCAACACCGCGGTGTTGTTCGGAGGCGTGTGCATTTTTGCAGCAAATCGTTTCTGCCACTGCGACATTGCGGAGTTTCGGTTACACAACTCTGCGGAGGACTTTGAATTTGAAAATCGCCGATGGAGGAAGCTGAGTCGCGTGGCGACACTCCGGGCAAGGCAAGGGGGTGAGAGAGAGGAGGAGGAGCGAAAGGTAGATTTAACTAGCTCAAGTTAAGTAAGATAGGTTTATTTTAAAACCCACTGATATCGACCGCGGCCGCCCTCGTTCCTGTTTGTGGAGACGTGGGGACACATTGTTAAAAGAGCACCAAACAATCCCTGTGGGCAAAGTCTGCAAACAAACACTGTTGTCGGTAACTAAAGGCCGACCTGCTTCTTTTGAGGAGCTGCAATGTCACTTTCTCCCCTTTTGTCCCTCCCACACTGAACAACGCCCCCCAGATATCCTTTATCACAAAACAAATGACACAGTGTCATGTGTGACTCATGCCAGGGTTCGGATGTTTTAGTTGCCCTCTACTGTACGTTGCCTTGCGCAAAATCCTCTGGCAGTTGTTTCTTTACCTTTAGCTCATAAGCCAACAGCTGGTAGTGGGGGGCAAACAGTGGCGACGCATTTCATTGAATCAAAAACAATAAATCGATATTCCAAAAAGAAGTAGCAACTTACCCTTCAACTCACTGATCAAACAAAAACATTCTCTTTTCCATCTTTTTTTCCCCCTTTTTTTTTTGTTGAAGATTTTCCATAATGAAATTTGATATCTTTTGGTTTGGGACTGAAAAAAAAGGCGACTTCTGGGAAGTTGTGATGGGATTTTTTCACTATTGTCTGATATTATTACACTACGACTTGTTTGTTTAAATTTGTTGACAGTGGTGAGCAGTGTTGGCCACTCTCAATCAATTATCTAACTATATATATTCAAAGGCCCAAAGTCATTTGAATAGAGCTCACAAAAATGGAGAGACTATGATAGGTTTTATAATGTTTGGGACATAAGGGCAGCCTGTTATTTCAAGTGAGTAAGTTGGTAAAAAAAAAAAAATGGTGATGAAGATCCTTGTAGGGAATCTACAGCAACGGTAAGTGAGCCTGGATAATGACCAGAGTATTTCAAAAGAAGAAAAAATGGGAGCATCTGAAAACTGTTTTCAGACAAGATCTCCAGAAAATGGGCGGAGTCAGACGCATTCACACGAGCAGGAAAGTTTCCACAACATTCTGTGTAATCTGGGTAAAGCAGCAGAAGGCAGGCAGGACGATAATTCTGTTGCCGAATTCAGCGTTTTTGTTTACAGTTCATCAACTCGCCCACTTGCTCGCTGTGATTTTTTCTGGAATATTTTCCCTCATTTATATGCTCACAGGGCTGCACGGTGGCGTAATGGTTAGCACTTTCGCCTAACAGCAAGAACGTTCTTGGTTCGAATCCCGGTTCAAACCAACCATGGACTTTGCATGTTCTCCCCGTGTATGCGTGTGTTCTCTCCGGGTTCTCCGGCTTCCTGTTTGTCTCTGTATGTGGCCCTGCGATAGGCTGGCGACCTGTCCAGGGTGAACCCCGCCTCTCGCCCAATGTTAGCTGGGATTGGCTCCAGCCCCCCCGAGACCCTTAAATGGATAAAGCTGTAAGATGTATTCTCACATTTGACAAAGGGGGCTGGCAGGACAAGTTCTGGGCAGTTGCGGACATTGGTGTTCTCACATACTCTGTAAATGAAATCGAAAACATCCCTGGGAATAGCTGTACATGTCAGTGGTCCCCGTTATAAAGACACTTCAACACATTTCACCTAGATTCAAAAGCAGACGTGATTCACTGGTTCGCTGCTTAAAAACCCAAAAAAGGGCGACACACGGAGAGATGAGCTGGACGTCCCTCAAGTCTCCTGCCCCTCAGTGTGAACCCCAGCCACAGTGAGCCGCAGCCAAGCGTGACATTGCGTTAGCACGCCTTGGTGAGTCGAACAATGCCTCAAAAGTGAGCCCGACTCCCTGCCACAAGAACTGCTACCCTGCCCAGTGCACACACCACCGGCTCCCGCTGCACCAGGGCGCGCTACTGAGAATACAATTAAAACAAACAACGCTTAGAAACAGAGGGAAAACATTTTTTTAAGAATCACAAGACCCACCGCTCCATTGTGGCATGCAACCGATATGACATTTTTCCAAAAATATCACACCTCAACAACATTGTTATTGTGACAAAAAGTGACAGACAGCCGGCAAAACTGTGCACGATTGTAGCTTTGGCTGTTGCTGGAGGAGCAAACACAGACACACGTGACGACACACGTGACGACACACACGGTGTGTAGCCAATTATATGTATCATCTTAGCGTTAAGCTCGCCAGATTTACAATTGATTAAAACTAACGTACGCCTAGAATATTCGAATGCATAAAAAGATTAACTTCAAATAAAGAGAAGAGAAGCTTTGTCGCAAATTTAGCCACAATCTAATTTCCATGTGTGTTCCTTGGGCAGGTGAACGGAATAAAAAGAGCAAAGACATTCAATGTGTCTGTGTGCAATAAGGACACTAAAGAATTAATGAATGTGTGACTCACTATTGGCCCCAATAGTCAACTAATGGTTGGACCATACTTTGTATAATTTAGATAAACCAGATATAATCACATGACTGGACTGTGCTTTCAAGGGAAAAACATATACAAGTTAAATACATGTTTGTTTACAGCCTAGAAATAGCATGTTCCAGGACTAATGATTTTCCAACTTCACTGCCACATGATGAAGTAACTCTGGAGAAACCCCCAAAAAAACCAAATGTTAAAAGTTTAGTGTTTTAAATAACTCATCTCAGGCTTTTCAGTTCTTTACATCTCTGCACGCTGTTAAAAATCTGTCATAGACTTGAACGACCACGGTCGGCGATTACGCAAGTATGCAATATGCAGCAACCAGGGGGTAAAGCATGCAAAAATATGATGCATTAGAAATACAAACAAATCTGTCCGCCTGTACAACAAAAGAGGAAATACACCTGGCAGATGGTTGTTGCAACCCGGGCTCTTACTCCTGCTTTACTCTCATTATGGCTACACGCAGGGTAATGGACTGAGAATGTTCCCTCATATGGGGACAGCATCACTTCCTGGGGTCGCGGTCTCTCTTTGTCTTTCACAAACACACGCACGCACACGCACGCACACGCACGCACACACACACACACACACACACACACACACATGAAAGCAGACATCAGACACAAACACGAGGAGACAACCTGACAGACACACATCACTGCGTAGAAGCAAACATAAACACACAGACACACAGATACATACACACAGTCTTCTTTTAATAAGCACCAGCTATTTCACTGATACAGGTGCACAGCCAGTAGACTCCGCTGCCGCTGGCATGAATTAAACATGTCTTGGTTTTAGGCTCTAGTACCTGTTGTTTTTTTCCGTGCTTACTTCTGGTAAATATGCCCAGCAGTCTCAGTCTAATGCATATGTATTTCCCCTCAGCGGCTTCACACTAACTAAGGGTTTCTATCACCTGTGTACACCTGTCACACCGGGAGGGGGGGGAAATATTGATCCTTCGCACGCCTCCAGACACGAAGCTGAAACAGACTCGCAGATGTGCTCGCAGAGAGACGGACGGACAAAGAGCACTTCTTTTATCTTCTTTGCTGTTAGCTTCACATGAGTCAGTCATATGGATTCTTGACTAAAGAGAAGTTGATATGACAAAACAGGAGCAGAGGCCACTCGTCTATGCTGCGCATACACCGACTCCGGTAGATTGTAGAAAACAAAACACAGCTGACAACCTGCGTGATCCATCTGTGCAAGAAATTTTCAATTCCTCGTATTTCTGATGAATTCTTTTGCAATTCAAAATTGATGGTGCTTGACTGAAAAAGAAAAAAAAAACAAAATTGGTCGGTGGGGCAGAGTCAAACATATATTAATAAGAATATAAACATAAACATAATTCACATTGCTCGCGTGTTTTATCGCTTGGATTGGCCGACGTTCAACGATGCCATCCTCCATCGCCGATGGCTGACAGAGCCCAGCATCGTGACCCCCACCCCCACATCCAGGTACACACTACCACACCCACCCAAATCCTGCAACAAAACTTTTTTTCTAATAAATATACTGTAGTAGATTTATTCTTTTGGGTTGGGACTGAAAATAATGAACAATGTTATATCTGGCTCTGAGAAGTTGACACTAATTTGTCACTAATTTCTTAGATGAATGATTATTACACCAATAATTAAGTATTACATTAGTAAATATTTATAACAATCATTATTTTCTATCATATACGTATTTTACTGTATCCGACACTGACATCATACAGACTAGTTAATCTCACACACCTTTTTCCTACGAGCGTCTTGTTCGAGATGCTGAAGGACACGGATCCCTAAATATAAATTCCGGAAGCTCAATTTGGGGATATCATATGGATGAAAGTTAATTTTGGAGAACGCCAATCCCCCCCTGACAGTGACACGACGCGAAACACCAAACTGTCTGCAGGATTAGCTGGAACCCGCAGGATCGCTCAGCGCACCCGTGGCTGTGCAGCGGCTCTCTTCTCTTACAAACTATCTCTGACAGGTACTGACGCTGGGTGTGCGTTGGGAACACAAAGTGACGACGGACGAGTTCAATTTAAGCCCGTCGTCGAGTTAATCAGCTACAGATGAAACGACCAATCCCCCGGCACGTTTGTTATTTTAACCGGTGACGCTGACGCTCAGCAGCACCGGGTTGAAAAGGAGAAGCTGCAGCTGAATGTCGTATTAGCGTAGCTTCGCTAATGCTAATGACTTATTGCTGACTTATTGTCAGCTGAGGAGTTTAGTCAATCTCCCCCCTCGCCAAACCCAAGATGCCATCGTCCTGCACAATGTTTTACTGTACACATCGTCATATGACGACATGGACAAAACAGACTTATTCTTGTGGTTTTAGGGAAACACGATCAACATTTTTCACCATTTTTATGACATTTTATGGACCAAACAACTAATTGAGAAAATAATCGACAGATTAACGGATTATGAAAAAAAATCGTTAGTTGCTGCCCTACTTTAGGCAACAATAACAAAACAAACATTTCTTTCATTTAATGAAAAATCAAACAACACACCATCAAGTATTAAAAAACCAATACCCCTAGAAAAACTCAGGTATTGTATCAAAATATAAAATACAGTATACCTGAACTATTCAGATATACAGTAGATCAGGAACATTTCCATCTATACCCACCACAATTTACAATTGTTCAGTTACAGCAACACCACTCGACTTTCATTAACACCCGTAAATGCAACACGAGACAGAATCAGCCTCCCTCAGTATCAACGGAATATTTCTGCCTCCAACAGAAGACGAATACTCTTCCGCCCCTGTGGTCCCTCCGAGGTGTTTCTTTTTTCCTGCCATTGTTGCCACCGTCGGCGGAGGGCTTGTGTTTAACACTCAGGCCGACTCTGACAGCTCTCAATATGCAGGGCCACTCCTGCCAAACAGACTTATGAATTCCAAACAGCCCGGAGTCATGCTCCATATTTCATTGAAGTTGAATATTTAAAAAGATCAACCCACTCAAAACCCTATAAAACCTATCGTTCTGGGGCCTTGTGTCCTAAAAATAAAATCGCATCTGCCATATTGCATTACAGACAGCCACATCAGCCTCCATCTCTTAACCATTTCCCCCCCTCTCTGTCCCCCCTACTCTCTCTGACAAAACCCATCTGGTAACCAGCCTGTCTCCATCAACACAAGTTTTTTTCCCCCCTCTCCTCTCCCTCTCTTTCAAACAACTGCACACTTCTTGCTGCCGCTTTATCTTGTTCCCTTCCCTTCTCGTCACTGTAAGAGTTTTCCTTCTTCACGCAAACTGGAACTGTACTTCTTACTTGCAAAAAGTGAGCGATGAAAAAAGACTTGAAGATGAGATTTGACAAAATGCAGCAAAATTAGAGTAGATAGACTGCAATGCAGCCTGCTTCTGACAGCGCAGTCTCCGTTAGATCAAAGTGATCCAGCCTCTAATTTATAAAAAATAAAAAAAGTCAGCACAGACAAGTGTGAGGAACGGACAGCATAGAGAGAGCGCGCGTGTGTGTGTGTGTGTGTGTGAGAGAGTTTTGCCCTCACAATGCCTTTAGCAGCCTCGGAGGCTTTGCCTGGCTGTAAAATAACAGTACCATAATTAAGCGTTGGGCATTCATTTATCTAGATATTTATTAATTTCATCAGCAGAACTTGAGCATATCCATAGCAACCCTTCGCCTCGGAGTGCACTTAGTGAAGCAAACATCACAGGGTGTTTAGATCAGAGTGCTGCACATAACATAGCGTACAAGTCACCAGTGACTGATTCAATTTAAACTAGAAGAGCTTCATATCAATAATAAGTGTCATGAGGAAACTTGCCTAGATCATGACTATTGAAAGAAAAGAGGTTCAAGTTAAAAGGAAAAATCCTCTGAAAGTTGACACAACAGGAGCGGCAGCAATTATTTGATTAGTAATTGACTAATAAATTAATTGGATTAATCAATTAATTGGTCAATATAGTAGTTCTTTGCTCCTCTATGACAGGAAACTGAATATCTTTGCTTCGTTGACAAAACAAAAAAACATCTTGGGCTTTGGGAAACACGATCGACACGTTTCACCATTTTATCACTGTTTTATGGACCTAATAACGATCAGTTAATCGATAATGAAAATAATCGTTAGTTGCAGCCCTGGACACAACACCTCTTAACAACAATGTATCTATCTAATTAGAAAATTAGATGAACAGCTTTTGACAACATTCATAAGGACTCTATCCACGAAAGGCCTTTGAATTCAATAACAGAGTATCCACTGAAATTTACAATATGCAAATGTGATCATTCCACTTGATTGCAGATATTATCTTTGATGAATAAACTTGACATACAAGCATGTACAAGAACCAGTGGGCAGGAGCATCTGCAGGCGCCCACCAGTTGGCAGGAAAAAAGAAATTAGATCAAATCAACCCATGCTAGAATTACAACTAGCAGAAGTCGGACTGATGGTGACATTAAAAATAAATAAATATCATTAACATAAAATTGCCTGGTGTTGAATGTCAGCGGTGAGAGGCTGTTTGAAACTACTTTACAACTTAAAACGAATGTGCGGCGCATCTTCCCCCCCTCCAACAGTCTCTGTCAAATTAAAGACGAATAATAAGATACACCTAATGTAGGAGAAAAACAAACAAATGAAATCGTGTGGCATGTTTTTAAAACTGCTTATTCAAACTTCACACTCACTTCCTGCTGCTGCCTCAAAGTAAAAACACAGTGAAACACGCATGAAATAGTTAAGTGGAGACAAATTTGAAATTTTCCTCGCTCTGCTAATTGGAAAAGACGGGAGCGAGCGGCGGTGAGTCCAAATCTAGACTTAAAAAACAAGCCATTAGTAAATTATCGGTCATGTCACAGGCGCCACATGCTTTTCCGCAGTCCATCGGCTGAGGGGCTCCGAGGGCTTATTGTGCCCCCCACACACACACACACAAATAAGGTACTACTCAACTGTCATGTTACCCCAGAGAAAATCCTGAATTGGCAAAATATTTGGTCTGTCTATTTGGTCTGAGCAGCCCGACGCTGTGACTCATCAGTGAGAGAAGAGAGGGGGAAACTTCACATGGCACCACCACGGGGCTTTGGGGTAATATATCGCTATGCGCTCTCCTGCAACCGCTGGAGCTCGCTGACACATCAATGCAATTACAATCGTGGCCGTGTCCCAGTGAAGGTCAGCTGGCAACCACTCAGACCAGCGCAGAGAGAAACAAAGAGACAGTAAGAGAGTAGAAGAGCAAAGGGAGGCGGTCGGAGAGGAAACAAATTAAGTGACAGGGCGGCGTGGCCGAGTGTGCAGCTCAGCCCCTGTCCAGGGGCTCGGCAATTAAAAATACATGCATCAGTGGTCTACGCAACTCTCTGAAGAACGCATCATAATGCATTTACACAAGCAACACGCGTGTGTGAAAACGGACGCGACTATTCGGACACTGTGGGCGGCCGAGTGGGCGTGCCCATTTCATATTTCTCATGCTCTTAGAGCGGACGTCTGGCACAGCCTTGGTCGGCTCAACGAACCTCTAATCGATGCGGCGGACAAATGATGTGGCAAAAACGGAGGTTACACACATCGCGGCTCAGGGGACCACATTAACCCAGTCACCTCGAGAGGTATGGATCTGCCCAAGGGAAGGCCGTAGCTCATCGCGTACGCACCGACTCCTCCGCGAGGCAGACACGAGTGGGCCAAGGACAGCGGTGTTGACGAGATTGGACTCTATTGATTCTAATCGATAAGGGGCTGAACAGGAGAGCGTACCCTCTCCAGATGAGGGAGCACATTTAAATTTACGAAGATCCGCTCTGCAGCCGGTAGCAGTCGGTGAGCGCCGAGGGGATAACTTTCAGGCCGACTGGGACCTGGAACAGTGACCCCGGTGCGTGTGTGTGTGTGTGTGTGTGTGTGTGTGTGTAGGTGAAGGCAATAAATGATTATTTGAGTCTACGTACAAGTGTGCACAATTACCCAGCCGCTGGTACAGCACACGTGCGCGATACCTGTGCATGTATCGATGGTTTAGCACAAAAGCACCTTTAACAGATCCGGCCTGAGGGAGAGAGAGAGCAGCGCTTTACTGTAAGTGTGTCCTCCATCTCATTCCTTCTGAGGGCTCCCAGGTGGCCCATAGCAATCCATACTCCCCCCCAACATGCTCTACTGTACTGTGCGTCTCGACGGCCCATGGAGTCAGCAGCAGAGTGGACAATGGAAGAGGTTAATATTGTAAATGGCCAGCAGAGCAACGCTGCCAAATGGGTCTCAACGCGGTTAAAGCTTTGACTGTGACAAAGAGCGGCTTGAAGAAAAAAATTGATGAGCACAGTATTGCCTTACACATGTTACTGGTTTTGCTCGTAGTGCTCGTGTTTGCCTTGACCTACAGACACGAGGTGCTTGCTGTGTGGGTTCATTTGAACATGGCCGTGCTCAAAATCAACATTTACTGCCCCTTTCGTAGTTAAAAACCTTGCACAAGACAACAACAACAAACAAAAGTCGAAACGCACACAAAGACACACGGGGTGTCACGAATCACCAACTGGGATCAATGTGCCGGGCTTAATGTCTAAGATACAGCCGCATCGATTCGAACCGCTTGAAACCAAACAAAGCTGAATCGATGAAGGCATTTCTGTATCAGAAGAGGTCAATATGACAGGCGTTTCTTTAAAAAAAAAAAAAGCAGCTAATAATGTCTTTTAGTCCGAGTGGTTCTCCGCCCGTCGTATCGGCTCAGTGGTCATGTGTTGCCCACCCGTCGCTCATAAGAAGAAAGGAAAAAGAAATATTCTGTCTCCAGAATCCCAAGTCAAACAAACTCTTAATATTCATTCACTTCCATTCCATCATCCGTATCGCTCATCCTTTGAGGGTTGCGGACAGATCGCCAGGCCGTGGCAGGGCAGACATATAAAGACATCAACCACCCACACTCGTATTCAAATGTACAGGCAAAAAAAATTGAGTCACCAATTTTCCCTCTAGTTGCATGGTGAGGCCCCGGACGGACGGCAGATTCAAACCCAGAACCCCTATTGTTGTGAGGCACCACTGTGCCAATTGAATCCAAGGCAAATAGCTGTATGGGCCTGTGTGGCCCTCCCAATTCAATGGTAGGAGAAACACTGGTATTGTATCAAAATCGAATTGTGTTAAATGACTTCCTTGGAAAATATACTATGATCTCGATGTATATTAGATCGGTGTCAGAACGCAGTCGGATGTACAAAACAACATCTAGATGTATGGTTATTTTCCTTAATCAGCCAATGGAAGGAACAATGGCTCAGTTTGAGACATCAGAGCATACAGGAGCGCCCGCGGCACAATCCTACGTGCAATTATCACACCGCCAATCAGCGCACGCACACAAACACACACACACACACACGCACACACACGCACACACACGCACACACACACAGGAACAAAGAAGACATCGAGGTGGGGACACAAACAAGTGAATAACTTCAGAGAAGAATAAAGAAAACAAAGCACCGTGCCAGCATGTGACATCCTCTTTCTGGGAAACAATCAGGTTTCGCTTTGGTGCCGTTGTCTGTCGGTAGCATTGATCAGGCAGGAGATAAGTAGAACAGGGGGCGAGAGCTTGGCGATGTGAGGCTCCGGCCCGACTTAAAGGACAGTGACTTTGAGCTAGAACGGCCCCTCATTAGGATTTAGCAGAGAGAAATCGTCTAACCAGGAAGGTCAATGAAATAATGACTCCCCCCCTCCCAAAAAAAACAAAACACATCATAACTTGACCACAAAAAACAACAGCAATAAAAAAAAAACATACACCCACGGAGAAAAAATGCAGGTCCGCTGGTGTGGTGAGAAAATGTCTTTTGCATAAGTTAAGTGGAATAATGTGAAGTAATGGCTAGTGCAACTGGTATCTGAGGACTGGGGCGCGAAAGCGAGGTATTTATGACGGGAGACGAGAGTTTTGCCTTGGCAAAAACAACAAGTCACATGAATAAATGTGAAAAAGAAAGAAGAAGAGAAAAAAAAGACCGACCCCGGCAGAGGCAATTATGCAAAACTGCAGAGGAATTGGTTTCTCTTCTGCTGCCACGTGGAGGGAGAGGCCAAGTATCCCGCAACACGCAACAGGTGCTCGGGGGGAGGAAGAGGTCTAATGGGAGCAACACGTAACGGATCCGAAAGGCTTTTAGAAAAAAAGAAATTTAATTAGACTGGGGTGTAATAAATACTCATTAGCACCCGAATGCAGCGTATCAAACGTGAAATTGAAATGCTTGTTTGTCAGGTTCGACCATAGGTTGTGCAGGTCCTCACCTTTGCGCTCATCGGCTCCTTCGATTGCGGTCGAGGTAACGCGTTCGCTCAGCTGAGATAATGACTTCATTAAGACTTCTGTCAATGTCCACCTCTCCCACTGGATCAGTCGGTGAAGCTACACAGTCAAACTGCAAACCCATGAATAAAGTCTTCCTTCTAAGGCGTTTTTTTCCCCCTGTTGTTTTGATACGGGTCTCCGACACTAGCAGACACCACTCAGTCAAGAAAATCATCTGGAGGCAAGATCCCTGCAATTAGCACCGCCGCCCACACACACACTGCAAATGCAGTGAACAGAATGTGCGCCGCGCAAGAGTGAATGTCATGAAAAGACAACATGTGTGGGAGAGAGAGAGAGAGAGAGAGTACACAAGAGTCATGTCAAAGTATAGTCAAAACTTAGCCTGAAAGCTGGCTCGTAAAAAATACCTACATTCGCGACGGCAATTACAGAAGCAGCTTCGGCAGTACGGGGCTGTGTTGCCCTGGCAATGCACAAATCAGATTTTTGTTTGCGCTGATTTCATATCTGCCAAACCACTTGGCGTTGGAATTGCTTGAGTCTGAACATAATCAGACATCTCTAAACCGAGAGGGACGACAACAGGAGGACAACCGGCTCACATATCCGGGAAGATCCGGCGGTATTATCCCGGTGTATGGCATGCACACATTTAGCACAAGTCTTATTTCGCTACAGCAAATGGATGATGATGAAAAAAAAACACTCACTTTCAAAATAAAATTATTGATGCCAATAATTATGCCCAGTTCTTCAGAATGGGATAATGGAGGGGGTGGGGGGGAGCGAAATTACTGGCTGTAGATCATGTTTTCTCAGGGACAAGTGAGAGGAAAGCGCAGCATTAATTCATGTTTTGATTAGGTTACTTGTGAATACAAAAAACACTTTGTGCACTGGGCTGCAGAAACGTTCAATTAAGGGAAACACAGTTTGTTTGGCAGGTATAGCTTATGATCTGAGGTAGTCTGGATTGCCAAAGAGCAAAAGTTAGTGCATGATCACGACAAATTCGCCCAGACAATTGTTTTTTACGTGCGTGCTGCAAGTTTGGTTACTTGAACAAGCCTTTGATGAGTAGATTAAATCCACCTGAATGGATGCTACAGTGAAACGAAAAAATTTGACCTTTTGGACAATGTTCCAAATTTGCTTGAATTTAATCTCTGGTCAAGAAAT
This sequence comes from Scophthalmus maximus, assembly GCF_022379125.1. Taxonomy (NCBI): domain Eukaryota; kingdom Metazoa; phylum Chordata; class Actinopteri; order Pleuronectiformes; family Scophthalmidae; genus Scophthalmus; species Scophthalmus maximus. Next base: position 6,193,245 of record NC_061518.1, read on the forward strand.
AGTGCAGAATATTAAACATTTCTTCTTCGTTTTAGGTGAGATTCTTTTTTTTTTTATTTCTCTAAAACCTGAAACCTTAAAGCGCTACTTTGGCCACAGGATTATTGATAATTTAAGACAATTATCCATCAGAGGTTAGTGATGTCGGGAGGATCTCGACTCCAATTGACTTTCCCTACGTTGTGTCAAATGAATATTTCGCTCGAGCTCAAATATTTCTACTCGATCAAGTGAACCGAATGACGCAAAATTCCCTGCTGTAGGCTTACTGTTAATTTCCAAGACGTCACTGTGTGCGAATGACTTGATCACAACAAAATGACGGGAGAAAATTATGAAATGATTTAAGCCCTGACACCGTTTTTTTTTAATACAGACCTCGCTCACTGTAATGTTTTCACCTATGAAAGGATCAGCTACCAATATCTATTTCTGAATGAAACTGGTAGTAATCACCAAGGTCTAATCTAACACTCAGCAGAGCTATTCAGACGTATTCGAGCACGCACAGCCTCGCAAACAGAAACGTCTTGGGCAGAACCAGGGCCATCGACGCAAAACACACCTCCAGCAACGGGCGGCTCTGTGGTGGTGCTGGACGGAGAGAGGGGATCTTCGTCGCGCTCATGTTTTCCACTCAGCATGTGCACGGTCACTGCCGTGAACGAACCACGGAGGACGCACAGAGGAAAACGCCACGCCAAAGAGAAAGAAAAAAAAAGAGAGGGAGCTATGGTCAAGGATTCTCTTTTTCTTCTTCTTCTTCTTCTTTCCATCGCCGTCACGATCTCCTGACATGTTGCAAGAGGGGTGTCAGCATGACTAATGCCAACTGATTGACACACTATATAAATCATTTTTTCCGACGACCACAGCAACAGGAACACAACACCTAGTGATCAGTACGGAGCTCTAGCTTACGAACCCGCTCAACTCGACGACATGGTTGTTATTGTAATTTGATTAGATCTAATGTTTGAAAATGGAACATTACACATGCAGCACGGGTGGAGAAAAAAAAGAAAAAGGGGCCCCAGGACACAGAGACTGGCACATACACGGACACACATCATGCTAATGTCTCGTCCTCTGTGGCTGCTGCTTTAAAATGCTGGTGGCATTTTATACAGGAGGACTGTGACGGATCCTGACAACATCTCCCTTGTTACTACCCCTCGTCCCTCCCTCCCTCCCTCATCCCCTCTCTGTCATGCAGACGGCGTTTCTGTGGCAAACGGACAAACCACCTCTGTGGCCGGGGCCTTGGCATTTGTGCAGAGTGGGACCGGGGAGCAGAGCATTAATTCCTCATCATCTGCCTTGTGGACGGCGGATAGGTACCGGGAGGAAAGGACTGGTCGGACAGCTGCTTTATATCAAAACTGTGATATATTGTCTTATTTTTTGGATCAGAGTGGCTGTGATTTTTTTTAACTATGGCCTCCAATTATGAACAGGGCTTTAAAGGGACAGGAAGCGTTTCTGGAGAAAGCTTGTCGTGGTTGTATTGCTCTGCCCGGGCGGCGAACCCGGGGCCCGGGTAGTGCGATGCACGAACCACTAGGCCACAACCGCGTTGCAGCACGTTTCTTAGGGTGCCATCGAGTGTTGTTTACGAACTGCACTCGCAGGGTTGTGTGGTGCGGTCCGGACCATTTTCTTGGTTTTCGATTTACGGAGCCTGGGCTGAGCCTGAAAACCCGGACTGTTTTCCGGAAGGGCACACAAAAGCGAGAGGAAAAATTGACTGATTTAATTTTTTTTTTTTTTTTTACAAAACTAGTTTTACTAATGAATCGCTTACTGCCCCTTTAAGAGGGAAATGTTTTGGCCAGCGACTGCAGATTTCTTGCAGATTTAATTTCATTTATCAGCCCGCTTTATACGCCGACAGTGCTGAGGGTATCGACGAGCAATGACGATATGCAGCGTATACAAAGGGAATACATGACATTGTACAAAAAGGAAAGATGGAGAGGGTTAACACAATCAAGATGCAATTCATTGTAAAGGCAATAAAGGGAAAAGTATGCTTTTATAAAGCGATGGGAACAGATGACCGGGAGAGGAAGGCAGAAGGAAAAAAGTAGAAAACCAGAGAAGGCACAGGGAAGGAGAGTGGGATTTATTTTCAGCTGTCAACGGCACTTAAGGCCATAAACACATACAAAGCTTCTGCCTTCGGGGCATTGGGACAATATTGGTCAGTGTGTGTTTTGTGTGTGATGGATGATCCTCCAGGTTTACGTCGTTTGTCATCAGGGTGTTGACATAACAAGACCCGGGCTGAATCTAATTCTCATTGGGAAATCACAAAGTTGTGGCAGCCATGTGCGCCGCTCGACACTGTGACCCTGGTGCAGGTGTAACGGGGGCTGGAAGGTTGCTCTTCTTCCTCCGACAACGGAAGACGGAGGAACAAGAAACAACAACAACAACAACAACAACAACAACAACAGGCACTACCCAACAATTTATAGCAGCACTAACTTGATGCATTGGTCCCTGATATCCACATGTTGACATCATGAGAACATTTCCCAAGAATAAACATATCTTATCATACTGTTGCAACATCTTGAGTGAGAGAATGAGCAAACCCAGTAGGACACTAATGATCAAATCTGAGTGAAGGGAGAAAAAAAACAAATCAACCCCTTTTCCAACTATGGATCAAAGGAAACAAAGAGAAATAGCGTTGCAAAATGACTTAATTCATCCCCTTTATGACAGCCTGTCCACGAGGGGCTTGGTGTACAAACTGGGCTGAGGATAATTAAATACCAGCAGGCAAAATACATCCTGAATAGTGTCTGTGTGGGCAGTGCACCAGACAGAAAAAAAAAAAGCAGGTGATGCCTTTTTCACGAGATGTCGGAGCGTTCTGGTTCTCACATTATTCCCTTGTACTTGCTTCTGCAATCGCCACAGAAATGGCCACTAACATTCGAAAAACTCCATTGTAACACAAGAGAGAGAGAGAGAGAGAGAGAGAGAGAGAATTTGTTGATTACAAACTGGACCTTGAGAAATGACACTGAAACGGCAGGCGTTTTAAATCATTTGTCATTACAGCTTCGAGTAGAACATGCATTTGCGCCGTGTTCTCTGCAATATGCAAATCCAGACCCAATTGGCGGTGACTCAATCTCTGACTGAAAATGAAAGCTGCTTTCAAGAAGTAATAAATTAAGACTCCGAATCTACTTCAGAAAAGAACTCCCCCCCCACACACGACTTCTTTAAAGGTACTAATGAGTGTCTACAGCGACCAAAGATTATTCTCATGATTATTTCATGTGTTACTTGACTGACTTGCCCATAAAAAAAAGCTTTGAAGAATGTCCATAGTTGCGTTCGTGAATTGCTTGCAACAAAACGCAAAGATATTTAACGCAGTAAATCCTCATATCTATGAAGCTGGAAACCAGGGGGAACTTGGCCTTTAACATTTAGCACTGCACTCCAATAATTTTCCCGTGTAATTTTTTTTTCACGCTGCTCACCCTGCTGAGGTAATGTGGGTTAAATAATGCAGCATATCTAATGTAATGTATGGTTCTGCACACCCATTGACAATTCCGCCAGTGAGCCTTGTGTGTGGGCAGATGCCTGTATGTCCGAATGATTAACTGAGTGACCGAAACAGAAAGAGAAAGATACTGCAAAAGGGAGAGGGGGGGGGGGGGGGGGGGGGGGGGGGAGGAGCAATGTCTCAGATGCATGCATATAGCCTGCCAGTTTGGCTCGGGCGGACAGTGACCTTGTTTGCATGATTAGTGGAACCACTGGGGCGTGATTGGCCCCGTTACATTATTTTCCCTGTCTCTCTCCTCTTCCTCCCTGTCATCTCTTATTTATCAGCCCAACTCTCCTTGAGTCCCCTCTTCCTCCTTTTATTAATTTTTTTTTTTTTTTACCTTTGTTTCCAACCTACAGTTCCATTTCTTTAGTGACACATAACAACAGGTGTCCACACCTCTCCAACTCTGTGAAATACATGCTCTCTAGGAGAGGTCTGGAGATGAAGAAAGACGATAACAATGCGATAGAAAAATGGTCTATGGGCAGAAAAGACAAAAAAAAAGAAGAAAAGGAATTTTCTTTAAAGCTGGGCAACTTTTGAGCATTTGTAGGGTGTACATAGGAGGCTGCACAAGGTAAACTCCTTTTGTTTTAACCAGAAAATGAAGAAAAAATAAAGGCATAGCTTTTGCAGGTCAGATTTAAAATGAAATAAAATGTTGTGGACACTATTTATCACCACTACGAGACCTGATTTAAAGGCAGAAGTGAAAATCATTCAAATATTCGAAGAAACAAGGAAGGTATTCAGGAAAGAGACATTATATTGGGAGACAACTGCGATAAAAAACATCATATAAGGAGACGATCTGCTGAAGTTTTATTTTAGAATAAGATTCACCAGTAAGTGAATACTTAAATGCTAAATGTACTTTTTTTTCATTTGCTCTAAAAATTGCTCCTCTAAATGACATCAAGTAATGCTGGTTATCTCGAAGTGGAAACACAACCAAGATGCCTGCATGGCATGACTTTGAGCTGTGGCTGGAGGCTGAGCTGTGCCAACAAGCGCAGAGCCGTAATAACACAAGTCAGTGGTGTCAGAGAAGAGTTAAGGCAAACTGCTCTGACGCACAGGAGAGGGAGGGAGGGAGGTGTGAACTTTCTCCTCCTCCTGCTCAATGCAACACCTGAGTCTCATTGTGGGTGACTGCTTTTTTGGTGGGTGGGTGCAATCATGGCTATTGTCGTTGTGAATTGTTGCCAAAACTCCACGACATTTCCTCATAATATGACAACTTTGTACACATTTTTAATTGACCTCCCTTCAAAGTCTTCGTTTGAGGCTTCCTGTGAATTCTGTGAGAAAGGAGGTCTTTGGGGGTGAATAGAACATTCATTCAGCCATTGTATGTTGAGGGTTTTTCAGAATGTTTCTTTTTATGCTCTGAAAAGCGCACACGGACATCCTGAAATTGAAATGGAGCAGCTGTGACCCTGAGGTAATGGTTTGAAATGGGTTGACATAGACGGAGTCAGGTGAAGACGTCTGAATGACAGGGGCAAAATGGTGTTTGACGGCCAACCAGTTAGGGAGTGGTTTCAACTGTCATCTCTGTCAACATGGGAATAGGAGCAGGGTGGAGGGAAAACTGTGTGTGTGTGTGTGTGTGTGTGTGTGTGTGTGTGTGTGTGTGAAAGAGATGAGATACAGAGGGTGAGTCAGAAAAAGAGAGAGAGAGAGAGAGAGAGAGAGAGAGAGAGAGAGAGAGAGATATTGCTGATGCATTCATGAGCCAAAAAAAGAAGAAAACAAAACAGAGGAACAATGTTGTAGTGAACACAAATAGTGCTGCGGGTCATGTTTCTGAGTCCACACTGTATATCACATTTTGATGGAGGCAGAAAAAGTGGACTCATGCTATGAGGTGATACGAGGCTGACACAATTTAGATGGACAACTGGGCTCTGTGGAAGAATCACGGGGACAAATCAATCGCTTTAGACCGGAAAAGATATTCAAATACAAGAATGTGCACGACGGGGGCAGAACTTTTAAAGACGATGTCTTTAAAAAAAAAAAACGGGTGATGTTATTTAATGGTGCAGTCAGAGATGTTGGAAACCAAGCGGGCTGAGTGGAACAGCTTGATAAAAGGCATGAGATGTCAGACTTTGAAGGGAGAAGTGTTCACGGCTGACAAACCCTGCTGAACGCGTCTTATTCTTTTGATGACACTTGAGGTAGGACTGGGTGCGGTGAGACTCATTAACATTGAAATTGGGAAAAGACACTCTGAAGCTTCGGGGCTGGAAATCGATCACGATTGCTTTTTCGGTGTCCCTACAGCACCGAGTATCAAAAAACTGTCAAGCACCGAAAGGCTAAAGCCTTTTTGGCCAGATTCTGAAGTAGGGTTTGTTTAATCTTTGATTACATTTTTTTTGGACTTGACTCGCAGTTTTGTCGATGTTGGACAATAATTCGTTTCGGCAAAGCCGAAATAACGGATGCGCTAGGTTGAGACAAAATCACATTCACACAGTATTTGTCTTATATTGTTGAACAGAGGAAAAAGGTTCGGCAGAATAAACATGGAAATATACCTCAAAGTTAGGCATTATGTATTCCTTTGGTAAATGGTACTGAAACTCAGGTGTTGTATGGCGAAAGCCCAAATGAAATTCTATGTAAATGTGACCAAGAGCTTTGGGAAATTAGTGAATTATCATAGTATTTATGAGTCAGTTTTTTTTCTGTGCAATTAAAAAAGCTGACATGCAAATATATATGATTACAATATATCTAATGACCATGTGAAAGGGTCACTGTTACTCATTAACCTACAGAGAACCGTCAGCTGAATCTGCAGCTTTCAGGTCACAGTTTCGTAGTTGGCAACTGTTTTCACTTAACAAGCTCAAAGACCCCTCGGCACACGACCTGTCCCTCGAAGCGAGAAGAGCGTTGAACAACAACAGGGTCAAATATTTCCCTCCGGAGAAGAGAGAGGATATCAGACTGACTGTAGATTCAATAAGTAGCCAGAGACAAAGCTCCACATGAAAGGATAATGCAGCTCTGTAACTGCATTTTCATATGTTAATTAGCATCTGTCCAGCCTCTCAACTCAAAATGTGAAGTCATGTCAATGTGTCCAGAAACTTGTTTCTGCTGCCCCCAAGTGGCCCCACCCCCCACGCCCCAAAAAACAGCTATTGCTGCTTAAACCTTGGAACAGAGTTTCATGATTTGGCCACTCTCTACGATTCGAATGAAAGGTGACAGTCACGACCTGTAATCTGCTTGACACCGCAGAGAAGTTATTCCCCAGTTTACAAGGGTGTGATTTTTGGGGGTCAGGACAATTAACGCAACGCAGAACAGAAGGGATGAATTAGCGTGACTGTCCTTTCCCTGGAATACAAGTACAGATTTTTCTTTCTCTGTCTCTCACACACACACACACACACACACACACACACACACACACACACACACACACACACACACACACACACACACACACACACACACACACACACACACACACACACACACACACACACACACACACACACACACACACACACACACACACACACACACACACACACACGGGTAGCCCTGTGTCCACACAGCCGGCCGTGTGCCAAATGTTTAATGAACATCGGCTGGCAGACTAACATGACCAAACTCTGGCCCACACCGCTGTTAGATGATTAGCTGCGACCCGCGGGGAAAGTGCGCGCCGCGCACACATGCGCAAACACACACTTTCACTCAACGGTTGTATAGAGACGGGGCATTTGTGCATTCAGTGTGGTGCTAATAATGGGTACAATTCCCCAAACGCACTGGTGAATGAAAGACATTTGTCCATTTCGGACTCTAATTTTCCTCTATACTGTTTACTTATTTCTCCTTTCTCATTATTGCTGTCCCTCATATCTCTCCTTTACATCTCTCTCAAGACCCCCCGCACATTTTGAAATTTATTCTCATATTTCCTTTCGTTCTACCTCCTATAGACTGTGTCCGTCTTCCCCCTCCATTGTCATTATTTTCCTTGTGTCATGCGGCTACTAGTCAACTGTGACAGCCAAACTAAGAGGCTTTATTCTTCAGCAAAGAAAAAGAAAAAAAGATCTCTTTTGCAGTAAGAAATTATAACAGGAAAACGGGGCTTTGCACATACAAATAGGGCTGAGTTACACAAAAGGGCACATTTATATATTTTGAGGTTAACCATAGTGTAAACACAGCTCAAGGCTGCAAGTGGCTTTGTGCAGCTGCTGCACTTGCTCATGTTCAGCACGCCTGCAGACATATAATGGCAATACAAGCATGGGGATGTGAGGCAGGTCCAATCCGCCCAGTGCCGCCGAGACATTTCACTCAAAACGTATAAATTCAGAGATACAGATTCACATTCATCCTGTAGGCATCATGGAGATGCGAGCCACATTTCAAAGCAATCCTTCAACGGTAAACATTTCATTTCTAAATGGTGAACTGAGAAATATGCCGACAGACATGCAAGAGCCATAGGGGTCCATAACACGAACATTAATCTAGCATAAATGTTAATACAACCATTTTAAAGTGTACGTTGGTGAATATGCACAATATGAATGTCAAGTCAGTGCCAGACCTACAGGAAGCCCAACAGCCATCAAAAATATTCATCTTAATCATCAAACCCCTCTTAAACACTCTAAAAGCTTTAGCCTATTAGCCAACAGCTATTGATACTATAAACATAAACACGTGGATTAGAGCTGCAACAGTAAATCGATTAGTATTTGACAACGTAATTAATTGGAAACTATTTTGATAATCGATCAATCGGTTCAAGTAGTTTTTATGGCGAAGAAATTGTCAAAATTATCTGATTTCAGTTTCTTAGATGTGAATATTTTCTGGTCTCTTTGCTCCTCTGTGACGGTGAACTGAATATCTTTGGTGTGTGGACAAAACAAAACATCATCTTGAGGTTTGGGGAAACACGATCTACATTTTTCACCAATTTAGGACATTTTATGGACCAAACAACTAATGGATTAATCGAAAAAATAATTGACAGATTAATCGATAATGAAAATAATCATTAGTTGAAGCCCTAATGTGGATCAATATAATCTATGAATTATGACGACGGAGACATAAGATGTTATTGTGACTGTCTGTCATTCACACCAAACAACCTCACCCACATTGGATTATTCAGTGAGAATATGAAAATGATCACATCTGCCAAAACTCACATATGACGTGACTTGTGAAAACAAACAAATACACACATGCTTGCGCATCTCTATCCTTTGCGAGCACACGCACTGATATAATGGACTCGCCGACCTTGCCTCTGACCTTAACCAACACAACTTATAATAAATACACATACCAGGGAACCCCCTGGCTTGAGCAGGTATTCTTAATGACATGCAGTAGAAGAAATGTGCTTCGGTTGCATCAGTTTGCCAGGAATAAAATCAAAACCAAGGCGTGTGGAAAATTCAGGTGAGATGATAACCTGTGTGTATAATAATTCCGATTGCTGCAGCTTCAATTCATTATTTTTTTTCCCCACCATGCTTCTGTGTTTTCTGTTAAAGATAAATTGATGTAAAAACGAGGAGAATTTCACAGTGTGCCCTTGTCGTTGTTTTTTAACAGTGTGGATTTCACTCCAGTTCAAGAATAAAACTAAAAAGTTAAACCAAACAGCTCTGTGGTTGTGTTACATATACACATAGGTAAATGATGAAATACGCTGCAAAATATCTTGAACACAGTTGCTGGGGATTCTATTTCTTCTTCTTCTCTTGATTCATACTCATGCTCGACTGTGACTTGTTTATTTAAAACTGTGCAAAGCCTCCCCGGCATTTTTAACACAGGCGTCTGGGGGAAGAAGCATGGTTAACAAACGAAGGAACAAAAAATCGAGGAGGTCGCCAGCTGGGCAGGACGGATATTGCTCGGGATAAATAGGGTGTGAATAACGAGAGATTAGGTGGTTAGAGACTCTGCCTGCGTTGGGTAGGTAATCTGTCGCAGCAGGATGTACCGAGTTATTTAGCTTAAGAAGAGCATTGGGAGCGTTGTGTTTTTGATTAATCAATTCATATCAACCAGTGTTTTTACAAAAGATGTATCACACTCCATACGGCTGTAAAAGCCATAACTCAATTTGGCCCTTTTCTATTGCCTCCATTACTGATAACAATTTTTTGGGGCTTCTTTACATCTTCCAGTTGTACTCTTCTTTTTTTTCTTATCCTTGTCTCAACTCTATTGTACTTGTACACAAACGTATGTGAAAAAATTGAGAAAATATGTCTTTATTAAAGAAAAAGAAACCTTCTCTGCAAGCAACAGAAACAATATCTGAGCTCACCATAAGGGATCAAGCAGTCCTGAGTATGAAACACAAAGGACCCATGAGTGGCACATGAAAAGGCCACAACTACTAGACCTCATCCTCAAACTTTACTTTGGAACCGCCGATTGAAAAAATTGATTTTGTTTTGAAATCTATTCATCTAAATGTTGTATTGCAGCAGTTTATTCTTTTTGTGATTTAAATTGTATATCTTCTCTCTCTGAGTTTCAGATTCACCGCCTGTTCAAACAACATCATAAGTCACACCATGGGAATGCGAGAGAACAAATTTTAATGGGTGAATCAAATGTCAGACGTTTGAATCTCCGTTTGAACTTTAAAATCCCCCTATTTGCTGCTCATTTTTTTGTTACGTTATAAGGCAACAACAATGGCAAGCTGAACACATGAGATGATGTAAAGGAATAATCAGAGAGATTAATGTAACAGAAATAAATGACAATCCCTTTCTTAAGGTTAAAGCTTTAATCTTTTTAAAGGCCATATGCTAAAATGTCCCTCACTTGCACTAGGGACGTATGCCAGAATGTTTTGAAGTATTTTATTTCTTTTTTTTTAATGTAGGGGGAAATTTTAACAAAAAAGAAGAAAAAGTATATGGGAAGATTTTTCAGTGTCGGTTATCAAGTTGTTATTATTAATAGTTGTAAATTATCTTATAGGTGCTTAGTCTGGTGTAGCCAGACTAATACTAACATTAGTATCGTCAAAAGTATTTTGACAGAATATATGGAATCAGTATTCTCATATAACCTGTAGCCATAATAATGACAGAGAGAGAACGAGAGTTTAACATTGGCTTTTGAATAGTATGGTTTCTATATTTAAGACTAGAAAAACTATGAAACTACATGTTTACCTTGCAACAAGTAATTTCTGTATTAACAAAATGTTTCATGCACTTTGGGGAAATCAAAGCTAAAGGACGTGATCCATATATAATCCTAATATCTGAGCCACATTCTTTGTGGCATATGAAAGAGATGTTCCTCTTTCATGTATGATAGATGCTATAGTATGTCAGATATTTCACTGTCACATTCTTTCTATTAAATCCGCCCCTGTGAGATGCTTTTCTCACCAGGCGCATACATTTTTAGTCAAAAGTTCGCATACGTACTCCTGTCAGCCACACTATGGAATCCAGGCACCGAGGCGTTGAGCATCAGATGTGTTGAATCCAATCCATGGGCTATGGCTTCCATGGAGCGGGACAGTTTTACAGCAAATCCCACAGATTTTCAATTGGATTGAGATCTGGGGGATTCAGAGGCCACATGGAGACCTCAAACAATTTTTGCAGTGTGGCAGGACACATTATGCTGCTGCAAGAGGCCACAAGCATCAGGAAATATAGGCGCCACGAAGGGGTGTACTTGTACAGAGACAATATGTCAAAGTAGCATCCACATGAATGCCAGGACCCAAGGTTTCCCAGCAGAGCTTGGCATCACAGCGTCTCTGTGGCTTGCCACCTACCCATAGGGCATCCTGCTGCCATGATGTTATTCATCAGACCCAGGTCACCTTCCCACATTGCTTCATGGTCCAGCTCTGACGCACTTGCAAAGGTGGACAGGGGTCAGCATGGGGAATTCGGTCTGCTGCTATGCAGACCCACAATCGGTAAGCAGCGATTCCCTGTGCGTTCTGACAACTTTCTATCATTGCCAGCTTTTAGGTTTTCAGCAAATTGTGCTACAGTAGCTCTGTAGGACTACATTGGCCAGCCTTGGCTGCCCATGACACTGTCATCTGTTCACCAGTTGTCCTTCCCTGGACCAACCCCCAAAACCTGCCATTTCGGAGATGTTCTGATCCAGTTGTTTAGCAATTACAATTTGACCCTTGTCACAATCACTCTAAGAAATCAACTTTATAAACTGTCTGACATATCCCATCCATTGACAGGTTCCATTGTATGATATTTTAACATTTTGGCGTGGTGGCTGATCTTTATATATGTACGACAGAGTGCACTTGACACACTGTACAGTACTGTGCATATTGATAATTTTATCATAGAATTTTTATGTATAAACAATAGGTATAGTACGTAGTTATGGAGTTTGTACTAAACATTATCGACCACTGCAAGGCAAGAAACTATAAGAGAATAGTTTAATAAATGTAACTATACGTCACAATAAAACATCCTGAATGGATTACTTACATTAAGGCAATTTTTCTGTAATGTAGTTAAAATAGTTCATTATCTTATTCAATGTGTGCTTATTTGCATTCATTTCCAGAGCACAAATCTGTAAACTATGGATAAAGCCAGGTTTGAAATGCCTGTTTCATTTTGTTGACATATCTGAGCCAAAGGTTTTTGCAGAGGGGATTTGGGATCTCTCTTTTTTTTATCACTCCATATATGAGAAAATACTGTCAACAGCCATAAAAAGAAAAATCAATTTTCGCTATGTTTGTAGGTCTAAACTGTTTTATAAATCAGGCTATGAATGATAAGAAGAAACCCCTCTGTAAAAGCCTTTAGAATATAAATAGGGATAAAAGTATAAAAGTTTGTTGAATATAAGTGGGACTGAAGTGGAGATTTCAGCCTTCAAAGATATGTATGGTGATTGAAATCTACAAATGCAAATGTAAAATAGACACCTATGTGTATTTTGGAAAAGACATGCAAAAAAGCCTAAAATTTCAAAATTGACTAGTGCATGAAATTTTTTTTTGCCTTTAGTGTCTTGCCTGGATAGTGAGGACTACAACAGCAAAGGGACCACTGAGAGTCTCTCGAAACTTTTCTCAAACGCAAAATGAAAATCAATTGTTCGCCTTATTATTTAATGATTTGCTTACATAAAAATCAAATATGCATCAAATGAGCAGAGACTACACATGACAGCAGAGCATCTGCAAAAACACAAAACAGAGATTACAGAACAATTAGATTACCAGTAGAGTGTTGCTCACAGACAAGTTTGTTACAAACAGAACAGACAAAAAGAAGCTAAATGCATGCTAAATGGAGGCTACCAAGTCACAGCCTCCTCTTAATGAGGTACGGCAGAACGGACATTCAACCTTGGCAGAACTGGTAATTGTTGACGACAAGCAAGAGGAGTAACAGAAAATGGAGAAAGCAATTATCCAATCAATCTGCTTTTAGAGAAAATGCTTTCTATTGCTGGCTTGGAAAGAAAGGGAGACGGCTGAGTTGATGTGCATATTTGTGCCATACTGTAAATGGGTATGTTACACGTTTATAATTTGTCACTTTAGGTAAGTGCTTTTTTTTTATAACGATTTTTCTGTCTTGGCGGTACTGTGTGCAATTTAGAATACATAATGTGCAGTAGCAACGAAATCAACGCAGTTAACATGTAATTGTATTTTTCCAGATGCATACATTGGTGGATTTTTATATTGACATCAAGGGCAGAAGAAACGAACTCAAGTGCAGAGCTGCAGCTCAAGCAGCTCAATAGCTACACTTACAAGTAACCCTGTTCCAATAGTAACTGTGGACCTCCAGATGCAGATGTGTGCCGTCTAAAGTCATGGACAGTAACACAGCCTCAGCACTGGCAGTATAAAGATTAAGCTGGTACAAATACAGTGCATTTGTTTTCTATTTTTATGTGTCATTTGTTTGAGGTTTCATATTTTATTACCAGTAAAATCCAAGTTTGGGTTAAGTGGATGAGTGGAGCATACTTTTCTTTAAATTACAGCGATAAGTGTAAGAGTGTATACTGATGTAAGTGTCACAACGTGTCCTCTGGTTAACTTGGAAAGGGAATCGCATGAAGAAGAAAGCAATGTTTGGGCAGTTGCAGGGGCCTTAATGAAAAAAAAAAAAAATGAAATAGCAAAGTCGGTTAAGTAAGTTAACCTAACATGTGCTAAGTATTTGAACTCTAATTATGTTGGGGAAGAAATGTGTACGTTTCTGTATGCGTTTAAATGGTTGACCAACTCGAAATAAGGAAACAGCAATGATTACATTTAGAATAATTCACCTTTTATTTTTTCCACAATTACCTGAGGAAAGTTATCTGGACACCACAAGGTGAAATGTTTCACTCCCAAAAAAACAAACAATTTACGGTTCAGGTCACTTGCTGCTGTTTACACTGTTTGTGAGCGTTACTTTGGCGGCTAGGAAAAACAAATGACACCAACCTCCCCCTATACTGTCTTCTATCTGACAAAACAGCCCGACAAATTAGTGCTCTCCAGGCAAAGACCTTTCAAATACGTCTGTAATTAAGCAGCAAGACCCCATCATAAACTAACAATGGAATGTGAATTATCAAGGAAGAAAAATAGAGTAAATCGTCATCTTTAAATGCCATGTCAAGGGGTTTGTAAATGATAGATAATTAAGCACGGTGCATCCTTGCAAATCTTCAAATAATCAACACAGTTTCGGTTACTCTGAGTAGAAAGGCACGTCTGCCTGTATCATGAGTGGGGACATAGGCCACCTGTGAAATCTGCTTTTCACTGTATTTGAAATTTAGATGTACTCAGGCAATCTGACATCTTACTGGGTTTATTACGATTATACATGCATAACTACACTTCAGTAGACGTAGTCTGGGTTTTTGGATGTGGGGTGGTTGGATTCAGTAGCTTGAGCAGCTGGACAGGCATTGTTCTCGCAGAACAAGCTGCGCAAGAAACAAAGGGCTGCAAACAACAGGGTGATACCTTGAAGGTTTTGTTCGACTCCCGGCATGCTTCAGCTTCTGTGCTACCATATGGTACCATCTCCATGACAACCGTGTTGGCCCTGGGTTTGGAGAGCCGGTGATCCAGGAAGCTTTTTAGTGATAGCGGTAGTGGAAGAGAGGAGAGAGGCGTTGATTGATAAGCAAAGCTGCCTACCTCAGGCTCTACTTGGCTCTGACAGGGACAAAACAGCAGTCTGCTGCGCCCGCCACTGACATTTGTTATAAATCATTGGCAATTTCATCAGTCGAGAGAGAGAGAGAGAGAGAGAGAGAGAGAGAGAGATGGAGAAAATCACAGAGAGAGGGGGACGAGTGACAAAAAAAGAGAAATAGACACCTGTCTCTTAACATTGTTTACTGCATTCGTTTTTACTTTGAGCTCAGCATCCCTGCCCTTTTCCTTTTCATTTTCATTTTCTGTCTCGGCCCCATATGCCAACCCAGAAACACCTACTGGCTGTGCAGTACAGAACCATATCGCCAAGCATTAGGTCAGGACAGCTTTACTCAAAAGAAACATAATAAATGATCTGCTGAGATCTGAGATATCTGTCGGAAATTCTGGCCACTACACCAACACGAGGAGTGAAAGGTGAACTTTGTTTGATCAAGCTGTACAGACCTTGGAGAGGTAAGATTAAGGTTAAAAGAAGTAATATATTTCAATTGAACGAAAACTATTTGGTATAATAAGAGTTTTTTCTTGATTATTTGTAAAAGATTCCTGGAACATGTCATCACTACATCGGAAAAACATCAAGGTTCCTACACGAATCAATTCTCCAACTTATCAATAGGAACAAAAACTACTAACGTTCGTACTAACCACCCACGCGCTTGGACTGGACACCAAAATGACTGCCACAAATACCGACAGCTGGACAACCAGGCCTCTTACTAGAGAATTGCCTTGGAAATACAGCTGACCAAGAACCCGCTGGTCACTCTGGCCGAGCTAGTTCCTGTGTGGAGCTGGGAGAAACTCGAGATGAACAATCACTGAAGCGATCCACCCAAGTCGGGCATTATAGCAGAATGGCCAGACGGAAGCCTCTCTTCAGTGTAAGACACATGAAATGCCTGCTTGGAGCTACGAGATCCTCTGGTCTGATGACACCAGGATTAGACAGTTTGTGTTGGGAGGAAACAGGTACAGCTCATCACCTGCCCTGTACCATCCAACGGTGAAGCATGGGGGTGGGAGCATAATGCTGTGGGGAATGGTTTTAGTGGCAAAGATAGAGAGACTAATCAGGGTTGAGGGAACAATACACGGAGCAATGTGGAGCTTTTTCTTTGATGAAAACCTGCAGACCAGGCTAGAGGATCACCTTCAAACAGGACAATGAGACAATGTACGGGTGGCTAGGGACAACTCTGAATATCTTTGAGTGGCAGTCAGAGCATTGACTTGAACTCAATCAAAGATCTCGGGAGAGACCTGAACATGGCTGCCCGCCAACAGTCCCCAGACAACTTGAGAGAGCTTGAGATAGAATGCTCTTCTCAAATCTTGATAAAGCTGCAACAGAGGTTTGTGATCTGTACTCGCTGTTTGCTGATATTTATTTATCTCAGTTTGGAGATTCAAATAGATCATTTAAGCCTACTAAAGTGGATGTCGACTCCTCTACCCCCTTTCATCATCGAAGTACGAATCCTTCAGTCTTGGGAACTGGGACAAAACAAAGGATAGTGACTTACATCTTATCTAGAAGATGACACAAGAAAGATCCAAACCAGTCATCTCCAGAGCCAGTGTGAACTGTCAATATGTGAAGTTGAATTTGCACACGAAAAGAGCAGCGGTTTAATATTAAATGTTTCATCATTTGATTCCTCTACACTGCCAGGAGAAGATCAGAGACTTTTCTCTTTCCCTGATCTATTTTGGTGCTCATCATTTTCGCCTTTCTAACACCTGAGACAGATAATTATCTGTTAAAATATGAAAAAGTGCTACATTTTGTCATTTCTTTCCAAGCAAGATGTTTTTTTTTCTTTTTATGTGCCACAGCAGATTGACAAACTGGAAAGCAAATGATCACAGTAATTAGCAAGAAAATGACACATGACAAGAGCTTTGGCTCTTGTGAGCTATTTTATATTTATTTTAGAAGAAACACACTACTTTGAAGTTGAGCCCTTTACGGTGTACTCTATCCAGACTTAAACACACCCACAGTTCATTTATTCAAAGTGTCGCCATGTGGCTATTTTTCTCCGGCACACGTGGCCTATTCTTTACATGTTTCAGGAAATGATATGGGATCATCTTTTAGTTCAGTCCGTCTCACTCGTGTACCGAAGGCTTCACATAATCACTCACCTCCCTGATAAATCATGTCCCCTCTGCTGTAGCCCAAACACCTTCTATTGTCAGAGCTCAGGCTCAGCTCGCTGGAGAGGCTGATGGATGATTTACACGCAGCCAGCCTCTCCTCTCTGAAACCCCCCTGGGTGGGTAAGCCTTGTTCATTAACCCTCTCACATTTCTGCGAGCGCGCAGGGTAGCCAGAGTTACACACTGTCTATGTAGGAAGAAGGGAACAATGAGGACAGATGTTATCCAAGGGCCACTTCAAGTGTATGTGTGTGTGTGCTGGCAGAGCAAATAAGGGTTTTTGTCACCATCTTCTCAAAGCTTTCCACTATATAGTCTAATCTAAGTCATAGAGCTGAGAAGCCATGGCTTACTCCTGGAGAGTTCAGGTAAGAGCCTGCTACAAACAACCAGGGAGAGACTATTTCTGAATGTTTTTGAAAAGTGCAACCACAATCTTGAAAATAAAGAGTCTGAAAACATGAAGGTTGGTATGAGGCAGTTAGCCTTTTCACTGTAAAGAAAATAAAAATAAAGTCTGGCAGTTAGTATTACCGTTTGAAATTTTAATCATTATTAAAACTAAATAAATAAATGAAACATGCTTATTTTTATTTTCACTCACTTTCCATGAAATAATGCTAAAAAAAAGCAAACATTACCATCCTCCCTTTAAAGAAGATGAGCAGCCCTATGTATATTTAAAGAAGGTATCAAAGTGGGACCACCTCATAATGTATGACACATCTTACACTGGCGACCCCCATGGCGGGGGCACTGAATTTGCTGAAGCAAAATCATAAATCTGGCTTAAGTAGTGTCAAGGGGGTTAGCCACAAATTGAAGCAATTTTAACAATCATGCCATCTGGCTTTAAGTGGAAGTGCTTTCTATCTGCAGCTCTCCGTACCTGGGGCTGTCCAACTCCACCTTCTCCCGATGTCCAGAGAGATAAATACGGAATTGATTTCAAAATGTGAGTATTTGTTTACAAGTCTCAATGATCTAGGCCTTCTTTACATCACTGATCACCTGGTTCCATATTCTGCCAATGTGCTATATGAATAAATCGAACTTGACTTGACCATCTTCCTCTGATCAGAAAGTCCTTAAACATGCTGAATGCACCAGTGAATGCTCCCTCACATCTCTGGGAGCGAGCAATGCCTGCCCCCTATAGCACTGCACCTCTGCTCTTTGTGATACCATGAAAATATATTTGTTTGAGCAGCATTGCTTGCAAATGTGACAATCAATGTGTCATGCACTTAAGAGCATAAAGGCCTATAGGTGAGCTGCTTAAATAACTGGTGTCGGCGACGCGCTTCAGAGGAAAAACCTGCTAAATCTAATTCATTCACTTTTGATCCGAGTTGAGGTATATTATGAATTAACAAAGTACACGAGGCGAGATTTAAGTGGGAAACAGCTACATATGCATGTTGTCTTGATTTGTGTTTTTGAAGAAAATTGAACGACTTAGTTCTGGCATCATTAAGGGGCTGTATATGTGTGTGTGTGTGTGGAAATACAGCAGAAATAGCATCATGAACATAACTCAAATTGAGAGTAATGAGGTAAACAGTAAAGCCAATACAGTCGGCTAAATCCCAGCATCCCTGCTCAAACCGCTCCGTTTTTGCCCGTAAAAGCAGAAATTGTACTGAAGCAAAAAGCAATTTTCTATTATTTTCTCTTGCAAATGTATCAAAACAAATGTTATGAATTATTAGGCTTTTTTAGAGGTGCATTCTGACTACAATCTATGAAGGTACGAATGTTACTATCTGTGTGCGGCAGCCTGTCCGGACACATGCAGAATTATCTGTGAAACACATTGAGACAGCCTCTTTTCCCTTTGTCTGACATTGTAATTACCATTGAAACTAGCCGGGCTAATTACCTCCCCGTTTAGAAAAATAATCAGGTTTGTACACAAATCAAGGCTAGCCACGGACGCTATGGCCTGAAAACAAAAACAATCATCAAGTCTGCTGAGCATGATTATTATATTTTTCATTTAATCAAAATTTGCATTAAGATTTAAAGCCATCAATTAATCTATCATTTAGTTTTGGAAAGATTATTATATAAATCCCTAAATAATGCATTATATTCTGTCAATCCAGTTTTCTATGGAACTGTTAGAAAATTCTAACCAACATTCCCACTGGACTGGTAATTAATATTGCTTGTTTACGAAGTATGTTTTACTGCCCCTAATAATTTTTGCTTCATGAGTCAAAAAAAAAGAAGAAGATATTTTTGAAAACAAATGCTCAAAATAATGACCCAACAGGGAACTTGAAGCAGGGTCAGGTAGCTCATTTCCACCAACAGGTGCAACAAAGCATCTATGAGACTGGCCTAAAATGTGTGAGAATATTGTGCTGCAATTTGCTATTGCACTATGCCATTGCAAATCAAGTGGAGGATAGAAGAAAACTCACCCCGGCTCAAAGAGCCTACAAGGAAAAGGGACAGGTGAAGAAGAGTGGCAGGAATGACAAGAGGGCCTCTTTTTTAGAAACACTCACGACAGAGTGTGAACAGACTTGGAGATGGGAACTGCATTTTTCCAGTGTACTCAAAGCCCCATTGCAGATGATCCTGCTAAACCTCCCAAGCAGAGGTTGTCCTTGACACCGACGCCTGTCCCCCACAAAGAAAAAGGTCATGCATGCCAGTAAAGCAATGACGGGTTGGAAAGGTGTCGACGTAGAGTCGATCCATGCTGAGATGTGATGAAAGCTGACCTTAATACCTGAACAGAGTTGCTCACAGATCTCTTTAAAAACATCTGAGAGAAGGATACAATGCAAAAAGACTGGCACAAGGATCAGATTGCTAAAACAACACCAACAACAAAAAGGCAACCTCTCAAATTGCGACATGTGGGGGATCACACTGCTGTCGATACCAGCCAAAGTCTTCTACATGGAATAATTGATTCAGCTGTTGATCTGAGACTGAGACAGGAACAGGCAGGATTCATGAGAGAAAGGGTTTGCATAGATTAGATCTCTGCTCTAAAGAACATCATCGAGCAGTGAAGAATGGAACAACCCACTATACATAAATCCCATCGACTTTCTGAAAGCCTTTGACAGTTTGCATTGTATCAGCCAAGGAAGGACTGTGAGAGCATGTGGAATCCCTCCAAAATGGAGGGTCACACTGATGGGGTTGTATTCTACAGTCAATTTCAAAGCAACATTATTATTAATAGAAAACCATTTGAAGGATTCACCTTGGAGTGAAGTGTTGAACAGTGGTGCAACATATCTCCCATTATGAGGGAGACGACAGCCAACAGACCCAAGGGATTTCAGTGGATCCTATATCCCCAACTTTAAGATCCAGACTTTGCCGATGACCTTTCTGCACTCTCCTTAAAGTATATTAATCTTCAGGAGAAAAAAAACCCTGATAGATGATAATAAAAATTACCCAACACACAGGCTTGAGCATCACCTACCTACCTTGGAAGTCCACAAAAGGACAAGGCTTGGGAAGGCTCACAGTGATTTTGCTAAGATCCCGCCTATCAGGAAGTCAAAACGGTGCAACCGAAGAAGAAAGGCCCAACTGTAAAACAATAAAAAAAATCAAACGCGTTGGAGGGGCCAATACATACCCTGCGCGCGCAATGCAAAATATTTTATATAATATAAGAGATCTTTAACTTAGCGTTTTGTACCAATGCTTCATTATAGAGACGGCTGGCTAATTTTCAACTGCATTAAAGCAGAATTCAGCGTTAACTCTGTACCGTCTGTCCACAACGGATGTCTCCGGAAAATGTGACGCAGTCCCCTGAATGAGAAGATCTCATATGAACAGCTTTACAAGATGGCCGAGTGCAACAGTGTGTGGTGCTCGAGATCAAACGGAATCAAATGTGATCACATGGGCATGTCAGAAGGGACCGGGATTGAATCCCAAAGGTTGCAGTACTGATGGATTCATCATCATCTGGGAAAAGGAGAAACGAGGCTGGCACAAGACAATTTGTTGGCAGACAATCACAGCAGACTTGAAGGAGATGGACCTAAATGGGGCAAGGCACAGCATGCGGCACAAGTCAGGTCTCGATGGAGGTAGATCATCAAAGCCTCATGTCCCACGAGGAATGAAGAGGATTACGTAAAAAAATAAATAAAATAAGAGCCTTGTTGTTACAGTAACAGTAAAACAGTTTCACAAAGGAAAACAAAGCTTAATTTACAGTAGAACAACTCTGCAACCTCTGGGTTGGCAACAGGCAAGTCTGCAGTGTGCTTGGATTTCTATTCTATTTCTAACAAGTTCTATCAAATGTTTTAAAGTAAATTCAACACTGACCATTAATGCAGATTAACAGTACAGTAACTTGATTTCTCATAGTCAGAAGAGCAGGTGATGATTAAATAAAAAAACAACAGCCTGGCTATACAAGCAATGAGTACTTTACTAATCGTTTTGTTCATGCCCTTTGCCAGCCAGCGGCCATTTTCTTTTCCTTTACTTCTCTGCCCTGTATCTGCTTTATTGTAATGCTAAACAGTGAGTTTTGACATTCAGAAGGGCCTTGCCAAAGGACAGGTCAGTGGATGCAGTGGAGAAGAGGGGGCCTTAATGGGTTCAACTGGAATGGAAAGCATCTGCTAGTCTCCACAGGCTGGAGGAGAGAGAAATGTCAAGTACGGTTATTATCGAGCAGGCGGCAGCTTCAGGAATTCGTACCTGAATAGAAAAGCAGTCTTGGACAAAGCACCCGCACAAGCTATACCGCCACGTATTGACGCCCTCACGGAAGCCATTCACACCCGGATGTGTGCGCTGGCTCGGTGTAAATGAGTAAAAAAAAAAAAAAAATTCTTATATATTGATTTTGGTGTATACAGCATTACAACGCTTCAATGTGCCCTGAGATTTTTTACATTACACTCATTTTGCCGAAGCAACTTACAATCATTGAGGCAGGAAGCATCAAGGGCCTTGCCTAAGGGCCCAAGATTTGAAAATAATCAACTGCCATCTCCTGAATGGCAGGGAGAAACACAAGCTTGTGAAGTGTTCATATGATATGCAGAAAGTCCCTGAGTGAGCACGTCGTCATACGATCATTTGAGCTTGTTTGCTAATTTGTACCCTTGAGGATGCTAATCAAAGCCAGTTCCACACTAATGAAGCTCTTTAGGCCAGAGAGACGTACAGTACATGGCCCTGTGCCTGAGCGTCGACAATGGGATGTGTGCGCGTGTTTGTTCTGAGGGGAAATGCATGTGGCTGTATACAATCAAATGAGTGAGTGTATGCGCATAAAGGGAAGGTATAATAGCCCATCAGCAAAGCCCAAATCCCACTCTCTAAGAATCCAGCATCAAACAGATCCTGCTGCCGGAGGGCTGGCCTTCCTGCTCCGTCGGCATGGAAACTCTTGCCGCTGCACTTAGAGCTTCTGGATCAGTGAAAAGACACAGAGCAGGTGGAGTGGCAGCACAGACAACAGCGAGAGAGAGAGAGTGGAAGAGGGATGAGGCAGTTTGGAAGAGTGGGATCATTTTATGTCTACAGACTGACGTGGTCCGGGGGAATATTCAACAATAGGGGCCTTGGTTGTTCTTCCTATTCCTTGATGAAATGGAGAGAATGGTAGTTGGATACGCGACCGTTTACAGATTATGGCTACAGCGGGAAGTTGAGTGGAATTCATGTATTATCACCTTGCATCACTCCTACCTGAATCCTCTTCTTTATCTCTGAGTCAAGAGACAGCTTGGTGGCAGCCATAGCAACACATTAAAAACACCCCAAAAAAAGTGCCTCTTTATGCCAAGGCCCACGGTGTGACTAGTTGCAAAAACAACAACAAAAAACAGAGTGAGAGCAGTCTGCTGGAAAGATAAACAACTAAAGGAATAACACAAAAATGTTTGACAAGATGGAAGCAGATATGTGAGAGGAATGGGGGTGGTGTTACCACAGAGATGGAACTCAATCACCTGCCTTTGTAGAGGGCACGGATATAAAGGGAAGAGGTACTTATTTCCCTCCCATAACAACGGAAGTTCATATAATCATCTCCCTAGCTCTTTCTCTCCCTGACGGCAATGTGATGTGGCTGCTACAGCGTTGGTAAATGTGGGAGGACTTGGGAGTGTGTGCGGCTGGGCGATAAGGCTGCTGTAAAATTTAATTAGCACAAAGCTGGGATGAAAATGACTTCATTTCTCACTGCATTATTAACTAGAGTACTATGTAAGAGCCTAGTCTCAATCAATGGATGTGAACAGGTGGAGAAAGGGATGGGTGAGGGAAAGGCAAAGACAGAGGAGTGAGAAAAAATGTTGACACATTATAGAGATCTGAAAGAGATATATATATATATTTAAAAATCCAGTCCTTGAGTTTAACTAAATGCAGGCGAAATTTTCAAACTTTTTGCCCGTTAGCTTTTTCTTTTGGCTCTGTTCCCTGCACATAAGGTGCGTATCAAGGCAGCCAGGAGATGAGACAGTGTGAATGCTAAAAGAAAAGCTGGGGCGGACCTCAGAGGCGGGCTGAATAGCAATCCCACGACAGCAGTTTCACCTGCTCCTGGGGCCCTGAGCCGGTGTGAATGGGCTGATTAGGGGTCGACATGCTGAACACCACTTTCTATTTAACGATCCACAGCCTTTATTACAGTCCGGCTTCCGCATAATCCAGCTAAAAGTGGATATCGGAAGAGACTGATCGGCTTAGGACGACTTAGGAGAGCGACACGGAGCAGAGGTGTTCTTTATCATGTGTTTTGTATTTAGGACTTAGTGGGAACAGTTGTGTGTGTATATGTGTGTGTGTGTGTGTGTGTGTGTGTGTGTGTGTGTGTGTGTGCGCGCGCTGTGAGTGTGCATGCATGTGTGTCCAATCTACTCTCATCCATTACACTGACCTCTCCAACCAGTCAAGTGAATATACGAGACACCATTTTACTTTTACTTCTCCTACTTACATTTTGGACGGTGCACGGATTACAGAGCTTAACATTTTATTCATAAGGGCATATTTGCTAGAGGTGCTTTAAGCCTGCCCTCTTCCCCGTGAGGCTTAGACAGTCACTATAAGTTTTAACACAACTCAAAATGAATTTGCATCATAATTCAACATGTTTCGTTGAAAAAGCCCTATGGAGATTCAGGAGGCAGGGCTTCTACAACACCACAAGGTTGTTTTCAATATCCCTGTCCTCGTCTCTAAGGGAGCAAAACAACTACTGTAAACGGCACCATGATTCAATTCTATGGCGTGCCACATGGAAAACCATACATTTCAGCCAAACACTTCCAAACAGTAACATATTACATACATGTTTTTGCCCTTGCTGATACAGATTCCGATACTTGGACTTTACGTACTGGCCTATACAGAGTATCGATTCGATACCGGTACTTTTATAAAAACAACAATTTATAAAACTTATTTAAACAACTGTAGAGGAAATGTCAGCAATTTGGTAAAATCTCATGCTTTGCTGTTTTATGGAGGTGGAACAACTTTAAAGACAACTTTAAAGTGGCATTGGATCTGTACGTAGATGTATTCACTGATGCCCGATCCGGCCTTTTTTCTGCAGTATCGGATGGATTTCCGATACTGGTATCGGAATCGAAACATTTCAAACGATGTCTTTGCCACTCAGATAAGACTATGGAGGCCGCTTGCAGCCTGAAGGTTCATGCCTGGAAGTCTCTGGTCCATTCACCGAACAAGCAGAATGAACACAGGACTATTAATCACCAACTACTCGAGAATAGCTGCTAAGTGGCCAAAAGATCCGAATGCATTGTGCTTGGCAGCTTTCACGTGTGAGGCATGCAGCGGGGGATTCAAGGAACAGAGAGGAGTCTTTTCAGCAAAACCTGAAAAAAGGTTAACAAAAATATATTAATGTATATATATATATTTCCCTCACTGCTCCCTACAATCCTCAATTACTATTCCACAAGTCTCACTGCACAGGCTGGACCCAATTACACTCGCCACTTAGTTAAGGTGCCCTCTTGCTCCATCTGTTCAATGCATGTGCGCACAGGCTCAAGCATGCGGGTGCACACACGCACACACACGCGCACACACGCACAGACACGCACACACACCAAGTGCAGCACTTCAGACAGACAGACAAAGACAAGTCAAGGTTCACTTCCCCATCTGGATATATGCCTCTGTCTACAAGAGCAGTTAAACAACTAAACCCCCAATCAAGTTTGGCGATAAGAGGGACACTGTGACTGCAAGTGGCCAGATGATTGTCGACATGAATACAGAGAGCCTTACACCTGTCCAAGTCACAGACACGACTAATGCCCCAGCACGGGAGTGGCCTTCAACCTTCTGCCCTCACATCATTAAAACGCAGGGTTTAACCCGACGGTTGCTATGCATGTATGCATGAGCGTGTATGTGTGCGCGAGTGGCAGCGTGAACACCGTGTACAGAAGCTCAGGCAACAATCTGTCACTGTAATGAAAACCACACGGAGCGTGCGTGATGTGTGGATGATATATCGTGATCAAATGCAGATAAATCTGCAACTTCAACAGGTACACTTTTAAAAACAATGACGTGCAGCATCAATTCAAATGGATCCAGGGAGGGGAGCGTCTGTGCTCCTCTTTGCCTTCAGCTCACTGAGATGATTTAATAACCCCTTGTTTTTCTGCTTATATCATGTCTGGGGAGAAAGCAGCAAGGCCGGGGAGGAGACAGCAGAGACAAAACAAAGTCAAAAAGTAAAGAGTAAATTGAGGAGCCACGAAAGGATGGGAAGCTTCTCTCATAATTGACATTGATAGGAAGAGACAGATATGTGAAGGAGGAACGAAAAAAGCACACAAGCATCTGCAGGATACAGTAGCCCGCAGTGGAATCCACATATCACAGTCTGTAAGAGGCCCCAATCAAAAAGGCAAGAATCTAACGGCAGATTCCACTAGAGTCTCCCAGTATCAGGAAGCAGTGGTTTTACTGTCTCACATATGAACACACATGACACAAATACTAAAACCCAAGCAAACGGTCTTTATTACTTATCCTACTATGTTGACTACATTTCAACTTAACACTCTCCCAGTTTTGTCTCAGTGATTTTCCACAGCACAAGCTTTAAAAGACATGTGGGTTGAGTCTCAAATTAAGCCTATTAGTCATCTCATAATACCGATTGAGCCTATTCTCAAGCCGCCTGAATAGGTGCTTGTGTGAACAAAGGATCTCAAATCATAATCAGCAACATAAATTCAGGGATGTGTGTGTGTGTGTGTGGGGGGGTCGTGAAGTTGACTCTGCAAATGCATGGCACTTAAGATCTGGGTGAAATCCTTGATGCGCTTAAGTGCAAAGGAGGGAAAACCAGCTTGTGTTTTCATTTAGTTAAAGGGGTTCACCGCGTTTGTGAAATGACCTTTACATCAATTTCAAGCTCTAGTTCAGAGCTAAAGTGTATCACACGTGATAATTGTCAGGCCATGTGTCACTAAAGACATCTCAAGTAATTGCTCCTAAAGACGGAGACGTGTACTCCTCCTTAGAACCCTGTCCCTCCCTCCACTCTCTCCATAATGGATCCTTCCAGGCATCATAGCGCGCACACACTCTTGATGCACAGCTGGCTTGTGCTGCCTTACACACTTGGGGGCTCCTGCTCTCTGTCAAACACAATGATTATGCGAAAAAAAAAGGAAGAAAGAAAGAAAAGGGTGGTTTTGTGATTCCCCTAAGCATGTACATGCACACGCCAGCTTGGGAGTCAGCGAGGCTGTGATGAGGGCTTGCAAAGAAGTCTGAAATGACAGGACAGTGCCTGGAGAGATGTTTTCAGAAGGACACAGTAAAAAAAAAAAAAAGAAGAAGCTATGGCTGCTTTATAGATTCAATAAGTCTCTTACACCTGTGTGGCTAACCACCATCGATCCATCATTCTGTGGAGCCCAATCCAATTTAGAGTGTCGAGAAGCCCCAGAGCCCCTCAGCCTTATCCTAACCCAGACCACAGCCCCCACAAAGCCTGCTTACCTTCATCCCCAGAAGTCTGCCGGTGTGTCCGCGAACCTCGTGTGTACGTGTGAGCCTGCAGACCAAGCTAAACACCTTAGCTGCTGGCTCAAGTTAAAGTGCGCTGAGCCAATTTAGGGGGAAGGGGAGGTGAGGAGCGCGAGATGAGAGACAGAGGAAGCTGAGAAAAATGCCCGGACCTCGGGCTCAAACCAAAGGGTTCAAGAGGAGGAGAGCAGGTAGGGTGGGAGGGTGCAACGAAAAGAGGAGAAGGAACAATGTTCACACCAGCAAACATTTTTATTTTCTATGGCGAGGCTCACCACTCATCATGACTACGAAGCACTGTAGCCATAATCAAACAACTCCACGGTCTCGTCAAAGTCTTGTGATGGGGAGCACATCTATTGGTCATCTAATTTGTTTCTGCTGACAACCGAGTGGTGCACTTCAGTGGTTCTCAGTGCAAAAGCTTCAAGGCGCCATGCGTGATCACATCGGCCATTCAAATCTCCCCCTTCGCCGCTAATTACAGAATCTTCTGGTGCAGATGTTTCTGTTTTAACTCTCTCTGCTGCACCACCGAAGAGTATCATCCACACCCCTGGGATCAATTATTAAAGGGTATTTAACACTTTGGGAAAAGGAGGTGGTAGGGTGGTGTGGGAGTGAAAGCAGCTGTTTGCGCTGCCGACTGAACGGCATCACCTCTCATCTAAACTGAGAGCGTCCTGCGGGGTTTGACCGAACGCAGCGACTAAACCCAGGGCAATTAAGGCCTGGCTCTCCCTGTGAGGGGAAGAGGGAAGGGGAAATGGGAGGGAAGAGGTGACGCAAGGGAGGCGGAGGGACTCCATACCAATAAAAGGCAATTAGGTTTGGGGAGGGCCATTGTCAGACCACGAGAGTATAGAAGAAGACAGCGGGGATATGGGATGGTAGGGAAATGAGGAGGAGTGTTATTCAGGAGGCAGATGGCAGAGAGGGGGAAATTAAGATGAATGGGCACTGAGAGGGCTGAGCTGGTGCTGGGGCCGGGCAGAGGAAAGTAATTAGCTGTGTTTGCTCTGGGAGGCTGGCAGTGAGTATGAAGCCTGCAGTGACAGGCTAAAGCCTTGAAGCGTTATTAGTCAACGAGGCCATGTCGGAAGCCGCCAGCAGGGGGAAGCTGGGCCAGCAACCTTTCAGGACCTTCTTACCTGTACAACACACCATTGGGTCTTTTCACAACATGGACACTGAGCAGGAGCACACATTCTTTACACAATGTAATTTGTTGTTCACTCGGATCCCTTGTTAATACAACACAGTTCTGACTTGTTCTCCCTTAAAAACTTAGTGACCGTCTCCCACGGACACGAACAAACAGCATCAGAGTCCATTTTTTCCTCTCTCTCCCACATTATCCCGGAGTTTCACTGTGACCAACTGGCTCTATCCTTTCGTCCTCACACCATTTCTCTCCATTTCTTATGCTACAGCCACCTCTATCCGTCTCTTTCCTCCCACCCTGTACATCTCCCTCCCCCTCGTCCCTTTCCAATCTAATTTCAGATAAGTCGTAGCAGAACAACAGAGCAAGGCCCTTTATCATTGCCATCAATGACGTGGGTGGATTGAGCGTGAATAATTTTATCCATGTGTGCCTGTACCCAGCCCACAGGGATTCCAATTACAAGTAATAAGAGGTAATACGGTTACAGCATAATTTCTAAAGTGCCACAGTAATGATTGTAGAAAACCTTTTGACAAGAGGGAAAAAAATGAGGGTGTTGTGTATTTAAGCAAGAGCTAAAAGTTTAATATGTGTTTGTAACTATGAATAATACAAAACAATCAAATTTTGTATGATTAGTATCCCATCCAATCTTTCGCTCCCAGGAAGTCATCGAGTTATGCCGTGTTCCGACGAGATGCCTGTCAAAGTCGTCGGCCCACTGAGCAGTTCAAACTACACGACTTGCTGTCCTGTGATCAGGAGTCTTGCCGTCGATGAAGGTTCATACTGTATGCGACTGACTGGCGACAGGGGGTCACACACACTACACAACCTTTCACCGGGAGAAACCCCAAACCAGTGTGTCTGGTCTCTACAGAAGAGTAATTAGGGCCAGGCATAGGAAAACAAATGAGGGGGAAGATTTAAAATTTATTTAAATGTCCAGATTAAAGTCGAAATAGCCCTAAACGTCCGTGTTGTGGGACCGGTTCAGCTGTCACACATCCACGTTAACTAACGTTAGCAAAGCTACGCTAGCTTCGCTGACTGCACGCCTCTCAAAATTAGGGCTGAACGATTTGGGGAAAATATCGAATCGCAGATATTGCGATTTGATTTGCGATTATAATTAGCGCGACACACACACACACTGCCGGAGAGCGAGATGTGTTGAAGAGGAGAAGGCGAGAGAGCTCTCTCTCTCTGTTAGCAGTCTGTCTCTTTAATGAGGGAACAGTCGTGGTCGTGACATACCTGTCACCTTTGCCACGTGAGACATTTTCAAACGGAGTAACGGTCTCAAACTAACTCTCGTGTGGTTCCGTGTTCGTCACTACTGTCGCTGGCTGTTGGCCGTACACTCGTCATGTAGCCGCTGTGGCGCTGTGTGAAGCGCTGACACAGGTTGGTGGTGTTGCGCCGGGAAGTAGCGACGCTAGCGCGGCACGTTCTGCACAACACCTTTTTAAAACCGACGTGCTGTTCCTCTTCGAGACTGAAGTCTCCGCTGTATCAGTTTCCCACGGTTCGGTCGAGCTTGAGGCCATTGCGCACTCGGTTTTTGAACCGAGTGCTCCTCTCGCTTCGCGTATATCACGTGACCCGTGTAATCGCGTCCCTTGCGGTCAGAAAATCGCGCTTCATCATATCGCGATATTATCGCAAATGCAATTCATCGTTCGGCCCCACTCAAAATTCATTAACTGTTGTTTCGCAGTTGAACTTTATCGTGTCGGGACACACGTTGACGTTCACGGGCACACACCCGTTGTCACCGCGTCGTTTCTTCCAGATTCAGCCTGTCAATAATAATATCGCAACTTTACGACTTGGTTAGCAGCTAGCGTTAGCGAGCAAACTGGCTGGCAAAACATCAACCTCCGGTTGTTTGGTGCTGCTGGAAAGTGCTTCAGGGTCACAACCTTCAACTTTAGTCTCGAACTAGTAATTCAACTTTATTCTCGGCATTTTAACTTTATTCTCGAAATGTTACGTGAATAATTCTGGCTCTAATACTCTTCCGTAGGTCTCCAAAAGACAAACAAACAAATACAAAATCAAAACTTGACTCCCATGCAGCTGATTTGCAGAATTCTTTAAGCATTCGCAAATCCCAGTACGCATTTGGAGAGTAATCGCACATCTCTCCACACGCTGACACAAATAGCCTTGCTACAATATTGGCCCCATTGATGACGGTTCACATGAGTCAGAAAGATCCTCCTGGCTCCTTTGTCACTGTGATCACAGATTACACCTTTTTTTTTTTTTATCTCACACCTTCCTACGCTCTGATTGGCTGCAGTTGTCACCGATTTGTCTAGATATTACGTCTGCTAGAAATCTGGTCTGAGTCAACACACAGCATTTGCCAAGTGCCGATCGTATACGCCGATTTGCTAAAGTCATCTATAGCGAACTAGGCATTTCTCTAGTCAAAAAAAAAATATGTCAAACAGTACGGCACATAAATGTGGGCCAGC
The DNA here is from genome assembly GCF_022379125.1 of Scophthalmus maximus. Classification (NCBI taxonomy): domain Eukaryota; kingdom Metazoa; phylum Chordata; class Actinopteri; order Pleuronectiformes; family Scophthalmidae; genus Scophthalmus; species Scophthalmus maximus. The sequence goes on from NC_061518.1 coordinate 6,223,928, forward strand.
AATTCAAGACCAAAAAAATAAGTATCTCCACAAAATGTCTGTGACACTTGATTACCTCCCTTCACGAGTTTTAAAAAAAAAAAAAAAAAAGTAAAAGAACACCCGTGCATTCAAAAAGTATACTAAAAAATGCTGCAGATAGAGAACAACTTAAAAAACGCCATATCCAAGTGAGCCGGCAGAGCAGCCCACACAATGCTTTCAAAGAATCGCGACTCTGCCTCTCTCTTGGAGGCAGCTCACGGCACTGCCTCAAACGGTTTCGGCGGGGGCCGCGCACACTTTCAAGCAGGCACAAGGTCACGAAAAAAGGCAACGGGACAAGCGAAAAGGTCATCGGACACACGGAAAAAAGCAGGACATCTGAACTGCCGAGAGGAATTTGCATTGCATGCAGGACATGTTCGAGGGGGTTGTCCAAAAAGCAAGAAGAAGAAGACCGAGCTGAGCATGCTTGAGGCTTTAGCTGTGTTAGTTTTTATGTATACATATTTCTTTGCTTTACCATGATTAACGGGCCTGAGAACCTGGCGAAAGGAGCTGGGGCTGATCGTCTGATGCTGGTTATCTGAAAGGAGGGCAGTGGATAAGTAATGCCAACATATACAGCACTGAGAGGGATAAGAAAAAATAAAAAAAACAAAAAAAACATAATGAGACGTTCGCCAGCTGAAAAAAAAGGCTGTGAAGTTCATGAACAAGAAATACTGCGTGAAGGCACAGCTGTCAATTGCCACTAAAGTTTAATGGACAATCCATTCAGTACGTTTAAAGATCCCATCTTGGATTCACAACATGCGTTTGTTCTTTCACTTGCTGGGTGTGAATTTAAGACTTCCAGGAACCCCCCCCCCCCCCCCCCCCCCAAAAAGAGAAAGACGGGGGAACAAAAAGAGCATGTATTGCTTTTACTGAGATCCAATCATCCAACGGTTGTAGTAACAGCTGTAGGCGGTGGATTCTCTCGCAATGTAACGCTAGCAAGCACGCGTACGAACAACAAACGACTTTACTTTTTGAAGGTGAAGAAGCATTCGAATCTGAGAATGGATCAAATTCACTCTGCCTTTTTAAACAAGACAACAGATTCATCAAGTTGGCAGGTTAGGACCAGAATTCATGATGGGTTTTTTTTCTTCTAACACCCGACTGGAATTCAAAAATTGTCCCGAGTTTCTTTTCTCTCGACAATATGGCTAGTAGGTTTTTACGTGTCCGTCCTTGTCTGTGTATGAAAGTGAAGCGAAGGATATGAGACTCACCTCTGGGTCTTGGCGCTCTCTTCCTCCGATCTCTGAATGCAGCTCCTGACTGTAGGGCTTCCAGCAAACTATCCATCACACCTGTCTCATCATTCTCTGAAAGATCCAGGGGGAGAGAAAAAAAAAGAGAATGAGGGGGTGTTAAAAGACAGAGGAGAAGTTAAAAAAAAAAAGAAGAGTCAGATAAAGAAGTCCCTTTTCATGTGGTGAGCTTTGCCATACTGATTGTGAAACTTTGGAACTCAAAATGGCATAAGCACACACACAACATGTATTCAGAGTTGTTGCTGTCAGCTGGACGGTCAGATAAACCCTCTTCCTTACTCTATCAGGTCACGTCACCATCACTTTTTAAAATGTTTTGTATAACATCCTTTAACCGGATGAAGGATTTTCAGTCATTGGACATCTGGATCTTATCTGGAAGCTATCAAAGAAACAAGCTGAACAAACTGCCCCTCTCGGCTCCCCTCTTAACATCCTGTGTCGGCCTAAGAGCATCAGAACACATTGATTTTTAAAGGTGAAACTCCTTTATTCAGTGTTTTAATGGTTTGTGAGCGCTAACCTGTTCACTTTTGTTCAGGAGAAGAGGAGACCTTAGCGCATAGAAAAAAAAAAACCGCTCCGGAACAGAGGACACTGAAGGAATACCAACATAAAAGAATCCAAGAACGAAAAACTGAGGTTGCAGAAACATGCTCATCAAAAGGGAACATTTAAACACTGAAAGAAATGGTGTGACCAATATTGTGTTTCTTCGTATGAAGTGAGCGTGTCAATCAAACTGCGTGTTGCACTCAGGCAGTAGTAGACGGATTCATTGGTGTACGACGTGGCTGAAAGGTCGTTATATTTCATTGGTTTCACAGAGGCCGGGCTGTACCACGGAGTGAGTGTTGGGTCCCGCCAATGATCAAGTGAAGGAGTAGAAGGACACTGCGACGATCAGGGTTCTGTGTGCTCCTCACCGCTTCCATTCTTGTCGGACAAATTCCCCGAGGAACAATAACACACACTAATTCTATGAGCAAGCGGATGTCACTTTCCCTCTACCGAGCCAAACGTCATTAGATTCTACATTAACGTATTGGGGGGTTCCATTTTGTGAAACTAGGCACGGGCACAAATTAAAGAACACACAGGTATGACAATTGCACTTTGGCAAAAACCTGAATCCTGGAAAAAAAAACAATAAAACCATCGGAATTTGTTAGGCAGGAGCCGGGGGAGACTTTAACGGCCAATCATGCCGACGGTGACCCAGATCGATCTGCTTCCTTTTAAAAGAAGAAGGTTCCGGGGTGCAAATATGCAGCCACCCAAATATGATTATACTGCACTCAAATACACTGACTTTGGAGTTGATTAGCTAATGCAGCCTTGAGCAAACCCTCTGCAATAAATCCTTCCTTCGTTGAGCTCACAGTTTTTGTTGACAGTGTCGGAGGGGTGTTGTCATTTAAAAAGGCTGGCAGGATGCAGTGAGGTCTATGATAAACTCTTTTAATAAAATGATATCAACTGTGACCCCAATAGAAGAAAGCATTTAGGCAATGGGTATACATCTGCTTATTTTTACATTCCACTGTTCACTGGGAGCTCCAGGCACTAGTATCCATATGAACTTATGATGAAATATATTGGGGGGGGGAGAAACAAGATGGGTTCGATGGGTTCGCCCACTTTTAGCGGACTAGATTGTAACTGAGATTTAGATTGTTCTATAGTGGGCAACTTTAACGATGCCTAACTTTTTTTTTTTACATGCAGCCCAGGAGAAGAAAAAATCCAGATATTCATTCAGATCTAATTTACAGGTCAAATAAGGTCAGTGGAAGGCAAGAGCTCACACACATCCTGTATGGTGACATATTGTAAACTATAGTGAAGTGAGGAAGTGTCACACAAATGAATAATTGCTTCAAAAGAATGTGGCAGGAGAAAATCATAGGGCCATTAAGTTATTCTGCACCAGAACACAGTGATTGATTTAGTCTGCTGCTCCGAGACCGGCCTATTGGCCGCATTGACTTAAAATCTGTTCATCACCTCCGCCAAAGAAAGTTTGGTTTTGTCTGGTCTTTTGAAGTCATGAATACATTTAGACTGTTGCTTAGTAACTAGCAAGCAAAGCTATCTCACTATGCAGCTCTGTCCAGCTCACACGTGTTAAAGTTAGGCCCTTAGTGACGCAGAGTGGATCGTCTTTGTATTCAACCTTCTTTGTTGAAATAAATGAATAAATTGTACAGTAAACGCACACGTGCTTCTAAATAGATTTTACAGTTAGCACACGTCCATTTTTAGTATAGGAAACGCCATCAAGACGGAAGCACTGTCGAGCCCAAATGTTGGGCTATTATTATCTGAATTACCTCTGAAGCTTGTTGCCTCTGTCAGGTGCCTAAAAGCACTTTTCATCTCTTTCAACCTAGAGACCCTTTAATGAGCCATTAACTACAGCCACAGCAGTCACGCTGAAACATGGGGCTTTGCAAATTTCCATCCTCTTTCATGCACACTCTAGTATGCAGCAACATGATGGGTTTCCAGCTCTACAGTACATTCTCTCTTTTTTTTTTTTGACAGAAAACCCTTCTCATGATATTCAGGAGGACAAAGGGTCTCCAGGGGTGTGGGCTGGGGTTGTGCCAAGCTGGGACAACAAACTGGAAGTTGACAGATCAAGTGGCTAGGCCTGTCACAATAACATATTATTGTCCTTTTAAGACCATTTTTTTCGACACTGGATTCATGTGAGCTTGGCCGTTGCGTGTGCAAGTCCTGCACGATTTGTGTTGCTGGCTGCTGAGAGTGATGTTATCCAACATTTTAGAAAAAACTACTAAGAAATCCATATTTTCTGACATTTTATAGACCAAAACCAGTGATTTATTAATCATACGACGAGGACAGAAGCAGTGGGACTCTGCTGGACTGTTGTTGACATTCATTCTTATGACAACACATACGCATGTTGACACAACGGCTGAGGTCAATAAAATTGATTTCATGAGTTCTTATCCATGCATGGTACGATAAGTCAATGTAATTATCGTGACAGGCCTACAATTGGGCCAAACTCTGTTTTTTTGAAATAATCGTTTCGGGGCCAATGCCTGCACTGATGAAACAGATTAACACTAATGTCTGGACTCCTAATATGCCGGCAGCCTGTTCTGAGTTAACGCCCGCCGTTGTGTAAATTTTGCCATTCTACAGTAAAATACTTTAAAATAAGACTAGGCAGACGTCAATGGGTGCGGTGGAAAACATGCTAATGCTGGATGTAAAGTTACCTGAGAGAAAGACCAAAAATCTAGCTTTTAAAGTTCTTAATAGTATAAACGATATGTACAGTCTGTAAACTAGATTGATTCAGGTCTTGTAGTGAGAAAAGGCTTATATATTCGTTGGGAATTGTAAAAGTAGCCAGCCTTGAAACAGCTAAACTATAGCTAAAAAGTATCACAATAATAGTAAAAAATAATATTGTATTAATAATTTAGTGCCTCTAAAATAATTTCTTTCTGTTGTGATGCAATATATACTTTTAGTATCAAGTCATGATTATTATTTCTATGTGCTGAACAACTCTCTCTCTCTCCCTCCCTCCCAAGTGAGAGTGGGGGAGTCGCTTCATAGAAACAGCTGATAATGGCTTTCAGCGCTCGCTGTCTGGCTATGATCGATCTCCTCTGCTCTCTCTCTCTCGATATCAGCGGGGCACCTAAACAAACAGAACAGTCAAAGTGGTGAGTGAGTGTGTGAGTGTGTGACTGTCACAAGTGTTGGTTGTGTGGGAGATGCAGACGTAAATCAAAGGCCTGGCAAATGAAATTCAATATTAATTGTAGGAATTATTAATTAAAGGCAAATATGGTCTTGACATTGGAACATCTACTGTACGATCGCTCTGACCATCTCCGATTACTCACGACAGCAAATCAAATCTAAATTCGTAACTGGCTAGTAGTAAACATACATTTCATCCAGGCCATTTTCCCCAAAGAGTGGCCCCAGCCTTTTGGCTGGGACGGGAAAGACTCCGACTTTTGGAGCCAACTGTAGTGGATATATTATGGCCCACCAGCTTCTATGTGTGCATTTAATGCGCTTTTCATTTGAAACAGTTGCATTCACTCCCCTGGCTGATATGTGCATATTTCCTCATCATTACACAGAGCAGAGGGGGAAACACGGATTTCCGAGCAAAACCAACGCTCCTCGACGTCTAAGATTCGTCTTCACTGCTGCGGCAATTCATCACAGTCAGCAAGCCCAACACTCCCCATTACACACACAGTCACAGACACAAGAATGCAGATAGTACACAGAAAACAAGCCCAAAAAAAAGAGGAGCAGATCAATCTATTGCAACCAGCATTGTGGGCCTTCATGTGTAGCACTTTGTTTGACTCCAACCCACAAGAACATGAAACACTTTGTGTGCCTCAGGAGGCAGGGGAAAACCAAACCCACTCAGATCTCCCCGCCTCAGGAATATACGGGAGCAAAAACAGTCCAATTTTACACATCAATCAGAAGCAACTCAGTCAGGCCGAGACAGAAAACGCCCTTCTGGAATGTAAACAAGAGGTGCCTTCAGACAGCCCAACACTGAAAATCAGAGCACATATTTATACATCCTCACCCACATGCTCGCCAATTTAGAGAGAGAGATCACAGACACGTCACAGTGATGGCGATGGAGGAGGAACGCATGGCGGAGGAATATTAGTCAAGCTAGTCGCTGTGAAATGGGTTTAAAACAGTCATTCAGCTCGTGAAAGGAAGGTGCTGAGAGGAGGATGTGGCGAGAGAACAAAGACTAGCGAGAGGAACGGGACAGTGAATGGTGGTATCCCGGCTCTGGCAGTGGAGCTACTGATTGTTGCCTTGATGTGCACATTTCGCCTGCCTTTTTCCATCCCGATGCATCTTGGGATCAGAGCGCTCGTGACAGGTGTGCAATGTGCAGAGACATTTTTTTTTCTCCTTTCTACAACTTTCACAAAACACGAAGACACTCTCACGGGCCAGTCTGGGCCTAACTGATGCCTGTTTCAGGAACAGTGTCTGCTTTTGTGTTCACATCGTGTCTACCTCAACTGTTGGGGCGAAAAACAAAAAAACAATACGTGGAAATACGCAGTTTAATGTACAATTGTAGATGCACCATTACTTTGGTGAGATCAACTAGATAAGTGTTTACTCCATCACAAGGCAGAGGAATAAACTCTGGAGGTGGAAATCAAGACAAAGTTAAACCTCCACCTCGGGGGAAGAGGCGATAGTTATCTCCCTGTCTGTAGTGAAACATCATTTACCATCTATTTAATCAGGGCCTGTTCAGAATGGCATTTTCAATTGTCTGGACACGCAGCCCGTCTGTGTCTCGGTGTCAACCTGCTATTCAGACTGGGACTAATGCCTCCCGCCACTTCACTCAATAGGATGTGGCACTTATCATCAGGACAATGACCCGCTCGTAGCAGTGTGCAGCAGAGGTGGGCCAGAGTAAGGCGAGAAATAGGGTCAATTGGGCCAGGATGGAAAAGCTAAGGGGAGAAAATGAAATGCCTGATCACAATGGATGCAGGCCGACCACTGTTTTCCCCTCGGACACTCAGGAGGCAAATGGTGCAATGAGGTTAGTCAGCTTCTTTCTCTCTGTTGAATACTCTCTGTTCCACTTTACTGCTACTCTGAGCAACAAGAAGCCAAATCATTGACTGAATGATGAACAGGGACAGCCTGACAGCCAAGCATCATAAGCAGATAATAAATATTGTAATAGGTCACTGTTAATCATCCTTGAAACTGCCGGATAAAAAAAAAAAAAAAATCCAATTACCGCCTCACGAGTGTATGCCTCCGCCAACCAGTCAACTTTTAGTTTACATCCATGTCTGTCCATACTCATAATATACGTAGTGAAGATTTTGATTGAATTTAGAATAAGCGTGTGTTGCAGTTGTTATCGAAGGAATGCTGCAGGTAATATGGTTTGTGAGGTCACAGTGACCTTGACCTTTGACCACAAAAACCTAACCAGTTCATTCTCGGGTCTATCTGAACATTTGCGCCAGATAGAAGGAAATTCCCTCCAGACGCTCCTTAGATATCGCGTATGTGTAACAAGTGTAACAATGTGTGGAAACACACATTGTTACACTTGAGGATGTATGAATAAACTTTTAAGACTTTTAAAAAACGTGATTTGTGTGCGGCCCCAGTGAACCTGCCTTTTTTTTTTTTTATGTCTGTGTGATTTTTGCTGGGGTCTGTACCAAACAAGTATGTTCCCTTCCATCTGGAAGTATGACGTTGAGATGAGGAACAGAATACAGTGTGTAAACCAACTATTTGTGTAAAATTGTAATGCAAGTGTATGGCACAGACGCCATTGCTTTGCCTATAGTATCTGAGAAGTATCTTATGAGAACATATAGCATCTCGTACTAGCTACCGCTTTACATAAAGATTTTTCTTCCTCTCTCTCTCTCTCTCTCTCCCTTTCTGTGCTTGTGTGTGTGCGGGTTTGTCATGCTTTTTGCGTCTTTGCATGCGGGGTTGCATCTCTTGCTGTTTTTCTATTTGACGTCTTAATAGTTCATCGCTCGTAGCCATGTAGGGAATGTTAAATAATGCTCTGATGTATAATTTGTCGCTCCGCAAACATTCCCGCTCGCGGCCTACCCTGGGAGTTAATGCAACAGATTTGTCATACACAAACCAGGCACAGCTAGAGGAAACGGGAAAATGCACCTATTCAATCTGAATTTCAATCTCTCCATAGGGCTCTATGCAAATGCATGCACGCCTATGCTCTCGGGCCTCTAAGTGTGCCAGAACACACGGCGGCGAAAACCAGGCTGCATATAAGAGGCCCGGTTTTGGCAGGTAAAAGAAACAAGAGGAAAATTAGGTAAAGCGAAAAAAAGGTGGGAGAAAATGACATTTCTGGAATACAGAAGCACGCAAAGCTTCAACCAGATCAATTGCAGATACGTGGCAGCAGGTGAAGAAGCTGAATTCAATTTTGATCACTTCCTCCAGGAAACCCCTCCCCCTTCCTTCCCCCCGTCTCTCATTGCTGTGCCCTTCAGCATAATGTGGCTCCGCAAGCCTCTCTGGGGCTTTTTAGGGAATTGATGGATAATCAGATGATTACACAGAAAATCTCCATTGAGGACAATCCTCCCTGACAAACAAAAAGAAAGCTCTTTAGTTAATAAACAGGCTGAGCGACAGAGTGAGAGTGTGTGTGTGTGTGTGTGAGAGCAACAGAGAGAGAGAGAGAGAGTTAGAGAGACAGTAAATCCTGTCCTGGGTTGGCAGCACAATGCCAAATCTCTATCACATATTCATTTCATCCCAGCAGTCAGTCTGTATGAGTGTGTGCATGTATGCGTGCGTGAAGCTGTGTGTGAGTGTGCACGCGCAAATGTCATACACTGCCAGAAACATCACTTCATGGGGATGTCACTGAGTTTCCCTCGAGCTTTATCTTAATCTGAGCGTATCTAAATACATTTCAAGCTCAAGGCGTATTTGTATAAACCTTTTTGACAAAATCTGGCGCAAGTTTATTCTCGTGATTTTTTTTCTTCTTCTTAATTCTGAACTACTTCTTTGAAATAGAAAAGTTTCCAGTGACACACGAGTCAACACTCGCTAAGCCGTCAATCTGAGCCTGTTACACATTAAACATGCTAAAATATACGGAGCCAGTGGAAAATACGTGGGTCCCTTTTACCGGTTTACCACACTGTGACATAATGTATGAACTGCAATTATTATTTTTTTTCTGACTGATCAAAAGAATAATAATTCAAGTAGCTAAGTGAAATCAAAGTAATCCGAATACATGTTTCAAAACCACAATGTTTGATTAAAAAGTATTAATAAGAGACAGAACTTACAGCTTTGAGTCAATGACAGGTTATTATTAGGGATGGCCCCATCCGATATACCATATCGGTATCGGGCCAATATTAGCCAAAATGAATCGATCGGATATTGGAATAAATAAGAATTAAAATCTGCTCCAATACACTACAGTAAACATACTAAAAATATATATTTACATATCTACTAAGCCTTGAATGGCATTACGGCATCATATTTTTTTGTTAATTTATTATTATTGAATTAACAGTTTACAGTTCAAATTTTTTTTTGTTTGTTTGAATGGTGCTGACCAGAAAAAAATCTAAAGTTCTGTGAGAAATAAAACAGCTGGATTCCATAACTCAGTCATGTTGCTGGTTATGTATGTCTTCCTTTAGGGGAGTTGATTATTTGTATCACCGTTGAGATGGCTGGATTAAGCAACGAGCATTCTGAACAATGCATTATTATTTTTTATTTAAGAGAGGGGAAAAGATTGTACCCAGTATCGGCAGATACTCAAGGTTGCGAAACTATTTCGGATCGTACATGAAAAAGTGGAATTGTCGCATCCCTAGTAATTATCATCTAAATACTATACTTGTTCCCAAGTATTTCCTACAATACTGCTTAGAATGCAAGATATCTGTGAGTGACTGAGTTTCAGATTTTGCCATTGCGGGACGTAAACTGAGTTGTTTAAGGCCATCTTGGCAGTAATGAAATTGTTTCTAAAATCAAGCTCATTTTCAAGGATTTCTCTAAATTCTGCTGAATTCATTTTCCCCTGTACCTATGCAAGACTTCCTGGGCCTTCTGCAGAGAGGCATCCCTAAAGCACGATGCTAACTACCAAGGTGCTCCTCGCCTGGAATGGGTGCATTTCCACTCACTTGGCTTGCGGCATACAACATGTTTTAGTACGTTGGCCAAAAAGCTTTATTTCAGTCTCATCAGACCACAGACGGATAAAAATGTAAAGCATTCACTGGCACTGCACGTCTAATTCACACACCCAGCCACCCACACTGAGTCCACGTTCATTAAAGCAGATTCATTGAGATGAATTCAAACTCTGGCTGACACCTTGAATATTCTGTCGTATTTCAAATATTGTTTTTACAAGACCGGTCTGTTCCTGGTAATTCTTTTTTTTTTTTTGTGGCTTCAACCCTGTTGCTGGTATTTTCAGATAAGCACAGCATGACAAGAGGAAGGATGGGATATAGTACGACTACTGGACTCACGCCCACGGTACATAACCTATCCAGCAGAATCCCGCTCATTCCAACTGGACATGACCCCTGGTTTGGACGAGCACAGCACCATGAAAACTCTCTGTGGGGAATGGTGTCAATTTGGAGATGTGCCGACCAGAATAAAGAAAGAGGGAGATGTACGTGTTATGTTTTAGCCAACAGAGGACGTGGTGTAGAGTAGATAGTGCACCCACAGCAGTGCTGGGTGGAGCGCGGTGGTTCTCCACTTGCACTCTGATGTCTACGGGAGTGCTACAGTGGGCTGGCATAGACCTGTTAGCAATAGCTGCTGGTGCAGAGGTGGGGCTGCCAAGCCCGGCTGCTCTGCCAGCCGTGGCCTTGGCATTGGAAGTGGGTCTGGAGGCTGCAATGTTGTACAAGTTTATGGCATCAGTTGGTGCTCCAAAGGGGGAAGTGGGGCAAAAAGAACAACAACTGACAGATGGAACCAGATGCTCTGGCAAAAGGTAGTCGTTGCCTTTTTTTTCTTCTTTTTTTTTTTTTTTCTCACAGCGATGTCTGAGCCTGCAGAACCCGTTTGGTAAATAGAGTTATCGTTCGAGCTACAATGTCCCGGAGGGCCACAACAATGGACAATGTTTGAATATTTAAATAGGACATGTTGTTTATGTAGGAGTATTCGCAAAAAAAAATCCCTACGCATCTATTGCTAATATTGCAAAGCGGAAATCTATCGATACAGGATGTAATCAATCATCCAGCAGGTGAATAAGAGGAGACTCACTAGTAAAACCAGAGGTAAGACACTAAAACTGTACCCGACCCGTCCCACTCGCGAGCGACATATTGATCATAAATGGTCATTCAACTGTGGTTCATCGGGCATGTACTTTCTTTGTAGATATGGGTTTTAATGTTTCAAGGTAAATATTGCATTGGGGGAAAATGTGTCTTTTCTAATCCATTAAAAATGAAAAACTAAATAAAGGAGTCATTGTCTTTGAATGCTCAACTACACCATTTGACCCACGATTGATTTTGCACACAGCTTCTTGTAAAGGGATTAACGGTGTGGGAGTTGACAGGCGAAGCGAATTGAATGGCCTCTACTGTACCTGCATTGACTTCCAGCAGCCTCCTCTTCTTCTGTTGTCTCTCCTGCTTTTCACGCTCGGCCTTCTCCTTTGCCGCCCGCGCTCTCCTCTGTTTCTCCTCCGACTCCCTCTGCCGCAGATTCTCCTTCAGTGCTTGCTGTAGGGGAGAGAGCGAGGGAAAACGTCTTAAAGAAAGAGGGAACTGCTAAGTGGGGTTAATTACAGCAATGTAGAGCTCGTGAAAGGCAGACGCAGCTGTCAAACCCGGCGGACCGCTTCATCGGGCACTGTTAGAGTCAAATTAAGCTTCTAGGGTGCATTCTCATTTTCTCTCCTTCCGCCAGACACGAAACACCTTGACACCAAAGACGAGGGTTTACCCAAATTCTTCAAAGCTTCAACCAGTTATGTTAAAATTATATATGCATTACCACAAAAATCCCAATTGCCCATGAAACACAAAATGGTTATCCAACATTATTCATTATGCGTCATGGTCTCATCATGTATTGTTCTCAGACGAGGACATTTTTAATCTTAGTGACAGTTTCGTGAGATCCGCCTGCCATCTGAGAAACATCTTCACCATCTTGCAACTGCTAAAAAAAGCTTCACGCTAAGACAGTTTAAGCTTGAATTATCTCACATCATCTTGGAAGAGACAACAAAGTGATGTGAAAAATGTATAAGTCGCCTAGTTTTCATTTGACCGTGTGTATACAGTATCTGTTGGAGTCAGTGAGACATCTACAACATCAACTGCTGTTCACTGTGTCAGCTTTGTCCACGCAGTTACCAGCAGGTGAGGATTGCTAACTGCCCATATAATTCAATAGAAGCAGGCTGTTCAGTAGATACTGAGCTGAGCATGTGGATGGATGGATGGATGTCGACCACACTATCTGTGGGTCAGCTGTAAACAAATATCCACAATTAATCTGTTAAAGGTTACATAAGTATAACTGCTGTGATTAGTCATTGATTGCAGACAGGTAGAGGGCCTATATACAGTACAAATTATGAACCAAATGTCTTTTTGTCAATAAATTACTCTGACTGGAAGTCTGACTCCATCCCCCTCCCTTTCCAGGCGTGCAGGAGGAGGACATCGAGTGGCGTTCGGGGAACGTAAAAAACAGCAGAGGCTCTCTATGGTCAGTGAAGGGTGCGTTCGTGTTGAACACATATGAAGTTTCTTGGGACCCCAATTTTTTTTTCCGCGCCATTAGGTAGCTGATGGAGCAGCATCATTGGGACAGCGAGGCTGACGTCAATACGGGGTCTTGGGACGGGGGTGTCGTCAATCGATGTTTTAACAAACTGATGTGGCCAACTACAAACCTGTCAAGAAGTGTAATTTATTCAATTCTGCTCGTCTATTAAGATGGATTGAATTTAAAGGTATAGTATCGACCCTACACCAACTACTGTGTAGGGTACAGGTTCTGTAATCCCTGTGCCAAAAGGCTGTTAAACCCATGCCACGGTGTAAATAGCTCAGTAATGCCACTGCCAAGTGACAGACTGCATATGATTTCATATGAGCGCCAACATGATTGCCATCCTGATCGATATCAAGTCACTTAAAGTGAAAGGAGTCTGGGCTTTTATCAAACACCGGCTCATTTTCCTCGTCTGCCCCATACCCTTGCGTTATTCACACAGCCCCGGCTTGGCAGGGAAGTCGGGGGGAAGAATGCCAAAGCACCACGATCAGAAGCTCGCAAGAGCACACACCACAAGAGCTGTGTCGTGTGTTTGGGGAGCTACAGTGGATGATCTTATGAAGTCTGCATAGAAGTGAGCAATGCTGCAAATTATAAAGTCAACTGGAATTAAAAAACAATTCAGCGGAGTCTCTTTTGAAAATCAATACGCCACTTGAAATTACTGAGAAATAACATAACATGAGTGAACACAGTAAATTACTGATATTAAGGGTGTGAACAGTATACAATACAATATTATTATTATAAACAATATTTACTCTTTGATACGGCTCCATTACTGTAGGCGTAGGATTGACTCATGTGCACTCTATGGCCAAGACTTTTTTTTCTTCTTATTTATGAAAACACTACAAGAGGACTGTGGTTTGTTGGCAACTAGGGCTGCAACAGTCAATTAGTAATCGATGACTAAATAAATCGCCAACTATCTTAATAATTGATTAATCAGTTCAAGGAGTTTTTATGAAAAAAAGTAAAAATTCTCAGATATCAGCTTCTTAAATGTGGATATTTTCTGGTTTATTTGCTCCTCTGTGACGGTAAAATTAATATTTTTGATGTGTGGACAAAACAAACAACATTTTGGGGTTTTGGGAAACACAATCAACGTTTTTCAAAATGTTATGACATTTCATGGACCAAACAACTGATCGATTAATCGAGAAAATAATCAACAGATTAATCGATTATGAAAATAATCTTAAATTGCAGACCTATTGGCAACTTAGCAAACACTCACTATGGAGATATGAAAGAGATCTTTTGACTTTTTGTTTTTTAATTTTTATTAGCCAGCCGTGTAAGTCATGTGTCGACAAAGAAAAAATTTGGGATCAGAAAAATATCGACGGGCAGGGATTCCTCCAATTAATTGTAAACTGAACGCTACATTTGCCGTGTCCATGGTGACCATGTTTTTCTTTGAAGACACAATGCTTTGACAATGTCAGTGTGGACATCGTGAAAGGTCACACTCCCGCCTGACGTGCACTGCACTCGTTTATGTAAACCAACACATAAAAAGACAATAGCACATAATGACACTGATGAGCACCACTTAGCGGGTTTATAGAAAATTCAGGAGAAGAGGAGAGCGCTGAAGAAAAGGGGGAGAGAGGCGAGATGAATACCAACCGACTGAGACAGAAGCCGTTCAGAGCTCTATTTTTAAATGGAACCAGCTCCTCCATAAAATTAACTTTGGTTTGATGGAATGACTATCGGTTGCTCAAGGCAACCGCTAATTCACAAATGACTATTCTTGATAGGTACCCATTTTGGTAAATTACGAGGAGGGAAAATGAGGAACAAGAAAAGGGAAGAACAAGCGTACTGACACATAATATATATATACAACGAGGGAACAATTAAGTGATTCCAGGTTTCAAGCAGACAGTTGTGATGGATTCCTAATGTGAACTCAGAAGTCAGACACGCCTTTCCCCATTTGCCGTCCAGCAGCTCTCTTATCAAAAAGTCAAACTCGATTACCGAAACTGAATGCAAACATAAAGAGCAAACAGAGCTGCCGTGCCCTTGACGCAGACAATTTCATGCAGACTTTACTCAGTGTCATTAACGTCAGCTAATAGATTGGACTGTCAAAACATATTTTAAAACCAAAGGACTTGTAAAAGAAGTAGCATTTGTTTGTCTTTTGTAAACAGAAACCTGACAAAACAAGGTGCCCTCTAAACCTACGATGCAGAAAATAACTGTTAGCATGATCTCATCAAATGTTTGCCAATAATAATACCGACTTGATTGACGGAATTTGATTCAAGGTTTAATTAAACCATATTCTACAGCCGTGTTAGCAGCTTAGGTTTGCTGAGATCTTGATGTGTAGCACTTACAATGTACTCCATACTCACAATCTTAGTTCAGAGTAGTAACTAATCGATTAATTGAGAAAATACTCCACAGATTAATCGACTATGAAAAGAATCGTTGTGTCCGAGAGCAGCCATCCTGGCAGGGCCTACAGTGTCTCTTAAAACAGCCCCAATTCTTAATGGCATAGCTGCCACAAGATGTTGGAAACACTCCTCTGAGATTGTGGTCCGCGTTGGCACGGCTGCGTCACATAATTCTCAATCATCTGCATGTGATTTGACAGATGTCCATCGGACATATCATATGCAAATTTGTCAGATGGACATTAATGCTGCAAAAAAGTTTCAGCAACTGTTCTATTGGATTCAGATCTGGTGATTGGGGAGGCCACTTAGGTACACTGAACTCATCGTCATGTTCATGACACCCATTTTGGTCGACTTACGCGTTGTGACATGGCGCATTATCGTGCTGTAAGTAGTCATTAGAGATGATTGGTAAACCGTGGCTATAAAGAGATGCAGAGAGTCAGCAACAATGCTCAGACAGGCAGTGACATTTAAATGATGATTGACTGGTATTGAGGGGCCCAAAGTGTGCCAGGAAAAACCTTCCCCACACCATTACACCACCAACAGCCTGGACTGTTGACACAAGGCAGGTTGGGTCCAAAGATTCATGCCGTTGACGCCAAAATCCTGACTCTACCATCTGCGTGGCTCTGCAGAAAACTGAGACCGGGCTGACCGGGCCATGCTTTTTTTCCAGCCTTCAGCTGTACACCTTTTGGTGAGCTTGAGGCCACACTCATATTTCTGTTCTCCTGCTGTAGCGCAGCCACCTCAAGGTTCAACGCATTGTGCATTATGAAAAGGTTTTTCTGCTGACCACAGTTTTAAAGAGTGGTTATCTGAGTTTTCACAGCCTCTCTCTCACTTGTCAACTTGAGCCAGCCTGGCCTTTCTTTCTCTGACCTTGCACATCAACAATGCGTTTCAGCCCACAGGAACTGCCGCCGCTCGCTGGATGTTTTTTGTTCTGTTTTCTTTTGGTAAATTCAAGAGACTGCCACAGAAATAGTCAAACCTACCAATCATGCCACTGTCAAAATCATTGAGATCACCTTTTCTCGACGCTGCCGTTTGATTTGAAATTTAACGAAAGCTCCTGACCTCTATCTGCGTGAACTCAAGCCTTCTACTAGTGTCATGTGATTGACTGATTGAATAGTTGCACGAGGTGTAAAGGTGTTCTTAATTAAAGTGTGCGCTGAATGTATCAATGACTAACAGGTCGATTCGCTGGTGGTGCCTGAATAAATATCAAGGGATCACAAAAGTCAATAGGATGCATCAAGGGACCTTGGATATTGACAATCCATCAAGTACTTGTTTAACTGAAGTGGTGGAACAACCGACCAACCAACCAACCACAGACAAACCTAGACGGTGACTAAAAATGAATGGCAGCTGGTTTCAATAATGTGGCTACGCAGATCCACAGAGGAAATGATTAGAGGCAAAATGACATTGTATTTAAAACTGGAGCATTTACTGCTGCCAGCCGCCCGGGACCACAGTGATAAGTCAATAATGCGTCGATACAACACGTATGCTCTTTAAGGAAGGGATCAATCTTAAAACGTCACAGAGAGAACAGAATGAGTGAAGGAGCATGAGATGTGAGCACAGCCAGAACAAAAACAGGAATGTTATCTTCTGGAATCACTCAAATTAGCAATGTCAGAACAAAATTTCAAACAAATCAAAAATCAAAAAAAATCAATAAGACTGCCAGTGTGGACATTAACAGAGCACAGTAACCCAAAATATAATAATAAAATAAATTGTAAGCAGAAAAGCAAAGCGTGTTTCAATTATTTTTAAATCTGATTTCATATTTAAAGACTTCGCTTAGCTAGATATTGAGAAAATATGAAGTCATGGGATTTTTGCTTTCTGACAAAGCATCTTTTACTGTAATCCTGAGATGAAGGAGAGGGAAAGACAGAGAGAGAGAGAGAGAGAGAGAGAGAGAGAGAGAGAGAGAGAGAGAGAGAGAGAGAGAGAGAGAGAGCATGAGAGAACCAGCTCTCTGAGGAAATTGTCCTCCGCTCTCCTTCATCACTGCAGGTCTGCTTCCCCCTCCTCCTCTCCTGGATGTCCGCCATTAGACACGCTCAATTGGATTCCTGTCAGATGTACGGCCTCGCCCTGGGTCTCCTTCCTACGGGTGAACGAGCATGCTGTATGTGTGTACCAGTGTTTGTGTTTGTGTGTGTGTGTGCGCGTAAGAAAAACCTAAGCAGCTTTTCCTATAAAGAATTCCCAACACAAAATGACATTCGCACACAAACAAACATGCGCACACACACATTAAGTGAGCAACACACACACAGTTCAAGGCTCGGTTCACTCCAGGCAGTGGTCTCGAGACAGCGCACACCTATTATCATGGGCCTTGGCCCAGCACGGTAAATGCTGACAGAGATTTGACCCGAGAGGTTACAGCGCTGAGATTTACTTTATGCATACGTTCATTGACCTCGCCTTGGCTTCTCCCAGGGTACGTGTGCATGATGTGACCCTATGACCAAACTGCTAAGGGTGTAAGCAGCTTGCACCTTGACCTATCCAAGGGGAGTAAAGGGCTCCCTTGGAAGTTGACCATATAAGGCTGGTCTTTATAACGCTTGCCGTGTTCACCTTTCCCTGGCAGAGTCATTAAACGTTTTTTTGTTTGATCAGAACAAAAAAAAAGGCTACTGCAAAAGAGCCAGAAGCATGGGGCTGAAATCAAAGGGATTATAGCTGCATATTTCATATGTTTTTGTATGAACTGGCGTTGATACTAATACGCCAGTTAAATGAATGTACAGGTCAAGGTTGAGTCCTTTCCCCAGGATTGAATCGAGCCCTGGCCCTTTGCTGCAGGTCATCCCTCCTCTCCCCTGCCTTGTTGGCCTTTTTTTCTGTCACTAATAGAAGGAAAATAACGGGGATAAAATAATACATGGAACGTAATGAGGTCTGTATCATTTGCTCTGAGTCTGACTCGCATCAACCAGTGGTGAACTGGGTTTGTGGCTATTACGACGAGGCAAGGATCAGAGCAGAGAAGTCCTGGGATCAATAGCAAAGGTTTAAAAAAGAAAGAAAGAACAAAGAACACGGAGAAGAAAGGAAGAGCCAGGCTAAAAGCGATGCATCTGGGAGCATTTCTTTTTCAGACCGCCTTTGTGTTTCTTCAAGCATGTGAAGATACTGCGTGGATACTGTAGTTCAGGTCTCAGGTTTGACGAAATGGAGCAGTCGGCACGGACAAGAAGGAATGAGCACAGGAATAGTTTAAATGTTGTAAATTAAGTAAAAGCTGATTAAAGTTATTTGACCTTGTCAGCACACATAAACATTGGTCCCAAATACGAAAAGTACAACATTTACTATCAGAACCTGACCGGTATATATTGTTTGGCCAAAAATATCGGCCGATATGAGCCTTTCGAGGACATATAGGTATCAGCACTTATGCTTATTTTCTTAATTAACGTTCTATATATATATTTGGTTGTATTTGTGTTTTCTTTTTATTTAGTTATGATCATGGTTAGGCCAAAATATGAAGCCTCAATTACCTTTCTTTGGCATATAGGTTTGAAAACAACATCTTACATCAATAAAAATCGGCCGATGCATCGATATTGGAAATCTTGTACTCCCTAATTTTGATATCAGCATCAGCCCCCCGAAATCCTTATTGGTCAGGCTATATTTATTATAAGTAAGTTAGTGCCTGCAGATTAAGGTTATTTATTAGATTCATGGTTATGGTCTAAAAGTATTGCAAAAACACTGTTACGGTTTGTCTCACAATCATAGTCTAATAATGCAGAATTAAATGATGACATAACAGGCGGGTACTGATCTATTTAAAACTGTTCTATTGTTATACGTAGTGTAGTTTTTACAGTGTGCAGGAAGTGTCTATATCAGGAACACATTTTGTAAGTGCCACCAAGTTACATTTAATTTTAAGAGAGACTGGCTGAGGCAGAATGTGAGATCCCTGTCTGAACTTGTGTCCTCCGTTCCGTTTGCCGAATCATTCCAATTCTGGCCATGAATGATCGCAAAAAATGGCATTTTGGATGAAAATAACATTGCATTGTCAGTCAGGTCTCTGACAGGACAAACACTCCACCACCACTCTCCCTGATAAACACAAAAGTATACACAGAGCGTTGGAGTACAAGCAAATCTAAAGCATAATGACTGTGCAGGAGAAAAAAAACAAAAAGAGGCATGAAATCCATTTGTGTGGTAGATGTTAAGTTGGGAGCAGGGCAGGAACTTTGGTTGGCTAATTAGCTCCTATTATCTGTCGCGCCCAGTGGCCTGCGCCACTAATCCTGCTGATTAAACACAGTGGGTCTCCACAGCTCCACGGCTCACAGTAGAGCCAGACTGATAAGGCCACAGAGCTCAGCGATGACAAAAATGTCTGGGTGGGACTGGACTACATAGGACTGGCACTGCTCTGCTACAGGACAACGATGTGAGAATCAAATGAAGCCGAGGTTCTGCCGTGATACAGCCGGAGAACAAACGCGGTAAAAGTTGAAAACGGTTACCGGACAAAATCCACCTTCTTTCAGATGGATGGCAACAATTTTCCTGTCTTGCACAACAAATTTTTTAAACACCACCAAACTGGAACCAGCTATTACGTGTCTTTATATTTGTGGGGTGTTGTGTGTGTTTTTGTGTACAAAATAGCTCAAAAAGGAATGGCTGGATTTTCACCAAATTCGGTGAGGGTATGACGTGGGAGCGTATCTCCAGATGATTAACTTCCGGAGCTGATCGGTCGTGGGGGACTTCACATGGGACGACACACTACGCTCATACGGGGCAGTAAAACTTTGGGGATGTTTTTTTAAACAGGACACCGACAGGGCCAGGATATTTCTCCTGGTGCTGCCGGCGGTCAGTGTGTCTGTGTGAGAGAGCGAGCGAGAGAGAGGGGGGAAAAAGAGAGCGAGTGCTGCACACAGCTCTACAAGGAAGCAATGGCGCAAAACATCAGAAACCTTATTGTGTCATTATGATATGTACATAGTGTATATTTAGTTGCCTAAATACAACACAGCGTATCTATGTCCCAGAATTCCAGTACATTCTTTCAACAGCCAATAAGTAAAACATTTCTGGTGAAACATGTGACTAACCTTTAATAAATCCTCATTCTTTTTATATCAACATGTAATCAAATGACTTTCTGTAATGTAAAACAAAATAAATGAATTGCAAATCCAACTGAGAATATACTCATCAACCAGCAGGCTACTCATTTCAATCAGATACAAAGAGAACATTAACAACCACGTTAGTTCTTCACTTCCACAAAACATGCTCAGAAAAACAAAAGTATCCATCATGGCCGGAGACTACCGTTCAGGATACTCACGGTGAACATGGAACGGAAGTTGCTGAGGTCAGTGAACAGCTCCTCCACAGAGGTCTTCTTGGGATCAACTGCAAAGTACTCCAGCAAGTTCTGATACAGCGTCTCCATGTTGCTGTGGATGATCACCAGCTTTCCGTACTGCTCCCGTGCGACCTTGCTGAAGCTGTGAGGACGGGGTCAAGGTCAAAAAACTTACATATATCACACGTGAGCGAAAATGACGAGTGCGTCCCTGTTTGACAGCAACCAATGAAAATTTAAGGGAAAGAAAAAGCAGAAGCATTAAGATGTGCAGCTGAAGGACAGAACTAAGAAGTTGTCAGTCCACAAAATGTCAGTCTTGCTTACACTACAGTGTTTTCAATGCCCTATGAGGACCACTCGCGTCTGGCTGCTGGCAAAGTGTGTTGGAGTATCTGACATGCAGAATATCAACTCCATATGAAAACAGAATTTCAAGTACAATAAAGACACACACACACAAGGTAAAGGCATATTCACCTAATAGCTTTGCTTTCAGCAGGAATCACAGTCTTATTCTAAAGGACGAATGGAGTGTCCTTATACCTCACATTATACAAAGAATTGAATCAAGAGTTGCTCCTTACAGAAATGCATTGAGCTTACGGACGGATATATCAAAAAATCTGTGATTTTTAAAGTTGTCTGTGCGGTAGGTCGCTCAATAATTTATGGGCATGGACGACTGAGCAGCACTAAACGGACCCTGTGGTTAAACCTTAAAACTTTTATGTTGGATATATTTTTGTGCCTGGAAGATGAAAAACAGGTTATAGTTGCGTTATCAAAAGCAGTAGAGAGTCGAGTAGAGGTGTCAGTGCTGCTGCCAGCGCTTTGTTAACCAATAAACAAGCACACAACAGAAATCTAGAAAGTAATTTTTTCTTCATATACATGCTGTTATATATTCTTTTCTGTGATAGTTGATTTTATTTTCTATTTCCAAAAGCATCTCCTGGATGTCCTTTTTTTAGTGCAAAAAAAGAAAAGTTGCCCCGAACCGGCAGGTCTACTAATGATGTCCACAACATCCTTGTCTCATGGCAGATAAGAAGAACCAGTGTTTGTGTGTCGGTGGTATCACATGTGTGTGGGCAGCCTCTCCGGCTCCTATTGAGCACCTTCATTAAAGCTCAATTGATAGAACTATTTGAGGTCTGGTCTCAGTTGAATCTGGCTGGGGGATGAGACCACCCATTCACAGCTGGGTAAACGCCGTTCAATACAGGCACTGCTCCCAGATTGACTTGTGTGTAGTATCTTCCCAAGCCAGGCGTGAGTAGATCCCGGGCAGGTGATGGGGAGCTAGAGAGAAAAAGAAGACAAAGCTGTGGCTGATAAGTATCACTGGGTGCAAAAATATCCCTCCTCCTCATGTTCCGCCTCTCTGGACTGCTTTAGTATTCCAGAGAAAGCAGCCGTCCACTGCTGCTCATTATCAAGAATTCGGGTTCACTCTGTCTTTCTTACAGACCTTCACCACCCCATACTCCGTGCCATTTCCATCTCCCATTCTCCACTCGCTCGTTATCCCTCTGTTTTTCTCGTGCCCTCATTTGCCGGCTTCACAAGCTAAGCTCACATTCTCAAGTGTAACACTGAACCAATAACACAATGACTCTAAGCTCAATTGGTGCATGAGGTAAAAATTGAATTTTCAAAGTCAACGACACCCATGTTTAGGTGCTGACTGCTCTTTATCTTTCAAGATGCTCCGTCAGGAGGAGCTGTGGAACAGCTTAAAGAAGGAAAGAAGAGAAAAAAACACTCGCCTGAGATCTATTACTTCCAGATATCTCATGACCTGGAATAAGTTTCTGTAATGATCAGTATTCACTAATGTGGATAGTTGAAAAG
Organism: Scophthalmus maximus; assembly: GCF_022379125.1. Lineage (NCBI taxonomy): Eukaryota > Metazoa > Chordata > Actinopteri > Pleuronectiformes > Scophthalmidae > Scophthalmus > Scophthalmus maximus. The sequence goes on from NC_061518.1 coordinate 6,246,313, forward strand.
TGGTCTGGTTTTTAATTCACTGAGCTTGATCATACAAAGGTGTCCAATGTTGATTTAAAAAACAAATGTTTATAGAATAAAATTAGAGTAAGGAGCATCGCTAAAGAGCTTACAACACATCAAGTGGTTTGTAGAATTCCTTTTTTTATGTTCTGTGCAAAGACATTATTTGAAAATGAAACAGCAAAAAAAGAATAATAATAATAATCCATAATGATACAACAAATAATGTTTGACTTAGTTCATTTAAAGTTGAAAAAGTGATCTCTACAGCTCTGTCATATTATATATATATATATATATATATATATATATATATATATATATATATATATATATATATATATATTTATAACTTGCTTCCAAACTGTAAATATGACCATTGACAGGCTGCCAGTTAAAACTGTTGTGGTTCTGCTGTCTCAGCAAAACAAAAGCATGATTTAATGGAACTGTTGAATTGTGTGACAGATTCAAGTCGCAGAAGTATAAGCATAGTCCTTGAGTTTGCAAAACAAATTGCCTCCGGGTGAATACAACATCTGAACAGCCCAAGGTACAAAATTCCTCTAAAAATAATTGTTGGTGACAGTAAAACCCTGATAAGTGTGTGTGTGTGTGTGTGTGTGTGTGTGTGTGTGTGTGTGAAAATGATAGCCCTGACACTCAGTGTTTAGCTCGTGTAATTTTATCTGCATTTCATTCCGTCAGCAGTCCACATTGAGTTCAGATTTCATTCCCAAACCACATGTTGATGTTTGCGTTCTTAATCAGCAATGCCGAGATAAGACGGGCACCTGGAATTGGAAAGCAAAGCAGCGAAAGACAGCCCTGTCAAATCCATTCTCAGTGAATCTTTCTGTGTGTTGCACTCAAGTTCTCTGCTATCCACTAACAACACAATGCATCAGTGGCCCAGCCCCAAGGCTACTGATCAAAACTACATGAAGGGGGCCGGGTACAGAGTGTATTATTGAACACACACTTACACACCTGGCCTGGGACATACCTGACAGCTGTCAGCACTGGATCTTGATATCCAAAGAGGGCAGGGCTAAAGAGAAACGGCGCATTCCCCGTCGTCAATAAGTGACGTAGTTAAATTATCATGAAGTGACAATTAAATAAAACAAATTGAATTGCTCTCGTTGTATCGGCGCGAACATACCACAGTGACTGACAGAATGAGAGAGGGAAAAAAAGTGACAGGGAGACAAAGGAGGCTTCCCTCGCAAACCTTTCCCCTTCATGTTGAAGTTGTCCTCAGTGTGAAGTACACAATGAGAGCAGAGACGGTACTGGCACAACAACTTGACAATGGAACGGGATGCCCCTCATGACTTTTACACATCCTGGAGAGACGAGAAGGCGGAAAGAAACGTGTATTCTTGTCTCCAATTCTTTTAGTTATTTTAAACACGACGAGCACAGGGCCAATTTTTCAACTTGTTGCATCGCTGTCTAAAAGTGTTCATACAAACGACGTCACACCTTAACACTGTGCTTTCTACAGTCAGTGATCGTCTTTACAACAGTCAGTGATCGTCTTCGTATACAGTCAATGATCGTGTTTATATACAGTCAGTGATCGTCTTTATATACAGTATGTGATCGTCTTTATATACAGTCGCTGATCGTCTTTATATACAGTATGTGATCGTCTTTATATACAGTCAGTGATCGTCTTTATACAGTCAGTGATCGTCTTTATATACAGTATGTGATCGTCTTTATATACAGTCAGTGATCGTCTTTATATACAGTCAGTGATCGTCTTTATACAGTCAGTGATCGTCTTTATATACAGTCAGTGATCGTCTTTATATTCAGTTGCTGATCATCTTTATATACAGTCAGTGATCGTCTTCATATACAGTCACTGATCGTCTTTATATACAGTCACTGATCATCTTTATGTACAGTAACTGATCGTCTTTATATAGAGTAACTGATCGTCTTTATATACAGTCAGTGATCGTCTTTATATACAGTAACTGATCGTCTTTATATAGAGTAACTGATCGTCTTTATATACAGTCAGTGATCGTCTTTATATACATTATGTGATCATCTTTATATACAGTCACTGATTGTCTTTATATACAGTATGTGATCGTCTTTATATTCAGTCACTGATCATCTTAATATACAGTCACTGATCGTCTTCATATACAGTCACTGATCATCTTAATATACAGTCACTGATCGTCTTCATATACAGTCACTGATCGTCTTTATATACAGTAACTGATCGTCAGTTTGCTGCTGATGCCGTTTTACCGGTTCAGTATGATACACCGGCCACGAAATGGTTGATTACAGAGTGGAGCATTTGGCAGCAAAAAAGAGTTTGGAAGTAGTTCGTAAAGGTTTGAAACGCTGTGGTGAACTGTGAATGAGCGGCAGCTCATTGTGAACAAAAGACACATTCTGTAGTAGTATTGTCATCGTCATTATAATTATAAAAAGGATATAGACATTTTGGCGAGGAACATGTCGTTGGGGTCATCGGGGGAGGAGAACGTCTCCAGGTCTCTCTCCAGCTGCAGCAGCTGCCTCTCCATCTGCCTGAGACTCTTTTCCAGATTCTCCGCAGACACTGACACACACACACACACACACACACACACACACACACACACACACACACACACACACACACACACACACACACACACACACACACACACACACACACACACACACACACACACACACACACACACACACACACACACACACACACACACACACACACACACACACACACACATTCATAAAAAAAAACAGATACACAAATGTGGCAATGTGAACCAAAGAGGCAGAGAAAGGAGAACTCAATTACAGGTACAATCAAATGTGTTCTTATGTTGGATGATCTGAAAGATTCAGAGAAAAACAACATTCAGAAGAAAAAAAGAAAAGAAAAAAAAAGGAGAGGCGAGAGAAGCCAGCTCAGTTGCAAAAGCAAGCTTATTAGGGGTTCACACTGGCAGAAACACCATGGGAATAAACAAAAGGGAAAAATAAACATCAAGTGAAGGTACGTACAGCGTTTGCCTCTTATACGCTTGTGTGTGTGTGTCATGAGCAATTAAATCCACGCGAGAATGCGATGCCCTCACAGACATGCGAAATGTACTGAAAGTAAATACCTGCTACCTGTTTGCTCATATCTACACGGTGTGTGTGTGTGTGTGTGTGTGTGTGTGTGTGTGGGGCTTTTTCAGTAACACAGATTGAAAACAGCAGACTCAAAGTATGAAGATGGATGTGGATCTTTTCAGACTCCTGTCAACAGGTGCATGGCTCGTGCAGGTGGGAGCGCCGGGGAGCACTGAGCCCAACTTCCTGTTAAGTTGGTCATGGCTGACACGTTAAGCTAGTCACTGAATATAGCATACGGCTTAAATTACCCTGATTAGACTCTGCTTGACAAAAAGGCGTAAGCTGCTTATTTCTAAGTAGTTTTCAAATTTCCCCCGATCCTCATAAGTGCTTTACCAAAAAAACCAAAAAAAAACCGAGGGACAGAGGGAAAGGGAGAACTCTAACGTAGGAGGATTTCTCACTGCTTTCACATCATGGACGTCATTTAATGATGTTCGATCAGTTACGACATGCTAAAAGTCTGCAGTAGTTGACAAAGTTCTTCACTTCACTTCAGATAAAGTGAGGCAAAGTCATTCTGCTGTCGACAATAATTGAGAAAGGTCACACTTCAGTAATGCAAGTAAGGCATTCAAAAAAGAAAGAAATCATCATTTAACACTAACCACGGCATATGTACTTCATCTGAACCTGACAAATTATTATCACGTCAGTTCCTTATCCGTCGTTTTTTTCTCTTTTCTTTTTTCCCTGTCCATGCATGTTCATGCTCTGATTCCGTTCTTTTGCCCCTGCCCTCCTTCCCCTTCTCTCAGGCACGAACGTAAGGAAGGAAAAAGAAAATCTAGTCACAGAGTACATTGGGACTCCTGTTGTTTCAATCAGAGCAGAATTCACAGAGGGCCACTGCTCTGCACGGACCGGCTCTTACTATTGATTTTTATTGTTTGCAGGGAAATCACCCTGAAAATCTGGGATGTAAGAAGAAGAAGAAGAAGAAGAAAAAAGGGTGGGAAAAGCAGAAACCTGTTTTAGCAGGGGTTTAATATTCCCAAGGCAGAAGAGTTATGATCAGCGAAAACATTGAAAGCGGTAGCATTTTTAATTGTTGACGCTGATCAATGTATATATCAGGAGCATACGGTTACGCAATGCGCAACACACAGATCATGTTTTGTTTTTTCATCTTTTTCCACAGGTCCTGACACAATCCTATCAAATGTCAGAGAAGAAAATATTACAGGACTAGTGTCGGATCAAATATATACCTAAAATAAAAAACAACATGTCTTTGTGCTTAAATATACCTGAGGAGACATGGACGTAACTTTATAAACAGTGATTATTATAATAAATAGTGATTTAAACTATGATCGGCTCACTCAAATCCAAACAAAATCCGGTACTTTCTGATATTTCACTAAAGTTGGAAAATTTAGAGTGCAAAGATTTTTTTTAAATTAAGTGTTGGAAAAAAAATCACATTTGCTTTTTAATATATTCATTATATTCAATCTTTTTTTAAAGAGTCAAACTTTCTGGTCCTATTCTATTGTGCTATAGGTTAATGTTGTAAATGCCTTGTTTATATTCTTGTGGGACTGTGTGATAACTAATCTACACTGTCATTATGACAGAGTCTCTTTTATCACCGAGGTGTACAGTAACGAGTACACTATGAGACACGTGGACTTCGTGAGCACAGCACACCTGACAAAAAAACCCTTATGATTAATTATGATTTTTACAGTGATGAGGTACTGGGTGGTGTTCTACATTCACATTAACTGGGATACCAGCACTTCAAACACATTAGAATAAATCAAACAAAATAGTCGAACGTTGGCCGGAGTGTCCTCCTCACTAATGCGCCGCTGACATTTTTTGCAACCCAAAATTAAATAAAAACTCCAAAACATTGAAATTCTATTAGTGTGTCAATTTTAGAGGAAGGAAACAAAATTGAAATGTAGGATCTCAATACTGATCTGCCCTCTGAGCTGGAAGTCTAATGGCCTGTTTACAGAAATCAACACGATTCGTGCCAATTCACGCCCAATATGGCTCGTATGATAGACAGATAATAAACAATCAGAAAACTGACACTTCAACTTCCGTTTAATTTTCATTCTAATCTCCGTCTCTTTCTCATAAAAGCCTTCTGCATAACCAGGCTACCGAGATCTGCTGAATAAGGAGTGGGCAGTGTGCAGGAGTGGAAGGTGGCCAGACCGGCAATGTGTTAAAAGCAATGCTTGGAGCCTAGTGATGCTCTGACTGAGAAAAGAGCAAGGAAGGGTGTGACAGAGAGCAGAACCGATCGGGATCTTCTCTTTTCTCAGCTTCACAATCCAAACCGCCTGCTCCCGCGATGAGGCTCCCTCGCATGAAAGGGCACACGAACAAGAGAAGACACGTAGGTGTCAAAAACTGAGGCATGAGACTTCTGTAGAAAATTTGCCTGGGACTGATCAGGAGTGTGTGTGTGTGTGTGTGTGTACAGCAGCTGGAATGTTTAGTGAAACACACAAGTGTGTCTCAAAACAGAAGATGCTGACGATCTATAAAAAAACACACATTTGTCATATGAGGCTTCAGAATTGTGAAATAAATCCTCCGCGGTGCTGCGACAAGCGAGCGGGACATAAAAACACTAACGGGTGCTTCCACGACTTCCTTGTTTCCTCTTGGCATCTTGCTTTCCCTTTTGGGGTTTGGCGTTTGCTAAAATGATCAGTAGGGCCTGAATGCCTCCGTGGACCGTAGACAGATGTAGGCTGTTTTAGCAGAATAATGATTGGAATATTTGCAGAGGTCAAATCCCCCATCGACATCCCTTTATGACGCCGCCGACCTGCTGTGCTATAAATGAGTCTGAGTGGAGCACACATCCGTGCGTACCCTCCCACAAACAGCTCTGCTACGGATCATCCTGTGATGTATGGAAATGAAGAGACAGAGAAACGCAGGTATGCCTTTGGAGGCCAAAGGCTGACAGACAAGTGGGACCAGACTGATGTTGCCGGAGGGGCAGCTGGGAACTAGAGAAATTAAAAATGCACAAAGCCTAATCTTACCTGCTAAAAGCAAAGAAGAGCATGAAGGTCATTATATTTTCAAGTTCTCATTCTCTGTTCTTTCATCCTGAAGCTCATAAGCTATACAGCATATGGCAAAACCATGAAGAAATTCCAATTGACTTGAGCCCTCACATTACTTCTTAATGACTCCTCGGGGGCCCCAAGCCTTAAACAGAAACTGAGTCAAAGCAGCTTTTCCATCTTTGATGCAAAATAAAATAAATGCAGACATGTCTATTCGCTGTTTATGCAAAGCTTCCACAGAAAGAGATTCTTCTGCTGCTGACAGGCGGCGTTTGAGGGAGTTACGAGCTGAAGTAGCGCTGTATAACAAATTAATACTGTACGTCCTCATGTTTGCCTGATTCCACTCATAGGACTCAGCGCCAAGCGCAACAAGCCGCCCTAATTGCTTGAACCTGCCTGCTCTGCGTGGTGCACGTGTTTGTGATGAGGGACAGGAAACAAAAGAGACGGAGAAGTAGAAACTGGATAGAAAAGAGACGAAGAGCGAGACTGATGAATCAAAATTGCAAACAGAGACAGGCGAGAAAGACAGATGGACAGAAACAGACATAGATACGTAGATAGATAGATATATGGAAAATGACAGCGGGAGAGCGGCGCACGAGAAACTGCCTCTACATGTCAGGAGAAATAATGATTGCAGGAGCAGAAATGAGAAGTGAGACACAAAGGCAGCCCTGAAATAAGCTGCAGTTTTCCGCTGCCGTGAGAGACGGGATTGGCAGCAGGGAAACGAAGGCTACGCTACACGCAGTCAAAAGACCGCAGCTTTTTTGCAGCAGACGCACAAATCATTACTGCCTTCCTCCGTGCAACCTTGTTTTCATGCTCAAGTAAGCTCTTTGGTGAGCGCCTATGAATGTAATGCAGCCTTTTAGCTTGTCTTCGGGCCTCCCGAAAGGCTGTCAAACCTGATGAAAAGGCAGACGTTCAAGAGCATGGGTAACAAAGACAAAATGGGATTTGAGTGTCTGAAGACCAGATATGTAGAGATGAGACACTCAGTGTATGCGTTTCTTAATGGTACAAAAAGCACAGGAGGAAGACAGTGACGGAGAAAGAGGACGACATCTATGAAGATGCAAATGTAAACTCAGCTTGAGGTCCATGAAGTAGGGAAGTGAACAAAAGCCAGAGGAGAGATGCTAGGATTGTGCTTTCTGTTGATCACACCCGTGTGCCTTTGAGTCTTGGTCTCAGACTTGTGGTTACGCGGCACAGTTGGGAGAAGTGGAAACACGCAACGGGGGCGTCGTTATCCGCAGATTATAGAAGCGTCAACAAAACCGTACAGTAGTTAAAGCAGGTGAGACACCTATTTCCTCCTTGCTATGTTTTCTGCTTAAATTAAACCGTCTTCGGGGCCGCAGAAACATGATTGTACGTGGCGGTATAGCTGTTTTCGCACATGTAGTGTCCCCGTCTTCGCTCCTGGACATTTTCCGGAGATCGCACGTGACGGACGCGGCAGGAGATTGTCTGAGTCGGACGCGTGCACACCGACAGCCACATTACCAGGAACATTCTGTGGCGGCAACATCGGCCCCCAAAAATCCATATCGGTCGGGCTCTAATAATGAACTGTGCCACATTTTTGGACACTTGCGGAAAATTCCAGGTAATTGTCAGGACAATAACTGCAGTTATGGATAACTCACATTATCTATTGCAACTTCTTGCCTTATCCTCACCATGACCCTCCTCTTAAAGCGAGTCTTCAACTTCCAATTCAATGATTTCAGTATGGGAACATGCATTCTGTGCCGCTCACTACTTCCTCCATGAGAGTTGCTCGTGGCAATATGAGCAAAGAACATCATGACAAAGTCTCGTCTGACCACCCAGTCTGTCCCCGCTGGCCTGTGACCTTATCATATTCTATACACGCCGGCCAAACTGTGTGTACTCGTGTTCGTGTGAATGCCGTTGTAAAATAATAAAAAAATAATAAAAAACAGCCTATTTGTGACGAACCGACACAGACTGACGCAACATTTGAACAGAACGTTGACCCGACAAGATCTGTTAAAAAATAAAGCTATAACTCTCGCAGATGTGCTACAGCAGAAGATTAATGTCGGTATCAAACAGCAGCGCAGGGTGTTGCACAGATCAAACCCCAAACTGGTAAAAATATAGTGCGTGTTCACAGAAATAAACAAGCATCTAATCCCAGAATAATCCCTCGAGAGTTACAAATGCAAAAAGGTGCGAGAGTGAGGCTCAAAGTAAAGCGGAGAAAGGAGGAAAACAATTCTCTGTTTCCGTCTTGGTAAGACAATCTGTTTACGCCTTAACCATTTACTTTAATGACTAGATCTCTGCTCAAATTCAAAAATATATTGTTTATCATATTTATAACATTTAATAAAAAGATGATATATGCTTTCATTATATTTGGAACTGAATGTCCACTGTGTTTGGGTGCAGTGACCTTGAACCCAGTTTCCCGAGGCCACTGAGATTATTTTTGCAGGAGCTCTTCTCTTGATGGACGTTGATGGTTGAACTCCGGGGATTTGAAATTACATAATGTTAAAATGAGATTAGGTTTGTGATGTCAGTAGTTTATGGTTGGGCGGCCATCGGAGCTCATTATCTTTTCATGAGGCCCACCTTTCCAATCATCGACCACTGCCATTGGCCAGGACATTACCATTGTTTATATCAGGCGATTAACGCTTAACGGCCACCATCAAACAAGGGGCCAAAGTGTTCTTTCTAAAATATTATTCACTTTTCAGTTTTAATGGCGTGTCCTCGGTTGCCTAAACAACATGCTGGACAGAAGATAACGTAAAAGGCTTTTCTCATTCAACTCAAAATAAGAAAAAAGCCTGGGATCATTGAGTTTATAGACATTTTGTCACACAAAGGTGTAAAAGAGAGGGGAAAAAAAACACAATACAGTTTTGTGCATGGAGGTCTTTTGTTTGCTCAAAGAATTGTCTAGTTGATTACTAATCTGGCTTTCATTGGACCAGTTGGCAGAGCCCCGCTGGCAAATATTGCCAGGGGTGTTGATTTGACAGGGGAATGGATGAAACTTCCAGTGTGCACTGGGAAAGCTCAAAAAACTTAAGTTGACACCAGCGGGGAACCAAAATAACAGCAATAATCACACTGTGATATCGGCACAGACAGAGTGGGAGGTAGACGCAGTGTTGAAATTGTCAAGTAGCGATGTGCACAGTGATCCTTGCATGCTTAAAAAGAGAAACAATAAATGGTGCGTCGTGCCTCGACGCAGGTAAACAGCAATGCCTTTTGTTTTCCTTTCGGATAAAAGTTAATAGGCCCCGTTTTTCTCAGAACGAAAACTGTAAGTATGGCTTAACTTTGTGCGCATCTGCGTGGAGGTTTGTGCATACGGATGAAGGAGTGCCTCACCTCGGCTGGCTCGGTCGACGTGCTGCAGGTCTTCAACGAACTTCATCACGTCCGGGAAATCCTGCTCGCACACCTGTGCCAGGAAGTGGAGCAGCGTGGTCTTCTGGTCACCTGACTTTGTGTCCTTCAGCTGGATTCAAACGGAAAGACACAAACACGTACAGTCACACACAAAGACCTACGACAGCGAAGGGACAGATTTTAGTTCAGCTCGTTTAAATCTCAGTACAGTATCAACAGTAAAACTGCTCTGATTTGGGACAGTGAGTGATTGGTAGAGAGTAAGTGATAACTCAAAAAAAATATACGTCTTTATTTGATCAAACATTAGTAAACTCCATCTTACTCTCAAAACTAGAATATGCCTCTGCCATCGAGTGAGGTCAAACTCCCCTTCTGTGCAGAAATTATTTTTTTCCCAGAACATTACGGTGTGACAGTGAAGCTTTTACCTTTTATAGAACATGTCATAACCTCACCATTCTATCCAATTTTTCATAATTAGCACGTGAATGTTCGAATTCTGGCCATAAAAGAAATATTTCATGTGGTGACAGCCATTTTGACAACCAAGATCTGATCAGTTCATCTTTAGTTCGAGTGACCGTTTATACCAAATCAGAAAAAAGAAAAATCCCTCAAGGCATTGCTGAGATATTGTGTTCACGATGTGTTGAGATGGGACAGATGGTCTGACAACCCGAAAAGATAATATCTATGGCCAGCGCTGTCGCTGGTGCAAAGGCATAAAGAGATCTTTCCGCCACAGAAGAGAATTAACGGGAGATTTTGTTTTTCTATAACCACCTTGGTGCGCATGTGGCACTGCCTTCCTTCAGCTGCTCTAAACCCTTTTCAGTAGCTTCATAAATGCAAGGGTTGACAGTGCCTCAGATGATTCCACGTCTCGCAGTCACGCAGCGGAAGCACACTCACAATGCGGTGACCTCTTGTGCACTCCGCGCCGCTCTTCCCCACAACAGAACAATTTTTCAATTTCTCTGATACATTTCCATCATCGCTCCCTAACGGTCTTATTCCAAGATGCCTCTCAGTATCCCCGCCAAACATCCCTCCTGTAGAGTGCGTTGCTGTGTATCTCTCTAGGTGATCTATTGGTAGACAGCAGTGTGCTCAGCCCCGCTGGGTTTAATCATGTTTGTATTATCTCCTCTAATCAAACATTCTCATCTCTCATTTCATTTCTGTTTTCCCCTATTTATTTATTTTTCCCAAAAGCTTAAAGTGCTCACTCACAAAAGGTCCTCCTTTGAATTTAGATGGACGGTAATCATAGTTGACAATGTAAACATTTAGCTTTTTCAAATTGAGTTGGCTGCAATTTTCCTGTGCCGTGGAATTAAGTTGTCAAACCCGTGAGCAGGCATGAAGTCTTCCTCCATATATCATGCCTTTGACATCAACGCGCACCTCGGCTCCCTCAACATACAAGCACAGAGATAAAGAAGCAGACTCGCTGGAACGACTGGAAAAGTAAATTTTTCCTCCCTTCGTAGACTTTTATTACCTGATTATATTGGCGTCATGTTCATGCAGCCAATCCATCATGTATGAATGCACGAGGCCAACGTTTGTATGCACTCGTGCACTGGTGTTTATATGAACATCAGCGCCCGAGTCTAACAGGGCAGAGAGTTGGCAGTGATGAATGGCTGCGGTGGTTGTTACTGTGGAAACTGCAGTGAGTGTGCCACCAGCTGCAATGTCACCACTGGAGGAGTCTCTGGATCACACTCTGCTCTCTGTCAACGCCGCTATCACACAGGAGAAGTGACTGTTCCGTCTCGAAGCCGCACAAAATCCACAGGTACATAGACATGTGCAATGTATCTGCCCAACTACTCTTGGCGCGTCCTGCGAGGTGTGTGGACTTTCAAAGGGATACCGGCCACAGACTCAGTTATGTATTTTGAGCAGGAGAATAAGAATGAAGTATCCCCCTGGGTCCCGGCGCTTTGATATATGCCAGCAAATAGGGGAAAAAAATTCAAAACATCTTGTGGGGCTGATAGTGTTCTATCAAATAAAATAGTTTCAAACAAAATGTCTCATCACAGCAGCCACTTCAGATCAGTTAACAGATTGGGCTCAGCCGAAAAAACAAAAAAAAACACTGACGAGCGAGAGAGAGAGAGAGAGAGAGAGAGAGAGAGAGAGAGAGAGAGAGAGAGAGAGAGAGAGAGAGAGAGGCCAACACTCCTCGAAAAATGAAGCCACATATTTGTAGTTACAAACACACACGCAACTTACACACCTCACACACACAGGCAGGGGTTACCCGTTTACACGTTTTGACCCAGAAGTTGATTCTTTTGGACTAGGTCTTGTACTTATGACAACAACAAAAAAAATTGGTATGTAAATGAATGAGGTTTTATATCAGAAGACAGTGGCAGGCAGGTTTAAAGCAAGGATCTAAAACTGTCTGTAGAGTTTGTATGTGGACTTCATATCAAACTTAGACTCACTGTGTTAATATATATATACACATATATGTATATACATATATATACACATATATACATATATGTATATACATATATATATACATATATATATGTATATATAAATTATTGCTGTTACTAAAATCCAGCTGCAACCACAGCTGTGTAGGATTTATGGAAAAACATATCCTGTGAGATGTGCTTACCACACATCACTCATGTTGCACCGCCGCCAGCTGAATGGTTAAGGAGCCCACAGGCCGTATGTGAACAGTTGATAATAAGGTCAGTGTTTTAACCCCTCACCTTGCAGAGGGAGCTGAGGTCGAAGCCATAAGACTGGGCGTTTCGAGAGCCCGCATTCATGTAATTCCCCAGCAGCAGCACCAGCTCCAGCAGGCGGCCAAAGGAGCAGCTCTTCCTGACCTCATCACAGGCGGCGTTTACAGCTAGGATATCGGGGCGCAGGTTGTTTACCTGCTCCTCGAACTGCAGCCTGAAGAGGATATGGCTGAGGCGAGGACGCAGCCGCTTCACACTGCTCATCTGGGAGAAGAAGGGAACGGTGACGGGGGAGACCAGACAGTGTGGAGGAGGGAAGGAATAACATGAAAATGAGAATCATAGAAAAGGATAAAAGCGGGAGAGGAGAAGCAAGAGTGCAAAAAAAGTAAGTCAAATAACATAGTCAAACTTCAAGTGAATACAATCACACTTTTGGCAAATTCACATTCAGCCAATCTAATATATAAAGGGCATGTATGCAACCAGAACGCCGGAAAAAAGGTGTTGCTAGGCAGTAGTAATAGATGCTGGCAGTGATTTGATTTGGGACCCAGGTCTGGTAAGTTAATTGTGGAGTTTGTGTCCATATAGGGCAGGCAGCAGAGGGGTGGAATATACAATAGGCTGCCTTGGATTACCACTCTCACACAATTAGAGGAAATTGGAAAATATTGCATTGGACCCAGGGCCTGGCCACAACAGTAATTGTGTGTGTGTGTGTGTGTGTGTGTGCTTGTGTGTGTGTGTGCTTGTGTGCGTGCGTGCGTGCGTGTGGTGATGGTGGTGGTGGGAGGGGTGAAGGTTCGAAAAGTCTGTTTCACACAACAGCTGGCTGTGCAGTTTGATGTCCTCCATCAAGGGTTTAATTATAGCCACTGTAATGTTATCAAATGACTATTTCAGTCTGTGTGTGTGCGTGCGTGTGTGTGCATGTGCGTGCGAAAAAGGAATGCAGAGAGAGGGAACAGGGCAGGAGAAGAAAACGACAAAATTAACAAAATGGCAAAGTGCACGAGCACCACACGTAAAGCTGAAATGCAGCACAAGACGTGATAAATTATAGGAAATGATAGTAAGGGAGAAATGATCAGGGGAAGAAGAAAGTGAAGTGAATGCGTGCATGCATCAAAACTGAGCTGTTTAAAACATGTGGGGTTCAAAAAAAGACAACATAACAAAATGGACAATAAAGATGTTACGAAAATGTCATCGAAAACTTCAGTGAGGTGGAAATCTGTTGACATGCTAAATTTAAATATCACAGTGTAGGGAAAAAAAAGGAACGCGAGGAAATATTTTGGCAACATGTAAATTTTTCAAATTTTTTTAAATGTCTCTGTAGTGTGTCGAGAACAGTTTGAGGATGAAAGACGTCAACGACAGATGAAAGACTTATATTCAAAGAAGTGCCAGTCATCGGGACCGTGACTGCAGCTGAGCCCGGAGGACACACACGCTGGTAAACAGTGATCCCTCAGATTTCAGAGACGGTGAAGTCATCAAGCACAACTGATGTACAGAAGGAAAAGCCACTGTACTGCGTGAAGTCGACTGGAGCATACTTTAATCTAATTACATTAGGGATGTTAGGGAACACTTTTTTCCCTTCTTTTTTTTGCCTTTTGGCTTCTTGTCGCCAAGACTTGTAAATGAATCTGCAGAAATGAACTATACATGACTGCGTTAACATTGTGTCCGTAGCACTGTAAGGACAATTATATATAATTAGCCACTTTGGCTACACACAAGGTACAGTTCAAATCAAGTGTGAGGGTGACGTATATATTGAAAGAGGAAGATACAAAAATGCATCGATGGAAAATTAAGTATTCCCTTTGAACCTGAGCTTTTCCGATGGGTGGAAGGAATCCTAGCAACATTATATAAGTGCACTCGTCTTTGTTTCATGTCTCCCCGATGAGCAACACACAACAGCTGAGTGGCTCCACTCTACCCCCATCCTCCCAACCGCTCACTTCGTTTTCATTCAGTGATGAGACTCTCTTTCACGGGTGATCACAAACACCGTGTTTTTTTTGTCAGTAACCAGGTTGCTAGGCAGGGACACAAAAAAATATTCGCAAAAAGAAAAAAAGTGCCTCACCTCTCATGCATAATTCTAAATAAATCTCCTTTGAAAAGTCTTTAAGGAAAAAGATGCAGACATAATTAGGCAGCAGCGCTGCTCTTGAAGGTGCATGAATTAGCACGGCGGTCCACAGGTGTGCCGTCACGCTTCTTACGGATTAAAAAGATAGAATTTTTTTAAAACCTCAGGATTAGGATATTCATGCTCCGCGCGTCCGTGTGTGCGTCCGTGTGTGTGTTTTAAAAGTGGAGAGAGAAAGAGAGACATTAGAGGTAAGTTATAATGCAAATATGTGACACATTTACATCACTGTAATGTTAAAATGCTAATTAACTAGTTTTACAAAACTGTTTATCCATATTGATGTACTTTATTCATAGTTCACTGAATTTCAATTTGGCTGCGATGTCAGAAAGTCTTCCATTCATCCAAAACAAATTCGACATTACAAAAAAAGAAATATATATTATTTCTGTGATATATCGGCGCATGTTGTTGACCAGCTGGTGGGGAGGTGACAGTTGTGTGTGTGTGTGTGTGTGTGTGTGTGTGTGTGTGTGTGTGTGTGTGTGTGTGTGCCTGTTTGCGCTCGTCTGTGTGTGTACTCACCACAACCCCAAACTGCTCGGGCTCTGACAAATTTGCATACTCGTTTTTATACTTGGCCAAGGCGTTCAGCTGCTCCTGCTCAGGCAGATGCTTCACAAGGTTCTACAAAGAAAAGAGGGGAAGAGAAGAAGCAAGTGAGCGGTGGCACGGCGGAGAGCGATCCGGTACACGTTTATGCAAAAATATCCATTGCGCTTATGATGTCGTGATGCCTGACACACTTAATTGGATTAATTGTACTTGGTTTCCATGGTTTTTTCTTGAACTAACAGAAATGCGATGACTTTAAGTATGCAGAATGAGGCTGCTTAAACCTTGAGTTTTCAACAGTCCGCCGCTTGAAGAGCAGCGGATGACGAATTGAGGCCCTGGACCATCGTTTAGCTTTGTTCTGTGCTTGTAAACAAAGCAACACTACTACTGCTCTGATTGTGCTTTGTTGGGTTTCAGTTGTAAAGTTTTGTAAGTGCAATAAAATAGATTTTCTTATCAAACACAGGACTACATCCTCTGGGCTATATATAGATGAATATAGACAATTGAAAGTGAAATTTCAATTGCGGTATTATTATTTTTTATTTGACAGCCAAAAGGAACAAATGTTAAATTATTAAAGCCACACTGATTGCATTCTCATCTGAATGTAACAGCCATCTCAACAAATACTGCTATCGTGTGGTAAATATATTGGTCTAATGCATTTAATTTGGGTTGAACATTTGTTCTTGATGCCTGGAGTCAGGACAAATATTGCCGCTTCCATTACTTCAGTTTTTATTGATGCACTATATTTGAGTTTGCCCTGATCAACATGTTTGCGCGTTATATTAAACAACTATCGATCAAATTAATTCTTTAAAAGTGTACATCCGTAGCTCCTTTGTTTTTCAACTTAGCTTACTCACAACCACACTTAAAAATCACAGATAAACAATCTAAAGATCTTGAAATGTGCTAGTCCACCTTAAATTCCGCTGAACAACTGCACACTGTACACCTATGGTATGTTTATTTGTGCCTTGAATTTGAGACGGTACCTGTTTAATTCCTGAACTGCACCTAAGAGCAGTCGGCAGTCTCTATATTGTCCAAAAATATGGCTGCCAAGGTTCTGACAAAAACCAGAAAAATTAGAACAAATTTCCTTTCTGCAGTGGTTACCTGTGTCCATTAAAATCTGATTTGAAAGTTTCCTTGCTTGCATCCTACACCGTTGACCTTCTATGTCCTCTTGTTAGTAGCCTACGGTCTACTGACCAGTGTCGCTGGCTGTTCCCAGGACCGAGATGGAGACAGAGGGCAGTAGGGCATTTGCTGTGCCTCAAGGCCTCCGGGCAAGAAGGGCCTTGGCCAGGCAGGTGACTAAGAACCCAACGGCCACCCTCAAAAAGGGCTTCAGCACTCCTCTGCAGAGCTGGGAGAATCTGCTGGAAGGTCGACCATCTCAGCAGCGCTACATAAATCAGGCCTGTGTGGACGAATGGCTAGACGGAAGTCACTTTGAGTGAAAGGCATGAGACAAGCCCACTCGGATTGTGCCAAACAGCATTCAGGGGAGTCTGACAACGTGATGATAAAGATTCTCTGGTTTGATGAAGCAGAAAAATTTAATTGAGCCGTGACCTCTGAACTCCAGACATGTCTGGCTAATACCCTCCCTACAGTGTTGTGTATATAATAGTGGAGGTAGAAAGACGCTATGGGGCTGCATCTGAGCAGAGTGAACACGACTTAACACCGCGGGGATGGCCGGACGTGCAATGACCTGAAGCGTTAAGCCACGGAAATGCGGGAGTGACTCGGGGACGAGGAAGTCTCTCACTGTCCTTGAGGGAACCAAACAAAGCCCAGCTCTAAATCCCGTGGAAAATCTTTTGAGAGAGCAAAAGGTGGCAGCTAGGGCTATCCAATCTGACGGAGCTTGAGAGGATCTGTCAGGAATAATGGGATAGAACTGCCCAAATCCAGGTCCACAAAGCTTGTCGAGACTTACCCACGAAGACTCAAAATTGAAATGGCTGTCAAAGGTGATTCTACAAAGTGTTGAATTAGGGTCTGAGTACTTTTGCAAATAAGACATTTAAGGTTTTTTTTTCTACTTTAAAATATGTACTATATTGGACAGAAAATGTGTCTGGAAGGAGTTCAGGAACTGGACCAGCTGAGTAGGAGGAGGGCAAAACTGAAAATAAACTTCCTGCCTCCAGTTGAGCAGTTGCACATTGTTAGATGAGCTAATGTCTGATACCTTCCAACTCAAAGTTTGGTAGGTTGACATACGGGGAGAGTTAGGTGGTCAGTCATCATAGAAATAGATAGGTTTAGATAGGTGAATGGAGACATAGGTAACTGGACATCTAAACAATTTGTACAACTCACCTGGATCATAGGTTCAGTAAGTTGCTCTTCATCCACCTCCACAATCATGCGACAAATTTCGTGATAAGGCATACGGAAGGATCCCAGGAAGATGGCTTCACAAAAAACAAACCAAAAAAAAAGCATGCATTATATAGTAAAGTAAATGTAACAATGATAATGCATGAACAGGAAGAAAAAAAATACAAGACCTGGTGTGAGATTTAGAGCAACAACAACAAAAAAAAAGCTTAAAGACAAGAATGAACCTCGAGTAGGAGTCACCAAAGAGAAATGAAATGAAAGATACATCGCTGCACAAGTCAGCCAAACATAAAACTGTTTCAGAAAAAGGTGATTTGAAAAATTACCCGGGTTGAGCAAGCATGAGATCCTCAACCAAGTCGTACCACCAGGGACTGAGTGGCTCGTCGAGATAAGTCATCAGACCAGCCAGTGGAATCATTAGAAAAAACCCTGACATTTAAAACATGCTTGACTAGGCAAGGAGCGGGATGATGCCGAATTTTAAAGATTATTGATGGTATCTTAAGGTAAAAACTGGTGGTTTTGAGTATAATTTAAAGCCATAGCTTCCGAAGACGTCATCATTAACTTGACTTGATATACAGTAAAACCAGGAGTAATTCTACAAAACAAATGACGACAGTTGGGTCGCGCATTATTTGAAAGATTTTAAAGCACTAACCGAAATAATAAACTCCCAAACAGAGCAATATAATGCATTAATATTAGCAACGTTTGGGTAGCCAGTGTTCATACAGTTCAAGATAAAATGAACTGCGCACATTCAATAGAGGTTGGCTGATTGACTAATGTGCCCTTCTCCATGAGCGCTCTACCTCCATTGCTAAAAGGACATTGTAACTCATTAAAAATCACTACATTAAATATATTTGCAGTGCGTTTGCATCAATCAAGAAAACAGAACCCAAGCCGCACACGCTGATTCTCAATCAAAGCGAGGACTCTTTACCTCCTACGGTGCAACGAAAAACTGCAGACTCTCCTCGTTCCTGCTGTAATTTCCGCTGCATGATTTATCACCGTTACTGGGCTGATTAGTCTCATTTTCTTTTAATACACGAAACAAAGGTCACAGCTCCACATAATATAACCCAATGAGTTACTAAGAGCAGGGTTGGGGTGCTGCTTTAGAGATCAGCTGGTTCCTCATTAACGCTGGGTGCTTTTTAAAACGGTCATTTTTAAGACCAAGCATGCGTCACACAAGCCGGCACGTGAGTGAGTAAAGAAGAGAGAGGTTGCGACAGACAAAATCACGTGATTGTACAAAGATGTATTTCTCCTCCTGTTTCTCCTTTAAGGGATGCCTCTTGCGAAGGAGTGAGTCATTGCCTGGAGAAAACACCCCCCTTAGACCATGTTACAACATGCAAAGAAAAAAATAATAAGGATTACGTGAAGTGACTTAAGCGAGACAAATGGCAAAAGTGAGGCCATGTTGATAAGACGATGGTAGTACACTGTAACACCGAGACGCAGGGATGACTCTAGTCCATGGTAAGGAGTAGTGGGCTGAGAGAAGAAAAAAAAACTTACATAGATTCTGTGCAATCTTGGCATCGAGCACCTTGAGCTCCTTGATTCTCTTCTTTATGGATTTCTTATCCTCCATATCGTCCTCTTGTTTTTTGGCTGATAGAGACAGAAACACTAAATCATTATCAACACACAAAAGCAAGATTTGCACCAATATACTGCTCTGCTGACACACTTGTATGTGCCACGCACACAAATTCAGACACAGGGAGATTATGACACATTATAAGTGAACTTGAATGATTAACTTAGTTTTTTTGTTTGTTTTTTTTAAAGCGAGCGATGACATAGTCTGCCGTGACAGTTTGCCATGATGTTACTATAACCATGGAGAAGGGGATTATGGGAGTGTTTTGATAACACCGCTGACAGACTAAAGCTGCTTTCAGACGTGCAATGAAGTCGGGGAATGACTTCCCCGGCGAACGTAAATGTCTGCAGCTGTTGCTCCGGACATTCTCCAGAGTTTCTCCTGCCGGCCCTCTTGTATAATCTCTGGAGAACGTCCGCACAAGCCCATGTGAGAATAGAGCAGGAGAATCTCCGGAGACCTCACAGCGAGCGGCGGGTGTGTGTGTTGAAAAAAAAAAACCACTGCGCTCTGCAGCGGCGTTATCGGAGCCTCCCGCTGCTCTACGCAGTCGTCACAGAGTGCTCCGGAGATTGTCCTGCTGGTGTGAACGTGTCTGACTCGGAGAACCTCCTGCTGCGTTCCCCACATGTGAACGGCAAATGTCCAGACCACAAATCTGCAGACATTCTCCGTAGTTCATGTCTGAAAACAGCTCATGGTAAGTTAGGTAGATGAACCGCCGTTTCAGTGTGTAATCAGGTTATCGGGGAAGGTAAACCAGCTCTGGGTCACATGCTGCCAGGTAGGTGGGGTTGTGATAGTGCTACTGGTGGACAGGAGAGGCATCATGAGGTTCAGGCTCACAAACAGCAAAACAACAAACTAATGAGGCGCGCGCGCACACGCACGCATACGCACACACGCACGCACACATGCACATTCATACACAACCTTCTTGAGACACACTCACAAAACGAGGTTCATGGTTGGTTTAATTATTTAAAACAACAAAATGTGCATCCCAGGAGTACGCTGGGTAATTGTCTAGTGCTGTAATTATAGTGTGCGTGTGTGTGTTTGGTGTGTGAGAGAGGTGAGGAGAGGAGAATGGGAGTTAATCCACAGAAAAAGGTATTTTTCCTTTTCCACGTGGGCTTGCTCTTCATCCAGGGATCCTGTATCTAATTGTGAAGACTTATGCTGTGAGCTCCCGCTGCAGAGACCGCGAGCGCTGTCCAAAAACACGCACACTTGCGGTACAACCCACAACGCACCAGAACAGACAAACACAACCACACACTGGGCTATGCTTGGACTTACGTGGCTCCTCTGCTGGTACACTCTCCTCACAGTCTTTTAATGTGCAAGAGAGGGGGGAATTGCAAAAGACAGACAAGGGGGGAGACGGTGGAAAATGTGTGCCATGGAAAGAAGGGAGGAGAGAGAACAACAACAGGGTAAAAATACATTTTCATAAGACTGCGCCCTGTCCACTGCGGCATGAAATATGAAGAGACTCAAGTAAGGAAGCATCAAGTATACTACAAGACTTAAAAGAAAATGTGGCTGGATACATGAACAGAAAGGAAAACAATAGAAAACTGGAGAAAATAAGTAATCATCTGAACATTTAATAACTTCCATCCATTATCTATACCACTTTATCCTTTCAAGATCACAGAAGGGCCCTGGTTGGTTGGTTGGTGACGGGATACTTCCTGCTGTGAGACGACAGTGCTAACCACTGCCATTCAACGACTCATTCAACTACAAATTATAACGTTATAACGCACATCTACGGCTTATATCAAAAAGTGCAGCTTCCCTTTCCTACAATTAAACCATTACGCTGATACGGAAGAGAGAGAAGAAGAAGAAGAAGAAGAAAAGAAAAACCCCGCTCACATGTCAGAATAATGTACATGACAGAGGCCCGGTGGATGAAGACAACTAGACACGAGGCACCGCAGCAAACAAGCCAAGAATAGAAAGTTCTACAACAATAATTACTCATCTCTGATTAATATTTGACTGTCACTTCACTCGGAGAAAATAACATGAAAGGTACATCATTATCACTGAAGTGGGAGCTATGCCTCGTACCATGGACTCACTGAAATATCACACACACACACACACACACACACACACACACACACACACACACACACACACACACACACACACACACACACACACACACACACACACACACACACACACACACACACACACACACACACACACAAAATCCTTTGTTTAACACAAGGATGAAATAATAGGACAATAATGACTTTTTTTTGGTACTCTGCATACACTCACTGGCTTTGATAAAATGTTGACTATACTGTACATATGACGCGGTTCAGAATTAATTTTTTCCCTTGTTGTGCTTGTTGAGAGGCAAAAAAAGCAGGTTCAGGAGGTTAAATGAAAGAAACACAACCATTCAAATTGAAAACAAAAAATAACAAATTGCTAGAGACGGAGATCAGGCAACATCCGCCCGCCCTTATTTTCAACCTCCTTCCACATACTGATAGAAACGTATTCAACAATTATTGATGCAAAGCACTACACTTCACATTGTCTCCATGAATATATTCCCTTACTCAAGAGCACCAAAACAAAAGGAAAAGAAAAAGCATGTTTTCTTTTTGAGTTATTAGGCATAAATAAAAATCAATAAAAAAAATAAAGATGTCAATATTTTCCCTCTAAAACCAGCATGAAGAACTTAAACATTTATTCTTACGGGTATGTAATACTGAATTGTACGTTATTGGACATTTGAATGCAATATAAGGAGGCAGTCCCAGAAAGCCTCCAGCTTACTGCATTGAGATGTTGTATTGATCCACCCA
This sequence comes from Scophthalmus maximus, assembly GCF_022379125.1. NCBI lineage: Eukaryota > Metazoa > Chordata > Actinopteri > Pleuronectiformes > Scophthalmidae > Scophthalmus > Scophthalmus maximus. The sequence goes on from NC_061518.1 coordinate 6,268,248, forward strand.
TCATAACTTATAGCCCCGCAGAATCTCATCTATTTACACCAACACACACCCGCTCTCTCGCTCTTGTTCTCTCACACACACACACGAAACACACAGTACCGGGGTATTAACCACCTTGTTTCAGTGCATATAAATATATTTGGCTGAATCATATAATTCACCAATCATCCTCATAATATCACAACTGCAATTGTTGTGGTGTGAACACACACACACACACACACACACACACACACACACACACACACACACACACACACACACACACACACACACACACACACACACACACACACACACACACACACACACACACACACACACACACACACACACACACACACACACACACACAATTGCCTCGGGTGTTATCAGTTAAATCAGCTAATTAGATTGACCCCCCCACCACCACCACCACTACCACCACAGTCCCCAACCACCCTAACCACCACCCACCCCTTCCTGTCTGGGGTTAAAACAGCTCTTCTTCAGGGAACCCTGCTCATTACAAATTAGCCCATTAAAATGCCCCGCGCAGGGGTCAGAGGTCACTGGTTAATCAATCAGACGGAGCAGTGACTGTTGTAGTTATCAGATTTGCGCTATCACTCAGGAAGTGAGGGAGCTAAGGACGCACTCATGAGTGCGGAGCGGTGGGGAGTCGGCATCACGTCACAAGTTCGAGAAAGAGGCGGAGGGCACCGCGCAGGCAGCAGGTACAGGTGCGACTACCGCTGCCTTTGGAATGGGCTCGTGGTTCCCGTGTCCACGAGAACGCCCCCGTCTTGTGGCACTCACAGCCTCCAGAGTGATCTCCTTTCCCCCCCCCGAAAACTCACAGTTCACAAGGTGCGACATATAATTCAGAGCAGAGGCGATGTAAGTTTATACTTCAGTGGATGGTGAGAACAATTTACAAATACATCCGAGGAAAATCACGATATTCCCAACCGTCTCATCCTGTCCCTTGGCCGCAAATATGCCCCCCGCATTTGCAGCATTTCATTAGCGGCTCCCTAGCTTGCTAAATTGTTAGCCTTTTATTTAGTCTTTTGACTTCTACTGTGGTGTTGCCTAGCACCAGTGTTCTCACGACTTAACCACTTGAACGCAACGGACACGACTCCCCCGTGTCTCAGTCATGAGCTCACCAGTTCCACTTGATGGCCGCATACGGCACCGGCTTGGCCAAGATCAACTCGTGTGCAAAGATAACATATTGTAAGGGGAAGGAAAAAATTATATATTGTACCAGAGTGAAGGACAATCCGAGAGTAAGCTCAGAAGCAAGAAAAAAGAAAAAAAAGGTAAGTTACGATTGGAGCGACTGAATGAAACCGCAGTTGAGATCAGATGATGCAGAAAGGGAAATCAAGGACTCCCATCACAACAGAGGCGAGAGCAGTGCATTAGAGACAAGACACACACAGCGGAAAACAGTGCGGGTTGAAAGGCCTGCTCTGCCGATGGATGTCGACTTGATTCAGAGACTGTGGACAAAGCGGGAGGAAAGATACGGGAACAAAAAGAGAGAAAAGAGGAACCGTCTCGCAATTTTTCTTTACCCCCCCAGTGTTGCATAATTTTAAGAGGAAAAAAATGCATTTTGCATTATCCACAAAATAAAAATATATGTACTCCTATCGTTTCTTGGATTTAAACGGCATCACGGCGTGCTGCTGGGTAGACGAGAGGGAAAGTCTGATACCAGGTCAGAAAAGGATTCAAAGACGGAATTTTAACAGCTTTATCTACTCCTCTCACTTGAAATAATTCTCCTGACTGGTTTTGTTCCAATGTCTGCCATAGCTTAAAGGCACTTGACAAAAATATGTCAATGTGCAACACTTGCGCACACACGCGCGCGCGCGCGCTACCCAAACAGTTGCACTTCCCCACAAGGCAGTATCAGAGAATTGTGCCATCTAAGCACTAAAGGGAATGGTGGATGAAATGAAACTACTGTGAAAGAGCATGACTGATGCTGTACATGACAGGCAGGCCTCAGAGACAGGCACGTAACACCTCAGATTTCCCCCAATCCCACCCCCACCCTTCACACCCGCACCCACTATAATCTCCCCCTTCTTCCTCCCTGCCCTCCACACTTAGTATCTTATCGGGATGGATTTCTAACCAGAGAAAACATTTTCTTGCCCACCTCCTTTCACACACTCAAAATCAGAACACTGGTCAATTGAAAATATATGTACTTACTTACTATGTCAGACAAGGAAATAAGGTACTGACAGCAGCGTTGGGGACGAGGGACAGGCGGTGTTCTGTGTGCGCATCATTTTGTCCAACGTTGGTCCGACTATCTTATTTCCGGAGGACGTATCACACCCGCGAGTTGACTTTTCTCTTGATGAGGCTTCATTATTTATGGGATGTTGCGGTGATACGATCATCTCCCCCCGGAGAGAGCGGATGCAGCGGCGAGGGAAGAGTTGAGAGGGCAGCAGTCTTCAAAGGGTAATTAAATCACTGCGTTGTTTCCAACAGACAATCAAGGCAGCCATGCAGGTAAAGTTTAAATCACCGCTGTTAGGGGAGTTTCTGTAGCAGGGATAATTTTGGGGCCCCCGCAATTCAATGAGCAAACACTGTCTACACATACATGTATAACGCGCGCGCACACACACACACGCACGCACGCACACATGCACGCACACGCACACACACACACGCACACGCACACGCACACGCACCATTGCCTGAAGCAAAATCTGCCATGAGACATCTGATGCACAGGAGGGGGGTTGTCTGGAGCAAGTGAAAAAATCCACCATTTCGACACATCAGTCAACTCTACAGTCAACAAAGGGGAGATGAACAGTCAAAGCAGCCGTGTGGGGTTTTCTGGGTTTTTTTTTTTCTTCTTTTCTTTTTGACCGTTGACTCGCTGTAAGGTTCTGATCCAGCAACGTCCTGAACTTGAGTCAGCCTGACAGAAAGCGCAAGAGACGTCCGGCGCGTCCGGCGGCTACATGGACTATCCACAGCTGCCCTCGCCTCTCCCTCTGCCACTAACGCCGACATGACAGCTTGACTGGTTTGTTTGCACAGGGACTACTCCCCTGATCCGGAGAGCAGTGGATGTGTGAGTACCAGTGAGGAAGAGAGCGAGAGAGCGAGAGATCAGAGTAATGGAGTTAGGTGCTGTGTTGTGAGTGAGCTAATCAAAGTGAACCATGCAGGGCCACCTCTCCCTGTGATCCAGACTAGATGACCCAGGGCCATAATTAGTCTGAGACTTTCATTCGGATAGCAGCAAATTAATAGACTTCATTAGGCTTTTTTCCCCCCCTCTTCTTCCTCCTCCTCTAGTCTCCTCCTCTATGCCTGCTACGACCGAGATTAAGTACAAACCAGCAAAATTGCTCCCTGCATCAGCGTCAACCTCTTCCAAGTCGATTGCATGAAGAAACTCACATTCTCTCCCTCTGCACTGTATGAAAGTATACACCTTTGAAAATAAATTCACATATCTGGACTACAATTAATGGCGCTACATCAAGGAATTCATAATTCTTCAGAAGTGTCTGTTAATTAGCGTGTGCTGGCCAGCGTAAATGCATTTTACCAATACCTCTATTCTCAGTGGAGTAGTGCCCTCTAAAGGCCTGTTGAAGACCTACAAATGGCCTCTAAATGTGTGTGTGTGTGTGCGTGCGCTCTAAACTGGGTGTTTTCTGACTACGCTGTCATATCAGGTATGATGGTATCTCCATTTCATTTCACTATTCAACAGCACCAGTCCAATCTGAACCAATGTTAATCCCAACCTAAAATTCCACAAGTCATTCGATTAATTGATGCCAAACTAAATCATTCATTTCAGAAGTCATTTTCGGGGGGGGGGATTCGTTCCCTGCGCTGTTGCGAAAATGTCTGCACTCAGCCCTCCATCGCCTCCCCCTCTGCCCTACATACACAATCTTACACGTGTGGAGGAAAAATGGCTGCAGAAAAAATTAAGTTGCGAAAGCAAATATGTTTTTAACGAGCAGGCCCATTACTTTGGTGATGTGAGAACATAAAAACACAAATTGGGAATAAATTGAGGTGCTGATCCTTGTGAAACTGAGGCAGAAGGAAAAGGGACAAAAAAAAAAATTTGAAAAGAAAAAGAAAGCCGACATAGCGAAGGATGTTAACCACACACACAAAAGGGTAAAGTGAAGCAAAGAGAGATGTGTTTTTGTGATAGGTGACATTTTTAAAGCTTTCAAGACTTTATCGCGGGTCTAGGTAATTGGTGCGTTGGTTTTCAAATTCCTGCAAATTTCAAAATGTATTATGGAAAATAGGCTGGACGTTCTTAGAGAGAAAAACATAACCTATCTGTTCAATCAATGTGTGTTACGTAATCAGACTTTTCAAATCGAGCCCGTCAGATTTTATGGGTTGGCTGCTAAAATCGGCCGATATGAGCCTCTCACAGACATATGGGTATCGATCTTTAGGTTTGAATGTGTGCGCCAATGTGCAAACATATTTAACAGAGTAAACAATGCAGGAAAGATGAGCATTTACATTCATATTTCACGTAAAAAAATAGATCTTTATTTTGTCTTCTGCATATTTGTTCGTATTTACGTTTTCCTTATTTATAGTTGTAAGTATGTGGTTCAACTGTAAAATATCAAGCCTCAATCAATGACTTTCTGAAAAAAGCTTTGAAAAAAAATTCTCTCCCCAATATCGGTATCATCATCGGCCCCAAAAAAATCCATATTGGCCTGACTCTGCTTTCACCAACAATGAAAAAAGCCTTTAATGGTCATGCATTTGATGATATCTCTCATATTGGCACACATTTTTCTGCAGCCACATGAAAAGTCATTATAGGACTAATGGTGTTCTTCAAAATGTCACGCCAAAAAAGCATTAGGAGAGAGTGTGTGTGTGTGTGTGTGTGTGGGGGGGGGGGGGGGGGGGGACAAGCTAGACTGAGTGTGAGAGACACAGAGGAGGTGAAGTTCATTTGATGCGAACAGATGAATACCAGTGGCGTGCAATGATGGACATCCTGCAGCTACCTTCAAAGCCAAAAAGATCATACCACGATCTTTTGGGATAGAATCACAATCCAAGATCTGAATCACGATTTTTGGTTTTCACCATCTAGGGCTAGGCTATCAAAAAAATAAAAAAGTGAGCAAAAAAACAGTTTTTTTTGTCAGAAAAAGACAAAAATAACAGATCCGGACCAGAGTGTACTTTCACCATCACTGAACGCTTTGACAGGTCGCTGGTGTTACCGACTTTACTTGAAAAACATTTGTTACACTTGTGGCAACAGGCGTTGTCTAAATTGATTTGGTGAAGTACTACCAGACTTTCGACTGGTTCGCTCTGCTATCGCAACACGGAGCAGCCGGTCTGTCTCCGTGTCTGTCCATGTTCTGCGTGCCAGGTCGGGCAGTGAGAGCTGGACACGCCCACCGGGAAGATTCATCGTAAACGAATGTGTAGTTTTCTGTCACAATAGCATCTTCCTCGCAACCTGTGCGATTCCTCTGACAAGCACATCATATGCCAAATCAATATCACCCCAAAAACAAACTATATTTAAAGCTCTTGAAGTTATTTTAACTAATTCTATTCCTTCACTGAAAACACCAGGTAACCAATACATAACATACACTATGTTTTTACCCAAGCTGCAGCTGGATATTGCAATAAGTTAATTAAGTCTTGAGTAACTCAAAGTAAAAAGGAAAACAAAACTGCAAGTCCCATTACTATGAGATACCTGACTTTTTAGCCTCCTTCTGGCATTTAATTTCAAAAGTAGACCGCCCCTGTTTTTTATCCATCCTTTCATCCCCACCTCCTCTAGTCCTCAATCTCTTCATAAATCCTCTATGACGGTGCCCACCAACCTCCTTGGCTTCTTTTGTCTCATTGAAATTTAAAAATCCTCCCGAGTCCTCTGCACGGCCGACCACAAAAGCCAGTGCCGTTTTAAGAAATACACCCACCTCGCATATAATAGAGTAATTAACAATCGCCTATACGGATATGTTAAGTGGCTCCAATTTAGGGGTAGTCTGCGGGGTTATTGTAGTGAAGACTGACAGATTAGCAGCCTGGGTTGAAATGATGGCGACTTTGATGTGTCACAGCGGTCCGAGTTTGACACAGTCACAACAAGCTGTCAGCTCCGAGCGTGGTCATTACGTGCACAGAAGAGCCCTCCCTTGATCATTTGCACTCATAAACCACTCAACCACCCATACGAGCTTAACCCCTCCCACACACAGCCATCGTTTCCAATGGAAATTTTACATCAAGTGGTCCCCCCCAGAAACTGACAAAGCCCACACAAACACGCTTTCTTTCCAGGCCCATTATAATCATATGGAAATAGGCTGTCTAATTATCTCTTACAGAAAGCCAGCAGCGGGAAGAGGAGCTTGTCTTTCCTCAACTTTCTCTTTAACAGGCTACATTGGTCTGGAGAGCCTGACCTCCGCTGAGAGCAAAGCTTTTGACGCTGGGGCAGGAAACATAAAACATAAAAAAAAAATGAGTGAAAAAAAATAAGAAAAGGGGGACACTCAGTTGCGAGGCAGCTTGCTCAAGATTAGAAAACTACGGCCCTGGACAATCTATTCATTAAAAATTTGTATTTGCTGTCTGGGGAGCCTTTATGCTGAACTACAGAAAGCCACACTGTATATTTTTAAAAGCTCAATAATGGTTGTCTGTGATTACCGATTCAAAACAAATGTGCGATCTCTAATTGGTTATCAAAGTCAAAAAAAAATCAATAAACCTAATTTTAATGAGCTATTAACCTCCACAGTAAAGAAAATGGCTCACGAGAGCAACGAGGGAAAACACCAACTCTGATTAATAATAAGCTTGAGGCAAACATTAGGATTACAATGTTTGCATGGATGAAACTAATGACGTATCGCAACATAGAGAAGATTCATTAATTTAATAGCTGGTCCAAAGATAGGAAACACGCATTTTCACCGCGGTAATGCAGATTCCATTAGGTTACCCGCAGTTTGGTTTTGTGAACACAGTATCTTGGTCATGATTCTGTAAAATAATCAAATTCACTGTTTCCTTTTAATAAAAGTGTAAACTAGAGCCCGACCGATAAATGGGTTGGCCAATATGTTTAGACCCCGACCGATATTATCAGCCAATTGATATGAGCCTTTAAATGTCCATTTATGTTTCCATTTTACGTCAATTAAATTTATATTTTCTTAGTTCAAGTTCTATTTATATGGTTGTATTTGTACTTTTTTCCAATTTATAGTTATTTATGATGAAGTTTGTTGGCCTAAACATGTTGAAACAATTATTAAGTCATGTTCTAAAACTAGGTTCCTGTGGCAGTACTTCTTCAAAACTTTCATCAATATTTGAAATTCTCATAATTATTGGGCATTCAGGAGTATGCATTAACTTAGAATTTCAGTTGGTGATAAGTACAATAAATGCTGATTTTATTTTAACTCAATTCTTGCTCATATTGTTTTGCTAGTTTGCCTTTAATAAACAAAATTAATAAGCAGAAAGTTATTTTATTGAGTGCAGCCAGTTTTACTTGTTTATGTTAAAAAGTCCTCTGCACACAACTAATTATCATTATTCATCTGTTAGAATGGATTGCCATTATTGGTTACCTTTACGGTTTCAAAGTTAATCAGTGAGTTATGCAGGTTAATAACGGTGAGTAGAATTATATTTTTTTAGCTGCAGGCCTCCGGGACTAAAGAGATACATTATTGGCTCTGAGGGAAAAACAACATTAAGCTTTATATGCATATATGTATATTTTATATATATATAAAAAAGTTGACAGCAGGTGTCTTTGCAGGTACTACCACCTACTGAGCGAGACCCTAATGTCTGAAATCAGACCAATCATGAAGATCTCTCCATTGAATACATTTAATTAATTTAAGTTAGAAACAAGCTGCAAAAAAAATGTTCACATACGTTTTTTTTAACGTCTCAATTTTTAACACACCCCACTGCAACACCCTGACCGTGTTGTAACACTGGAATAGAGCTAGGTTATTAGCAGATGCCTGTATCCTGGGGAGAAATGGCAAACTGATTTTGAGATCTTTGAGAGCTCCGTCTAATTGGATGTTATTTATTCGCCGAAAAGGGCAACTCTTCGTGTTGTTGCTCATTTTCCCAGCACTATGGCGATGAATCCATTTCTCTACCCTCCCTTATAAACAGCGAGATGGAGGGAAATAGCTGGCTCACTCCAGACGTCAATTAAGGTAGCTCTACTTCCAACCATGAATGTGGGTAGGAAAAAAAAACATATTCATACAGTAACATGCAAGTATGACCAGCATATTCATATCCACACAGGAAAAAAAATCCTAGTATAATAAGAAACAAAATTTCTATATTTACACCAGTTAGTACAAATCTTCCATTCGTATCCACGTTTATTCTATAATTTACCAAGGTCTTTTTAAAGCATAAGAGAAAGCCAAGCAAAAGAAAAAAAGGTTATAGTATTTTTGGAGGAGACAGTTTCCTTTATCCAAACTGAGGGTTTAAGGCTTGTAAACCCATTTCAGGCAAGTGTGTAACTGCGATTTTAGGAGGAAGTACTGTGCCTAGGATACATTCACAAGTATTTAGGCGAGAAGTGGTCCAAGAATCAGGGGTCTATAAAGATGGGAGTATTGTTACCAACATACAACGGCGTATTAGGGCCATTGTAGGAAAAAATATTAGGAGGGGGGTAATGTTTTGAGGGAAAAAAACACAATTTCTGACATTAGAATCTTAAATTTGCGAGAAAAATAGTGTTTTGTATTTCAAGGAACTATCGCTTCAGGATCACCACAGACGCTGCTGCTGTGGTGTATCATGCAGACTGTTCTGTGACCAAGAGTTGGTGGTTGGAGGGGTAATGGCTCTTTTCACTGTTCACAGCTTAGCCCGCAGGTAAACGGCCCGCGGTGAAGTTAGTTTGAAGTTGGATATTCAATGGATATCCAAATTCAAACTAACTTCAAGGCGGTGGTAAACGGCACAGTAGTACACAGCATGCAGCAGTGTCTGTGGAGATCCTGAAGCGATAGTTCCTTGAAAAACAAAACACTATTTCTGACTTTAATGTCAGTAATTATGTGTTTTTTTCTGGAAATATTACCCCCCTCCGCCAGCTTCGTATTATTATTTTCTTTCCATACAATGGCCCTAATATGCCGTTGTACCAACATGGGCATGTGTTGATGTAGTATGACAAACTGGACCCAGGTTATCAAAGCCATGAAATCTTTATATTCGTGTCCAATAACAAGTGTCTCATATTTCTCTCACACAAAACTATCTGCCATGAACGCTCAAGCACTTTTGATCCAGAAGGTTGAACCGAAACTTGAACAAAGATGCAGAACGTCAGAGAGGCTGAACTCGTCTGGTTTGTTTCACTGGTGTCCCTCAATGTTAATCTTAAAGTTATCTCACTGCTGGTAGAACTGAATAAACCGAGAAAAGACCAGAGGAGACATGGGCAGTACAGTGAAACGGGGACAGCTGCTTACATATCCCTCAATTCCCACCAGCCTGTGTCTCTGAGACGTTCCGTGATTTTTCACCCTCTCTTTGTGTTTACACCCACAGGAAAGCCCGGCCGCGCGAGTTTCATCCCCATCTATTGACACTGATGATCTCAAAGAGCTTCTCCAGGGGCTATCTGTAAAATCACAGAAACTGGGTAAAGTTCTGAGAGCTGTCAGCATCCTCTCTGGGCAGCCACTCACTACATTTGCTTGTTTGGTTCTCCCTTTTTTCCCCCTCCATTCTCTGTTCCGCTGAGTAAAAGGAAGCTGCAGCGTCTATTTCTCTCTTGTGTTTTCAAATGTTGGTGATTAAAACTGTAGTAAGACATAATTGGTCGTATGATATTATAAAACAGTCAATTGCTGTGACACTACAGCCATTCCGAAAGGGGGAAATACTTCAAATGCATATTTTGATTCAAAAAAATGTTTTGTATGTTTAAACAGGAAAAATTCTAAAATATAGATCAGTCAGAATAATTCATTGTTGTGTCAATAAATAACTAGCCCTGTGGCTTTTGTTGCGAGGTCATGAACAAACAGTTATTGATGACATTTAGGGCTACAACCAACAATTTTTTTCTCGATTAATCGATTAGTTGTTTGGTCCATAAAATGTCATCAAATTGTGAAAAAACCTAAGATTTTGTTTCCCAAATCCCAAGATGATGTTTTGTTTTATCAACACAACCAAAGATATTTAGTTTACTGTCACAGAGGAGCAAAGAAACCAGAAAATATTCACAGAAAACTGATCGATTAATCGATTAACTGTTGCAGCTCTAATGATACTTCTGAGATCTTAAAGCAAGGCCATCAACACAACCACATATGTAGTCAAGAGATTCACAAATCTGAACCCAGACTGCCCTCTGATCTTAAAAGTAAAGAAGGAAATTTGCATTCAGATATAAAAGGGGGGGAAAAGGCTTTGAACTTCTATGAGAAATGTCTTATATAAACATCTAATATTCCTGTTCAAGTTCAGAGCTAACGGGATGAAATATCCCAAACGTTTGAAACAAAGCAAGCAGTAGAATTTATCACACTGTACCACAAAAGATGAAGTGAGACGTGTCTGATACTTTTTTTTCCTTTTTTTCCCAGGTCCGGATGAGGGTACATTTGGCAGAAGTTAACAAAAGATGAATGGAGATTTTTTCAAAATGTGTCCTAATGTAATGGTTATTTGCTTTCTAATACGTTCACTTCAAATCTGAAATAATCTGCATTCCTTTTATAAAGATTTATGAGACACTCTCTGCCTCAGTGTGTACTTTTAAGGTTCACTCGGGGATAGATATTTGGAGACGGGAAACCCATTAAAAGTTTAAATTTAATCTGGGTTTATATTTCAGGGCAAAAGGCAAAAAAATGGATTATGCTTACTTCCGAGCTCTACCTGTTATGACTCATCTTCAGGTTAGAATCTCAAAAGAGACAGCATTGTAATCTCTGAATTAAACTTAAATTGTGAGGCAAAAAACAAACGAACAAACAAACAAACAAACAAAAAAACAAAAAACATACCAACCTTTGGTTTCTGTTCCAGAACAAACATGCAGGCAGATCGTGCAGCCGAGTAGAAGTTGCAATAAAAGGCAAATACAGAATGCAAGAGGAGAAAAGGGGGAAAGAGACAAAAGCAAACAAGAGAGAGAAGAAAAGCTGGTTAGTCATGTTTGAAGTAAGCATTATTTCAGACATTTTATTGTCAGCAGAGACAAAAGAAAGTGCTGCACTGAATATAAAGTGGTGGTTGAGTACAGAGAGAGAGAGATTGTGCATGCATTAACCGAAAGAATGTGTCATTGTTATGAACTTGGACAATTATGATTGAGTCAATATTTCTTCGCAATAATGGACTTGTCAAAACCAAAAGCAGAGCAGGGCAACAATTTTTCGTAATCACCGAGAATGACACGGTATCAAGACCTGTCCAATTCACGGGGAGTCGTTATGGCCTCGCAGTGATGTGCGGTTTGAGTCACGGGCGACATTAAATGATGAGTGTCTCGTAATCGCATCACAGGTCTGAGCTCATGGTTCTCTCATAATAACATATTACACAGATTTGCGGATCCGCATTTGCATACGTTAACGTACCGATTTGCCAATGTACAAAATCCCATCCGTCACATTTTTAAATACGTGTGAATGTGAGACTGTGGCAGAAACGCATGTGATTGTCACTTGTGTTGAAGAGGATTTGAAAGATTAAATGAAGAGTCGGAGACGGTGCGTCTTCAATTGTGTTTGTGCAAGAAAAGACGAAAAATATTCCACGAGATTGAAACGTATAAAAACCATTTGCTCAGTGACTTCCAATTCTTTGATGCATATGTGAATAAATCCACGGCCATCATGTATTTTTCAACAGAAATACTAGTCCTGTTTGCATAAAAAATCAGCATTTTTATGGTGATGTCTCGACGTTCATGAATGCACACATTGCAGTCGCGACACGGGTCACCACACAATGAATCACAACAGCGCCACAGCTTTCACCACACGTTCGGTTCGCTCTCTTCTTAAAGTTCCTCGATGAAGCTCGGGAGCAGAACTCCTCTCTCGCCTTACGGGCTCCGCCCTCATCATGTGAGACAGTAACCACAAAGACTGCAATTAAAGCCCTCAGATGCCAAGGGAGCAGATTAAAGCTCAGAGTTCGGGGGCAGACAGCCGAGAATCATTAGCTAAACTTCATTCATAATCTGTGATTAACCATCACAATGAGATAACCCTCGGTCGCGGATCTAAATGATTAACTTTATTTAACCCCACACTGTTCATTTTCAACCTGATAGCGTATGTGAATGACTTCTATCATACAGCACCGAACTTTATATTAACAACACCTATTCGCTTCAAAGGAAGCAGATGTGTTTGCAGGTCTGAGAGTACAGGGGGTATTTAGCAGGAACTTTGTAACATATACCTGTCTGAAATGTAAAAATCATTACTTTAAAAACAAAAAAAATCCTGACCCAACATGAGCGCACCATTAAACAGAACACAAGGGTCCCTTCTTCAGTGTTTCCGTTATTGCGAATAAATCCTTAGGTATAACATTTTGGAGACAAAAACATTATTCTAGAGCTGCAGCGGTTAATCGATTAATCGATTAGTAATCGACTACTAAATAATCGTCAACTTTTTTGATAGTCGATTAATTGGTTCAAGTAGTTTTTATTGGGGAAAAAGGCCAAATTCTCTGATTTCAGCTTCGTAATTGTGAATATTTTCTGTGTGGACAAAACAAAACATCATCTTGTGGTTTGTTAAAGAGGATCAACATTTTTTTCACCATTTTATCACATTTTATGGACCAAACAACTAATTGATTAATAATCGATAACGAAAGTAATCGTTAGTTGCAGCCCTACATTTTCCATTAATTTCTTTTCGCTAACACCATTGATGGTATAAATATTGTATTTTTCTGGTGGCATCTGTTGGTAAAGTTGCAAACCGCAACCTACTTTGCAACCGACTGGGGAGACTTTATTTTGGTGCCACGCTAATTCAATTTCTGGACCATATATTTAATTTCTGTGAATAAGTTCTTTTAAAATGTACACACTGTAGCTTAAGTAGAACAACAAGAAAGTTATAAGGAAAGACAAAAGTCATGCTCCACAAACTGTCAATGAAGAAAAGGAAACAGCATATTACGAGCTGGGGGGAGGAACCTGTCTACAGCCTGCCAGTAAATATGATCTGGCCCGCAAGACAATTCATAAATACACAAAAGTCTACTCAGAAAACAAAAAACTCCCAAAAAAAGCTTAATTTTTATTGCTGTAAAAGACAACAATGTAAATTAGTAAACTAACATGTCCTATACAGCTGGAAGGGTTTGCCCCTGACTTAAAAAATCACAAGCCCTTGAACCTGTGCGAGCAGACCTGATTCAGCTGGTTGTCGACAAAGGCAGATAAGGACACAGCCTGACTGACGGGAATAATTATGTTCAATACAGTGTGTTGCCACATTTTGTATGTATCGGTAAGGGAATCCAAAAACCAATGGTGCATAAATATTTCATTAAACAGCTGTATGTGCAAAAGTTTACAAGTCACATTATCTTTGTTTATGGGAAAAATTGTCCCGGAGATGATGTGAGATAGAATCTGCATGAAATAAACTAATATAACCTTTCGGTTGTGTGCTATGGGAAGGCGATAACATCTCAGGAAGCCGGTAGTCGGAAAAAAATAAAAGAAATTGGACTGCGTGCGTGGAGTTGCAATGGCATTAACTGACCAGAGCCTCACAGAGAAAGAGTAGTGGGGGACCATTAAAACTTGTGGAGTGAGTTCAAAAGACTGAAGAAATGTGTATGTTATGTGAGGGTCATGTTTTTTTGATGGATAGACCAGAAGATAAACGAATAACCTTGGGATACAATTCTTACATTTTGAAGTCTACATCTGTTGCCTTGGAGTGTGGCTTTGAGAGACGACATGATTGGTCGGAAGAAACCCGATGAAAGGAGTAATATATAATAATAATAAATTTCATTTATACAGCACTTTTATATAGGGAGGTGCTGGACTACACCCACACTCCACAGCTATTTCCCCTGCTTTGAAAACTTGGGAAGTTTTTATTATTTTGTGATCACAAACAGAGACAGGGCGGTTTTTGTCCCGTCGCATTCACCTCCGGCAGAGCAGCAGCTGTGATGTGAAAAAAAGAGAGCTGACGGAGGGAGAGGTAGCAAGTGATACAAAAGAACAGCAGGGATGGCGCTGTCCTCCGCGGCTTAGCCTCCCCACTCGAAGAGCACTTAAAATATAGACTTCATTTTGGACGGAGGAAAATGACATTGCACAGAATTGAATGCAGTATGGATTTAAAGGCACAGGTGTGTGGAGTCTCAGTCCACACCGGGGATTACAGCCATGTGTGTCCAGGCGTGCTTTGAAAGTCTAGACACCAGAGTCTGAACCATATCACGTCTTTAATAGTTTACTTTTCATGAAGTTAGTGTAGGGAGCTCACTAAAATAACTTTTTACGACAAACGTATACGTCCTGTCGTATCACCAACGTGGGCTGCGTCTACCTGTACCTGGCATTGATGTGTTTGTAGTCGGGCGTGTGTCTGTTGTCGGCAAGTTGTCTGTTCAGTGGGTAGTAAACTTTCCGTTTGAAGGGCTCTTATTATCTCACGTCTGGACTCGCAGGATTTTTGCCCTTTTGGGGTAATATCCTCGTAGTTGAATGCACTAATTGTATGTCGCTTTGGACAAAGGCGTCTGTTACATGTAAATAAATTGAATGTAATATAATACAGTTTATACAAAAATAATCATCTCTTAATGATTGATTGATTCAGATTTCTGTCCTGGCCTCCAAAACCATGCACCACAGCTCTAAAAGCTTTTGAGAAATATTTAAAAATGAAATGTTTAAATCCCTCTTATCCAAATGTTTAGTTTGAAGAAAAAAGAAGCAAAAAAATCAGGCAACCTGTTTGTTCACAGTATGCAGGCCATAATTAACAACAAAGGAATGGGGTTGTGTTTTTTTTCTAATTAGTGTGGAAATGGGAAATCAACAACTTTTTATTTCCTGCAGCAAGGTGCAATCCTATCTGAGCTCCACCATCGATCTACTCCAACAGGTTACAATTAAAATTGATATTTATATATATATATCTCTCAATTGTTTCTCCTCACAGCATGTATTCTAAACCAGTTGTGTTCATATACATGTGTTTTTGTGTACATGTTATATGTATGTGTGTGTATAGGAGCGAAGAACACTTGATTAACAATGTGACCTTTTGATTCCACACTAAGCCGTTATTAACAGCTCGAATCTTAGGCGATATACATTAATATTTCGATGCACAGGACAAAACACAATTGTTCATATATTTCAAAGTGTATGAAATTGCCCTAAAAACTATCATTCTGGGTTATCCCGTCAGTAAAAGTGCAGTTGCCTGCGCAGCTTCTAATATCTAACATAGAGGTTTGCAGCTAATGAGCAGAGACTTGAGAGAAATCAACTCATTATTCAGTATGGTCTTATTTAATTTAGTTTGCTCTGACCTGCTCGCTTAAAAGGTAAAATGCGCATTTATTGTAATTGGCTCGACGTTCTTAAGAGGCACTGACCCTTTACCAAAAAACACTTTCCACTTTGAATAAATAAACAGATGAGCCATAAAGGATGATAACAATGTGAATTTAAAGTCTCCTCGTCAAATAAATGTGTATTATTCCTCCAAATGTAGTTATATAAACACTGGTTGAATGTGTAGTTCCAACCTTCTCTTAGCACTATTATTAATGAAAAAACAATCACTGTACTTTTATAAACACTAGATTAACTCAAGGTCTGCCAAAAATACAGAGATGGTCTCGAAAACAAACTGTTCTCAGTCCCAAACCACACGCAGCAGTTTGTGTACAGGACGGCAGGGATTCTCTACAGCAAGGAGCACAAACACCGAAAAACAATAAGGAAGTCTGCAGGGACACGGATTAATATTTAATGAGGAAAACTGAGTGAATGCAGTTTCATACTGTGTCCTTTTTAATGTTTAATGCCGATCCAGATGCCGCTGCTCTTAAGTGAGATGAAACATGATGCTTACATGGCTATGTTAATAAGACGACAAGCCCACTCGCGCGTACACGTGCGCACACCGACACACAGCAGCGATCGCAGCTGGTACCGACAGCGCAATCCGAGAGTCACGCTGTTCCCTACAACCTCCACCGGGACAAGAGGAAAAACTGGAAGAAAGAAAAACAACTAAGAGATTGGATTCAAACAATGTGAAAGGTTTTGAATTAGTCAAATGTTTCCTGCCCTTCTCACCAAATCTAAAATGCATTACCCGTGAGTGGTGACAAAAGCAGACAGATGGCACACTGCAGAGAGAATTTGCATGCCCCCTCCCATGATGGGAAGTGTGTTTCACGATTAGAGTAAAATAAGACGGCGTGTGCCCTAACCGAGAGATAAAATCGTCTGCTGGTGGACATCCTTCCTCTGCACTCACCAGAGAACACCTGCTTGACTGTCTGTCTACCTGTTTGCCATTTAGATCCACCTCCATTATTCAACACCTTGACGGCAAAAAAACGGGGGGGGGGGGGGGGGTCTTGGGTGCCATGAGACGAGCAGCATTGAGTTGTGACAGGTAGATAACACCTGGATGAATAATTCAAAATTGTTGTAAGCTAGCTGAGTCAGTGACAAGACAAGAAAGAAAATACTAGACGTGAATAAATCATCAGAGGGGGGACTAATAGTCCAAGCACAGGAGAGGACAAGACTGATAACATCTCTCGCTACCTCCTGCTGTATCTTTAATCATTCCAATAACCTTGTACATCAATATTCCACATCTTGCCAACTATACCAATGCGTAGGGATGTAACATATGCGGTCTTATCATGCAGCATTACCACCAGGACCAGTCAGAACAGCCGACCGAAATCTAACACGGCACGACAACCTCTGCGAAGTTCAGCGAGGACTGCCCACTGCTAGCTAGAGTCTAATGGTCTAATGATAATTTTCCTGTGTAAATGTATGTCAAGAAAAATGACTGACTACATTTTACTAAATAGATTGATCATGAGTTGTACTAGAGTACTATTAAAAA
The DNA here is from genome assembly GCF_022379125.1 of Scophthalmus maximus. Taxonomy (NCBI): domain Eukaryota; kingdom Metazoa; phylum Chordata; class Actinopteri; order Pleuronectiformes; family Scophthalmidae; genus Scophthalmus; species Scophthalmus maximus. The sequence continues at coordinate 6,285,452 of NC_061518.1, forward strand.
TAACAATGATATTGACCAAACTTTAAGCCAAAGTAATGAGCCAGAGAGCTGGAAGAGTCAGACAGAAGAGAAGGTAAAGTGCAAACAGTTGAAAACTGTACCACCATGTAGAAGAATCTATCCAAGAATAAAAATCTTCACTGAAACAACAACAAAATATCTTATGTCTGCTTGCTCTTATGAAAACATCTGCAAGTTTATGATGGAAAAAAAGTGGTCTCAGAATACAAGGGCAGCAGGAGTCAGTTGGATGTTAAATAAAAAAAGACATATTGGAATATGGTGAGAGCCTGACCTGTTCTTTGTGAACCAAAAGTGAGAGCAACTCTGCTCAGTAATTCTGGTTTAGAGTATCGGTCCTCATCAGCCCGAACCCAGAAACAGCCCTCCGACATCTCCTGGGGACGAATCTGGAAAAACACACCTCTGCAGTTCAGCACATTTAGTACATGAAAATATATCAGCATAAAGAAAATGCACCATTCTAATCAGATGTTAGTCACATATTCAAGCTACAAAAGGATTTTCTGCCAATTGAATGTAGATATTTAGAATTGCACTCATGATAACTTGCTACACAGAACTTTAAACATCTGTCGGGCTAAAATAACATAACAAATATTAATGGTTCAGCAACTGAGAGAGGTATGACAAAATGTAGACAGAAAAAAAAATCAACAGTAAAGCAGACATCAATGGTAATGAAAGGTTATTAACTTGCCTTACTTATAAAGTTATGTAAACTATACAGTAACTAACTCTACAGTTAGTTATATATATACACAGTTAAGTATTTGAATTTCATCTTCCAAGAGAACAGCACTTTAAATTTGATTCTAGCTCCATTTTAACAATATTTTCTAAATCAAGCACTTCCAGAAATGTGAACGGCTTTCTTATATTGATACCTTGAAGGATAAACACTATACTCTGCCACTGCCAGCCCCAAGTGTTCAAGGGGCCACTGGTGTTAAGAAACCTATATGTTGTTGTAAGGAACCGGTGGAACAAACATAGACTGAAAGGACTAAAAGTTTGACTGCGGTCGGAAACGTGCCCCAAATGGGACGCCCACGTGACCCTGTATCTACTAGATGACTGTGTGCCAACACAGTAGTTATAGGAAAGTAACAAGCTGATAGCACTGTATGTCAAAGCCTTTGTTACGTCTAGGTTGTTTGGGTCGCTTCCTGTCTGTCAAAGACTGTTTACTGACCTGTAGACTTTGAAATTTGTTCACTACACTCCAAAAGTTGGCTGAGCCAGAAAGCAATGGTGTGAAGCCCGAAATCTTATTAATGAAGAAGTTTCGGAACAGCTTTGTCCCGAACATAACCATATGTGGCGGTCTCACACAGCTGGGCCACAAGACAGGTCCTCCTCATGTCCTACTAAAAGGTTCATATGAAATCTCAGGCATATGGTTTAGTTTGCCGAACATCTGTACCGATGTACGTCTGACATTAAATTATTAATCAAACCAAAAACTGATTACTTGTGTTGTGAACTAACATTGCTCTGCGGGGAAAAAACATCTGTAGCAATGCCACTGAGGCTGCGCTGACAATAGCATCTGATCTGATCATCTGGTATTTTGGATTATTACTGGCCTGGCACAGAATGAGGAAGTATGTTGTTTATACTTGTTGGAAAAACATCTGCAATGTTCAGGTGCAGCCAGTGAACATCAGGAACAAAGTTAAGAGCACGGAAAAAGGGCCACCAATAAGTGGCTGGCCTAAATTTTCGGTTCATTTTCCGTGTTAAAATGTAGATTATTCAATACAGACATCTATCAGTTGTCATAAAAATACACACCTAAGTTGCACTTCAATCAAATATTCTGAAATAGTATTCAATATTCATTTGTTTTTGAGCATGCAACTCCATGGTAATTTGTCAGTGTTGCATTAGCCTACACTGTATTGAGGTGCTATTGTATATTATGTCACCCTCAAGTATGTCAATGGAGGTGTTGGAATATTAGAAACACTTCCCAGTGTCTTACCTTGGACCAGTTGAGGCGCTTAATGGAAGTCTCAGGCTTGAATTCCTTCTTAGGCCTGAGGCCGTAAGGCAGCGCATGGTGGGTGGGAGAACCAAACCCTGGAGGGGGCGGCGGAGGGGCACCAAATGGAGGAGGCACTCCCGGTGGAGGTGGTGGGGCAGGACAGCCTGGTAAGGGAGGCGGGGGAGGTGGAGGAGGGGGCGGCGGCAACCCAGGTACTGGAGCGTGCGGTGGCGCTCCGGACGGGAGTGTTGACGGAGACAGACCGGCAGGTACCGCTCCAAACTGGACAGGCAGGGACAAGAAGAAATGTGTGTACACGCATACACATGAACAACAAATTATTAATGCTCATTTCATACAAAGTGTGAGGGCTGAGTGATTTCTCTCTGCAATGTGTATCATTACTGCACAAAAAAAGCAAATTGTAGCCGATAATTAAAGGAATAATCTTGTATCAACAACATTGCCAATTACACGCTCAGAAGGCACTTTAATACAAGCCCAGGTTATCATACTATAATAGAAAATATTATCGTAGCCAAAGCAAAATTGACTACATAGCCTTCTGTGCCATAGAATAGGACATTTTACTTTTATTTAACTTCTATCTTAAATCTATTTGGATTTAGTTTTGGTATAAAGGATTATCTAACACAGTCGTTGCAACTCCTTCATATGCCTTTATCTGTTTTTTTTTGTAAATAAACAGGTTTACTACTCTTTTTTCAACATCAGTTTGAAGGTCAGTGGCTGTTTATTCAATAAATATGTCATATATACATTATATATTATAGTGCTAAACTTAATGAGTTTTGCTCATTTAAGAATATCTTTAATTGATTCTAGCAAACTTAGTTATAAAATATCTAGTTGGTTTCTTGTATAACATTTCTTTTAACAGCGCGTGGAGCGGTGCCCAAGAAACCTTTCCCAGGGTAAATAAAATATACGGCACATTCACATTTCAGGAGAAAAAAAGAAAAATGACAGAAACTTGGGAGGGAAAAAAAATAAATAAATCGAAGCCATCGTAACACTGCATCTGCCAAGTGTGCAGCACAGTATGCTTTCCTGGCTAATACCACTGGGCTGCGGATAACGGAGGCGTGTTCTCTCAACCATCCAGCAGAGGTCAAACGCTCATAAACGGCCCATATTCTGTCCAGAACATTCCCACCATGATTTGTTTTTTTCCAAAGCTAAAAAACCCAACGTTATAACAGGGGCTACGAAGGTTCGTAAATTGTATCATACACAGCAAATGGCTTATTGATCCATGCACCAGTTTTAGATTAAAGACGCACACTAAAGGTCAGCCCTGGGCCCTTTACTCTGCCCCCGCCTCTGGAGGGAAGAACATCTTTGCTGAATTAACAAGTGTGCGTGGCCTGTGTGTTGGTGTGAGTCCGACACACAGGCGCAGACACACACAGACAAAGACAGTGAGACAAAGTGCACCTTCATTGGCTGAACTTACTACCATCAATTGACCCGTGGTGCTATTTGAGTATTCATTCTGTGTTTGCTCTCTCAAATTGAAAAATTATCGGGAAAATAAAAGGGAAGTTCTCTCTGAGTGTGTAGTTATCTTGCTGTGCCAGGTCGTGGGAGCAACTCTCTGGAGTAGTGGGGGGAAAGGGGGTGTCGAGGAGAGGCCCAGTAGTGAGGCTGAAGGGGGGCTGTCAGAATAAATTGCTTTTAGAACAATTTCCTCTCACGGGATAGAGATCAGAGAATTAGAAATGGCCAACATGGAGGACTGGTCAGTGTTCTCATTAGACTTAGTGTCAGCCAGCCAGCAGAGCGGCCTCCATGTCAAAAACCAAACTGCAGGCTCCAGTGGATTAAACCCTCCACCTCCCCCAAACGCCATCCTGCATCCCAATATAACAAGGACATCTCATAACTATAAAGTAACACAAGCAAGTTGATTTGCTAGATTTTGGGCAGAATCGTTGAATTATCAAACCTAGTTCTGTTTTTTTTCCCCCCTAAAGAATAAACAGAAATCAAAATCTTTACACTGAAAACATAACCTGTAATAAAAAACATAACCTGTAATGTACCTGGGACTTAAAGGCTTGCAGCTCAGCTTGGAGTTCAGCTGCTCTCTCTTCACACTTAACCAGTTGAGCTTGTGTCTCCTGACTGCTTACAAACTCCTCCTCAAACTGAAAAAGAGAAATCACATATCAAAATCATTCACACGAGCAAACGCAGATATTTAATTTACAATCACTACTAACGACGGATTAACATCGGTATGACTGTATAATGAAATTATTTAATTCTTTCATTAGAATCATTTTATATAATTAAAATTAATTTTATCTTGATTACCTTCATTTGCTGATTGAATTTCAACCTTTTGTCAAACACATTTCACACTCATTGATAAAACCCTTGAAAGTATGAGAAGCAAGTGCCAATCACTGAGCCCATGTTTCTAATCAGGATCTACAACCTGCTGCTAACCCGAGAGCAGCTGATTAATTTGACCTCATACATTCCACAAGCACTTATGCGTTAGGATGCCTGAGACAAAAAATTCTACAGCTTTTCTAAAAACATACCACAAATTTTTAAAATCCTATTTTTATGCAAATGATATGCAATGATATGCTATTTCAATAATTCAAACATGGAAGAACTGTCAGTGTAATGTTTGCTCTATAATGTTGATGTTTTATTATCTAAACAAATGGTATCTTGTAAAACAAATCAGTGTGAATACCAGCATGCCTTCATGGGTTCTGTTTCGACCCAGGGATGTAAATCTAAGTTGTTGTTGTTGTTTTCTCTGTTGTAAGTACTTGCCTTCTGTGCCAGTTCTGAAGCTCTTTGTTCGTACTCATCACTTCGAGCTTTATCCACACACACCTCTGAAAACAAAAACAAGAAAAAAAAACAGAATGAAAAGGACTTGAGGTTCATTTGAAATATTGAAGTATCTGTAGTGCAATTAATTGCAACTTGCCTAAGAGGTGGCTGAAGTCCACATCTAGGCGCTTGCGGTAACTGAAGTCTGGGTCCGTGCCACTGCGGTGGAGCACAATCTGAGACACACACTCCTCAATGATCTTAAAGTACTGCGGCCTGAAAGTGAGGATAAGTCAGACAAGAAATTTTTGAAATGTGACAAAAAGGTGGTTTGACAAACCATTCCATCGCTTAATTGCATTTAATTCCATGTGTTTGTACAAGAGCAGTTATCTGGGCAGGTTCAGGTGTGAGAGCAGCTGCAATGGCTACAGGGGGAAAAACAAAGGTAGTGAGAAGATATGGGGGAAATGTGGCAAATCCTCTGCAAGCGATCACAATCACAATCACAACATGATAATAACAAGATTCTAAATATACCGCGAGTGTTCGACTTATAATCACGATGTGTTACTGTTAAATGAGACAAAGCAAGTTCACACTACAGATGGAAGTTGCAACCAGCTGATGCAGAGTATAAATACTTTTTACATACTCAAACTTCATCAGGCACACTGTTGACATGAGAATGTAGTCTATCTACAATTGGTTTACTTTCTTTCTTAAACTACGGACTACGGACCCCGACCCATTAAACGGCAAGATGGAAGGGAACAGTAGAAAAAAATTAAGGAAAGGAAAATGAAGCAAAAGTTACAGAAACTAAGTTTGCACTGATATAATTCCATGTATTTCCTTTAAAATATGGCAAATAAAGACATATTTTATTTGGTGATTGTTTATGAACTGTAAGGGGCATATTTTTAAGATGCAAACTTTTATTGATGACAAATAAAAGGGGATTCGACTTATGTCTTAAGACTATTAGGGCTGCAACTAACAATTATTTTCATTATCGATTATTCTGTTGATTATTTTCTCGATTAATCGATCAGTTGCTTGGTCCACAAAATGGTGGAAAATGTCAATCGTGTTTTCCAAAACCTCAAGATGATGTTTTGTTTTGTCCACACACCAAAGATATTTAGTTAACTGTCATAGAGGAGCAAAGAAAACAGAAATTATTAATATTTAAGAAGCTGAAATCAGAGAATTCAGACTTTTAAATTTTCTTAAAAACTCCTTGAACCGATTAATCGAATATCAAAATAGTTGGCAATTAATTTAATAATCCATTACTAATCGATTAATCTATAAACTTTGGAGACCTACAAAAAGTAAATGGGCAGTAAGCGATTCTACAGCAATACACGTTTTGTAAAAATATATAATATTCTTTTGTGTGCGCCTAAAAAAAGAAATCTGGGTTTTCGGCGCGGCCTAGGCTATGTAAATCTAAAACGAAAAAGAAAACAACACGAGAGCAGTCTGTAAACATCACTCAAGCTTTCTCCAGAATCGCTTGCTGCCCCTTTAAGAGTTTTAGCTTCTCCACCATTTACTAACACCCATTTACAGTATACAGTACAACAAAAAAACACTAATATAAGCACTGTTGAAATGATACTGAACAACGGAGTATACCCATCTATTAGCAACTGCTGCGTACTGCAGTTGAATTGTGGCTCTGTTGAATTCACTGATTGCAAAATAACCGAGAATATGCCACAATAAGGTAAAAGGCAAATATTATGATGCGACAACAGACAACGTACGAGGCTGAGAGCCACAATGATGTGGCAAGTTAAAGGGAAGAACGTGTCTGATCTGCTCATTATCTTGTAAAAAATGCAGCGGGGGTCCAAATCCCTGCTCCGAGACTTTCTACAACGATTAATGAGGGACACACTCTTCATAAAACAATGCAGAGGATGTCGTGTCTATCATTTTGAAGATGATCAGCATGATGGAATCGCTGTCTGAACGAAGACAAAATAATATTAAAAATCAAGTGGAATAAGGCATGTTGTCAGTCACTTGACGGACAAGCTGCTGGAGTTCTTTTCATTACTCTGTGACTTTAGACCCCCTGTGTAAAACTCTACATTCTTGACACGAAGAACTAAATAACTAAGGCGCTCGTCACCAGTCATTTGCCGGCGCTGCCGTATATTAAAAGGATCACCCTCATATTTGATGCCTTGCCAATGGTGAAAATGTATACCAAGAGTATCGGACTGCCTGAGGAAAACTTGAAAAAAAATTCTTAAAATAAAAAGTTTCCAGAGCTGCACCAGATGGTTTTATATAAGATTTAAAAACGATTACCCTTTTCATGTCTGATGTCCTGTTCCATGTTCTTCCCACACATATCAACCTTGGGTTTTTCTGTGGTTTACAGTTCACAAAACATTCTTCCAGTAACATTGTGGAGTGTCAAGCTGTTTCTTTAGCAGGCCATAGTCATGTGATGGGTTTTTTTGCGGAAAACAGGGAAAACAGTAGGGAAACGTCTCCATTCATGAACAGTTTGTCTGCCTGTGTGCTGATGAATGTCTAAACTCTGAGATGACTTTGAAAGCCATCCCAGCTTTGTGACGATGTAAATCTAATTACATCCTGTGAGGCACCATTCACATCGGCAGAAAGTGTATTTTATTTTTGTTGGAATCAAAGATGCTCAAACTCAAACTTCCGAGTTTGTTTCATCGACTCCAATTGGGGTTTTTTTGGCGCCGTTAGCTGAGGGGTTTGTTAATTTTTCCTAAATTTAAACTATTCAATATAGTCAAGAACAATACAATGATTTGTGGGTTGTGAGCTGTTGTTTGTTCATGAAGATCTGAGCATTTATATAACAAATGTATTCATAACACAGGTAATTCCGATGGTATCACTTACTTTTTCTTGCCACTATAAGTATGTACAGAAAGAATGGTAAAAAAATGTGATGTTTATGTAAAAGATAAATTACAGTTGCTAAGCTATTATCAAGTAGTGTGCATTTTTTTTTCCGCTTTTATTAATGCTTAGAAAGCAGAGGACACCACTGCTGCTAGTCATAAAACACCATTATTAAGAGTTCATAATGTTTCATGATTGGCGGTCAGACATTTCAGGTGTTGATTTTGGGAGGGAGAGAAACTGCAGGTGATGTATTTCATATGCCTCAGATTAGAGAGCTGTCTTCTGGTCGAGCCAAAGTTTAACACGCACCCAGCTGTGAGTGAACCAACACAAAAAAAGTCTTTGAAAAGTGCGATGAGAAATACTCTGGCCCCATGGCTGCTGTAGATGGCTTCGAGATAAAAGAGGCAGAGTCTGTGTCATTGGGAGGGTTTAAGGCTGAGGGAGTGAGACCTCCACAAAACATGACCTCTTTGCTTGTGTGTGGATTTGGCTAAAATGCAAAATTAAAATGTCGGTCAACATGATTATCACAAAGTCAGACATATGTGCAGGATAAAAATTAAGGCAGGGCATAATGACTGAAAATATAAAGGAGAAAAATGACAGATATCAAAAATATAATTACTTGCTTCATTACACCTGGGATAATTATTGTTCTGTGTGTACGTGTGTGATTTTTCTTTACCTGACCAAGTAGTCATTGCGTATAAGCATCAGGTGCTGCAGTATAGAGAGGAAGTAGGGCTCTGCACTGCTGTCCTTCACCGTGCTCTGCACAATACTGAATACATCCCCCGCATCAGTGCAGAGAGTCAAGGGCTCGTACGTAAATGGAAATAACATTTAAAAAAAAAATTTGATGCTACTGAAATGGAAAAATTATGTATTCTATTTTAATTTCACACTTTTGGTTTCTCCGGCATCCAGTGAAATATAACTGACCTTAGCTTCTCGGAAGTATATTAGCCACATTTACAAGGAACAGATACAGGATCAAACTTTGGATTTATACGCTGCTTGCGTCTGCAGCCTCAGAACAAGGATATTCCAGTTCACTCCGGATGTCTTCCAGCCTGTGGGAGAACTCAATCATGTCCTCTTCTTTGTGCTCCACAAACACCTTCAGCTGAATGTCAAGGGCGTCATTTCTGATGGACGTCAGTTGCTACAGAGGACATGAGGTAGAGAGAGAATGAAAAATTAAAACAAGGAGAGAAAATTAGAAAAATTATTGACCAAAATACACCAGGGAGGCTTCCTCTGACATAATTAGCAAAAATGGAAACATCAATCTTAAGTAGAGATGACCAGAACCACATTTACATTTTTGGGGTTTCCTGGCAGCTACAGATGTCTTTGCTGTGTCTCAAAAAGGAAACTTCAGTCACTACACTCACGTGTGTACAAAGTGTATTCTGCTTGCGTAGTGTTTGTTGTCGAAAATCCAACTGTGTGCCATCGCTGGAAACGACCAAAAGGTTTGCCAGCTGCTTTGTTCACTTGATTTTGGAACACCATTCTACTCTCTTGCATGTGTCCGCTGTGTCAAACTATGCCGATGTGGATGCCAAGGCTGCAATTCTCACATGAAGTCATTATCCCTCCCTTTCTAAGTAGTCAAGGTGGAGACCAATGTGGGTGAGAAGTGTTGATCGTTCCAGGTACTCACAGTGGCATTGGATATTGCCATAGGTGTCACTGTCATGCTCTCAAAACAGCATGTGTATGGAAATACATGAATTGAGAAAAAAACATGTAGCGTAAATGGTGTAAAATGAAGCAGAAATATTATGAGGCCAGGCACTCAAAACTTTATTGGTTTTTGGGTGCTGGCCGCAGACAGAGGACATGGATAACAACTCTCCTCTGCGTTTTCATGACTTATTTGCTGGAGCAAATTTACAATATTTCACTGGAGTGGGCAACTCATTTAAATATTAATAGATGGCGAGTGTGAGGTTATATCATGTGTCTGCGTGTGTGCGTGTGTGTGTAGGTTTTGTTGTGCTTACCGGCAATATCTCTTTCAAGCCACAGCGCATAAATTCATTTCTGATGTGCAGCCTGAAGTCCAGCTCATCCGGAGACGTTACTAGTGCATTGATGAGCTGCATGCATGCCACCTGCAACATGAAGGGTAAACAGAACAAAGGGAGAAGAAGAGAGAAGCAGAGAGAGAAGAGTGTGAGAGAGAGAACAGGAGAAAGAGACGACAGACTTCTTCTTCCAGAAGTTGATGAAAATCATGCCGGCATGCATTCTAAATGAGTAATGTCCCTTGGAAGCAGAGGACCATAACTAATGCATGTATATTTTCTCCAGTCACCAACTGGGGGGGCTGATTTTAATATTAATGCAACAACTGCAGACCCATACACACAAAATTAACCAACAGTCAATTTAAGGGCAAACTCGCTCTTTTGGAAGCTGTTTTTCACTCCCGCCTGAGTTTGGTTTACTGCACAGGGACCGGTGCATCCTGCGACTGCTCAACTGCCCAGGCAAACACAGACAGAAAAATCAATTATTGATCAGTGAAGCAATCCGCTCATGTGTGAAAAGAGGTTATGGCAATGTTAGAGCTCAGGAAGGATATTCAGATGTCTTCAGGTTCATAATCAGTTTGATAGCACACTCTTATTTTTCGTCAGGGTAGTTGAAGCTTAGTAATTTCCTGTCTTTTAAGTACCAGTTTATTTTTTTGGGGCACAGGTAGAAGACATTACAAAGTGCACCAAACTTTCTTTCTTGACCTGTGACTGTGTGGCTGCAGTGGCAGTCAAGAAACCAATAATATTGATATTGTAAAATACTATTTATAATTTGAATTATTCCCTGCCTTCTACTTAACTTCTGGTTTCAGTGAAAACAAATGCATTTTGTACAAACTGAAAACAGTATGCACTGCATATTGTTAGCATAAATAAATCAATACCAGACAGTTGAAGCCTGGTGACGATCAATAAAAGACAAAGGCGGAGCAAGAAAGATCAGGACGCTTTAAATAATTCTTCATGAATATTGGATCACAATATACTGTAGACGCAATGTTATTATTTGAAGTCCATAATTTGCATTCATGAATGTATTTTTAACAATCTGCAATCACCTCAAAGATGCCGGAGTAAATTCAAAATACATAAAAGACACAAAGACTTTGAGAGAAAAGAACAAGCATCTTTGTGATTGGTGGTCCCACGTGTGTCTGTTCACACTTACTTTCCCAAAGCTAAACGTTGCTACGGGAGACTGTAGTCGAGAAGAACAACAACAAAAAAGCCCTTTGGCCAAAGATTACCGTGGCCATGGTTTAGGATATAAAATAATATATTGTGCTTTAATAATGCATGGGACTTAAAGGGATCTGTGCTATGTAATATGAAGTGGGAAGGAATAACAAAAACGTCAGTACAACACAACTGCGGCATTATAAACCTTCCAGTACACAGGGCTATGTTTGTAAGATAAGATAAGATGAACCTTTATCGATCCCCCCGCAGGGGGAAATTCAGTAGCCACAGGTTATATATAGTATAGCCACAGGTAATATTTTGTGTATTAGATGCCTCTGTATGGAGCAAGTCCTGGTTGCCATTTCTTATTTTATTGTCCACTATCCTTTGCTCAGTTTCTCCTACTACTGCTTCCTAACCTCTCCCATACAGTTTTACACCTGACAAGAAAGTACCAAAGGCTGTCCATACTCAAGGTTTTATGCCCACTATATGCATGTGTATGTGTGCTAGGTACTGGATGGCTTTATATTCTCCTCTCATCCCTCAGCCACCAAATAAAAATGCAGACGCCATACTTTAGTCATGAATTGCATTTTTCTGACAGAAGCTGATGTTGTCTCTGTTTTCGAAACACCCCAAGTGTATGTATCAGCGGGGAAATGAAAGATCATGTCCACAAAGTGAGGGATTATGCGTAGAGTGAGTGCCTGATAACATGATGAAATGGGTAATGTGCATGGAGAGGTAAAAGACCTGTGCATGGACAGCTTGTCTATGTATGGGTTAGAAAAATATGAGGTGGAATTTTTTTTTCTTCCTCGAGGGGTATGTTTTTATTTATTCTATTATGCTCTCTCTTCTATCGAGACCTTATTGTTCTATCGTTAAAATGTGCAAGAAAGCTCCTTAGCGATGGAAGTTTCTTCCCTTCGTCATTTCATATTTCATAATGTCAGTGTCTACATGCACTTTGCACTTACTTGTAATTGGACGGAACGATCACGAAGTCCTTGCACAATGGGACTGAACCTCTCGATTGCTCGCCATTCCCCCGCTATGGTAATGGCTTCAAGGACCTTCTCCAAACTAAATGAGAACAGTAATAGCATGACACAAGTGGGAGGGGGGGAAAGAAAGAAAAATTTACTAGTTTTAAGGGATTTTGACAAGAATCTAAGTCCTGGTCTGCTGTTGTCAAGGTCACTTTAATCCAAGTGGATGGGCCTTTCGAGAGCTTCCGTCAGTGTTGAATTTGAATCAGGATTCTGATTCAAATTCAACACTCAACTGTATAAATTTATCAAATAATGATATTCAGTTATTTATTTCATTTACCAATTCAATAATATTTGATATTTCAAACGAGCCATAGTCCACTCGATAAATAATGTCGCACAATAAATGGAACACCTGCTGCTTCCTTACATGGGAGAAATGATATTTAAAGTATTGGCTTGGAAAAAGCATACCATGTTACCTTTGCAAATGATTAAATGTAACCATTAGAATATCTAATTAGACTTTGTAGTCACAAAATCAATTTTTTCCAACACTTTTACAGAAAAAAACAGACATTATCTACATGAGGGGCCACTTTTGCAATACATCCGAATAGTGTAATGTCAATATATAGTTGCACCAGTATCAATATCTTCTTACTTTACTCTGTGTTACCATGCACCATTGTGAACATGCATAGCCCACTGCTTCTAACTGACAATGAAACATGACAAGTTATCAGCTGAACCATAATTACAAGTAAAACTTGAAATTTCAATCTAATCCTTAGACTTTTAAGCATTAGAAAAAGCTGTAAGACATAGACGTCATAGAAAGAATGAAGTCAGAGCGTACGTGTTCTCTTCGCCCACAATGCAGATGGCCGACAGCAGCTTTACCACGTCAGTCATCATGGCAGACTGGGTGGGATCAATGGCTCTTGCCAGTAAAGAAAGGCTTTTCTCCTCCCCGAGGATTCGATCCAAGCCATACTGCAAGAAACCCAAACAAAAGAAAACATGTTTACCAATATATGCATTAATTCTGCTCATTTGCGACAAGAGTTCAATGTTCAATTGATTTATTTGTACTCCAAAGAGAGTTTGAATGATCAAATGACAGACTCCAGTCTAACAATGACGTTAGTTTATCTGTAATGCACTACAGGAGATTTCATTCAGAGATCTGGGCAAGACAATTCATTGCACAAATGAAAATCTGTTTAAATTACAAGATCATTATTAAATAGATTCACAATAATTGTGCAACATGAGTTTTGTGAGCCGACAAAGAGGGGAGAAAAACAATATTGTATTAAGTCAGTTGTCAGTGCAGTGCTCACAGGGGGTAACAGCGTTGTACAATGAATAACTGTCTAAGCAACATTCACAACTGTAATGTTTTAATCTATACAGAGAAAATCAATTCAGCAACGTCTGTTCCTGTTTTAAAAAATAAAATTTTCAGTAAAAAACTAGATTGCAGTTATTTACCATTTGTAAAGCTGGGAAAAGCTCTTTAATTAAACCAAAGTAGGCTGCAATAAGTGATGTTTTTTTCCTTCTATTGTTTGGTTTGAAAATCAATTTTGTGCTTTTATAAATCTTGTAGTAACATCAAGCATTAAATAATCAGGTTTTCTGTTTCCCTGTCCAATGCAGACTTTGTGTATTTAAATAAGCAGTCAGCTAACCAAAGGCTGTGTGGTTTTCAGATTTTTTCCTTTTATTTCAATAGTTGCGTGGAGGGTGTTCGGGCTCGTCCAGGCATTAGCATTCTTAAAGTTTCCTTGAAATGTGAAATATAGGGAGTGAAATGTAAACTGAAAATTTTAAAATATAAAAGGATGTGACGTTTCAATCTCTTCAGCATCATCCACTAAATCCATTGACTACATAATTTGTCTTCTACAACTGATGGCTCCCAGGATTTTGGGCAAACCATTTAAAAATATTTGTTAGCTCATTTCCCATCACATGGTTTAACCTTTGCTGCCATTTTGGGGATGTGGGAAGCTCAGAAGTATGGGAAAGCTGTTCCAATTACCAAGTTTCAGTCTTGTAGCCTTTAAATTTAAAAAAAATGATGATAAACGTTTTCTTCATTCAGCTCAGTTGTTCAGAGGGCAGCTTCACAGTGTGGTAACTTTCAAGCACTAACAAGATTGTGCCACTACAAGTGTGTGACTCGATGCAGGAAGGCAGGAAGAAGGAGGAAAGGCTGCACTGACAGCTGGCAGAGAACACCTGTCTTCTTGGCATTATGGGTACATCCCATCCCAAGATGCGTCTCGAGCCAGGGAAAGGTCCGGGCTAACAGAGAGGCCTACGGGTAAATGCTGGTGTCTGGCGCCTATTGAGACACAAGATTACATGAGACCTTACGGCACGCTCTGTGCCAGCGCGGCTGTATAGCTGTCTCCCCTGGTATTTTCCCTCCATCTGGTGAGATGTTTTTAAAAAAAAATCTTTTGTAGCTCCTTTGGACTAACAGCATTAACGCCAGAAAAGCGAAGGCATTGTAAAAAATAAAAGAAAACACTGCAGAAGTACTCACTCAAGTGCTTAGGCCTTGGTAATAATTCAATATTATTGTCTTCTGACTTTAAGTGGCATAATTTTATCACAATGTGATCATATTATTTTATAGTTTTACAAAATTCTGATGCTTAAATTAAACTAATCGCAAAAACAAACAGTAATTAAATTATGGCAAAATGAGTCATGATAGTGATCATAAAAATCTAAAACTTCAACCGCAATGATTAACAGGGATCAGTGTTTTCCCTACCATTGAATTAATTGTAAATTTGTTAACATGTAATGCCAAACAGAAGTCATTTAAGGTCACTTTCCCTATACACCTTATTCCTCATTCCTGCGGGCACCTGTATGAAAGATTGTGGATGAAACTTAACAGGATTTGTGAAACCTAACACTAACCCCCCCCCAAAAAATAGCTTTGTTTCCCTTGTGCTCACTCTTGCATTGGCATCTCTTTCCCTCATTTGCACAAAGTGTCATCCAGATTGCATTAGTAAAACTCAAGTCAAATGGCTCCATATTGTTGTGATGCTACTCTTCTTCTCTATTGGTCATGAACCCCTTGTTATTGAAATCTAACAGGCAAAATTATTTGGTAATTGAATGAAGACACAAGATAATGGCGTTAATGGGAATGGGAATAAAGAAAACCCAGGAGACCAGCTTCAAAATACAGTATGTTGTTTCCGATAGGTTGTTGTTTTCCAAAAGGGTAAGAAGAGAGATTTGACATGAATTCAGGGATGTATTTCTTTTTACTTTAAAGAAGGAATTTTTTTTAAATGACTTTCCAAGTTGGAAAAGTCCAACCATCCCACCACCTTCTGAAGTTATTTATCAAAGGTTCATTAAAAAGCAGAAACTCCTGATTTAAGTCAATGTGGGCTGTTGTGCCCACAGTCTCATCCCAAGACATTAATCAGGACAATTAATCAGTTTAGTGTGTCGATTAACTGATTTCCAAAAACAAGAGAATCCGTCCGTCTTTTCAAAATGAACTAAAAAAACACCTTTTCTTAGGACATCCCTAGATTTATTGGTATACAACCATTAATTTTAAACAAGGGGATTTAAAAATGGTAACAATCTCTTGGGTTTATACACATAAACATTGTCATTACCTTATTGTTCATGAAGGCCTTGAGACACTGGACAACTTTATGTTGGTTCTTTTTGTCAATCTTCTCTTGCCTACGGACACAAGAAAGTAATTAAGGGGAAGTTGGACTCTAATGAACAGAATGAAGAAAATGAGTCTACACAGTGTTTCGCACAGAATTAGATGTGGTGATAGCTGGCGAGGGGGAAGGGGGGGGTGGATTTGAATGAGAGAGAGAGAGAGAGAGCACTGCACACAGCTTTACAATAATGCAAGGGAGAAAAACATAACTCTTGAGATCTTTGTTATGAA
The DNA here is from genome assembly GCF_022379125.1 of Scophthalmus maximus. Taxonomy (NCBI): domain Eukaryota; kingdom Metazoa; phylum Chordata; class Actinopteri; order Pleuronectiformes; family Scophthalmidae; genus Scophthalmus; species Scophthalmus maximus. The sequence goes on from NC_061518.1 coordinate 6,301,382, forward strand.
AAGTGTAAAAAAAACATTTTTCAAAGGATTTAAGAAAGTGTTTAAAAAACAAATAACAAAAAACAAAAAAATGCTGCTGAACAAGTATAAAATTGTTAATGAAAATTATGAAATAACAATTATGAAATGTACTACTAATATGAATATTAATCTATATATATTACATTTTTGTTATTCGTAAATGTATAAAGTTGGTGTTGAATAACCTTGACATTACATTACATTACTAGGAAAACTAGAAATGACTTAAACCATATGACTGTTTATGAATTTGCTATTAGTTAATGTTCATCCTTTGAATATACAAATAATTACAGTGAGATAGATTAATAATCTGTAGAAGTATACGTGAGTTAATACATGAACTTACTCCTTCTTGAATAGCAACCTCTCCAAGATGTCCAGCAGTAGTCCGAGACCCTCATGCCCAAAACTCTGCACCCAGCTGTAACAACAAACATTAAATCAATATTACAAGTGCGAAAGATTGACAACTGACGAGTACACTTTCATACTCATTTCACAAATAAAAAAACATTTAGTATTTAATTTAACAGTTAGTACTGAGGAGAAAGGCAGCAGTGGAAAACCGAGGTTTGATTGTCACAAGAAAGACAGCGATCTATTGTAGAAAGAGAGAAGGAACAACCACGAAGCCTATTCAGATATAAACATACAGACATATACACAGACACACACATATAGATGTAATAAATATGTTGAAGTTAAAATAATTTGATTACAATGTCAGTGATCTTTACAACAATATGTCAAGGCAAATGAGGGCTTTTATACAGATAAAACAATTTAAATTAATTCCTATAGACATATCTTAGGCTATATCTTATCTATAGACATGAATGAAGTTAAAACATGTTTATGATATAATAAGATAAGATATTCCTTTTTTTTATCCCACTAAGGGCAAATTAAAAAAAAATTAAAAACAAAGATACAATCATTGCAATACAAACAAAAGACTTGTTTAAAGGCCTTTATTCCGAGGCATTGATCTCCTGAGAGAAAAAAGAAAAATTACTTTTTTAGGGCCAGAGGACAGAATTAGATTCCTATAAAGTCATGCTTGTAAGGAGCAGGTGACATTTATGAGGTGTAGCGCTCCAAAGGAGGCTAAGCAAGTTCACGCCGCTCTATCAAATAAGCTACAGAGGGATCGAAATTTTCCTGCCGCTCTTCATGTTAAAGTTGATTTTAGGCACGTCTCATGGAGAAAGTGCCCTTAATGGATCTCAAATACTGTCGCCTGTGATCAAAGAAGTAATATTAAAAAGTTTGAGGCTAACAAATGTAATAAATTTCATCTCCTTTCAAAGGGCACATTTCAAATATTAGATATCAGTGACATTTTCACAAGATAGTTTTATTGGACATAAAGCAAATAACAGTGTTTTTCATCATAGAGATATTAATGTGCTATTTATTTAATTAATTTACAGGGTTTTTAACTGAAAACAAAGTTACATTAATTATGCAGTTTGTCAATCTATTGCTCGGCTTCCAGAAGACAACACAGTGATTTTAACTTAACAAGGATGCAGACATTGGGAGAAACAGTATATAGATAAACACAAAAAAAATCTCTATTTATCTCAGCACTTTTTCTACAGTTTTGCTGAAGCGAATCTGAAGAATTTAGGCAGATACAATTTTTTGAAGGTTCTCTCTGGATCCACATATGGTGTAAGACCTATTAGTAAAGGCAGATAATAGGGGCATTCATTTATATAAACCAAAGGCTTTTAGACTTCTCACTTCCAGCATATAATGATCACTAAACCTGAGCCTAAAGGGGTTAAAGGAACAAGGATGTGTGCAAAAGCGGTGCACAGCAGAAGAGAAGCCGTTTATGGAACCAACTCCAATTTTGAGACTTTTTTCTCGTTGCCGGCAAATCATATGATGGAGATCCAAGGTTTTCGCGGCAAGAGTGAAAGAGCAGCAATGACTTTGAAAGAACAGATCTGACCCGATTCAAATAGGAAACGCAAATAGGAACGAATATTATATTGTGCGTTCAAGTGAAAACCTCAGGAATGTGAAAGACGGGGTGAGTGAGATTGTGACTGACTGCGCCTCCCTCCTGATTGAAACTAAATAACATCTTTGAACATTAGCATTCAGCTTTTGTGCTGCTCTAATCAACGAGCTGCGTGGCCCCGCCGTCATCAAATCTACAGAAACTCTCAGGGTGACAACATTAGATGGGAAGTTGTTATCTGAAATTAATATTTTGGAAAGGAGTATGGAGTTCGAGGCAGATGTGTGTCCCTGTGCTTGTTTGTCTGTTGTGACACTGTTGTGTCTGGTAAAGAATAGTGACAAATACGACCAATTTTCGTATTAAAAACTATTTTTGCTGAACTAACATCCACACATTGACTGCATATCATTTTACTTCAACGTTTTCTTTAAAGGGCAGTGACTCGATCCGTGTTCGAGGGTGGGTAATTCAAATTGAATGTAAGTTACCAGGCTAAATATTGCTTGATCTTGGTTTAGGGAGAGACCAATGTTATCATATTACTGCAGCTTAAGTCTGAAGCTGCTCTCAGACATGCACTGAAGTCTGGAAAAATCCTGAACTTTACCGCAGGGGCTGTATGTGAGGAAGCAAATATCCGCAAATATTGTAGTTGATCTGTCTTTTTTTTTTATTTCTTACAAACAGCCTCATACTGGGTATCAGAGATCTGGATTTTTGTGTTGGCAAATATTGCCCATGAGCTAGGAGCTACAGTCTTTACAGCAGCCCAGTTCCAGCTGTCCCCTGTCTGGAGCCCAGCAGGCTACAATCACCCCCCTCAGTGACATGGTACGTATGCGCTTCTACAAAACACAGCACACGGCTTTATTCTTTAGCTTCATGCTTGGCACTCACAAGATGAGCACAAAATGCAGAGAAATAGTGCAGGCCTCCACATCAAGGTGTATGAATATAAGTGTGCATTTCTGTGTGTGCGTGTGAGAGACAGGGTCAAGAAAATGAGGGAGGCAGGAAAACAATGTCACGGCCATTCTGATGAAGACAGGCAAGGCTGCTGCCAAGGTATTGAATGAATGAGGCTCTCCTGCTTGAGAAAAAAAATCAGTTCAGCCTTTACTTCACGCTGGGCCATGGCCCAGGCCATTTTGGTTATAGACTAGGCAGGGCGAGGGTCTTGACAAGAGCTTCATTGAAATGCATGCAGTAGCTCAGTGGCAACTGCACGGTGGTTTTTCATCATCAGTAGGCGAGGCAGCGAGAGAAAAGGGAAATAATCAGTTGATCTGCAGCAGGAATTATTGCACATGAAAACCTGACAGGCCTACGCTATCGGGGTCTGCTGCAAGGCATCTACCTGAAACACGTGAGTGAAAAGTGACATGTCAGCCATCAAAGGCTCAAGAGATCTCTCCGAGGCAGGAAAAAACGGCAATCTGATACCTTTCTGTAGAAAGCTTCATCTTCAAGAGCGAGAACAATCAGGCAGAGGCAATAAAATATCCAAGGGGTGTGTCTTTGTGTCATGTCAAGGTCAGGGAAAGTTAGGATAAGGCAGATGACAAAGTCCAACGGAGGCAGCCACCGCACCTGGGCTGGGGATGATAAAAGCTTGTGGGTTTAATCATATGAATTGTCTTTTTTATGATCAGTGGATGTTTCATTGTTTTAGAAGCAGCATGGGTTCATATATAAATGATCACTATGCTGTATACTACTGCGCATTGCTTGATAATAATGACAATAATAATATAGTTAGGTTGAAGAAGATAATATCAATTTAAATGTTGATGGTTACAATTTTCAGGGGAGGGGATACGTAGTTATAACCATATAGTGGCCTGTTTCTTTATCCCTGTGCAGTGAAGTGGTTTGTATTTGACATGCTCTATGTCTAGACTCTAAAATGATTAAAGTATTTTAAATTCTGTTTGCTAATCTAGCATGCTCTGGCAGCCCTCGAGTTTCATTAGTTCCTAACATCTGGCACCCCTCCCGCATCCCAAATGAGAAACTTCAATCACATTCTCTGCCTGAATGTGCTCAGTGTTTGGAGTCGTGTCGTGTAAAAATGATCTGAAAAAAAATAAACTTTCCACGGGTTTGTCTTTGCTAGAGGAATTTCAGCAGCGGTATATTTCTCGCTGCAGACCTGCCCGCATTGATCTTGTCTTTAGTTGTTTGGCATACAGAAGGGACGCAGGGCAGATCTGTGCTGTATCATAGCCCAGAATGGCCTGGGTCTCTTCAAAGTCTGCACACGTCACAGAGCAGATCCATACACTAACGTTTCGGAGGCACAGCAAAACAGTAGCTGCGTGTTTCCATTTTTTCTTTCATCAACACAAATGATTGTGTCTGTTTTGGCCCATTATTAACTGTCCTGTCATGCTTTAACCCGACGACAAAGCTTTGACTGTCTTGTCGTTTTTCCCTTCCCAAAAAAGTCACATCATGTTTGAGGTCTGGGACCAGAATAGTTGCTGATGGACAGTGTATAGAATTGTGATTTGGGGAGCAGCAGTTACACATAAAACTGGCCAAATACCATCTTTCAGCTAAACAGTAAACTTGTTTCATATTTTCGGACTTTTGTTAATATCTTGTAGAATTTACAATCGTGAAATTTACAATCTTCTCTGTTGACACAAGCTAAACCAATCTACATGTTTTCTCAGACGTGTTCTTAAAAAAAATGTAAAACTTTTTTTATTTCCTGGCATGTGTATTTAGGGCTGGGCGATATGGCTGAAAACTGTATCACGATACAGTGTTTCATATCGGTCGATATCAATAATTATTGATAATTTTTATGACCTAAGAAACACAAACACGAGCCAACGAGATGGCGCAACCAAACGTGATACTATTACATGATTGGCTATTAGGCGTGTCACTCCATACGTTGCTAGGTACCAGAGGACGAGTGCCGGCGTAGCTAGACTCCAAAATTAAAATAGATTTTTCCAAAAAATGAGGTGCCTTATCTGGCTAACTTCACAGCTAAGGTAGCTTGACTTCCAACAGAGTCTCATGAGAATGCCTCCAAGGTTCCCAGGCAGTGCAGCATAACATTACACTCCGCTAAAGCGCTTATGAACCAGATATGAAAAAATTTACTTTAAAAATGTTGTCCTGAACATCGCAAGGTAACTGACTGCAGGAGGGCTCCCTGGAGACAGAAAGGAGGAGGACGCTGAAATCATAGCAGAGTGGGACATCTGAAAAAATAATAGAGACAACACTAACACTCCTTGTAAAAATTAGGCTGCAAGTTTATAGCCATTAACTATACTGTCATCCACTGCTGGTCACGGGGGCTGCTGGAGCCGACCCCAGTTGACAAAGGGCGAGAGGCGGGGTACTCCCTGGATAGGTCACCAGTAGATCACAGTTTATAAAAATATTTGATTTGATAAATATTGAATATTGAAATTATAGCATACATAACCTACATCTGTGACATATTATTAGGTTTTGCATTAGAACACATTAAAAAACACCTTTCAATATAATGCAGCCCCATTTAATATTTACTCAATCTAATTCCTCTATGAGAATGCCAATCAAAACTGTCCATTTGTGAAGGTAGAATTTATGGTCAAGCTGTTGTATTGGATTGCATTAAATTGTACTTATTTTCCTAATAAAGTGGCCTCAATGTGTATAATGCCCTAATACGAAAGAAGAAAGGCAATTGTGTGCAGATTTTGTACTTAATACAATACTCTTTGTATCTTTGTATGCAGTGCATGGGTGACAGGAAGGAGCAGAGCCTCCAAAGTTTATAAAAAACTTTAGGATAAGGAAGAGGGATGCTAAACTTTATCCTACTGTAAAGCTTAACTGCATAGAATAAATCCAGGGCCTTAAACCTGAAGGTCAGTTCTAATATAATATCAAAAACCAATTTCCACTTGTTTGTCAGATCCATTTATCAAATCCATTTAATACAATTACATCCCGTAGCCTTGCTGGTCCTGTGGTCTAGTACCGTGGCCTCTCCTCAGAAAAAAGGGAAGACAGAGCTGGAATAGCTGAGGTGGGTAAAGTATACAGGGGTCAGAGGCAAGCGCCACAGGGTGACACACCGGAGCTGCAGGAAGTACCAAATTACCTCCAAGTCTCCGCCAGGAGGAACCTGATGAGGGAGCATATAAGTCTGTCAGCCGACACGAGCAGAATGCAACTACCTGATATTGAACGGAGGGAAAGAGGGAGAGTTGTTGCTACAACGGTGCCAGGGAAGTGATAGTGATCAGCATCCAAAAACAGTGGCAGACAAAATAACTTTACTGCCAAATCAGTCCCACAACTCAGGACTGTAATGGTGCTATTAGATTGCAAGAGGTCACCGCTGCCAGGCCACCGTTACTGGCCAAGGCAGATTTATAGTCGAGCCAAACTGCGTCATTATACATGAGGCCGACTGTCCATTTTATCAGGGCTGCCCCCCGACCACCGTTTCCTTGTTGACTTGTGGCCGTTAAGTCAAGCCACTGGTTGACTAGATGTCACATGTTTGTGAAATTGATTAAATCGTTTACATATACATTATTCAGTTCCAGGCCTTCTTAACATATATTAGGCCAATTTTAAACCATCTACTCAATTAATATAAAAAACATTTGTCAATATTGCAAAATGTTGACTCAACAGTGCACAAAACATAGAAATAAATTCCATGGATATGGATGTGTATCTATATAATGTGTACATGAACACAAAGTTCACTATAGACTGATCAAACAGAGGCAACGACAATTAAAACAACTCTAATCTGACAAGTGTCAGTTTGAAATAAAAACTAGATTAGTTTTTAGATAGATAATTGCTTATATATATAAATATATATGTTTACATTCATCTTTTTCAGCTCTGTCGTACTTGTTTTTGTTTGTCATAAGTCAATTTTGTGTAAGTACTCTGTGAGAACACTGGAAACCGGAGTCAAATTCCTTGTATTATGACACAAGCTTGGCCAAGATAACTGATTCCGATTCTGAATGTAATGCAGCAACCGATGCAGTGCTATTCTCTACTGCTTTCTGAATGTGCATTTGTGACCTGGTAATTAGTGAGATCTAATGAAAACATTGTTCTAATGGTCAGTTTTAATGGTTTTAAACTTCTGCCAACTGAATGGAGTCCAGCTTGAAAACTGGCACATGATATGAAAAAGGTTACAGTCCACTGGCTGTGGACTTGGCACCTTTGGTTCAAAAGAAGACCAAACAGCAAACAGAATAGAACAAGGCGAGAGCCAACAAGATGATGCAAGACCACAGTCATCCTTAATCCACCATGAACAAAATGACTGAACTAGAAAGGCATTGTATTGAGAGTAGAGGGGCAATGTATCTATTGAGCTTGGGTTTTTTTCAGCAACTTTAATGTGGCTCTTGCAGAGCATATGGTAATGCGAAACAAAATTGTTAATACCCAACCTCAGACAGAGACAGCCGAAAGCAACAATTTAAATTTAAGAGAGGGAGACAACCAAAACAAGAGTGCCAGGGATCCTTCTATCTATTCTAGTGTCGCTTAGACAGCACCAAAGGAACATACCATCCCCCTGGTGACAGAGTATATATATATACAGTTCCTGTGGAACAGGCCCCCTCCTGATGTACATGTAAAGGCCTCATTCTGAGGCAGGGAAGATATAAATATTCTTAAATTTCATGTAATTATAGACTCATGAAAACATAATCATGGGTATTATATTCAATTTGAGCCCCTTTAAATCCTACATGCTGGTCTTTTAAGTTTTTCTGTAATATATTCTGTGATAAACACTGCATGCAAAACCTCCGAACATATTTAAAAAATATTGAACTGAGGCATGGTTTTAGGAATACCTCAACTTAAAATGCATTACAGTGGAATCACATATCTTATACGTAGTCTTTTTTTTTAAACTGGCACCCCATATATTTTTTAAATGTTTTTTTGTTGTTGGGCTATTGGACTGGATTTAATTCGATTGCTTAGAAGTTGAGGCGAATGTGGCCAGACCCATTATACACTAGTTTAAATTACTAGCCTGTAAAAAATAGGAGAAGAAATTATATGGGTATCCAGAGTTCTAAAAGCCACATTCATTTTTCTTACAGACAACTAGGGTAGCTGACAGATGGAGCACCTCTGAGGCTTTAATGTGCATTACACTCAGGTTAAACCATCAGCAAAAACAATGAGAAACTGTGCAGGCGAAAAAAAATTGTGTTATTATAAAATGTCAACCGCACAGGACTGTGCATTAAGTCGGGACTCCCGAGAGGCATTGTGGTAAGAAGAAACTCATCGACAATCTTAACAGCCTGTTGCTCTGCTACTTATATATAGTGGGGCTGAAGAAAATGTTATTCGTTGTATAGCTCCAAACATTTAAGAATGGTAACACATTCACTCAGACCAAGAACAAATTCGGTAATAAAGGGTTTTTGTTCCTGATGCGGCATTTGAAACTTGCTACAACTAATATTGTAATTCTAAAATGTTGAAATCTTAAAAAGTGAAACATAAGCTGAAACATAGTGTGTCATCATTCACAGAAACAATTACAAAAGAGACAACTGTGAGGAAGCAAGTACTTTCCCATTGTCAAAATCTTGTTCTGTACCTGACGGGGTTACTGGTAAGCGACACACGCAATGAGTCTAGACATGCGATCAGGCGCTCGTCCATCACCCCCGACTTTAGCTCTCCCAGAAATTCCTGGGGAGATACTTGATGGCTGCTTCTTAACGTGCCCTGGATGAAGGAGAGGAAGAAAAAATTCTCGTTAATGTCGCCATGGAAAAGTGATCAAATCAACACGTTCAATTCAAATGTTAACAGTCAATACTGTGAATCCAATGATAAGAGGAGGGGACATTTTAGTGTATGTGTCCAAGAAAGTAAAATTGAGACACTTCTTCAGACTGTGGTTGCTGCGTTGAGCGCTTATTTCAACAATTGACAGACAGGATGATAGTTATTACTTTAAGCCACGTGATAATGTATTGAGTAATTAATCATGTCACAAAATGGAAGCTAATTTTCCATCAGATTTTTTGTGTGAGGCAAGATTTTCCATTGGATGTGACAATTTTTCATATTCACATATCTGTTGGAAAAAGGTATAAAACTTGTTAAACAGATGAATTGCATAGATCAGTGAGGGTATTTTTTTTTAGTTTCTAATTTTATTATTATAAAAAATGTTTCATAACAGGCAACACATTTGACGTTAAGATGACAACGGGTTTTTCGACAGCCTGATCTTCCCAGCTTCTGAATCAAAGCCTGATTGAGGAGAGCAGAGATATAGAAAAAATAAAATGCGTGCTCATCTGTTTTCCTTGATACAAAAGTCTCTTAATTGGTTTTATCCAACTGATTTGAACAGTTAAATCTGTTAATGTGCAAAACCATAATTAAATCCAATGCAATCTGAGTCAATCAAAAAGTAACCAGAAAAAGAAAACCCCTCACAATCTAGCACATTGTACAACAGCCATGCAATAAATTCTACTTCTTATAATAAATTGGTGACTTATTGATAAAATGATCTTATTCATTTTTATTCATTATGGGGTGTTGAGTTGATTGATGAAGGGGAAAAATGATATGAAAAAGATCTTAGAATAAGGCTGTAACATTACTAATGTGGGGGGAAAAGTGAAGGGATCTAAATAATTTCTGAACGCACTGTACTTTGTGGCAAATGTATTCATAATTAGACATAACATAATCAAAGTGATCCTCAAAGCAATGGATTATGCACCACATCTAGGAATTACATCTAAAGAAGCTCATCACAAGGGTGTAGTAGACATCCATGGCCCTGGCATCATTTAGCTATTAAAGAGGTCAGAATAAGGAATTTATAATCAAGAACCTTTATCTCCCTCTTTTATTTATCACCATTAAACAATCATTTGAGTCGAGAAGCAGAAACAAGGAATTCCTTTTTGCGTAACAGGCCATCAATTAGCGTGTCAGAGAAATGGATGACCGGCCACGGTCAAAAGGACAGAAGGTGAATTGGATTAAGCAAGTACAACCTTCATTCTTCATTCTAGAGTTCATTCTCCTCCAACAAGATTCACTTTGATCAACATTTGATTCCGACTTCTCTCAGAGCAAGAAATATTAAAGGACTATAATTATCCCAATGTTGTGAAACCTTTTCTCACACCACCAACTCCCACGGGAGCACACATGCAAACACTGCATTCCCTCCCCCTTTTCCCTAATTCTCCTCAATCTTTACAGATAGATATGTTTGGTAAATTATAAAGCATTCCAATATTAACAGATTTCCTCTTTAGTACGTCTTAAATAAAATGAAAATAGTGTCCAACTAGTCTGTGCTCTAGTTATTATTTTCCCTCAGCTGTGCTCAAGTAATTTGGTGCAATTCTCAAATGTTAAGGTCATAGCAAAGTTGGTACTGGGCGGCCTGAGCCCAAATCTAAGACTAAGACAATTAACTTTTAATAGTGTGTTAGTGTTTTTATTTCTTTTTTTTTATAACTACCGTGGATTTAGTGGCAGTGCTTGAAATTGTCCATTCTCGTTTTTCGTCAATCAGCTACTTGTACAATGCTAACAATGTGTGTAATGTTCCATTAAGGTAAAATCCTTTTGTTTCACCAATAGATCCAAGGTTTTTATAATGTTTACTTTATGTTTAATGGGTCGTGATGGGAGGTTAAAATGTGAACATTGCCCATGAACTCCAGATTAAAAGAATATAAAAAGGTTCATTAAGAACTATAAATGAAAAATAGACTTTTGTCTCTTTGCCGTGTTGCACTTCTTTCTTTTTTTATGTGCTGCTTTTTTCTGAAGCTTTTTTGTCTTTATCTCTAGGCCCATCTTTTCAATATTGTCAGCCAAGCCAAGAACAAATTAAATCAAAAGATTAAAACTTAAAACTTTTTAATTATTACGGTTGCTGAAGTTTCCCTTCTAAAGTCATCAAGTGGAAGTTTAGAACGGTAATTTTTGCAATATGTCGCATCAAACTCGCAAGAGTCACAGACAGACGACAGAGCCTACTGAGAAATCAACAGCAGTGCCAGCGGAAGAAAGTCATCGGAGCTTCCAAGAGCTGAATCAGTGTAGAAACATGGACGGATTTCCAAGCGCCGAAGAGCTGAGAGAGAAATGATGGAGCCAGTTGCTTTGTAACCACACGACGTCTCAAGGAAAACAACCCCAGAGTCTATCATGAAGAATTTCCCAGCATTCAACACTGACCACTGCGGGTTCTGACCAGGGAAATATCCAGCCACAGCATTACTCATAGAAGCCGAGATAACTTACTTTCTCTCCCCATGACTGAGTCGATGTCGAGATAACAGCTTTCAATCTTAAAATTTCATTCATATACATCTTAGCATCTTTTGTTTAACCAGACAATATAAAAACACTGCATAAAGCATCGCCCTACATGACCCTACTACACTGTTACAACTACAAACAGTTTGTTTGACTGCCGTGCATCATTCTTTCATTATTAGTCATTTTTTTGTCCAGTGTTAGTAGATAGTAGACAATATATTGTGTTTCATTTGAACCCAGTTGTTGCCCTTGTGTTCCCTTTGAAGTACAGAACGAAGACCCATTGATCTGGAAGTCACTGCTTCTTATATGAGATTGATGAATTTCATCAAAGTGTTGAAATTTTGCTCCGATAGAAGCTGGTGGCCCCTTCAATACTGCAATAAAGCTACCAGGATAAAACAAGCATTCCTAACTGCAGTAGTAGTAACCGTGCTGCCGTTGATTAAATAAAGTAAAATTTAACTTCAGACGCCTCACTGTCCTCTCATCACATCTCCAACGACCATGTTAGAGGAGTACCGTCTATTCATTCACAGTGATTTCCATTTATTTTACAAATCACTGTGCCAGCGAAAACGATGATAATGGAGCAGCCTTTTTCCCCCATCTCGGTCAGCCTTTTGACTGGTGTCCCCCATGTTTTTCTCTTTAAATTAAAAGTTAAAATAAAGAAGCTATGGCTGCAACTAATCTGATTAATCTGTAGATTACTTTTTTTGTTGTTGTTCGTCCATAAAATGTCATAAAATTGTGAAAAATGAAGATCTTGTTTCCCAAATCCCAAGAGAAGTTTTGTTTTTTCCACACCAGAAATATATATATAAATCTGAAAATATTCACATTTAAGAAACTTACTCACATAAAAACTACTTGAACCGATTAATCGATTATTAAAATAGTTGGCTATTCATTTAGCTATTCAGATTACAAATTGATAAATCGATTACTAAACGATTAATCAATTAACTGTTGCAGCTCTAAAAGAAGCATAGCGGGTAAAATTTTACATTCATTTGATATGTTACCAATGTGTTATGATTGAACTCATAGTGATGTATACTCACTCAGTCTTTCAACGTGCTAAGAAGATTATCATCTCTAATGTGCATTAACCTTGCTGGGCTTTTGTTATTTTAAAGATCAGCTCCTTAGTCAACCAATCGCTTAATTTAAGGACGTAGCATCAACTCGAATTTGGGAACTGGTAAACAACAATTTATGCCCGATCACTGTTGGGACAATGAGCCCCGGTCGCATGTTTAAAGACGATTAAAGGTCTCTGAGGGCTTGCTTCCTACTGAAGAAGTGACAGGTGAACTGAGCTCTGTAGTATATGGCTAGTTCACATGACATGTACGGGAAAAAAAAGGAAGTCTGGAAGATACCCACTGGATTTGGCAAAACAGGAATGCTGAAGGGTTTTGACCCCCATCTGTTCCATTGGATTTGCACAGCTGGTATGTGCTGAAGAAACAATTACAGCAACCACTAACTCCTTAAATGGAAGAGTATCGTATCAAGATGCAGTAAGTTTGAAAAATGTGTCCTATCTTTACATACCAAAACTGGGAAATATGAAGACTGTGTTTTGTTTTAATGACCTATGAATTCATCTCCATCCTCAGAGAGACAGTTCTGAAAATTCTCTCCGGGTGTTTTAAAAGGCAACAATAACTAAAACACATTTTCCTACACAGGAGACAAATCAACAGCGGGGGTCGCCGGGAAGTAAAGTAGTTATTTCAAAGACAACTATACACTGGCAAAGGTCAGCAATTATTCTGTGTTACAAAATGCGTGACAGTTGTTTCTCTACAAGGCTATGTACCTTATTCACAAGCCAGAACCACACTTGATTATGTCAGCAAGGGACGTACATCAATTCAGGACATAGTGTTAAAGGTTAATTGGCAGAAAAGTCTGGCGGTTCAGAAAGGTGTGTCAAGACGTTCATTTTGAGTTTTTTGGTGGAAGGGAAACCTTACCTGAGTCAAGCCAAATACATTTAAAAAATCAACGGGGAAAAGACCTATAATCAAAGCATACTTGTGCAAGTACAGCATAAACCTCGAGCACGTAAAGGACCTGGTACTGATTTAAGTGGGCAAATTATTACAAGAGAGCCTGGCCAGTCCCAGATTTCTCCATGCCATGGTCCTGAGTAATTTAAGAATTGAAAGCAAAATTACAACCGGACTGCTGAGTATTTTACACCAGCAATCGCAATATTTCAACTCAGTAATTATGGACCTGAGAGACATATTCATAGTCAATATCCATATTTTCACAGCTTCTCTCTCTCTCTAAATATTATCCCCCTATCTTACGTAGCATTTGATAAGAATAGTGCTTTGAAGGATTTTAATTTGTTGCCTCTTGGCCAGTGGCCACTTCATTTTATCATGCAGGTAAACAATTGCAGGCACATAAACAGGCTGGTCCCCGAGGGGACTGGAGATGGGAAAGCCTAAAGGCAAGTTTGAAAGGATGTCTGTTTATAGCGAATACAAATAACGCAAAACTTATTTGCAAGGCATTGTGCCGACCTTAAAAATGCAAACATGTAAGTGAGAAACAGAGGGTTTTTTTAGCATTGCAACATGCTGTCTGACCTGCTCTTGCTCTCTCTGTCTCTCAAACACGTTCACAGACCAGTTTATTATACTCAGACCGGCTATCAGAAGCGCTGTGGCCAGGAGGACCATTAAAACCATCCATCAAATTTTCAATGTCCTCAGTAGGCAGGCAGAACTCGGCAGACATGCATGTTCCCTGGCCAGTGCACTTCCTGACACACTAGCACCCAAAATGTTATTACTATGCAAGGTAATAAAAAATGCATATAATCATCATCAATGTATCAAAGTATGTGTGTAATTTTATAAAACATGTCCCAGTAAGTCTGGTAGAGACAGCAGCAACAAATGAGATTACACTGGCTTGTAAACCAATATACCTCATTTTTCGAGACAGAATAATTAAATTCAATCCCTCCTCCGTCTTTGTAAGGCAAGATCCCATGTGAGACGTAATTTTTTCATTAAAAAATACACGTAATTACATAACAGGAGCCCAGAGTATGGTGCAAAATAACATACAGTGAAACACTCACCGTTTTAGAGGCAGTAAAAACATACTGGATGACCATTTCTCTCTTTTTGTTGAGGTCCTTTTCTCTCAAAGGAGTCTTTTTTTCTTCATTCAAGTTCATGTCCTCCTGTTAAAAAAAACAAAAACAGAAGGACAAAATCAATCTTATTTGTAAATTTAATCTGCAATGTTCTTATTTGACAGAAAATGTTAATTTTATTTTGCTTGAATGTGACAAAACTACATCTTTACTATTCTGTGGTTGACAGTATGTTATAAAAGACATGATGGTTTTTACATGCCACGGTGCTTAATTGTTTTTCAAGGAAAATATTCATCTAATCACAAAACAACATACCATCATCTTTTCAAACAGAGCCAAGATCTCTTTTTCCGTGGTGATCTTCGACGACAGCTCCTCAATCTGATGCGAGGTGGACGATGAAGAAATCGACCACTCGTTGGTATTGTGTTTAGAGTGCGACAAGGGCGGCCGCTCCTTCTTACTACCCGGAATCCGAATGCTGGCAAATCGGTCCAGCTGTTGAAAACCACAGAGAAACACAAGATTTATCAGTGCTAAATTGATGTGCGTAAAAGCTGTGTTAAATTATGAGCATAGTACAATTGTTAATTCTGAGCGTTAACAGAGTAGATGACCCAATTAGCCCGTTAATGAGTTAGAGAAAGTGAACTGTGAACAAAGCAGAGGCACAGAACAGCTGTTGAACACATGTTGAGCAAAAGCACTATCTCGACGCCATGCAGAGCCAATGGAGACATTAGTTAGTGAGCAAAATCCAATGTCAGGCAATGAAAACCAATGTTATTGCCACTCAAAACAGGGATATTAGATGAATGTAAGTACAGAGACGTTAGATGTTGCAGAGAATGATTACAAGAGAAGAGAAAGGTCGACACAAATTCCTCAAATCTTACCACATCATCTGTGATGTTTCTAAACGGTAAGTGCTACAGGTGGGGGGAACAGAAAAAGGAACAAATCAGCATTCATAAAACAACTGCATTAAATATAATTTATAAAAAAAAGACGTTTTAACCCTACAGAAAAACAGATACCTTTTACTGCTAAACTTGTAAACAAAGTGTGGTTCTTGATCAAATGTTAACAAAAAATGTGGCACTGTCCCAATACTTCCTGTATTGTGTCACAGCTAAACTTTCAGTCACTGAAAACAAAGAGATTCTGCCTAAAAATGCTTCTCCTGTCTGCAAAATTATAAAGGGTCCACTCGAGCAGCAGCGGAGGAGCTTGGCATTTGACCGGCTGGTATCTTGCTGAGTAAGTTTTGTCTGCTGCTTTTTCTGCTCCGGCAGATTTTTTTGTTTTGTTTTGTTATGTTTTTCTGTAGACTTCTTGGGGATTGCCATCTTTACTTGGTGTAACTTCACTTGGAGTCAAAAAAGGCCAAAGGAGTAATCCTAATGAGGAATGGGAAGTTAATATGTGAGCAGAAAACATTATATTTCAACATGTTGTCAAAATCCAATGCTGAATTATAAATTAACTTAGAAATGTGATTTCTCCCTCAGGCACTAAAACCACCTAAGGTGAATCTCAACAACCTGACATTATAGCCGCAGGCGACAATAAAACATTTCAATCAGCCAAAACTAAAGCCACAAGCGGCACTTCATCTAGTTTAGTTCTGTTCAGTTTTTGAGACGTACAGCAAACTTTAGACAATATCCATCTGAGGACACTTGTACAATCCATTCAAGACACGCATTGAATAAGTAAGGATATTTGGCGGGGGGTTTACTGCAGACTGCAAGCAGAGTGACAAAAGAAGACAGATTCTACAATTATATGCACAAAACTTTGTGTTTAACTCTTCAAGTAAGCAAAGCCACAAGGACACAGGCTTCCATTCTCCAAACAAAATAAAAAATACTGTAGGCCACAGGGAGAAGATGTTTTTATACACATGGTTTAGCAATGTCATGAAACATGATTGGACTAACAATTTCTGAAAGCGTGCCCTTTGGCACCTTAATAATTTTTCCTTCATCAGTCTACACTAAATACAACGGGTGGACTCCAATCCGTGTAGAAATGTTGAATGCACTGAGTTTACAGGTGGAGGCCAAATTCACTCATAAAGTTACTAGAATTTTTTTTTAATTATAAATAAATAAGAACAGCATGAGAAAGTCTTTCATTGGCCTATTTTGCTATTCAGTTATGGAAACGTAAAACCCAGGAATTGAATTTCATGTATTCCATCATGATTTATTGAATATGACATTCAACATGTGCCTAAGCAACTGTTGCAGGCTGGTGTTCAACAATACAAGTCTCTGCAATATCATCGTTGCAGCTTTTCGTTAGACCTAGCGTGTCTTTTATATAAGTAGGCAATACCTTAGATAGTGTTTTACAGTATGTGGTACTAGAAAAGGTATCACGATTGCCTGCTGTTAAAAAAAAAAGTGCTATAGCCAATTTTATTAGTACTGGTGCTTTTAGGAATGAAACCAGAGACACACTGTTACAATCCCAACAACCACAATCAGCTTCTTGCAATAGCACTTCATTGTCGGCGCAGAGGGCGATGGCAACTCCACAACAGGACAGCCGCGCACACAACAAAGCAGCAGAATAGATGGCTCACAGCCAGACACAAAAACCCTGCTGAGGCTATTCTGCTAGATATTCATACTGTAAGCAGTTTGTGTGAATGGGAAAAGAGGAAAGTTTTTGGTACACAAATTTTAAAATGTCCTGCAGCTATATTAATTATTTTCAGCAGATAATGCTCAGATCAATAGCAACATGATTAAACAATAAGTAAATGAATCAATGAGTTGAACAACAAAAGGTGTGATGGGCCTTCTTTGATATTTTCTGACATTTTGTGACAAAGCAATTAACCGGAAAAAAAAATATCTGGGAAATTAATCGATAATGAAAAATGTTAAGCTGTAACGCTGCCCAGGAGTTAAATGTTGTTTGGGTTCGGTGGTTGTGCACGGCCTCACCTGATCTCCAACTAATCAATACACGGCCTCCACACGGCTAGCAAAAGGACCCAAGTCCCAGCTTGGTCCAATTGCTAAAGATAGCACAGGACAGCGAGACTAAGCCAAAAAGAAGAAGACCAAGTGCTAGTTACATAAAGCAAGCTACGGGGGGCCTTCAGGTTTACAGGCAATGCCTTAGCGTTCAATAGTTTCACAATCTCGCTTTTGCAAATCATTTGTTTTTTAATTTACAAAAATAGGATTGGTCAAACAGCAGCAATTTGTAAATGTCAGTGAATACATTTCACTTTCCGCTATCACCCTGTGTTCATTTAATTAAACTGTGATAACGTCTTTTTCAATTAACTGAGACAAGTAACCCCACCACTAGTGGAGAAAACACCAATTTGTGAAACACAGGCACATGCAATCTACGACAGAAAAGGGAGGTAAGCAGAGTAAAAAGGAATGTCTGATCATGGAGGTTGTGGGGAGAAAAAAAAACAAAATCAAAGAACCGCAGTCCCAACTCAAACCCAGACAGCTTCCATAGACATCAGATTTTGAAAGTTTTATCACCCCGTCTTCACCCTTCATTAACTGCACTGCAGAGTCTTCATGTTTTATAAACTTTTTAGGACTAATAGCAATTGCAAACACCCAGAAGGGCTGCAAAAAAAAAAGTACCACAAGGGAAATCACTTTCACCAATGACTGGAACAATGGTACTGTACAATATTAAGTACAAGCTAACTTTTAAACTAGGGACTTTTCTTTCTTTCTGCAGAAATCCCCATATGAATTACCATTAGTCGTCAGTAGTGCAACAAGCTAAAATCTAGAACTTAATTCCTAAACCTGGTAACTGGACTGTATTAATGTAGCGCTGTTCTGACCACCGAAAGCGTTTTTACAGTAAAAATCACATTCATCCATTCACACACATTCATACAGTGCTTCGATACACAGTGCTTTTTCAATCACACATCATTCATACACTGCCTGCACAGCCGTCTCGGGCAAAGTAAGGCTTAACCGTCTTGCCCGCAGACACTTTGGCACGTGGTCTGGACCACCTAGGGAACGAACCATCGCCCTTCTGGTTAGTGGATGACCCGCTCTAACCCCTGATCCACAGCCGCCCTGAAGCCTTTTCCTCTACACACAATTTAGTGTTAAGTTTACCTTTAAATATGTCATCTTCTGTTCATTGACCGATCGATTGGATCATTTCATCACAGAACTAAACAACCATAAACAGTAGATGCTGGTTACTGGCCCTTAATATCAAATATGACACTGCACTTTTTGTGTGTTTAAGTTTAATAAAAATAGATGAGGTGTCTCACTTATGTTCATTCATTCACATTTGCTTATTTGAGAATGAAAACTCAGTAATATTGCCTATTTACACTAAAATCCTCTAAAAATTAGTGATACAGAACAAAAAATATCAAACATCCATTTAATTAATGAGACCATAAAACCTCTCAAGAGCTTAAACTGATCAGCAACCGATTTTAGACGACACAAAAGTAGAATCTAAAAAAAAAAAGTTGCATTACAAATATTTAACAGACCTATCGGGCGAGGGAGGGGGACTAAAAGCGTCAGGAATACACTGTGCTACCACAGGAACTACACGTCACGTAATGTATCTCTTAGTGAGAGCGAGTAACAAGATGTTCTTTGGTTGTATATTTCTAACAGCCACATGGAACAAAAGATAGAAAATCAGAACAAAATGGACTCGGTGTACTCAGCTGCTTTTTGGCTGACTAAAAGGGAAAAAGGGGGACAATAACGAACACCTTTTTTCCATCTGAGTGAAAATGTGTAGTTCAGGTCAGATAATGATGCATTGCTTCGCTCTTGTCGACAGCAGTAAAGAAGAAAAAAAGTACGTCAACAACACGAAAATCAATCCTGGTGTGTTTCTGGCACAAACACAACACTTCAAATGCTTTTCACTGGAAAAGGTTGTAATGCTTTTAGTTAAAAGCCTTGGGGATGTGGTAGTTGCATTAGGTCTTAAATAGGTTAGAAAGTTGACAAAATAATCTAAAGTCAAGTTGCCCCTCACGAGATATGTTTTTTTCCAGGGCGTTCAACTACATCTCAGTCATCATCAACAGATGGAGTTCACTCAGAGTTGTCATGGAAATAGCTCTGTTGTCACCAGTGTCAAGAGAATAAATGAGGAGGGGTCCAGGGGCCCAATGGTTACCACATAACCTTGGAATCAAATTCCTGTGTTGCTTAGCATACCCCCTCGTTCTGCCCTGGTTTCGTGTGTGTGTGTGTGTGTGTGTGTGTGTGTGTGTGTGTGTGTGTGTGTGTGTGTGTGTGTGTGTGTGTGTGTGTGTGTGTCTGTCTCTACACTGTCCAAAATAATAGGGAAAAACTATATTATTACAAAAAGAGATGCTCTTTCAGGGGCTATGCAAGGATGTCTGTGGCAACCTATGTGAATGGCCTCTATCTACATCGAAGACTACAGGGGTAATAACCCGGACCATCCTCTCCACCTCACACTGGACAGACAGCGGAGCTCCTTCTCTTCGCTGTCACAAGGACCGTTACAGGAAATCTTTCCTGCCACATGCCATAAGACCCTACAACACTTCACCTCTGGCTGACAGATAGACTCTGGACTCTGTTTAAGCTCAACATTAAACATAAATCCCGGCACATTTGCACCTTCATGTTACCATGTTCCTCTGCAAAATACTGGTAACTGATTGTACTACTGCACTATTTCCACTATTAATATTTCATGTAAATTGTTTAAATGTATTATTCTTATCCTCTATTTTTTACAATTCGTATATTTTACATTTATTTGTGTGTATATTGTATATATTTCTAATGTGTGCTGTGTAAACGTGCTGCTGTTACACCGGAATTTAGCAGCTTGGGATAAATAAAGTACATATCTATCTATCTATCTAATGTTAACAACATAAAACCACCTATTACAAACTTCAAACCCAGGCCATGTGATGGCAACAGAGCAAAAGCCATGACAAGTGCACAAAATCCATCCCCACACATCAAAGCCATAAGCTACAAGTGAAATCTACAGAAAAAAAGACATTAGGTGACCTTTAGATTAAAACCAATTCTTGCAGCCACTTTTTCCTTAAAGGTTTTGCTCTTTCCTGTGTGTGTGCATGTGCATGTGTACACACCACCACTTATCCCCCATACAACTACATTGAAAAAACATCCAAATGATATTTCCAAGGTCAAAAACAATGTGCTCAAGGTCAGAAGTTGTTCAGAAATCTATATTTTTTTATCAAATTATCTTTTTCATCTTCATCTCAACGCACTGTTGCTACTTAGTAGTCCCCTCAATAATAGTAAAACTGTTATTAAAACAATATGTCAAAGATCCTATTGACGGGTCTTGAGCCTTTATGCTGAATCTTTGGAGAGATATTATTTACCGGATGTCACACAAGCAGGTTGCCATGAAGCCCCAGTTAGGAGAACGAAATGAAAAATGCATCACAACTTTAAACAGAGACCTTCATAATGTTTAAACGTGTCCGAGCAACAGTTAAAAAAAAAAAAAAGCTACGCTTTTCATTTTCATACAGTATTACAAACAGCGTGCTAGTGCTTTTGTCTGCATCTTTCAGACAGACACAGAGGCAGTGATGCAGGTCAAACCATGGTTTTGACTTCGCAGGCCCACTCTCCTCCAGCACTGAACACTCAACAGGGCGTCGGCGGCGTGAATGAAGAACAACAGTCTGGATTGAAAAAACCCTTCATGCACGCACACAGATCTCTGCTGCAGCGGAAGACTTGTTGAATATCCGAACGGAGGCGACAAGGAATTAACTGGTGGTGGCCTGCTCAGAAGAATGGGGTCAAATGTGGGTTGAGTGTGCATTGGGAAGGCCTGTCATACTCTAGTCTCCCGTCTGATGTGGGGGTACGCTACTATGTGTGCATGTTGCGAGCAGCTGAACGGCTGACAGCCGGGAAAACAAGACCCCCCCCCTAGTTGAGATGATGCCATTGTATCCGCTGAACCTCCCAGAAGAGTGCAGCAGACAAATATTGCGCAGACGGTGCGCTGGTCGCTCTGTAGTAGTAGGAAAGCACATGGATTAGTGTAAACCCTGTGCTAATTTTAAACCTTCTGATTTCCCACATGCACAGCAAAGTGGACAAACATCCAAGGTCGCCCGTTGGCGTCAAAGAAACGCCACAGCAGGCGACGATGGTCTCACAGTGGAAGGAGCCGGTCGGGATGATTCTGTGAGGCTACTTTGATTTCCTCTGCAATGGATGCTGCATTATGGGTTCAGTATAGAATTACACAGGTGACGGCTCCTCCATCACTGGTCTGCTGCTCTGTGCTTTCAGAGGCACGATCACGGAATACTTCCATGTGATTACAACGTGTAGGGGGGGGGGGGGAATCCAGAGGTCACAAGTTGCGATTCTTGCAAGGTTATGCACGTCCTTGTGTATCTCTGCTCATCGTCCACATCAGCATCCACCTCCAGCGACACGAACTCTCGTCATACTCACAAACTTTGCTTTGCGGTCTCCTTCGTCGTAGCATGACGCGCCGTGGTGGGACGAACCCTTCTTCTTCTGAGACTTGCTGTCAAAGCGCTGACTGTAACTGTCCATACTGTCAAACCCCCTAATGTCTCGACGTTGAGCTGTGTGTAACGTTAAGCGCACACCCGGAACAGGTTGAAGGGCGACACACACATACACACATACACACACTCACTCACTCACTCACTCACGCGGAAATGTGTCTATAACGTTGCCATTCGCGTCTTGCACTAGCTAGCTAACCAGCTAACCCTGGTCCACGCAGTTTGTTGGAATCGGAGAAGTCCGTCCGTCCGCGTCTCCTCTTCCCTCCACTCCCGACGAGTCTGTTTGGCTAACTAGCAACTTTGCTAACTACCGTTCGCCGGTGGCTTTACTTAGCGCTAATCCAATTTAGGGAACCGTCACGTAATGCCCTCGAATATCCGCCGCCGGAGACGATGCGCCGTGCACACCGCGACGGGTTTCTTTCTCAATTTGACAAAGAAAATCCCAGCTATTAATTTAAACCTATATGAAGGCGTCGCAGGAAAAAAAAATGGTACAGCGTTGGCCAGGATAAAAATTGTGGGGCAGTTATTTTTTTTGACAGACCCGCGCATTGAGGACGTCAGCTCCGCGTGTTCAATTCGACCAATGGCAATCGAGGTACTGAAGAAACGTAATCGTCATTGGTGCCCGCCCCCTCTGTTTACGGTTGAAAAGGCATTTCATTGGCAGCAGTGAGCTGTCGTCTTCTTCTTCTTCTTCTTCTTCTTCGTCTTCGTCTTCTTCTTCTTCTTCTTCTTCTTCTTCTTCTTCTTCTTTTCCTTTTTAATGGCGGTTGGCGAACAACTTTTAGATTCGCATTACCGCCACCCTCTGAAATGGAGTGTGGATCACTCTACTGTATGAGAAAATAAACAAACAAAACACAAACAGAAACAGAAACAAACAAACAAAATAAATATAAGAAGAACAAAAAACATCTAATTCTTCTAATAATTCCGGTGAGCTGTCAATCTGACGTGCTTCTTCTTGGGATCGTTTTAGTGAACCTGGATCTCGTGGGTTTTTGTTATAACCTGAAACCAGCTGGTGAAGTTGGTTTATGTGTCTGCATTCATTCATGACATACCAGATAGAAATGATCAAAACTGCAACTTTACCTCACACTTTAACGATGTTGACTCAACCACAGGACAAGCATTTCAATTGATACACACTACTAACAATGCAGAAGTTTTTTTTACCAACAGAAATAAAAATACAATCTAATCTGAAAACGTTTAGTGAAAAAGGGAAACACTGCAGAACCAAACTTGTGACCACTGATCCCACAGAGTTACACATGAACATGGACACATGGATAGAACAACACACACTTACACAACACATGTAAACTTATTGAAATGTGATGCAAATATATATATATATAATATAAATTGTATATGACCATGTCACATGTATGAGAATGTCCCCCTATTTATTATGTGCCTAATTTAACTGTACTTTTGGTAATGATATGAAATGACCATTTTTAAGTAGAAAAGCCTAACCAGGGACAGGGATTCCAAATTAGCCTAGGCTAGAAACCCTATATGCGAATACATCTGTATCATGTTACTTTAACCTGCTACAATGTTTTTTTGCATTGTCCCTGACAAATAAACTAATGAATAAAAAGGCTGCCAAATACCAACGACACACAAAGGTGTCAAAACGTTAAAGATAAACTCACAACTAAAAGCAGTCATACATTTTGGGAAATTTAACTTTTTTTTATTGTTACCTAAGTAGCAAGGCAAAATAAACATTTCACTGAAAGATCCAATGACTGTAATTTGAGTTATAATAAGTTCACCATGCATGCACAGTTTATACGTTTAAAATAAATGACTACTTTTTGAAATTGCACAACATATTATAGATTAAATATAGTATTACTCACTTTTCAGGTATACAGATTCATTTCTCTATATTTTTAAAAATGCTTTTTAGCAATTAGCCCCATTGCATTCTGCCATGTTACCCTGTCTTGGTGTCTTTTTTATTTTTAATTGTTTTCTGATCAGACTAGTATAGGGAAAGTCTAAATGTACTTCACACTCTTGTCAGCTTTGTTTGGCAATTTGGCATTAATTGTGCCCAAAGCTACAGAATAAAAATCCCAAATACCTTGTCTGATGCAAACAGCTGATATGATGCAACAAACAAGAAACTTGTGTGAGATCCTTCTCATGTGTTTGACTCAAAACATATTTTTCTCCCCAAAGATGTACAGTATCAGAGACTGTTTTTCAATGTAAATGCAAACAGCATGAAACATGTGTGTCCCTGTGGGTGAAATCATGGGATAACAATATTATCTGGGTTGGTGACAGGGAAACACATACAATTAGATATTGCTCTTGTTGTATATGCTCTTTCAGGTGTTTGACGGTTGATATTGTTATTCAGCAGTAATGCTTGATCATGTTTTTTTGAGGACTGAAACTAATGATGGCAATAGGTTAAAAAGCCACAAGTTAAATGAATCGTTCCACTGGCTTTGTGCTTCCAGATAGATTGGAGGATGTCAGCCCCTCTTTAAACCTCAGCACCGAGGTCCAGTGAAAAAAAGACATGAGTAGAAAGACCATATCCTTGCCGATGGCAAGGAGACAACAGATGTCACGTAATTTGCTAAATTGATGCATTCCACGCGTCAATCGTTTTCATGTGAAGCAGCAAATCAGTATGATTTCTACCATAATTATGTCAACCTGCATAAAATGCTAGGGCCTGGGATAAATTGTCAGGTAAACTGACATATTGATTGAGATCTTTATAAGCACGGCTTTGTATGTGAATTGCTGAAAACAAATGTGCCCATAAACATTTTGAATTTAAAATGTGTTGGGTTTTTTTAAAGCAAAACTTGTTGCCAAAGTCATCAAATGGAACCTTCAGCTGTGAAATCAAATTTGACTGTCTTTGAATTTAACCTCCTGAAATCTTGTTATCTTTAAAAAACCTTTGGTACTGGAGTCCCTGTACGGCTGTCCACATGGCTGCCAGCAGTGTGTTAACACTCTTTATCTAGCCAAACACAAACCTTGTTGTGCCTTGCTAATCCTCTCAGAGAATGTGAGAATCTATCCTTCAAAATCAGCCAAAGAATTGCTACAGGGTTGTACATTCAGAAACCCCAAATGCAAAATAATAGCAATTCAAATTGTCCTGCATTGATGATGGCATTGATCTCGGCTATTTAAATAAACCACCCTCATACAGAAACCCCTCTAGTGGGTTTGAAAGTTTCTTCTACTTGAATTGAATGTGATTTATTACGAGTAGTATTTTCAAGACAAACAGTGCCATAGCATAAACAAATAAAACACTAACAATTCATAAGAATAGAGTAGTGGTTGTCAAAAATGAACTAATCAGACACATCTTTCTGTATAGTCTATCTATTTATAGGCAAGAAAGGAGTTTAATTTTGTATCTTCTACACAGGGTTTTGTAGAAGTGAATTGATGTAGATTTATAATCTGTTGTATCACGACAAAAAAATTAATATTACTGCAGTAGCTGTGCCAGTAACAATATATTTCAACCGTACGTCAAAGTCTTGTTTTGTATGCAACGAGCTCTGACTCAGTGTTATCCTCACAATTAAGCTTTATTACTTAACTTGTCCTTCTGTATTGCTGCTGGAGCTTCTGGGTAAGAACTGCTATAAATCTTTTGAAATATGTATAAAGAAAGAAGGCACTGTTTTAGCATTCCAGTGGGCGTATACTGCCATCTTGTGGTATCAGTTTAAAATCACCAGCTTTTTTTTTTTTTTTAACAAAAATACCCATTTTCTTTAACAGATCTTACACATATCTGAGTTTCCTGTACACGTCACAAATCAATTTATAATACATAATTCCCTTAAAAAAACATGACCATTCTGAACTGGATGCATTAAGCGTTCCGAAAACATAAAGAAAGTGAATGGTAATCATGGCTTTAGAATCATACAACAGTGTATGTGCATAGCCTGCAGATCCAGACAAAGTTTGCTACAGCAGCATTTCATTTGACTAATGAATTTCCTCGGAAAATCCCCGGAGAAAATTGTTCACAGCAACGTTCATTGATTAAATTTGAAGAAGAAAAAAACCAACTACACGCAATTTACAAAAAACAATCATTGCCAATTAGGTTTTCACTTAAAAGGAATTTGCACATCAACATAAATTAAAATCCAGCACTGTAAGTACAAGGAGAAGAGGAGTAATAGAATACTAAACAATAAAAGTAAATATGTAAAATGAAAGTGCCAAAAGAAAAAAATACATGAAAGTATGTACAAAATGGAAATACGAACAACAATGTGTCACAATCGGTCACAAAAATCGGTCCCTGAGAGTTCTTGTCAGTGACGGGGAGCAAAAAGAGCGAAACAGAAATGCGAGGCCTGTTTTGAGCCTCCTGGCGCCCCGTACTTGTAAAACGCGACTCCGTCGGTGACGTATGTGACGTGCGGTCGTTCGGTTTCGGTGTTCCACAGCAGCGAGCGTTACTGTCGGCAGGTGGAGAGCATGCATCACAGAGGCAGATAGTCGGTCTCCACATGTGCTCCGTGTGAACCAGTGGTTTTTGTTTTGTTTCGTTTTTTACACACAAATACGGTTTAAGCGAAAATGACCGATTTGACAGATTCCCTGACGAACGAGGGCTGGTAGGTAGCATGGCAGCTAACGCCAGTAAGCTAGCAAACTCACCGAATGCTTTTGGCTCATGGCCGATTGTTATTACACCTGTACATTAGGAGTTCCACAGGGTGTCCAGGGTAGACGTGGCTTGCATAAAGGTGTGTGTGTGTCGCGGCGAGGTCATCGGTTCATCCGAGGCGAACGTGAGGCTCCGCTCACTAAGTAGCTAGCGACGTAAATAGTGCTAGCGAGCTAGCTAGCTAGCTAGCCAGCTAGCTTACACACACACACACACACACACACACACACACATATAGCATGCCATGACCTGATGCAGACCGTTGACGCTACAGTGTGCTGAGTGTGTGAACTTCTCGTTCACCCAGAGTTGGTCGAAAGACACCGACGGAGCCTCCGGTGCCAGGCCCGACATCAGTCGGAGTCAGAACTTGTCATTAGCTCGCATCACTGTCTAACGTGTAACAGGGCGCCGACTGTAGCAGTCCGACTTCGTATACAAAACACCCACATGGAAACATTGTCCCCGTCCAGTTTTTGCATAATTGTCGATGGGATGGTCCCCACTGCAGTTTAGATGTCTTAAGTTTATGTTTTCGGAGACATTTGACGTTGTCTCACCTGTCATCTTGCTGTAAAATACGAAACCACACGTGATTAGATCTTATCAAGTGTGGGTGGGGAAACAAGGCCTCTTTTAAGAATCAAATGTTCTATCATTTTCATAAAATGCCTCACTGGTCCAGGTTAGATAGTTTTTGTTCTGGTTTAACTGCTATGTGCAGGTGCTTGGTTTAATCTTTGAAACCCCTAACTGCTCAATTCTTCCCCTTCCCCTTTTGCGCCCCGCGTGTCGTCTTCCAGGTACCTCAGTGATGAAGGCATAGCAGACCTGAAAGGATCTGCAGAGAGAATAACGCACAGTGACATTATCCGCATTGCACTTAACGTAAGTTTTACTCTTGATTTAAAGGTTCACATGCATTACTGGAAGTGAAAGAGGGCTCTTCTCTGTATTCATACATGTGTGCACTGTAAATCGTTACGGAAAATGGTTGCGCCAAAGGTTGTGGCAATGTATCCATTGATTGTTTTCTAGATGTACAGTAAACCGATGGACACAGCCATACGTGCGAATGAAACACAATTTCAAACTGGGTGTGAAATTCACTTCTGTGTGAAAGTTCAGGGTGTCTCATGTATTTACAAGTGTAAAAAGACTTGTGTGAAAATCATATTTTTGTAGCCTTTGACTAATTACTGTCATTACATGACCCAATTTTTCAAAGCCAGCACTGACTCTATTCCTCTTCATTTGCCCCCAGCTCTAATCCTCCTTCACATCAAACTGTCCTTTGAAATTCTTTGATCAACCTGCTAAATCCAATCCATAGCATACCTTTACTTTTACATGAGCCGTCGAAACATTAATCATTATGAATAATCAATCATATTTTTATACCACAATCAGGGCTTTAAATTAACTTTTTTTGAGAGACAAATTTTTTCCAGGGAAATTAAACCAGATTATGAGTGCAACTGAATACATTTAGGCATCCATGTTTCTTTAAATTGTTTTTTATTTGCGTTGGTGGCAGATATACATTAAAATGTTAAATATATATATTGTATTGTATTGTTTCTGCAGCCTGCTGATTCAAACAGATGCAGTGCTATTTGCTTTATTCATCACCAGCCAAATTGGCTAGTAACTTTACAATGTTACCCGCATTTGGCGGGTGTCAATTTAAAGCCCTGACCACAATTAGCATCATTATACTGACTACCTGCAAGCTAGAGGATAGATAAGATTCTTTTACAAAGCCAAACAACCTGGTCTGGCTCTTTCACATCCTTCAGATTGGGTGTCTGAGGTCACCCCAAACCCTTTGCATGGGTCACTAAACGCTTGTTTGCTAAATGTGCCACATACAATCCGGCAAAAATTCAGTGATCTGGAGCTTAATCCCACCACATACAGCGTTCGAAAAGCAACCTCTGTTTATTTTCAAGAAGCAAGAACATATTTTTAGGGGCTTGGTTTTAATCAATGCAAGCTTTATCTGAGATTGCTTTTATTTTGTCATATGGTTTCTATTTCTTAAAATTACCTTTATATCAATAAGTCATCTACTACATGTACCATCTTTCTATGATTTAACCACCTAACTTTTCAAGATTTCATTGTTTTATTATTTTTTTGCGTCTTAAGTTGTCCTGCTTTTCATTATGTAATTTTTTAAATGACCCTTTCTTGTGATCCAGTTTGAGTTGCAATTTATATTAAGAAATGTGCTATATAAATAAAGTTCTTGATGATAACAATGAACAAAAAAGCTGATATAAACAAAACACAATACACTTTAATAAGTGAAGAAGAACCACAAACGGCTATAGATCCAGAAAAACCATTGTCTGTAACTCTACTATATTAAAACAGCAATACAAAATAACTCTATGATACTGTTCACCTGACCCCGCAGTGGCCGACAAGTGCACAGTATACAGTAGCATTGACCTTTAGACTTAGATCACACACTGCACTTGGACTTATCACTGGTTGTACCAACATGTAATAACTTAGGGCACCATCTTGTAGTGCCTGAAAAACAGTTAAATCGGTGGTCGTCCCATTGCAATCCATTTATCATAATGTTGCTTGCAAGAACATATAAAATCTTATAATTGTTTTTAACACATGTAACTCTAGTAAATATTTAGCAGTCATTAAGGAGGTGATTGAATTTCTACTGAACTCAGTACTCCATATAAATCCATACTACACCATATTATACACCCTATAACATACTGTGCGGTACAGCAAATGCTGCAGACTAGCTTAATAGTTCACAGGCATGTTTAGCAGTCTGTTTCGAATTGGAGCCATGGTTTTTGGGATTGAAGGCACAAGTGAAAGGGCCCCTCCACCCTTTTGAAACTCTTTCATTTTATCACACCTGTCACATTTTATGTTATTTTTTTTTAAACTAAGCTGTGTCTCTTTTGCAGAATGATCTTAGGTCGACTGGGAGAAAATTTCTACCGCCTGATATCAATAGTGGAAGAACTGAGAAGGTGAGTTGTACAGAAAATGTTATATGGCCATTTTAGTGTCACATTGATGAAACTCAGTGGGAAATGATTCGCTGAGGTCAATGTTTTTTCTTTTTACTGCTTGAAGTCGCTGCAGTGCTGCCCAAAGTAAACATTTAAGTTGCAGTTCTCATATGTGCCACTAGATGGCCCTAACACGCTGACGATCAAGGATCAACAAACTGCTTTTTCACCTGAGAAACTGCAGAATAAATGCTCCAAATATTGTCAGGATTAAAACATATACATTTTTTTGTGAGTTAAACTCGGTCTCCCTTCAGGCTCAGAATGAGATGGTCACCTCTCCTCATAAGCTGACACTTCAGTCTTTGCTTTTTCGTACATATTGAAAAAGTGCGAAAGCCAGTTGAGCTTCTAAAATTACAATTCATACCGAAGCAGAATTGTTTGTAGATTGCATTTACGTATATTTATTTTAAAATAAAAAGATGGATAGACAGATAATTACTTTCAAAGAAAATGGTGTCACTGTGACATCAAAGTCACCACAGAGCAGCTCAGAGGAATGAATAAACCCACACTGAAACAGGAAATGCCTAGTTATATTGTTATGATGGCTGAGTTAATGCTCGGATTTTTGCTCTTTCGGTCCTCCCCCACATGCTGCTGATTTGCACTCTTAAGCAACAACTCATTTGTTGCCTCTTTGCTGTCCCTTGCACACGGCCAGTTGGTCGGTCCATGTGTTCTCCAGGTGCAGAAGGTGAGGAACATCTCGGCTCCTAAGAACCATGAGGAGTCCCAGGGCGCACCTCGAATGCTGCGCCTGCAAATGACAGATGGCCACACCACCTGTGTTGGATTGGAGTTTAAACACCTCTCTAAGATAAGGTATCTATATCACCCTTTGGTTGCGTTGAGGAAGAATTCGTTTTTGTGCAAATTACTGGACGTGGTGCATTTAAATTTGTGTTGGGATGACTGTTTAATAATGGTTAAAATGCATGCTGTAAATTTTCTGTTTTTATTAGTATATATCCACGACAAGAAATCATAGTAGCCCATGAAATATGAAATAGTGAGAGTGTGCGTCAGAGCGCTCATCTAATGCTATCTGCACTGACACCTTTGACCACGTGACAGGCTTGCAGGTTTCAACAACACCAAGATTTTAAAAAATTCAAACATCTGGAATAACTTCCAGGTTTGTGGAGATAACCCCTAAAAGTTCAAGTGCTGGATATCCCAAAGGAAAAAGGCATATCATAAATCTACAGCGACTTTATCTTTGATTCATCTCTGGTAATTGTCACTGAGGCTTTGAAGCCTAAAAAACGACACATGGAGCGGCCCCTAAAAATAAAAAGTATTTTTAGGAGCTCCATAAATGCAAACCAGGTGTCCTAAAGACAATTCCTCATTTATTCAAAGCAAATGTGTGATATTCTGCACATATCCTATCCCTCACCTCCTTGTCAACACTCTCACCCCGCCACATGTCTCAATTTTCCCTTTATCTGCAATTTCCACGTGGTGGCAGCTGATCTAACAGTTCTCAGCCTTAATTACATCTCCATCCCGGCAACGGTGGCCCTGGCGACTGCTGCCATGGTGACTAGCCAGTCTGTACAGGTGGAGTGGCCAGAACGTGGGCCTTGACTTCCTGATGGGAAGAGAGGGGAGAACAGAACAAATCCCCTCTTTATGAACCACTCGCACACGCTGGCTACCAACAGTGGTGGTTAGTGTGTCTTATGAAAGTG
This sequence comes from Scophthalmus maximus, assembly GCF_022379125.1. Lineage (NCBI taxonomy): Eukaryota > Metazoa > Chordata > Actinopteri > Pleuronectiformes > Scophthalmidae > Scophthalmus > Scophthalmus maximus. The sequence continues at coordinate 6,332,890 of NC_061518.1, forward strand.
TCCGCTTTAGTGCGCCCGAGGCCATAAGTGAGTGGCAAAGAAGGATGAGAGGGATTACAGGACTGTTCAGTGTGCGACTGTTGGAGGGGGATGACAATAAAGAATTAAGTAGAATCATCGATCGGAGGTTGAATAGTGCGTTTGTAGAAAATTAGATGTGTCGAAGATGTTTGTACGCGCATGATTGAATCGAGCATAGAGAATGCCTCATTTCTGCATTTGCCAATGTCATGAGGCTGCGAGCGTCTCTCCCAGAGGTTTGGAGTGAAATCCCTAATTGTTGCTTTGGCATCCGGCATCAGTAGCTGGAAATCCCTCTAAGTCTCTGTGCTTTCCTAATGAGAGAGGCAGAGGCCTTATCAGGCCTGATGAGATAGAGGGGGCTTTTAATTTACCATGAGGATGGGGCGAGCAGCTGGGGTTATTAATAGGCTCTGCGAGCCTGGCCACCCATCCCCTGGCACTGAGCCAAGTCATTTATAAAGTGGTATGGGCAGGGTGATCGGGCGCGGGGAAGTATATGCAGTAATAATGTCTGGCAACCCTCGGATGTGATTAACATTTAAGTGTTGGTTAAACATATGAAGCTTCCTGTCATAAATAACTTTTTGTCTGTTTGTTTTTCAGTCTTAACACCCCCCCTGGAACTAAGGTTAAGCTCCTTGGTACAGTCGAGGTTAAAAATGGTCTTTTGCTGCTCGACGACTCAAAGATCTCTGTCCTCGGAGGAGAGGTCGATCACATGGTGGAGAAATGGGAACTGCAAAGGGTGCGGGTCGATTTTCATTAAGATGGCTCCAGTTTTTCTAAAAGTTTATATATCTATATGGAATTCATCATATGTCGGTTATCATTTTAAATCTGCATTAAAGGCCACCACCACCAGTCTGTCATTACTCTTTCCAGGATCATGTATTTTAATAATGATTTCCCTTTACTTCTCAACATTCAGAGTCTGGCCAAACACAGCAGGAATAACATCGGAGCAGAAGGCGGACCTCCTCCCTTTGTGGCATTTGGTCAGGTGAGGAAAAATGATATTTATAAGCGAGCACTTTTTAAAACACAAGTTGCCTAGAGGTTCCCTTACATAAACACCTGAAGAAAACAACAAACAACAAATATAAACCACAATAACAAAAATAATAGAATCAAGATGACGTTAGTTTATGAAAAGAAGATTTGCTTGATGTCATGGGAGACTGTTGAATAACAATAACAGTTCACAAATATATGCAAGTGGCCGAGCCCAGGCAGGGCTCCAGGAGCAGAGCCTTGATGTCCCTTTTCTTGGCAGTGGTCTCTCTGATCTTTCTGAGGTAATCGCGAGAGTCTGCGTGAATCATTAAAATGCATGACTGCATTTTAATTTGCTTTTGCTTTGTTGTCCACATATTGCAAACAATTCGATCTCCGCTTCTCACTCCTTCAAAACATAATAGGAGGTGCAAGTGTTGCATTTGTATTGAAATAAAAATGCTGTTGTAATTTGTCGAAAAAGTGAGACGAGATAAAACATTTCAAAGGTGTTTGAACATTTCAAATAAATAATGTACTCAAAAATAAACACTTCCATCACATCATGATAGCGTCTGTTGGTATCTAAAGACAGTATTGGAAAGGTTTAACTTGATGGATTCAGGAACAATTAAACCACCTTAAATAAATAAAAACAATAACACAGTAATTTAAATTTTTTATAAACTGCTTCTTGCCTGAGTCGATAGTCCTTGGGGAAGTTTCAGAGTGGGATACATTCAGATCAGCTTGCCACTTGGATTTTGGGATTTTCACTCCCTTGTCATTCCAGATTTGCTAAAGCTTTGTAAATTTGGACGAGGTCCATTTATTCAAAATTCTCTAGATTTTCGTCTTTACTGTTTCTATAAGCTGGATCATTCCTCTTACGGATGGATTGGACGTCTGCTCCGGGATTGTTATATGAAAATATTTCCCTCTTTGAAGGGAATTAGTGCTGTGAAGCAGATTCTCTTAAAATCTGTGCCTGCGTTTTTCCATGTCTATATGTTCTGTCAGTCGGTCAGTTACACTTACACCAGTTCCCGCCACCCGGAGGCGTGAGGTACAAAGCCGCCACCTCCACATTTCACAGCAGGAATCTTTAGAAGTGAGATGAGTTGGTGGGTTTTTCTTCTGGAAATTTTGTTTCCCCTGAAGAGTTTAATTTAGTGTACATCTCACGAGACAATAGAATTGTTCGCTTCATGAGTCCATAACATTTAGTTCCACTTGCGAGTTTGTCACCAGATTTACATCAATTACCCCTTTTACCTTGGTTAACCTTGCTAATCTACAGAGCTCACGCTCAACCTTTGGTTTTCTATGGGGCATAGAAAATAGTAAACCATCTACAGCCACATTTCTTAATTGGCAGCAAAATCTCTGTGGCACGGATGTCAAAACCTGAGCCAATAAAATCCAAACTATCTGCGTAGCTTGGTACCACCAGGCGCAGTTGAGGTATTGAGTATTTTTTGCTGTAATTGGTTTGAAATATCCTCTTAACACCTGATACATTTGGCCTCTTCTTTATTATCAGCTGCCCACGTTCTTTCTCCTCAGATAAGTCAACTCTTCCTTCCATCTTGCCACTCAGATCGCTAACTCAACAAAAAGATAGCAAACCTGCTCTTAAGCAAATGTCATCGCTTGCTCCATTCAGACGCTGACTCCTCCGGTGGAAATCATCGCTCTCTTGTACAATCAGAAGGTGTTGAGTTTCCACCTCATTCCTTCAAAGTCACAGTTGATGTTATATTTTTCCACATTTTTCTAAACTTTAACTGTGAGCTGGAAGGCAGCTTTGAGATGGTTGCTACAACAAATTTAAAGTATAATTGAAACACTTGGTGTGAAAACATGGATTTTGCCAAGTGCATTTATTATTTTTCTTAAGGGGACTGTACATGATTGGGTTGGACTCTCTTGTTTGCTCCCCATAGAAATGTGCAAGGAATGACGAAGTGGACAGCAGAGAACTCGACCAGAGGAAGACTCTCCAGACTCTCAACGTGGTCAAAAGTGCTGACGAGAATGACGAGTTTGAAAGGCAGCGGCTCGCAGCTATTGCCGAAGTGGCCAAGACCAAAGAGGTAAAGCCTTAACACGGTGTCTTAATCTCCTCTCATGAAAATGCTATTTGTCCTGCATCTTAAAATACATGCTCCTTATTGGTATTCACTTTAACCTTGTTTGCCTTTGACATGCAAGCAGCTCCTTTAATTAAAAACCATAATTGTTTTGTCAGCAGCAAAGTTCTGCTTCTTGTGCTGGCTTTTTTTTTCTTTCTTTTTTTTTTTTCATCCAACCCTACAGCTCTATTGATTTTAATGTTGTTTTCCTTGTTAGGGTCCCCGCACATTTGGAGGTGGAGGAAATGCAGGCGGTAATTTATCCAGCGCTGCTTCCTACTCCCGGGGCCGAGACTCATACCAGCAGAGGAGACGAGAAGACAGGGTTGAAAGAAGTGAAAGCAGACAAGACGGAAACTATCGAGAGCTGGTGAGAAGGCGAACTCGATCCGAACCTGTGAAACAATTTAAAGCCTGTTATTGAAGTGAAGGTTTTGTCTCCGTTCACAATAATAAACCAATTTAAAGGTAATGGTCTGTCTGGCCAGCTCTTCCAATCAAATAGGAGTCCAATTGTCTAAGCCTTGTGATGTGACCTGCCAGTTTGTTGGCTGAACTCCGCTTCTGGCCGAAGACATAAGCTGCTGTCCGACGTGCACTGAAGTCCGGACATTTTCCTGAAGTTTTTCGGAGGGGCTTGTATGTGAGAACGCAAACTGTCCTCAAATGTTTCTCCAGACCGTTACCGTAACTTTTCCTGCCGAGTAATATTTCCGGGACAAATGTCGATGAGTGAGCCCATGTGAGAATATAGCAGGAAAAAAATCTCCGGAAGATTCACGCCGAGCGAGTGGGCGTGTTGATGTGCGTAAACATACAACACTGCTCTCCGCAGCAGAATTAACGCCATGTCCTGCCTCCTGCGGGCTCTACTCAGACGCCACAAAATGTTCTGGAAATGTTCCTGAAGTCGTGAACGTGTCTGACTCTGACAATTTTCGGCAGCTATACAGTAAATAGGATGGAATAGAATATAAATATAAAGCATTTGGTAATTAAACTTGAATGCAGAATAATCACATTTTAAACAAAACTCAAATTGATACCCGCGTGTTGCACACCTAAACAGGAAGGTTCTTCGTTAATCCACGGTTCATTCAGTCAATTTCTCTCTTTCCCATTGAATCTTCCCTCTGGTGTCTAATTTTCCTTTATGATCTGTGTGTAGGTGGACGAACGTGCACTGAGAGACATCATGGAGATGGGCTTCAACAGGGAGGCTGCTCGGCAGGCCCTGATGGAGAATAACAACAATCTCGAAGTGGCACTGAACAGCCTGCTGACTGGATCTTCTGGGGGCAGATCTAGCCCTGTGGTGGCTGAGACCATCAGGCCCCAACCAAGAGGTTCTTACACACATATACACACACGCACACACATACAAACACACACACACGCACATGCATACACAGAATAAGAACGAGATTGGGGACTGGTGTACTGGTCGTTTTAATGGAGGGGAAATCACCCACAGCCTAATTAAAGGTACACACCTGGTGTTTCGCTTGTTTTAATCCATTCACCACAAAATGCATTTACACTTTACAGCTGACCCACTTTCTCAAGCTCATTGTGGGGTTACAGATTAATTTTCTGCGTTACCCGCAGGCAGTGTTATAAATTTGTTTCAGCACTGACAGTGAACCTGCAGCAACTTGAAAAGTATTCCTTCACACTGAAATACCAATAGCAATAACTGCAAAGATGGACAGTTTTTAAAGCTTTTATTGTCGTTCAGATCCTCTCGAGTCCAGTCCAGAACATTAACCTTTTCAAATTCATGTAATCTCGTAAGACCTGGACACAGTATGTGTCCCTCTATTACTCCTCAAATCAAGCAAAGGTACAATGTCTTATTCAGTTGGATTCAGGTTTAAACTAACACACACAAGCAAGCAAGCAAATTATTTATAGCACATTTAATTCCAGGTGGAAGCACAACGTGCTCCACAAAGCGTGAGCCACCATGGAAGTTGTAACCACAGAATTGTGTGGAAAGTGGAAAGATAAAACATTAGATACACATAGTTTAGCTGCAGACACCCGGGGCCAGAGGGTGCACACATGCAGACATCCGGTATCATTGATCAAACTGTTCTAATTCGCTCAGAATTATTTTATTTTGGGGTTTGTCTTCCAGCCAGAGGAAGGGGAAGAGGCCGGTCCAGAAATGAAGACGAGGAGGAGGGAGGAGGGGGGAGGCCATCTGGACCGAGCACCCTGTTTGACTTTCTGGAATCCAAGATGGGAGTTTTCTCCATTGATGGTGGGTGAACTGGTCCGTGTTTCTTGTATTTTAGGAAGAAACATATTCCATTATTTTAAACACAGGTGATGTCGGTATACTTTTTCAAAACAGTTCTTAATAGTACAACCACATGGACAGAATAGTGCAATGCAGCACTGGTTTGAAGTTGAATGTGGCATGAAGCAAATCTTTTATGCGCTCTATATTTAAATATTGTGTTTGACTCAAGATTATATGGTTTGGTGTTTCCACTGATGATATTCTGGTATTTTACTTACTGTGGTTTTTCTTCAGTGTGTTTTGACGATCTTCTCTTACATTTCAAATATTGATTTGCCATAGTTTTTAAATCACACTGGCCTTTTTTGTGATTTGTTTTCTCAGAGCCAAAGAACCAGGCAGCTCAGAGGCATCATGAGAGTAAAGCGAACTTCTCCAACACGGACTATTACTCTAAAGACACATCTCACACCAAGTTCTCCTCACATTATGACCACAGGCAACCGAGGAATGACAGACCACCTCGCTTCCACCGGGACACGGACTTCCCCAAACCTGGCCAGGAGCCTCTCTCCAGCTGCACGACCCCTCAAACGGCACCTCAATCCCAGCAGTGGAAGAGCCAGGAGAGGTGGTCACGCGGAACGTCTGACAGATCGCAAAATGAAAGGCGAGAGGTGCGAGATGAGCAGAGTTTTCCTTCTTCCTTCCCTACGACCTTCACACGTTCAAAAGAACCACAGCAGCAGATGGAGTTCGGTGGCTCTTACCAGCAGCGACCCAGAAATGGAGACGGTAGTGGTGGGAACATGGCTGGACCGTCTCACAGGAGAGGGTTAAAAGACAATGTGCCCACATCGAAACTGACTAATCCCGCAGGCAGTGAGGTGGATGGAAGAGTGAATAGTAAACGGACAGACAGAATTGAAGAACCCAACAACAACGGCAGGAGGAAGGGAAAGCCTGATCGGCCCAACTCGGACCACCACGACCGACAAAGGGACGGCGGACCACCGAACCTTAACCCGAAAGGAGGAAGCCCGGGGACGACCCAAGAAGTGGGCCCCTTGCGCGATTGTCGGGTCATCGCTGGGGATCCTTCTCATTTCCAAAATGGAGAGGTGGAACACAAAAGAACTGGACCAATCAAGCCAACAAACTCCTCTTACCCCCCCAACAGGGAGCCTCCCCCAAAGAGAACCACCTCCAACAACTCGGGGCCTAAAAGAAAGCCGGGACAAGGCAGAGGTCAAGGTCCGCGAGGACCAGAGAGGGGTCACTTTGTTGAACAGGCTTGGAAACCTGGGGACCGGTGTCTGGCTCTGTACTGGGAAGACAGCAAGGTACGTCCTTCCTGGTTTGGTAACAATGCGATAGCTGATAATTGTTGAAATATGTTTTGCATTCAACTTAGTGCAAGTCAAGTCAGAGAGAGTTCACAGAAATAAAAACCACTTAAATAAGCTGTGACATAGTGAACTGTCTGTAGTAACTGATGCTAATTGGAAAACGGAGACCCAAGTAATGTTTCAACATTAAATTTAAAAACTAAATCTGTTAAAGTATAAATTCACTGAAAGATTTTATGGATTGAAATGTCAAATGTGTTTTTCAGATGCTTTGTTTGACAGTATAAGAAATAATAAGAGCAATTGTGGCTCATGTTTAGTGTTGACGGTGTCTTAGATTTGTTTGTCACTGTAATAATCAACATAAATTTGAGGGGGACTGTTTGTAGGAAAATAATTAAATCTGTTTGTTTTTGTCTGTCCTTTTGTCTGTCTGTGTCTGTGTGTCTGTGTGTCTGTGTGTCTGTGTGTCTGTGTGTGTGTGTGTGTGTGTGTGTGTGTGTGTGTGTGTGTGTGTGTGTGTGTGTGTGTGTGTGTGTGTTGTGTGTGTTGTGTGTGTTGTGTGTGTTGTGTGTGTTGTGTGTGTTGTGTGTGTGTGTGTGTGTGTTGTTTGTGTGTACGCCTGTGAAGTTCTATCATGCCAGAATAGATGCTGTGCATCCTTCGGGCACCACGGCCGTGGTCGTGTTTAGTGATTACGGAAACTGCGAAGAGGTTCTGCTGCACAACATCAAACCAGTTCCTGCTGATGCGTTGGTAAGGAGAAAGAAAACATTTTGATAATCCTTTTTTTTTTTTACCATTCATAATTTTTGAGATCAGAATGTGTACGGAAGGAAATATGAATGACACTTAATCTAATGACCCACAGTAACTTCACAACCATATTGAATGTACAATGGTAGGAGGAAGATGACAGCTACTATGACAGTTCACTGGAGTTTCGCCCTGGGGGAGACGGCCAGCCCCGGCGTACGAGACCCACGCAGCAGTATTATCAGCCACCCAGGGCACGAGATTGATTGATTGATTGATTGATTGATCCATTGGTGTGCTTGTCCCACCTCCTTCCAGGACAAAGATAATGTCACTTTCTGCCACAATCCTGAGTGCTTCCTGATTATTTTTCTTTGAGCGTGCACACTGTCGGGACATACAGGACTTTCCAAAGGGCTTGGACCTCATGCAAAAATAAAAGGAAAACTGACATGAGCACTTGTTGTTTTTGTTGAAGACATATCTACTGTATATGTTGTGAAGATTTGTTAAATGGATGCGTTCAAAATAAACTGTTATTCTAGTATGTAGCTACTTTGTAGTTTTGGCGTGTTTTTATTTTTAATTATCAAATTCAAATGACAAATAAAATAATGCAGAGCAGAAAAAGAAGCCTCTCAGGTTTTTATTTTTAATCTGATGACCGTAGTTTTGATAATCGGTTAGTTTTAGTTAATTTGAACTGTTGACATGATCATTTTTTTTAACCAAGTTTTGCAAATTCTCACATCGCTTACCTCTGTCATTTATCCTCTCATGGGTAGACCGGAGTTCGAGTCCACAGCAAGCGGCACAAGCTGGTTTGTTGTGCTCTCTGGGGCAAATCCGGAGGGTAAGACAATCTCTTCCCCCTGTAATAGAGATGGTTTACGCTGCAGAGATATCATTTTGCACATTACAAAAGGAACTGTACCTGGCTGCTCCAGCGCCGCACACGCACCAAATGTGCTGGCTGCTCACGGACCTGAGCCGTGCGAGGGACAAGTTTTACACATCAGGAAATAATCGCCCCCTGGGCTCAAATTTCATTCTTACCAACAGTGGGAGACCAATGGACAATGCACCAGGGTTCAGCGGAGGGGTCAGCGTGCTATTCTGTGCCACTGGTCCAAAGGATTTGCTTTATTTTCCAACTGCGATGCCAAGATAGCACAGATGAATAATTAACGGCTGGTAATATGGAAACCTATCCGCTAGGAAGGAACTGAAAGTGAAGCTCTTGAAAGCGTCGTCGGGGACTGACTGTGAGACACTTGCTGGATAATCGTAAAGGATTGATTTTTCAATCAGATAAACAGAGATATTTTGGTAGCTGGAATTAAGCCCGTCTCATATTGAATATTTTTTCTTGTGGCCCTGTGAAATGTCATGCACGGCAAATATTAGGTGGAAACCCTGAAGCCCCTCGAGTCATTAAACTCCATAAATACGTTATTACGTGGGCAAATCTTGAGGCGGTGGGTTACAGGGTCAGGGGTTTTTATTTCACTTGTTAATCAATTTTTTATCCAATAGAAAAATCTTCATAGCTGTTGTATGACGGAGGATTAACAGAGAAACGACGGTACCAACACTAACTATCACGGGGTTTGGTACAAGTTTATTATCTTTTACTAAATTGATAATAATACTAACTTGTATATTAGATTTGTGAAAATGCTACTTCAAGTGAAGAGTTGAAAACCTGTCCAAAAAAACCGGTCCGGTCTATGAGTTGATATTTAAGAAGCCATAATTCACACCGAATTAACGCTGATCCCGTGTAAGTGTAATGTTGGCACAACATCCTTTGTCTGATTCCTCAAAAAGTAAACAGACCGAAGGCAGTGAAAGGCCGTGAAGGCTGACGCGACAGCTTAGACTGCGTCAGGTTTTTTTCCCGTGTTTACGTAACTGCACAGTTGATACAATCTTGTTAGTGCTGTGGTCAGAGTAAATCTGAAGCTTCAAATACCGTGCGTGTTCTTCTGTGACACACCCTCCGTGGCTGGAGATGCTCCAAGTGATCCAGCGTTTTACAAACAATCTTATGGCCGGATTTCACATGGAGGGATTTGCAGTGGGTGTATTGAGGGGGCAGCAACTCACTCTTTTGATGCTTGGGCCTGATGGGTTTTTGGTGCACTCGGCCTCGGTTTGACTGTATATCCATTTGTATTGGATTATGGGAGGTTGGCACGGTTGCTCAGTGGCTGCGCGGCGGCCTCTTCACAGCGACCAAGGTGACGGTGATCAGTGATCAGATAACACACAGCTCTCATCCCAACACTGATATGGTCATTTTTTGATTTAAGTTACACTTTGGACGTAAAAGAAGCCGGCGAATATTACTTATTTCCTCGGGCGACTCATTCCAGAGTCTCGGGGCCCTGGTCGTAAAGCCTGTAGTCTGTGGAAGAGAGAGGAGACCACGGGCCCCGAGGATCTCGAACTACGCAAAGGGTTCGGGAGGGATTAAAAGGTCTCGAACGCAATCTGGAGCCGGGCCACGAAGAGCGTTAGAGGTCATGAATCAGATCTTCAAATCAGTCCTTAAACAAAAGGGGGGAGCCAGTGTGAAAGGGGCTGAAACAGAAGCCATGCGATCGTACTTTCTGGTTCTGGTTAGGAAAAAGCGTATATAGCTGCTGAGTTGTGAACATATTGCCATATGTGAAACAGAAGGATATCCAAGGGTTAGGTTGAAGCGGGAGGTTGTTGTGCCGGCACCATCAACAGCTCGCAGATATCATCTGCCCCATCCGTGGGCCACGAGCAACAGGGTAACATACACAGGCTTGGTTAATATATCAGTTTATTAATGCTCCTACATGTGAAGGTCATTTTTTGGAAGTGCTTATGTAAGCATGCTTGCTTGCTCATGATCATTTTCCCTATGCCGATGTTATGTGGATCCTTTTTTTTCTTCTTCTTAAGATGGCGCCAAGCGACGTAACATTCTATAATTTTAGGCTTTTGAGGAATTTTACTGCTGCGTTTAACTTCAGTCGGGTCAAGGTTTTTTCGTTGTCATTGCAGATTAAAGTGAACATCAAGTGACAACTCTTGTTACGACCTTTAAAAAATGAAGAATGAACAGTATTGGTTTGATTATAATGTCGACGCAGGTACCTCCTCTTTCCCTTTTCCGCCCATATTTAATCATGTGACACTGTCGGAGGAAACGGCATTACGGATCTACTGTACAAGCGATCACGTTGCACGCTGCACCTCTCGTGGTGTTGTGGCCATAATCACCCATCTGAATCTGTTCATTTGGACGGGGACCATATTTCATGACGATAGCTGTGGAGGTAACAATGTACACGGGGAACCTGTCAGCAGGATTCATGGGCATCAGGATTGCACCAAACTTTGAGGCAATCCATTCGATAGATGTTGAGACAGTTGAGTCAGGTGCAGCGAACAAACAGACGGGCCTTCCGACTGACTGACTGACTGACTGACTGACATCCGTATAGCCGCGCTCCTGATGGGGTTAAAAAGTTCTGTCACTGACACGTTGAAAACAAGCCTTCTTGTTACTGCATTACCCTCTGCAGGGCCTCCCTCCACCTGCAACCCGATAACCTTCAGCGGCAGCAGGAATGCCTTTCTGTCCTCGAGACGGGGGAGCAACCTCCTTTCCCACATTAACATCCTCTCTGATCGGCGCTTTTTTTCTGTTTCCCAGCTGCCCTGCCCGCCCGCCCGCCTCCGCTCGTATCCCCATTCACAGCTGTTGGCCATTGTCCCTCTGCTTACCTGACCCCCTCGCCCTCCTTCTCCCCACCGTGGTACCTTTGTGGTGCAGCGACATCTGAACCCTGTGATCCCGTTGAATACGTTCTTTCTGACAGAACTTCGCCGTCGGCCCCTTCCTCTGCCTCTTGTGGATTGGAAAAAGAGAGATCAGGAAGGAGGCTACCTTTGAAAGGCATATTTAGTACCCGGTGAAACAGAGAGGCAGGGTGCTGCAGGAATGAAATGTAGTGCAATACATAAGAAAGGACTATTGTTTTGGATGCGTCAGCTCCACCAACCATACAGTCATTTCAGCTGGTTAAAATCAAAAGCCTGCATATGGAAATGTATGCACTTGCATACGGACACTTGTTTAGTTTTTGTGTAACACTTATACAACATTACACCTCGGGTGACTGGAAGAAGAGCAGAACAGCAATGTGCAGCGAATGTGGACAATATGATCCATGCAATAGATCCTCAAAAGTCAGATTAGAAACTTAAATTTAAACACTAAAGAAGGACATGGCAGCTTTAACTACTCCTGAAAAGATTCAAATGCCAGCAAGTCGTCGGTGCAGGACATTGAAAGGGTTTTCGAGCCTGTTTGCATGCCAATGGCCGACTCACGTTTCCTTATGTGTGCGAGGCTCGGGGTTGTTTGCATTGTACAGTCGGAGAATACAAAGTCACGAACCACCGGCCTGGTAGATGGCTACGCCACTAACATGCAAAACGAGCGCCCTCCGTGTGTATGCTTTGTTGGGAATCTCTGGACAAATGTCATTTGTTTTGCAAAAAAGTGTCGCGCTCGCTCGCACGGGTGAAATTATAACAGCCACCGCGTCGGAGGAGACACGTCCAGCCTTTGCATACGAGCCACATAATCCTGTCGCCGGACATGGAGCCATGCATTAAATTGGATTTCAATTTGGTTTTAAGCTTAGACTTTTGCTCTATGCGGAACTTGTCATCTGCATTTCCAAGTGCTCTCTAAAACGACATGTACTGTACGGACACCCCCCCCCCCCCTTACTGAAGCGACGCTACTTGTGATACGGCGATTAGATAATGGGTTCACTATTTGCATGTTCCACTTTGATTATAGAACTCGAGTTTCAATATGTAATGGATCGCCACATGAGCCATCGGCGTTGATGAACTAGCAGTCGGCCCCGCTTTCCGAGTGCTTTTCACTGGGAAAGGCCCCATTAAAATCACGGTCGTTGTGGGAGGGAGATATAATACATTTGCTGTGGTTTGCTTGAACAGTCAAATGAACTGAAGACACACTCGGAATTTGCTGCCAGCCGCATGAAACTAATTCATTAATTCCCCTTGGAGTCTATTGTTCATGCAGTGCGTGTAAAATGTGCACACTGCAGTTCACACTGCGATCAACGCTTAATCGTCACCTTCGTCGCCCTTACTTGTCACCTTTCTATCCTCATGCGCCTTTCGTCGAACCCGACCACGAAGTCTGAAGTTACACCAAGGTGTTACAGGGAGCCTGAGCTGCGCTGTCAGTCGGTTAATTAAAAACACTGTGGGTTACTTCATGAATCCTATTCATTTCTTATTTCTTGCTTCTTCTTTTTTCCCCATCAGTGCACAGATGTTACAGACGCCGCCGTTAGCCGACGAGAGACACCCCTCATCACTTTGTGCGGCTGGACGATGCTCGTTGCATTGAAGTCGCTCGCGCAGTCAGAGAAACGATTTGCTCGCTGAACGGAAAGTTTGGCCGGACCTCAAGCGCCGGGGTTATTACTCGGAACCGCAGTTGAGAGGCTCGACGCTTAACGAGCGAGATGGGTGCTGCTTGTCAGCGGTAATGGCTGTCTTTTAGTGTGCAGCAGACCGTGGCCCGCACGGGTCATTCCTCAAGCATCCCGCCAACAGCGGTTGCCAGGCACCGCTCGCGTTACTCATAACACATCGGGATATAATGGTCAAACGGGGCCAGTTAGTTTGACCAAAGACAGCGCGGACTGAGGGCGAATGATGAATCGGCGAGCCGGGTATCGATCCTTGCCATTACCACATAACGGGCCGACGCAGCAAGGCAAACATGGCGTTAAAGCACCGCTCAGTCACCCTCGCGGGCCCTGTCCAGTTGCACCCTAATGGCCGCACTTGAGCAACAAGAACTATTGAGTCCACACGGCGCAGCCGCCTCTGTTTGTGCGATTTTTTTTCCTCGATTGCCACTTACGGAAGAGGCCTGCGCAGTTTCCATCACGCCGTCGCCTGGCGTGTCGCGGAGCCTGAGACAGAGCCAGTGGCGCCTCGCTCGTCGAGGTTCTGTGGGTGTTTTGTCTTTCGCCATTGCCTGAGAGCGCAGTCATAACTTCTTTCTTTTTTTTCCCCGTCCGCGACCTCAAACAGCTGCTGCTACCTGGGCACGTCCGTCCCCCGCACAGGCTTCTTTTTCTGTCAGTGCCTCTGCCCTCGCACTCGGATCCGGCCGCAGCACACATTCCGCCGTCCTTTGGCCTGAGCCCAATTCCGCAAAAGAGAAGACATGAGCTCTCTTTAAAAGAGTGTGGCTGCCGGTACGAGCATCTGGCCGCTCCTGGCAGAGACACTGGTAACATCAGATAAGATATAACACTAAATGAGCTGATCAAAGGCATCGAGACATCTGGCCCAACATTCCTCTCATAGCAGGCCGACATGCTGTTCAGTTCAGTGTCGGAGGTTGAGAGGGAAGGCTTTCTCCATTCGATTTGGTCGTTGCAGTGGCGCAAAAGCAATTAGTTATCCCTTCTGAGGGTTTAGTCGTAGGATTTGTAAACACTGGAGGGTGATAAATTAAGATTGACATTTTCTATATTTTTAATCTTTGTTTTTTCTTTTTTGGGGCATGAATGAGAAAAAAAACTCGATGTGACTAGACGACAAATCCAAACTGCGGTCATTTTTCTAAAACTAAGCCAAACGGCTTCATTCCTCCTGCGAATGTTGGTATACAAGACAAGTTTCCATAGCAACACCCCAAAAAGAATTGCTGCAATTTGATTTTTCCCCCCTCCCCCCCCTATTGTAAGTACTAAGTATGAGAAAAACACATTTCCTTCAATGCACGGACGCCAGATCAATCATCAAGAGTTGCAAAGATTTGGTTCCTATTTCATTAAAAGTGTGATTTATAAAAGAAAAGAAAGAAGAGCATCGGAAGTATTCTTCTTGGTCGTCCGATTCAGTTGGCTGCAATGCAAAGGAATATAAAGTGAAGGGAGGAAGAGAAAATTTGCCCTGTGCCATATTATAACTTGATGGTAGTCACGTAAACATAAAGACGGAGCGAAACGGTCGTGCCAGTGCTATTCGATACCACATATTGACATGTATCCCATATAAGAACACAACGCTATGGAGAGAATTGCCCCAGACACTGATTGGCATTTACAGGAGCCGATAGTGACCGTCACTCGCAGCTCAACACGGAAACTCCCGATTCTCCAAATTGAATGAGTCCGACAGCGTCAGTCCCCGAGCGCCGGTGGGTTAATTAGCAGAACTCATAAGACGCGGAGAGGGAGCTCAAAATTCGAGAAAGAGCGAAGTCTTTGGAGGCAATATTAGCAAACGGCCCTGGAGAGAAACGGAGAGAAAAGACAGGGATTCGGGTGTAACTATTGTTTGTTTGACATATGTCCATTTGGCAAATGAGAAGATACAAACGAACATGTGGCCTTTGAGGTCGTTGTGGATTAATTCATGTTGCCACAGTGTTGCTCAGTTGCGCTGGGCTCCACTGGGAAGAGGCATGAAGACATTGCCGCGTTCTGTGCGAAGCAGAAAAAAAGATGGAACGACTCCCCAGTTGGCTGGCGAGATGACAAAACAGTGGCCTGGGCTTGTGTTATGTGTTCGGTCTCCGGTCCCATGACTTTTCCCAATTAGGCCCTTACTGTATGTTGTGGAGCCAGTGAACTGTGAGGCGCGGAGCTCCTTCTGACCCAGACGGCAAGCGGACAGTTTGGCAAACTCGCTCCTCTCTTAGAAATCGTTTTTTTAATTTTCTCAGTGATGAATTGTGCTCGGTGGTTTTGACAGTGTGACCGTTTTTTAATTAACTTCATCTATGCTATTGTTTTTTTTTTTTTTTTTTTTATATGCCGTTTTTATTCATTCGTTGAGTTTGTGTTGTAGGTCGGGGCGGTGATTCTTATCATCTCTTAAAAAAAATAATGAGCCCAAATTGTAAAAATCCAAAATTGAGCTTTGCTGCCAGTGTTGTGATATCATCCCCCTTCTCATCGGATTCACAATGTGTTTTGGCTGTGGACTTTTTGAGGGAGTCACTCGAGAATACTTGTGTAGGGTTCTTGCACAACCACCAAATTGGGGTCCAAAGTGTCATCTGCGCTCATCGTGAATAAATGTGAGTAATCTAAAAATCCCTCAAATCCCAAGATTAACCTGCGGACAACAGAGATTTGAATTCCAGCTTCAAACTCATGATGATGAGCGCCATAAGGCCTCTCTCACCCTAAGAGGCTTATTCATAATGGAGAGTTACAGTATTTAATTCTTCCCGTGTCGGGCTATGTGGATTATACAGTACAATTGTGAAGCGTGTGGCAAAGGGCAATTGTTTCTCTGGAGGGCAAAGTGATAGAAAAACAAAACACATCCATATATATATATATATTTTAATCTGTCAATGATTCCTAAGATGTTGTTATCAAATCTTTATGACAAAGAAATGTAACCGAGGCCTGATATTTTAGTTTAATCATGAACTTTATCATAAATAACTATACATCGAGGATACGAATACAACCAAATACATAGAACTTATAACAAACACTCATTTTACATAAAATGTAAACATAATGCATCCAATAGCGATGTGTCTGTGAAAGGCTAATATATTTTTGTATTGGTCGTGCTCTTAAAAACACACCGGTTTTCCAAACGGCTTCATAACGTATTTACAACCTTCCCTCCTTTAGCGATGCCGTTCATCCTTTGAGGGTCCCCGCCGGGCTGGATCCAATCCCGGTCGACGCCGGATGAGCGGCGAGGTACGGGATGGACAGGTCGCCCGTCCATCATGAGATACGTGTCATTGGAACGTGGAAGGAAGCTGGAGTCCCTCCAGAGCGCTTTGGGTTACCGAAAAGCGCTTTATAAATTCAACATATTGTTATTACTATGATTTTTTTTATTATGAAGACCCACGCATTTAAAAATAAATACAAATATTCATCCTTTATTTCACCAGGAAGGTCCCATTGAGATACAATATCTCTTCTTCCTGGTCAAGATGGCGGGAAAAATGAAAATAAAGAAAGTTCCATACACAGATACAAACAAAGAAAGATGACACTGACACACAATACAACACAAAACAATTAAGAGCATCAAAAGCAATGACAGTGTCCCACAAAGACTGAGCTGAGCAGATTTTCAAACGACATGCAAACTCCACACACAAAAGGCCCTGGCCGGCGAGCAGGGCTTGAACCCGGAACCTCCTTGCTGCGAGGCCACAGTGCCAACCGCTGCACCGACACGCCGGCCGGCTGTCAACGTACATTTCTTCTTCTGTTTTGCTCATGTTCCTGAGCTTTGCTTTTGCAGTGTCTCGTCCAGTCTGACGGAGCATCCAGGTGTGAAAACAAAGTCAGAGTCCTTCCGACCTCTTGCGTCTCCTCGAGAGCAACTTGGCGTCTCCTTGCCAATCCGACCTGAGTGTATTGCCGACGAAGAGACACAAGGCAAAACAATGAGGGCCACGCCACTACAGTATGGCTGCCGAGAAAATGAACAAAGACAAACGTGATATTTTGAGCTAAAACGATTGTCTTATTAAGATGTGCTCCGCAATAGAAATGAACAAGTCATGTTGAGTTGTCTGTGCCCACGCACCACAGTGGACCCCGTGTCAACCTTTTGTCTTTTGTTGCTGAAGGTGGAAAATGACGTGTGAGGTTATCATAAAATAAATAAGAGGTTACGAGATTTGTGAAGTCGGTGAAACAAAGGACCAAATGACTGCATTTTAATTTAAAGCCAAAAACAAGAATCTTAAACGGAAAGTGAGAGTGCATGCCTCCAGCAAGTTTTTGTCATCTTGGTAGAAATATACATGAAAAAAAGTGGTCCGATAACCATAATTATTTTTTCTTGTTATAAAAAACGTACTTCAAGAAAATGAAGAAAAAAAAAGGCCTGCATCCGCCCGTTAATCCGCATCTGCTCCGAAATGTAATGTGTTCTTCCCAGGCCCATATGACATGCACATTTGCAATGATAGAATAAGAGTAATTTACATGTTAACATGCTGTGGTTCCCGGTGTACATCCTGTACGAGCAATGTACAAATGTATTGACCCTTTTCTCTGCATCCTCGTGTGATCTACAGAAGGATGACGGACGTGAATTTAAGCCTCTCGGCAAAAAGGTCAAACTTTAAAACTGGTCAAACCTGAAACAGAACACAGTCGCTTTGAAACAACAATGATGGTAATGTGTCGGTTTTTTTTCACGTCTTCATTTTGGTCGATCATCACATTTTTCGGAGGGGGGGCGAATCATTAAGCGTCTGCTCGTTCAAATGACAGGATATCATTTATGATTTGTACATTTTCAACACTCACATTGCACCGTTCCACTTGAATTCAATGTGCAGTATGGAAGTGATTGGAGGATAGCGTTGGTGAGACAAAAAGAAACCCTACAAGAAAGGAAAAAACAGCGCTGGTATAGTTTTATTAAAATCTTAAAACCATTTGACCCGGCAGTCAGCTCACGTGGAGCTCGTTCTCTGAGGCTCAAGTCACGTCAACTTGTTTTTACCGTGCCACAAAAACAGTGCGGGTTGGTTTGACATCCAAAGTATGTGACATTGATTCTCAGTTGGTACTGTACACTGGTAAAACCGCCTCTAAAACAAAACCGTGTGCAGGAGATTAAGAAGTTGTCAGTCCTGCAATTCCAAACAGGAAAAAAACACAAAACTTCTACACATACATATTTCTTCTTATTTTCTGTGTCGTGCCAATTAATTTGGCCAATCCCCTTCTGGGAAAACATACTTTTTTTCCTGGTGTTACATTTAGAAAATGTGTAAAAAAAAAAAAAAAAAAGGAAAAGCACAAACACACAAAGGAAAGAAAAATCTGAGGAATTGCCAAACGAAAATATCGATTACAGAATTATTTCATATCTGGAAATTGCCATCGATAAAATACCATTTTTCTCTCTTCTTTCAGGCTTTCTCTTTCTTAAATGAGAGAAACAAAGACGAGGGAGCGTCTTGTGTTGCAACACTTCAGGCTCCGGGCGTGAACATCCAGTTGGCTGAACTCGTGCCATCTGGCGGATGAGCATTGGCCCCCGATAACAGGAAAACCTGAGACCAAAGGTGCCACGTCACGAGTGCTTATCGCTGCCCTCCTGTTCCTAGTCGCGTCTCTCTCCGGCCTTGAATCAACCTTCGCACTACGATTTCTTGCCTCTGTGTCCGTCTCTCCGTCTCTGACTGTCATTGTCCTCGCCCGTCGCTGACGCGTGAGGGTGTGTGTGTGTGTGTGTGTGTGTCTGTGAGTGTGTGTGAGTGTGTGTGTGTGCGAGTGTGAGTGTGTGTGAGTGTGTGTGTGCGAGTGTGTGTGAGTGTGTGAGTGTGAGTGTGTGTGCGAGTGTGTGTGTGTGTGAGTGTGTGTGAGTGTGTGTGTGTGTGAGTGTGTGTGAGTGTGTGTGTGCGAGTGTGTGTGAGTGTGTGTGTGTGTGTGTGTGTGTGTGTGTGTGTGTGTGTGAGTGTGTGTGTGTGTGAGTGTGTGTGTGTGTGAGTGTGTGTGTGTGTGAGTGTGTGTGTGTGTGAGTGTGTGTGTGTGTGTGTGTGTGTGTGAGTGTGTGTGTGTGTGTGTGTGTGTGTGAGTGTGTGTGAGTCTGCCCTCTTCTCTCACGTGAATTTTGTGTCTTTAACAACATCTCTAATTTACGTAAGAGGACAAGGGGCACGGGAAATTTTGAGGTCTGACTTTATTCCCAGAATTCGGACTTTTTAAACTCAGAACTCACCCACCTTTTAGTATTCCATTAATGAAACTGCTGCAATAAGAATGGCTTAGGGACGACATCTTTGACCCGTCCCGCATGGCAGAGGGACTCTCCCACCGAGGTCGGCCCTGGTCCGCACACGTACCTGCAGTTCTGAGAATAAAGTCAAGTCTAAAAGGAAAACTCCCCTTGTGGCCCTAATCATCTTCCGTGCTCGTTGCCCTTTAATCAAAATCCACATAAGGAAGTCAGCCTGAGATTACAAGAATGTCACATTGGCTCCCTGTGTACCCTGTGAAGGCAGAATCCCCTCTCTCTCGCTCTCCCCACCTCCAGACGGGGACGGGCCTTTTCAATTACCGTGTACCAGATCGGTGATCAGCATCAATCAGAGGGGGGGGCAAATGAGAGGGATGATGATACCCTTGTTATTTCCTCCGGGGGAAAAAAAAAAAAACTGTTCACACATCCACTTCACCGAATTGGGTTTGCTGACTTAGTTCCCCTTGGCGGATGAAACAGTGTCTCGACATGCCTGAGCGCGGCTGACATTAACAAGGAGCGCTCTCCCGGCTCTCCGTCAACTCCGTCAGAAAGCCAGTCAGACCGTACAGGGCAACTCCCTGTGAAGCCGGTCACACTCTCTTCTCCTCCTCCTCCGGAAGTGGAAGGAGGAACAATTGTTCTCACGTAATACACATCCAGGAGTCATTCACTCGTGGTAAAAAAATTTCATCAGACATTTATAGATTTTTTTTTATATCAGCATGACACTGATTTAAAAAAAGCGACTCACAAAGTTACAAAGTTCTTCTTTGGCCACGGGAGCAAGAACAGCATTTTCTGACGGGGGGATAAATGTATTGGCAGGGCAGGACGGCAGCCGAGAGAGACGAGAGAGACAAACGGGGACGGGGGAATAAAAGGGAAATTAGTAACGTAATCCAACGGCAGTGGATCAAACGAGCGCGATTGGATTAAGGTTTGTTGCGTCACAGCGAATGAAAGGTGCTTTGGATCAAAAGGCTGCGGTGAGAATATGGAGATGCATTATTGAAAATGGTGTGTGTGTGTGTGTGTGTGTGTGTTGGGGGGGCGTATTTGATGTCATAACTTAGGAAATGTAGCCTCTCCTATTCATCAGATCTGTGTAACCCAACCCGGGCCTCTCATTGTGTCTTTATTTATTTGATTTCAAGGCCAGGACGCGACAATAAAGCCGATCAGGAAATGGGATCGGGCTGTGGCCCGATGGTAATTACTTGCTGTCTACACCATTAAGAATTTAATGTAATTTCAGAAAGACTTTTTCACTCTCCTGGGGGGGGGGGGGGGAGAGAGAGAGAGAGAGAGAGAGAGAGAGAGAGAGAGTCACAGCATCGGGCGATGGTTGAGCTGAGTCTGAAGTGTCTGTCTTCATGTGTTTGAGAAGGACGACATCTCCAAGACAAAGGGAGCACCTTCGGAAGTCAGCTCGAGTTACCAGGAACTGCTTCATCGCCGCCTCCGCGCACGATGTCTTACAGTCTTGACACCTCCGCCGCTCGAGAATGATGTCTTTTTAATAACCCGCGCGTATTGTTCAGCGCGCGAGAGACTAATCCCCCGGGGTCACAAAGAGTTGCAGGGCCCGATTTAAGCCAATTCGCCCGTCCACTGTCTATGGTGCGGCCGTCCGAAGATGCCGGACTGGCTGTGAGCGGGATTAGTGCAACGGGAGGTGATCGGTCACGTGGAAAAGCCGCGGAGCGTCTCGGCCTGGGTGTGACCCCCCTTTCGCCGCTGTTTCTATAGCGACAGGGAGTTGGAACCGGGAGCGGGGTCCGTGTAATGAGACAGAGACATACCCGAGCGGCACCCTCGAAGGCTAAAAGCAATTATGGTTGAGGTCCAGGGGGTCGTTAGGTGGATCGCGTCGGACAGAGGGATGCACGGGTCGAATCGCCATCTGATACAGTACGGTCGTGTCCTGACTTTCCGGCAGCGCAGCACGTCGCGGGGTGCTGCTGACGCCGGCAGCGGATTTGTATTTCAGCTGGCAAATCTGAAATTCACACCAGCCGCCAAGTTGCACGAGCAAACACAATAAAGTGGGTTCATTTTCATTCTGAGGGCGATTCCACAGCTGAAAGGACAGGCGAAGGGCCGGACCGAGGCCAGTGTCTTTGAAACATTGCGTGCATTCCATGTGGTTAGTTTTGATTTAATACTCCAGGACATGCGTGCGTCCTGTCTGCCTGTACTTGACAAATCGATTGGTTTGTAGACGGCCGTGCTGCTGTGTTGTCAATCCGGCGGGTAGTATTCTTCCCATTTGAAACGGAGAAAATGAATGATCCGGTTCGCGTTGGCAATGTCATCATCGCTGTAGTTTCACTGGCAGCATCACCGACGTCGTAAACCAACGTCCTCGTCGTTTCGAACTGCCCACGCGCAATCCTGCGAAAAATGACAATTAAACATTTTGACTCCTCCCCCCCACCCCATGTGGTTCCATGACTCACGCGTGTGTCTCACCCACCTATTGTCCGGAGCCGTTGATTTTAATTGCACACGGGAGAATACTCCATCACCATAACAGCTGGGCTTAAGCCATAATGGGCCTAAAGGGCTCGTGTGACTGTTGCGTGTGTTGTCTTATTCCAACATGCTGAGGGAGGATGACTAATTGATAGAGTCGCTAAATGCGAGAAAGAGAAAGCTGATACAGGGAAATAAAGCCTCCATTTTTGTTACTGCAATTAATCATATGACGTTATTGTTTGCACAGTGTGAAAAGAACAAAACAAATGTAACACTGTGCAGGAACCCTCTTAAATTATGTGTCACTTGGCAGCAAACAGCCATCGCCTTTGGCAGCTGATCTTTTTTTTTCTCGGCAAATATGGAACGCACCGCCCGAAGTATTGATTTTGTTTTGATTTTTGCTTATAAAACGTGAACGCTTTTTCTAATGACATACAGCTGCAATTTCCTGAAGTCAGGGACGCCTCTAATGCTTAATGTGACGATACAAACTGCTGAAATGACCCATCGGATCAATCTACATGATCATGTCATTATTAATTAGCAACAGCCTCGAATTGAAGGGTTCCTTGGAAACACAGATAATCATTTTACACGTTTTAAAATATCCGGTGACATATGAAACTTCTTTCTGTTCGCTGCCCTTCTTCGAACTGACATGCCTCCGCCTCCCTCTACTCTCTCTCACACACGCACACACACACACACACACACACACACACACACACACACACACGCACACGCACACGCACACGCACACGCACACACACACACACACACACACACTAACACACACACACACGCACACACACACACACACACACACACACACACACACACTAACACACACACACACGCACACGCACACGCACACACACACACACTAACACACACACACACACACACACACACACACACACACACACACACACACACAACCTAGGCATGTACACGTGTGCATGTTTCTTTCTTTTGATCTCAGACAGCTCGACGGAAAACTTGTACATATACTGTACGTTCCCTATTACGTAAAGGACGATAAGATGCATTCCCTCGCGGGTTAGTGAGCTGTTATAACAGGACTTGAGGTGTTGCCGCCTGTCTCGAAAGACATGACCGTGCACTTGCACGCGTGCGGTATGATTGTGACCTTTCAGCCTATTTGTGTAATGCACAGTTTGGCCAGAGGTGATTACCGAGGATTACGCTGAGCTGTTTTTAGCTCCTGCTGTGGCCCCCCTTGCTTACACGACGGCGCTCCGGCCCTGAAATGCTGAATATCGACTTGAGGCGCCGTGAGAAGTGTCAGAACCTGATTGTCATCAGTGCAGTGTCTGCATGTTTCCTGTTTGCCAAGAGCCCAGCCCGAACAGGTTTGGAAAGGCGATGTGGCACCAGTGAGTGCCTCACTTGGGAGTGTGCACGGTTGACAGGAAATAAGGAGAGTCCTAAAGCCTTTTCTGTCTCCACACAACTTTTCATAGCAAGCATGCAAACAGGCACAGGGAGGAAGCCATCAGAAGCCCTTTTCACAAGCCCTTGGGTGATACTTCACAAACCTATGGTTAGAAGTACTGTGATTGCCAGTACCACTCCACAAAGGGAGAGAAGTGTCTCGGGAGAAAGCTGCAGCTGCGAGTCAGCCCAGCGCGACCCCGGGTGTTACTTCAACGCGGGGCGACGAAATCAACACAGGGCACTCGGGCTTTTACTGCTCTTGCACTGCTTCGTCTTGGTCTGAGGTACAACGCCGTGGTCGATTTGTACACCAGATTAAATCTTCTCTGAAGAGGATGCCAAAAAAAACAAAACCAAAAAAAGGATTAAACATCTGGCAGTTAATTTACAACAACCTGCCTCTCAGTCAGGGAGCGACAGGTAGAATGAATTGTGCCATAAACACTTGACAGCATGTCGGTGCATGTGAATACAGCAAGAATCCAGTGTATTATAAAAAATAAAGTATCTTTAATAGTTACGTAGATCTTCTTTCACAAACAGCATGTTTTCACAGACACATTGAGAATTGCATGGTTGTATAAAGGGGGGGGGGGGGGGGGGGGGGCGAAGCATGTTACTTGAAGCAGATGTAAAACAATGAAGAAAGAATTTAAAATGCTCAGTGTGATGAACATATCTGATGGCATTTAAAGGTTTTCACACACACGACATGATCAGTGTAGCCTTACACAGGAAGTACCGACCACGGCTCTCAGATGTCACACAGAATTAGAACTAGAGGTCCACTTACTAGCTTTTTCCCCCCCAGAGCTTTTGGCCTCATCTCATTGTATCATATCTTGTATTATCATTCTACATATGCGGGAATGCATATCATCCCATAAACACCCATGCGAAAGAAGACTATGAAGTGTGATTGCAAGCTCTGGAAAAAAAAGGAATAAGTGGGCATTAATTCATTTTTTTTGTGCATAGTGTGTAAGCATATACACAGTACAACACAAGCATAGAATTAGATGTTTACTGACACAGTGAGCTTTCCAAATATGACAGGGTTTAACATTGCCTTAAATAAAGTGATGAATCTTGATTTGCATTTGCAAAAAAAAAAAAAAAACTGAGATTCCAGATGTATCCAGCTTCCAAGAGAAATCATTGACTGTGACAGGTAAAAGATGAAGATTGTTGTGCCTTGAAATGCCTTTTGACCTTCTCATGCTAATGCAAACGTTTTATATAAAGATGTAAAACATTTTGTACAATATTTACATTGGACCTTAGATGAATGAGTTGCTCTCATGACTTTGTAACAAAGCTGCTATTACTTTGACACCCACACTAATTTATTCCTTACTTTGGTTTTTCTGACACTTCACAACAGGTGTCACTGTTCACAGATGTGATGAGGACCAGAGGCGGACTAGAACTGTGTGCCGTTCTTCATCAGTGACAGAAAGTCATGGCGTTCAATTTAAATCCCAACACACTGCAGTAATAAAATTCATATGACAAAAGCGAAAAAAAAAAAAGCAACTTCAAATAAGAACTACACCTCTGACGGTGAGTTTTGTAAACATTCATGTAAACAGTGGTGGTGGTTTTTGGACGCGTGGACAGCTGAAGTATTAGATGTTGGATATCTGCCTGAGCTTTCTGTTCACGACCTGCATTGAGTCATTCTTCATTTTTAAAGGCATTTCCACCTCTGATCGTTTCTTCCTGTGCTTTTTAAACCTCTTGCAGCATATGTAAGATGTCAGCGTAACAACTGAGAAGAACAGCCCCAGGCACGCCACTGACAGAACAATAAGGACAGGCTGACAGGGGAACAGCTCGTACCTCTCAGGCCCCTCTGTCATCTGGCCAATGTACCAGGGTCTCTCCTCTATCTCTATGTCAGCCTCTCTGGTCAGCAGACTCTGGATGTAACTCTCGTTGCTCACTGTTTCATTGACAAAGAAGTTAACCATTACTGTTGAGTACAGCGGCTCGGGCTGACCATGATCACTGACCTTCACCAGAAGGCTGTAGAGGCCGCGGTTGCTGAGCTCCCTCTTTAATGTGATATTTCCTGTTTCTGGGTCAATGGCAAATGACCCTGGCTCGCCGCCTTTCCTCTTAATGATACTGTAGGCGATCACAGCATTCATGCCTGTATCCTTGTCCACAGCGTACACCTCTGTGATAGATGTTCCTGGCAGCGTGTTGGGGAGCACTAGCATGTAGGACTGATTGGACTGCGGGAAGAGGACAATGGGTGGGTTGTCATTTACATCCAACAGGAGCACGGTCACCATGGTAACACAGGAAAGCGCAGGTTCTCCACCATCAACGGCCTCAATCCACAGCTGGTATGTCCCTTGCTGCTCGCGGTCCAGTGATGTCTTGGCCCTCAGGGCCCCTCGCCCTGTGTCTATCATGAAGATGTCGGTGCCGTTGAGGATGGAAAGGGCCACCCAGCCGTTTTCCCCCGCATCGGCATCTGTCACAGAGAGGACCCCGATCTCACCGTATCCTGGGAAGTTCTCCGGGACAAAGAAAGTAAAGTCCTTATTGATGAAGCGTGGGCTGTTGTCGTTGCGGTCTTGCACGGTCACCACCACAGTTGCAATTGACTCCCTCCTGGGTGTCCCCTGGTCCACTGCTCTCACTATGAACCGGTATGTCTCTTTGTCCTCACGGTCCAGCGATGTGGTCACAGTCAGGACACCTGTCACACGATCTACAGCAAAGATCCCAGGGCTGTCACCTCCAAGGAGGTAGATGACTTCCCCTCGCCCTTCGCTGTCCTGGTCTGAGGCTTGGAGCTGGGTTAGGAAGGTGTTTGGTGGATTGTTTTCCTCAACAGATATTTCCACCAAAGACTGCTGAAACACTGGCGCATTGTCGTTCTCATCCAAAACCTGCACCTTGAGGAGGGTCTTGATGACAACCCCTCGAGTATTCTTTGCAACCACAATTAGCTCGTACTCCTGTATCTTTTCATAGTCCAATGGCTCTGTAGTCTCCAGCAGGTACTCGTTCTTGAACTGCTGATAGGGGCCGAGCCTGAAGGGGCCAGCCCCTTCCAAATGACAGTCCACCCTTTGGTTCATGTCAATGTTTTTAACAGTAAAAAAAGCAATTGGAGAAAACGCTGGCTCAGACTCCTTTAATGTCACCACTCCATCCTTTTCTGGTGCAATGTACCGGGGTATGACAGCGGGGGGTCCTGTAACAACTCTGATGATATGGACAGTAACAGTAGCAACAGCTGGGATACAACCAGGTCCATTAGCCAAAACGGTGAGTTTGTAAAATGTGGATGTGACAGCGTCTATTTTCGCTGCTAGCTTGATCACCCCCGTGATTCTGTCCAAATGGAACAAGCCCCTGGTGTCCCTTGGCACACGTTCACTGTAAGCGTAGCTGATCTGAGCATTAGCACCAAGGTCAGGGTCAAAAGCATGCAAACGTGCCAAATGTGCCCCTTTGCTGGTATTCCCATGCAGAGTGACATTAATGTGTGACTCTGAGAATTGGGGGCAGTTATCGTTCACATCTGTGATGACAATTTTCAAAGTAGCTGCGCCGAGTAGAGGAGGGGTCCCACCATCCTCTGCAATTATGTCTGTAACGTATTCAGCCTGTGTCTCTCTGTCCAAGGCTTCTGTCACAATGAGGAAGGGTGTGAGCTCCCCTCCGTCATTCTCTTCAACGTCCAGTGTGAACACGCCAAAGTCGTTCACCAGCCAGTAGGTCTGCACTCCGTGGCGAGCCAGGTCCGGGTCCACGGCAGACTGCTCCACTGCATAACGAGCATTGACCGGTGCGTTTTCAGGGACGGACATGCAGATCTCATCCACAGGGAACTTTGGCCTGTTGTCGTTCACATCCTCAATTAAGATCTTGACTTTGATCAGCTGAAAGTACTGCTGAGGCAACAGGAACACATCCAGCGAGAGGACACATCCCTGCCCTTCCGAGGTATCAGCACAGAGGGTCTCCCTGTCAATCTCTGTAGCAGATGTGTAAAGCTCCCCAGTGGTGTTATTAAGGTTCACATACTGTCCACTGACCTTCTTTTGTGGGAGAGTGAACAAAAAGGGGGGCTCAACAGTGAAATCCAAATGTAAGTCTACTCCAATGGCCCCTATGAAGGTCCCCCTGGGTAATCCCTCCTTTATCTTATAGATGAGCTCTTTTGCTTGGCTGAAATTTGCAAAACAGGAAAGAGGGCTGGTGTAAAGCAAGAGGATGCACAATCCCTGAAATACAAGATAATTAAAGATAACAAAGTTTAATGAGAGAGCTGCAGAATAGAACAAGATCTGCCAAATGAGGCAGTGCTATTATTCAGTTTGAAAATTATTATTTAGTTATAAAAACAGACGCAGAGCCCTTTGTAATCATTACACTATCATTATGAGGATCACAGAATAAAAACAGTAGAGTAGATGGGGCCTACAGTAATTGTATGTCTGCCTTAGCAATATAAAATTGTATTCA
Source organism: Scophthalmus maximus (assembly GCF_022379125.1). Lineage (NCBI taxonomy): Eukaryota > Metazoa > Chordata > Actinopteri > Pleuronectiformes > Scophthalmidae > Scophthalmus > Scophthalmus maximus. The sequence continues at coordinate 6,360,630 of NC_061518.1, forward strand.
CAGTGTCATAAAAGAAAACTTAAAGTTTTGCACGTAAAGTTTGCATGTAAAGTGAATTATTTAAAGACTTACCCATATTCCTCCTCTGTTGCTAAGGCTGGGGTGTCTGCTGTCGAACATGTTTGTGTCTTATAGTCCAACACTTTCCTACTTACAGCCGCAAGAGTGGCAGCTTCAGTAACCCAGGCATTTTGAGTGTTGAGCAGCGCAGACCTCTGCTGAGTGCTATGCCTTATTGCTATCTGACTTGAGCAAGTCATTCATCCCACTGCTGGCTCAGGACACTCCCACCGTATGCAAATGAGTCCCTCATGCTCACCAATGAGAGGCCAGGGGCACTAGGAAATGTATTTCAATTCACAGATTTCTTTTTTTTTTTATGCACGCCAGCAAAGCATAGTGAAACACACACACACACACACACACACACACACGCACACACACACATACACACACACAGTCACACACTCTCTCACACACACACACACACGCACACACACACACACACACACACACACACACACACACACACACACACACACACACACACACCTTCACTTGTCATACACACCCATGTTGCCACAAGCAGAGGCAGCGGAAGCGTACCTTGGATTCCTGTGGCAAAAATGAGAGCACGTGATCATCAACTGAGCTCATAATGACACAAGAGCCTCGGCAAGATGTAAAATATCCACAGCCTAGAGATTACTCTAATCCAGCATTAGTTAAAAAACACCACTGCAAACTGCGCAGAATGAATTAAAGCAAATGTGTTATGATGTCATGATAGACAATGTTTATCACAACGCCTCAACTCTGAATTTGGATTTCCTGAATTTAGATAGATAGCTAGATAGGAGAAACAATTAAATAAATGTCACGTTTAGCCTCCACGTGCACACTGTATATGCATGCAATCAGTTTTGAAATGATATATGAAATGATATATGATCATATAATATCATAAACAAAGCCAGCGGAGGGGTGATCTCGTCATCAGAAGTGTCGCAATGGTCTGATTCTGGATTGAGCCTTTAACTAAATCAACCTCATAATCCCCATGTGTTCTAAATGCCAGGCCAGCTGTTTGCTGGGATTGGAAGCAGACTGAGAGACTCAGTGATTGAAGTTCTCTGGAAAAGAGTGGATTGAGACGCTCACACACACACACACACACACACACACACACACACACACACTCATTTCGTGAGGTCTTTTCTGTCATGCCTCGTCGTACGGGTCTGGTGGATGGCCAATACTGTGGCCTGAATTTAATAACACAGCTCATGAATTTCCCTCTCTTATTTGGTGAGACAAAAGTCCTCGTAGTCTCATGAAGCAATTTCGCATTACATACAGTATATTTCAGTGACATAGCCAGACGGCATATGTTTTGTATTTTTTATACGGATCAACAACTTTACACATCCATCTTGCTTCCAGCATCCTGATTTTTAAAATTTTTAATTCCATACACTAATCTATACTCCTGGTGGCCCAAACAGTAGGCACGGGAACAGTTACCTTCCCGTAGATGACACACACAACAGAAACATTATTATAAGCATTCAGCCTGGTAAGATCCATTCATCTTTATGATAGTGCTCTCATCTTCTGTCAAACAAAATGAGGAACGGATAGAAAATACTCTCAATCCACTTAAGTCCGACTGATTGTGGATCTGTTAAACATTATGGAGCATATTAGTAGTTTGAGATTGTGATTTAGGAGGCTGTGTTTTTCATCAGTGTTCGTTGGTCAGCAGGATTACACAAAAACTACCAAACAGATTTCCACTAACCAAAGAGCCCGTTCAACTTTGGAGTGGATCCAGACAAACGGACCGATCCAGGAATTTTTTTTTCACTTTC